>NC_045427.1:492548664-493173664 GCF_902635505.1 Sarcophilus harrisii | reverse complement strand
TCAGTTTCCTCATCTGTAAAATGAGCTGGAGAAGGAAATAGAAAACCATGCCAGTAAATTTGTCAAGAAAACCCCAAATGAGGTAGGTCACAATGAATCAGACAGGACTGAAAATGACTGAATAACCGCAAAACCTTTTATAAATGACAAAATTGAGGTTAAGAGAATTCCAATCATTTGTCCAGAATCAAACAGCTATTAAGATTTCTGAGGCAGGGTTTGAAGTTGGAGATTCCTGACTCTAGGTTCAGCTATCTGTCTGGGAGTTACCTTAGATCACACTTCTGGTTAGTCTCAGGTCTGGAACTTGAATCCAGTTCCTCAGTGCTTCTTCCCTGGGACTGTGGCTTTTATGGGAATCATCAATAAAACAGATGTTATGAGAAGTTTCTATAGTGACATTCTAATGGCCATTACAAAGAAAAATTCTTGTTGTTATGTGAACAGATCTGGACTCACTTATCTGTCTAGATTCCTAAATGAGAATCTTCCTTATTTCTGTGCTCAATCGAGCCATTGATTTTAGGTGAGCTATTACCACTTTGTGGAAAGTGAGGGAAGAAAGATATCCATTTCTGGATGATTTTCATTTTTCTGGGAATTGGAACACAAACACAAACAACACATACACATATAAATACACATACAAACACAAACACACATATACACAAGACAGACACATCACACAGGAGAGCCTCAGTCTTCTGGGAAGGTGCTAGGCTGAGTGTGGCCATAGCATCTGTATCTTCCAGAGGGCAGCCCCTCAGGCTTTGAGACAGAGCCAGATGTTCTGTTCCACTGAGCTCCACTTTACAGATAATGGCTGGGTCTGTCCCATACCTCCCCCCCCTCCTCACCATAACTGCTCCTCCTGCTTAGAATGTAACAAAAGACATTTGATTTTTGTAATTGCTGCAACTGCAGTGGCTCATTTCAATGCCAGGCAGCAGGAAGCTGCTTGTACCACTCACTGCAAGGTATATTCATTCAGTCCTGTTGTAAAGGCAATTGGGTTGTGCTGATCCTTTCTATAGTAACTTCCCAGAGGAGACCTGGATCTCTGATCCCTAGATAACTGGGTAGAATAAAACATTGACTTTCATAGAGAACTGGTTATTAAAAGACCCTCTAGCCTTTGCTGTGAATTCTCACTATTCACAAGGGCTAGCTTCTTAAGGTCCCACATGGAACATGGGAGGCTCAGATATTGCCTGTTTTGTTGCTGTTGTCAAACATACTGTCCCCACTTCTGAAAACACAGAACAATATTAGACACACCAGCAAAAATCCTCAGTTGTGTACCAGCTCAATGAAGAAACACTGTGAATTTTGTTTCACCAAAGTAGAAACTAAGATGGGACTAATAAAAACACAATTATATTGTGTTCTAAGATTTAGCAAGAATTCTCCTTCCAGTGTATCTAAAAGAATGAATGATCCAGTCACAGGCCATCCCATAGAAGTAAAAACTGGATCAAGCTTTAGACTTCATCTAATCTAATCTCACTTTACAGAGAAGGGAATTGAGACCCAAGATTATGTAAATGAATTTCTCCCCCTTTACCCCCCCATCATCTGAGAAGTGTGCAAACCCAGGATTCAAGCCCACTACCCCGATTACTACCATACCATTAGTCCTTTAAGGAAATTTGATTACCATAAGAAATGACAGAATATGTGCCAATACTCACAGTGGGTGGGAGGATAGGGAAGATTCTGTGAAATAGGGAGAAATTATCATAAAGTCACTGTGTGATGAAGGAGGGAAATGAAGGAAGTAGTCTACAATTATGAGTTACTCTCTAAGATTGTATATTATTGACCAGTTGCTGATCTGCATTGATACAGTAGATTTCTATGGTTTGCTACAATGAAATCAAAGATACAGGATTCAGTTTCCTTTCTCTGTCTCCCATCCCACAATGAATAAAAAAGGATACTTCTTCTCTTGAGCATACTCCTACAGAAGATCACTCCTACAAGAAATCAAGAAAAATAATTTGGAAGAATTTTAGATGGGGAGATATTAAAACCATCTAGCTATGATTCTACCACCAATCTAAAAAGGGACTCTCTGGATCTCAATTTCCCCCCAAGTAAAATAGGGATAATAATGTAACATTTTAATTTCCTTCAGATTGTTGTGCCATTCTATCATAACTCTCCTCTCTTCTACATACTCCATGAGTCTGTGACACTAGTCTACCTTTCATTCACATTGTACATAGCTTGTATATACATAAATCTTATTTGCATGTTGTCTCTACCATTAGAATATAATAGAATTAAAGGGCAAGGACCATGTGTTTGCTTTTCTTAGTATTGACAGTGCTTAGCATGGTGTCTGGCACATAGTAATTGCTTAATGATGTTTATTGACTGACTAACTTGAAATTCCTTCATAGTGAGATCTTGTTCTTTATCCACAAACACTACACAAATGATTCCTAAAATCTTCCATTTCTGTACAGGATAGAATGGGTGTTCATTTCTGTTTCCAGGCCATTACCAAGGCCACCAGAAAACTCATGGGATTTAGGAGAGCTTTGAAGAGGTAAGTTGGGTATCTAGGTGGATTTAAATGGATAGGATGGGGGAATGTTGTAGGAAGGCTAGGTGGTGATAAAAAAGTATTGTAGTGGGAATTAAGTATACCAGTCTGCTTTCAGCACTAGTAACTAGGTTGTTCTAGAAAATCAGAATCCCAAAAAAGATATTTCTCTACTTGCTCCTACAAATGAGTTTCCTAAATTCCTGCAGGGGCTGCTTTGAGAAATCTTTCCTCCCTATCATCCTTTGACATTCATTGCATTTTAATTCATTTAATTCATTTATTTTTTTATTTTGATTAATTAATGCAAATTTTTCAACCAGGGAAAATTAGAGATATAGGAATTCTTCGGCAGCACTTTTATTGTCCCTTCAATATCCAAATAAGTATTTCCCAAATTGCTGATCACAAAGTTTTAGCGTTAAGATAGACCTTATGGTCTTAGGCCAATTATTTCATTTTACAGATGAGGCCCAGTGGCAGGATAAAAAAATGTCAGAGCTTGAAGAAATCATCAAATTTGATGCACTCTGTTTTGCATATGATGACACTGAGAGGTGTCAAGGTCTTATACAGTTGTCTGCTGCTGCAAACGGTTCAAAATGATGAAGCCCAGGACAACTGTACGGGGATGGGGGTAAGGGAGTAAAGATAGCAAAAACCTGAAGCTGTTCTAAGTCAATTGCCTTCATCTTTGGATCTCTGCAGCAGAGGCAGCTGATAGTCAGTTGGCGTGGCAACATCTGCTTTGCTGCTTATCATTTAATTATCCACCCGACAGAGCCAGCATCACATTGCCCCAGAGCGAGGAGAGCGTGTCCCAACATCAGTCTTTTCAACCCCTTTCACAGGCTTGGAGCATGATTACCTTGTCAACAGCAGAATCTCAAGGCACAAAGGACAACTCCATGAGAAGGCATAGTGAATAACTGGTTTGGTGCCTCCTGTTTAATAACCAGAGAAATATCGCTGTGCAGCATCTCTCCATATGTTGCAGCATCTGGGTCTAATGGGTAAGGGACTCATTTCTTTACATATCTCATTAAAGATGGAAAGCAAGAAGGAAACGCAGTTAGCCCAGATCTCCCGCACCCAGCTCTCCAGCTCGCTTTCGTTACTATCTGCTGCCATCTGGCGGTCATTTGTCTCATTTTCAAAGGTGGGTTCCAAAAATTAGGTCCGCAGTCTTTAGTCCTCATCTAGGCAACGAGACTGCAGAGCTAAGTGGTGCAGTGGATAGAAGCAGGGTCTGGAGTCAGGAAAACCTAAGTTCAAATCTGGCCTCAGATAATTACCAGCTGTGAGAGCAAGTCGCTTAACCCTTCTCTGTAAAATGAGCTGGAGAAAGAAATAGCAAGACGTTCTAGCATCCTTGCCAAGAAAATCCCAAAAGGAGTCACGACTGAATAATAATAAAACAACATGCAGTAAGGACTGAAGGCATTCGCACAGAGTTTACGTCTTAAATAATTGAATCACTCTTAAAATAAATCAAATGTCCCAGGCTTGGTGCTTTCTGTAGCACCCATTCCTCACTTGGCCAAGTTGCACAGGAGGATAATGAACTGACATGAATCAAAGACTCCTGGCTGTAGGACTGTGAGGCACGTCGGAAGCCATCTGAAAGCCTTTTTTATATATGAGAAAAAGGCCTCCATGCAGATTTAGTAAGTGGGATCTAAATCCCGACTCTCTCTTTTTGCTGAATGTAATTAAGATAAACTGTAACTCTCCTACTTCCTGTCATTAGAGTGGACCCGAATAGAAAGTCCAAGAATTCTTATTTAGGGTCCCAGAAGTAAAGCAGGAGATTGACTTTATGCTCCCTCTGTAATTTACTTTCATGTCATTCCTGGAGTTTGGGATTAGGAAGAAGAGTTGACAGATTAAGAATTGTGGGCATGTCATAAAATCAAAGGAATCAAGAAAAAGAACTTTAGAGATTAATCAATTCAATACAAATTCATTAAAAGCCAGCTGTGTGCAGAGCACTGTATGGGAGGAGATGCAAAATTTGTATAAGATATGGTCTCTATCCTCATTGAGTTTACAATCTAGCAGAAGTGCCTTCTAATTCAATCATTGATTTTTCTAATGAGGAAACTGATTCACAGAATGTTGTCACATATATTATTAGTAGCAGAATCTTATTTCTGGCTTTTTGCTATCTAGTGCTTTTTTTCATGATATTGTGCTATCTCTGGTAACTTCCCTTTAGTACTTTTCTCTAAACATCTTTAAGGAATTATGAGTTTACAATCTGACATTTAACTGTTGTTAACTCTCTGTGTGTGTCTGTGTGTGTAAAGAGAGAGAGAGAGAGAGAGAGAGAGAGAGAGAGAGAGAGAGAGAGAGAGAGAGAAAGGAGATGACAGACATTCTCTCAGTTTAAATTCCATCTCAGACACTTATTATTGGGTGACCCTAACAAATCATTTAATATTTCCTAGGCTCAGTTTCATCACCTGAAAAGCGGGAAAAATAATTCTATCTCATAAATTGTTATAAGGATCAAATGAGGTCATGTGAAGTATTTTGTAAACCTTAAAACACTATAGAAATGTCAGCCATCATCATCATCTTCATCATCATCATCATCATCATCATCTTTCCTTATACTTTTTTAATTTCTAACCCATCTCTATCTGTTGACAGCTTCCTCCTTATTACAGAGGGAGAAATAATTATTTATTCAAAAGGAGGCTGACTCCTCTTCATCTTCATCACTCTTCATGCTGACAGTAGGAGCAGGAAGGTAATGAGAAACAGGAAGATATAGTCAGTGTGCCTGGAGCCTCAGATACAGAGTTTTTGTACAGGGTGCAGGTGATTGAGAAGCACTGTGTCTCCCCAGAACTGAAGTAGGATGTTGAGATTCTGGGCTGGGTAGTTGTGGTATACATAGGGTACAATACTACCTTTTTATTATCAAACTGGGTAGTTAATTTCTCCTACACTATAAAGATCCATGTTCATTCATTCTTTCATATATAAATGAGTTTATAGAGGGGGCTACTCTTTATTGTTTATGCTGTTTTATATGACAAGAGGTGTGGGAAAGCAATAGACACACTAAGCCATGATTCTTATCCATTAGGTATTTGTAGTCCTCCCTTCATACTTTTCTAGAAGCTAATGGACCACCTATAGTGTGTAGTTATTCAAACTCTTCATAATCTCTGAGGCTGATACAATCTGATGTTGTGAATATTTGTAAAGTGCTTTTTAAATCATAAAATTCCTGGTAAATGTTAGTTATTATAATTATTATTGTAATTTCTTGCTATGAACATTCTATGATTCTTCTAAGGAGGAAGTAAGTCTGAGAAAATGGAAAGTAAATGACATGGAGTTGTAGTTCATCTGATTCTAATTCTTCTGACTTTCATATTCTTTGGTGATTTACTGGATCATAAGTCAAAAATGTTCCAACAGAAGCCTACTTAGGCCAGAAACAAAGTTTTTAAAAGAATGTTACTAACAGTTTTAATATCATTTCAAAATGGAATCCCTAGAATCAAAATGACCGATAACAAAGAAAGCAACTTCAATCTTGGATTTTGGTGGGAGAATGGGGAGGGGCACCCTGTTATTGGATCTAGAAAGATAGCAAGTGACTTTGGAGGTAAAGCATCAGGAAGAGATAATTTCACCAGCCAATGTTTAAAAAGCACAGAATAAAATGAAACCCAACTGAGGCCATTATGTATTCAATTAGCTCATATGTTCTCCACCTGCATTTTCCACTTTGGTGCCTTCTTCCTCCTTTTAAAGATGTCTTTGATACTCATTTTAACTGAATTTTCCCAGTATGAAATGGTAGGAGTGAGTATGCGATAAGGAATACAACATGATTTGCTCTGATCTACACTTTTCTGAGGATAGACCTGATTGCAGAGCTGTCTCAGAGGGGTATGGACATTGGCAATTCAATAAGATATCTTCTTCTGCCCAAGTAATCTCAGGAAACCCTTTCTCACCTCAAAACCCTGGCTCAACATTATGACATGGATTTATTCTGTACACATACAAGGATGCTGCTGTGCTGGGACCATGCAGAGCACATAAGAAAGATAAAGACCTTGCTTTCCAGGGACTTTCAATCAGAGACAAAACCCCCCGGTAAAGTCGAGGATGTCATATTATAAGAAATGTAGACATGCAGACTCATAAGGACATCAGGCAGGACTTCCCATTGAATAAAGTAATGAAATTGGTGACCTTAAGTGATAGCATCAGAGACATCATTTGAGGAATAGGCAAGAGACCTGTGAATCACGTGGTCAGCTTATAGGCAGAATTGAATGTGACTTAGTGACAAATCTACTAAAAGTGTATTTTTAATCCCTCCACTGTATAATTGGAAAAAAGGAGAAATGGATGATAAAAAAGACAGTCCAGTGCCAGGACCCTTTAAACATGGATAGTCAAAGAGTTATGACTGGCATGACCATACCTGAAAGGATATGAACTGGCTTATGGATACAGATTCATCACTGCCATAACCTTTTGGTTATCTTTGTTTCTGAGATCTCAGAGAGCTCATGGTATGGCCTAATACAGGAGATTTTCTCCATGAACACACACACACACACATACACACACACACACATCACAGAGGAGAAGACAAGGCTCCCACTTACCCCTTTCTTCTTCTCATTCATTGTCTATCCTGACCCCAGGCTAAGCTAACTATGAATATAGCAAAGTCTATTGAAAAGAGAAATGGACATGAATTCATATGATCTGAGCTTGAAACTTGGCTCTACCATGTAATAGTCATAGGACTTGAGGCATATTATATTGTTCACTTCTCTGAACCTAAGGTTCTTCACTGGAGAAAAACTGAGTAGGATTGAACAGAATTGAATAGAATGCAACAGAGTAAGATAAGCTAGAATAGGATAGAGTAGAATAAAATGGGATAGAATTGGATAGATTAAAATAATTATGGATTGGAATATAAAATTCAATGCCGTGGAATGGGAAGGAATAAAGTAAAACAGAATAGGAAAAGAATAATCCTTGTTGACTCTGTGGGATCAAAATTATGTGTAGCAAATGAGTTAATGAGATATAGTATAATATGACAGAAAGTGTGCTCAGTTTAGAAATTAAAAACTTAGATTCAAAGTTTGACTTGGCTATTTACTTCTTCTGTGACTTTGAACAATTCACTTTTCCCACTGGACTTCCTTTTTCTCATCTGCAAAATGTGGGGATTGAATTTGATGATCTCTAAGGTCCTTTTCAGGTCTAATATATATATATATATATATAGTACATGTAAAAGATGTTAAAGTGCCACATAAACATAAACTATTATCATGCTCTGGATCTTTTTGACTTTGTATCTCAGCAACTCTTACCCATTCCATGAGGTTAATTGGATAAGTCAATGAGTTCCATCACAAATAAACAAGCTAATGGCTTCACTTGTTTCTCAACCAAGTTGACAATGGGTATTTTAATAGATTTTTAAAAACTTAACCCAAAGGAGAGTTCATGGTTAAATCTGATACCATAATGGGCTAATGTGAGATTATTTTAGGAAAGGGCTCCATACCTCATGGTTCCCTACCTCTTAATAAGTCATATTTTATCTTTTGGGTAACATGAAACAAGGGGTCCTGGAAATGAGGGACTATTTATTAGTTTAGAAAATTGGATAGGAGAGAAGGTTGACTGGCACCATGGTCTCCCTCTATAGTCACATTGTTTGTTATTATAATTGTTTGTCCTTTATTCTTGAAGAGGACCATGACATCAAGAAGGAGATATCATGACTTGCAAGTCAATTAGATTTAAATGAGGAAGGATTGTGCAAAGTCATCAGGCTCACTTTCTCTTCTGGAACCATTTGGATTCAGTGGAAAGACAAAGATCAAGATGACTGGAGATGGCCCTGGATGTAGTGGAAGACTTTGGAATTTTTAAGCTAAAGTCTTCCCCAGGTCTGGGTTTGACTGAGGCAACGCCCAGTCTGTGATTGAGGGTAGGTAAGTAAAGAAGCAGAGAATGGCTTTTTTAAAAAATAAATCTGGGAGAGGAAAATTGTAGCCAAAGCTGAAACAATTGCTATTTATGTTTACTCAACCAATGGGGCCTAAAAAATGGTCCAAGTAGAGCTTGGCCTGGGACTTATTGTTGGCCAATCAATGAGAGATTGAGTGAATTGGATTTAAGCCATGGTCTTTAAGAAATAAATTTACCTCATAAACCCCAAGATATCTTTGGAGGGTTCAAAAATTTATTCTTTGGGGGACAAAGTGCCCATAGATAGGATATTATACTCTATGTGAACAGAGAAAAGGGAAGGAAAAGAAAAAAGAAAAGGTAGAGAGAGAGAGAAAGACAGAAGAAAGAAGAGGAAGAGGAGGAGGAGGAGGAAGAAGAAGAAGAAGAAGAAGAAGAAGAAGAAGAAGAAGAAGAAGAAGAAAGGAGGAGAAGAAAGGAGGAGAAGGAGAAGAAGAAGGGAGAAGGGAGAAGAAGAAGGGAGAAGAAGGGAGAAGAAGAAGGGAGAAGAAGGGAGAAAAAGAAGAAGAAAGAAGAAAGGGAAGGAAAAGGGGAAGGAGAAGGAGCAAGAAGAGGAGGAGGAGGAAAAAGAAGAAGAAAACATATTTTATAGACAAGAAAACTGAAACTCGGAGGTTAAGTGACTATCCAATGCTCACACAGATAACCTAGAATACTAAATCAAGTACTATTTCTACTATACAGCACTGCCTCCTGGGGGAGGGTATTTTTAGACATCAAATGGTCCCAAACATTGTGATACCACAAGCAAACAAGTACATAACCAAATTACTCCTTTGGATGGAATGTTTTAAGTGGGAGGAAATTTGACTTTTGTTGAATTCAGTTTCAAAATGTTGCTGCAGAGAATTAAGCTATTTTCTTTTAAGTATTCCAAGAGAAGCTGGAGCTCTTTGTTGGGGGCACTTTATGTACCAAAGGAGAGAAATATTCCCAGAATATGAATAGATGCATTTCAATTCTAGTGGATCTACTTTATAGACAGCAACCCAGTCTCCAGGCTCAGTCACTGATTATGCTCTTGTAAAAGCTATAAACCAAGACACTCAAAGAGATGTTGCAAAGACTCATTTGAGAAGAGAACACATTTTTATAAAACATAATCAAAATAGAACTATGAAGATAAAATGAAATGTTATTCAATAAGAGTAGTGTCACAAAGACTGAAATGAACACTGAGATTGTGGCTCATGGGGAAGAAAATGACTTACTTTTCCCTCTTTATATGAGTATCAATAAAGAGAACTGATCATTTTTATCCTAAATAAGAGAAGATTCAGGTTTATATAATAGATTTGTTCAGATATTAAAAGGCTATCTTTTGATGGAAAAATTTGTTTTGTTGGTCCCAGATCCAGGAGCAATGATTGAAAGCTGTGAAGTTGGAGGAGGAAGAAATTTGTGACCAAAGACGAACTAGAGACCATTATTGAGCACAAAATAGAAAATTTTGATTACATCAAATTAAAAAGCTTCTGTACAAACAAAACTAACGCAAACAAGATTAGAAGGGAAGCAATAAACTGGGAAAACATCTTCACAGTTAAAGGTTCTGATAAAGGCCTTATTTTGAAAAGACATAGAGAATTGACTCAAATTTATAAGATGTCAAGCCATTCTCCAATTGATAAATGGTCAAAGGATATGAACAGACAATTTTCAGATGAAGAAATTGAAACTATTTTTAGTCATATGAAAAGTGCTCCAAATCACTATTGATCAGGGAAATGCAAATTAAGACAATTCTAAGATAACCATTATACACCTGTCAGATTGGCTATGTTGACTGGAAAAGATAAAGGCGAATGTTGGAGGAGATGTAGGAAAACTGGGGCACTGATACATTGTTGGTGGAATTGTGAACGGATCCAACCATTCTGGAGAGCAACTTAGAACTATGCTCAAAAAAAATGTGGAACTATGCACATCCTTTGACCCAGTAGTGTTTCTACTGGGCTTATAGCCCGAAGAGATCTTAAAGGAGGGAAAAAGACCCACATGTGCAAAAATGTTTGTGGCAGCCCTTTTTGTAATGGCAAGAAACTGGAAACTGAGTGGATGCCCATCAATTGGAGAATGCCTAAATTAATTATGGTGTATGAATGCTATGGAATATTATTGTTCTATAAAAAACGACCAGCCGGATGATTTCCAGAGAGGCCTGGAGAGACTTACATGAAATAAGTGAAATGAGCAGAACCAGGAGATACACAGCAACAACAGGATTATACAATGATCAATTCTGATGGATGTGGCTCTCTTCAACAATCAGATGATTCAAACCAGTTCCAACTATTCAGTGATGAAGAGAGCCATCTACACCCAGAGAGAAGACTGTGGGAATTGAGTATAATTCACAACATAGCATTTTCACTCTTTTTTGTTGTTGTTTGCTTGCATATTTTTTACTTCTTTTTTTTTAATGGTTTGATTTGATTTTCTTGTGTGGCAAGATAATTGTATAAATATGTATGTATCTTATGTATATATTGGATCTAATATATATTTCTACCATGTTTGGAAAAAAAAAGAAGTTGTGGGTTCCTTACTCCTTGGAAGTCTTCAGGCCAAAGTTGGATGACTACTTGTTAATATATTATAGTGAAGATTCCTGTCATGCATAGGTTGAGTTAGATGAATGTTGAGATCCCTTGCAACTCTTTTTAAAAAAATAATAGCTATTTACTTTTGAAATATTTGCAAAGATAGTGTTCTAAACTTTTCTTTCAAAACCTTGCAAAAATCTCGTGTTTCAAATTTTTCTCCCTCTCTTCCTTTCACCCCTCCCTTAGATAGCAAGTATTCCAATATATATTAAACATGTATAATTGTTCTATACATATCTCTACATTTATCACCTTGCAAGTCTTAAATTCTGTGGTTCAGAAGATTTCGCTTGGAGATAGAGGGAAACTCAACCTTGTAATACCCTGGGTTATCATAATGAAATAGTCATTTGGAAAAGTCTCATTCTCATTAAATTGTTCCTGCTTCTAGTTGTCCCGAGTATTACTATGTTGAGAGTTTTCAATCTATGCATCTGAGTAAGCTGTAGGGAGCAGAGCTTGTACCCAAAATAGGTACAGCAAATGGCAGTTTTAGACATCATTTACTGTGCTATTGTCCCAACTGGAGGCCAAAATGAGTAGGCATCTTTGCCAAAGTTACTTTTTTTTTTAAAAAAATGCAAATCCCATTTACCACTTTTAAAAAAAAGCAATATTCACTTTTACTTAGCAAAATTCCCTTCATGGGTCTGTCTGTCTTCTGCACCCACAAGCTACTGCAAAATAATCTTTTATGGAAATGGTGCTGTTTTATTGATATACCAATGTTATTTTAAGCCATATTTTAATACAGATATCATATTATTAATCAATTAATGCTCATTAATTAAATGCCTTTCATGGCACCAAGCCCTGTACTAGATGCAGGGGACACAGAACCAAAAAATAAAATAATCTCTACTATGAAGGAACTTAACTGCAGGAATCACCTATATGAAAGACGTTGACTTATCCACAAATACTCCAAGCATCTTCTCTGAAATTTCATTAATAGAAAAACTGACCAAAGGGTATAATGAGTAAAGCTGAAGAAATGTAAGTAATAGCTGAAATGAAAAAGGTGGGCCAGGAACAAATAATATGAGATCAAATGATATAATATATACAGTATTATTTAACAGTTATTTAGTGTTATTTGACACATGATTCTTTATGTTTTTCAAGGATCTTTACATACATTATCTCATCTGAGTCTTACAATGACCTTCAAAGTAGATATTTTAAATATCATTGATCCATTTTACAGATGAGGAAAATGAAAGTCAGAAAGTTTAAATAGTTTGATCACACAGCCAAGAGTCAGATATAGAATTAAAACCCAAGTGCCTCTTGACTCTTAAATCCAGTGCACTTCCCACTACATCATTATAATCCTTTCACTGTAACTCAGGTTAAAGGACATGAAATGAGATAATATAGCTAATGGTTTACAAAAAATAGTGAGAATGCCTTTTTTCCAGTAGAAGTGGGAAACTATGGATTCAGAATGCTATATATATAAAAACAGACATCTATGTATCTATTATCTATCTATCTGTCTATCTATCTATTTACCTATCTATCTTTCTTTCTTTCTATCTATCTATCTATCTATCTACCTACCTACCTAGTTAACTGGTAGACTGCTTTACTTAATTGTTTTTCTTTGTTACAAGGGAGGTTTAAACAAGAGGTTCTATGTCAAAAAATAACTTCTGTAAAACAACTCCAAAGCATCAGTTTACAAAGTTACAAAACAATCTGTGAGAGTTTCTGTCATCCCTCACCAGCCTGTGCTGGGTAGAGAATGTAGCAGCATTTTCAGGATTGCATATCTGTTCTCTGGAACTAGAGTGTATTTTTGGTGTGGTGAAGGGAAAAATCAGAAATTTTGGTGCAAGAGGATCAAGAAAGATTATACCAACTAGTAAGATATAAAAATAAACAAAACTCCCCATTTAAGACCCTTATAGCGTCTGCTTCCATAAGCAAAATGACTTTACTAGTAAAAATGATGATTTCATTGATCCCCTGATGATAGCTATCACAACTTATCCAGAAGAAGAAAGAGCTAACTACAAAATGGACTATAGTAACTTTAAGGCTTCATGCACTTGTGTAGAATAGGGGTATCCTAATGTGACTGCAAGTGCTAGGAAGATTTTTGGTGTCTGGGATAGAAGGGTGGTGGGAAAAGGAGCAAGATGAGATCCTATCTATCTGCCTTCTCTCTGCTTTTATAAGCTGTTTTTTGTTGCTGTTGGGATAGGGGAGGGTTTGCTTACAATGGGACTTCTGCTTTGACTTCTGTTGTTTGTATAGCATAGCCAGTTAGTCATGATTATGACTGGAGCAGAGATGATCAGAAGAATTGGGTTCATCACCCAAGTGCAGTAGTTTATCATTGCCTCGGTACCTGTGATGATCTTGGGTACATTGTTAGTTAGTTTCCTAACAAGACTTCCTAAAACCAAGGGTTCCAGGTATCTCCAGGTACCAATTGAAACTTGAGAACTTTATCAGCAAGAACCTCAGAGCAATGACAATTTGCATAATTTTCATTTTGGCTTTAACCCCAAGGGGACAATCTTGCTGTATCTTCCAATATGTCCTTTCTGGGTCTAATGAGTAAAGAGAAGACAAGACCAATTCAATCTGGTAGCTTCTGTAGTATTCTTAGACCTTGTATTTATTTTTTACCAGTAGACTTGGGCAGCTAGGTGACCCAATGAATAGAGTGCCACTTCTGGAGTAAAGAAGACTCATCTTCTTGAGTTCAAATCTTACCTCAGATACTTATTAGCTGTGTGATCTTCGGCATATCACTTAACCTTGTTTATCTTAGTTAGCTGGAGAAGGAAATGGCAAATCACTCCAGCATCTTTGCCAGGAAAACCCCAAATGAGGTCATGAAGAGATGGACACGCCTGAACAATAAGTGATTATGATTATGGGCTCTTGGTTATGAGAATTCCAGGACTATGTATCCTTGTTTGTCCTAAACTATTCTTTTAAGCTAATTTTCTTCTCTAAATGATTACTGTTTCACTAAGGAAAGACCTGGGGATTCACTGTACATCAAGAGTTCCCTAGAGTGGCTAGCCCAACATGATGATATGATCCATAAAGCCTACTTCCCTCCTCTACAAATGTCAGCCATAATCAGCAGCAGATGGAAGGAATCAGAAGCTACACAGGAAGGATTATCCTCTCCTTTTACAAAACCATTATTCATCAGACCTAAAGTGCAATATAGCATTCAGTTTGGTATACTGAAAATAAACGAGGTTGGGGGCTGAAGAAGATCCAGGAAAGGACAACAGAAGGCAGAGGAATGGACAATAAGCAATGAGTAGAAGTAAAAGGAGGTGAATGTTGATTCTATATAACTATAGTGATCTGAGCTAGAAGAGCAGGCAAGAATACTGTATGTGCTTAACAGAGCTCTACTGAGGATTAAAAGATCAGATGTAGCAATATGTTGAATATCTTGGCACTGGCACTTGGATTCAAATCTAGCCCCTTATTTCTACTATCTCAAGCCAATATCCTCCTCTAAAATATAAGGAGTTGGATTAAATGACCCTCAAGTTTCTTTCTAGATATAGAACTATAGCCCATTTTGCTTACAGGAAATGACACAACAAGATGGGGTTGGGGAATGGTCCCTCTCTCTATTACATTAGATTCTGTTCCTTAAAGGGATGCATAATTTCTCAATAATAACCCTTTGTATTTATAACTGACATGAGGAGAAACAGAACAGTGATTGTCTATAAACAAAGAGTCAAACAGATTAGTAGTTAAGGCAAGCGTGAATTAGTTTTATAAATGATAGAGACATTGTTTTTTTTTTTTTTTTTTTTAAAGTAGGCAGGAACTTAAAGAAAAAGAAATATGCACAGGAACAAGAATGTGAGAAAAACAGAGAGAAAGAGAGACCACACATATTTTTGTCTTAAAAATGTCAGAGGGCCAACTTGTGATGTATGTTGCAGTTTAGAGAAGGTGTTTAAGTTGCTTGCAGCCTTTAACCTTTCTTCCTGTAGTTGCCACCAAGCTTGATTTAATGAATAAAAGGAATTGATAATAAAGAACTCTGTTGCAAACCATCCATGATTCAGGACTTAATCTGTGCAATTCTTCCACCTGGGAGAGGAAGTTTCTTATGCAAATTTGTAGGATGGGGTGATCGGGGCTTTGACCAAGGGCACAGCATAGAAATAGTGTTTAGTTCTCAATAATAAAATTAAAAAAAATGCAAGATGACAATTCATTCCTTTTAGTAGCTTCACTTTAGCTCCTCCCCAGCCTGGTCCCCATCTCTCCTTTTCCCCATTCCTATGTGCTAACTCTAAACCATTAGCTTCCCCAGCAGTGGCCTTATAAAATCCTGGTGTTTCTGTTCTGTGGTTTCTCCTCTGCTTCCTCAACTTAATTTGTTTTAAGTTGATTTGATTTAAAGGAACCTGTATTTCAAATTGCTTGCTTTAGGCAAGCAAATAGAGCTAGTTATGGCATTTTAAAATATCAGTTGGGATGAGGTTGTGTCTCTTTTAAAGCAAATTAAATCAGACTGAGGCATAAGGGTCAAGATCCATGTTTATAAAGGGGTAAGGAAAATACTAGAAGAAAAGAACTTATCAAAAAGCCGACAGAAAACATCTCTTTCTCTTTCTCTCAGTGAATGGTCTCCCCAGGATTAATCCTAGAGGAAGAAAACTACTAACACCTAAACTATGATTTATCAAAAGAACATAAGTGCTATTTTGTCCTGTGAAACTGTGAATCTATTAGTAGACTGTATCTCTGGGATTTTAGCTAGTCTACTCTTCTTCACCAGAGAGAATTTATGATGTTTTATGCCAGTATATTCCTTCCTCTGAAGAAAGGGAAATGCCATTGAAAATCCTGTGACAACTCATTTTAGACCCAATGAAGAAGACTGTATTAATTACTAGAGCTATGTGAATCAAAATATTTATAGCAGCTCTTTTTATGGTGGCAAAACAATTGGAAATTGAGGGGACAGCCATCAGCTGGGGAATGGCTGATCTAGTTGTGGTGTATGATTGTGATGGAACAAGATGCTTTCAAAAAAACCTGGGGAAATTTACATGAACTGATGCAAAGTGAAATGAATAGAACTAGAACATTGTACACAGTAACAGCAATATAGGAAGATGACCAACTGAATGACTTCATTGTTCTCAGAAATACAATGATCCAAGATAATTCTGAAGGACTTATGATGAAAAATGCTATCTTATCACTAGAGAAAGAACTGATAAAGCTTTAATGCAAATTGAAGCTTACTTTATTTGCTTTCTTTAATCTTTTTTTTTTTGTTTACATTTTCTGTTGTGAAATGGCTAATCTGGAAATATTTTGCATGGTTGAAAATGTATAATATATGTCAAATTGCTTGCCTTCTCAAAGAGTGGCAAGGGGGAAGAGGGAGAGGATTTGGAACTCAAAATTTTAAAATGTTAAAAATGTTGGTTTACATGTATTTGAGAAAATAAAATAAAAACTAAGTGCAAAAAATAACTAGAGCAATTCAATAGACCGACTTTTGAGTTAGTTATATACCCATTCTTTGAGGTCTTCAGAGGAGTCTTAATCACCCTTGGTGCATGATATTGTAGAAGGAATTATCCTAGCATAGTGTCTTGCATATAATAGCCAACAAATGTTTAATAAATGTTTGTTGAATTCAGTTGATTTTGGGTTGGTGTTAGACTAGAAAAATGCTAAGATTTCTTCCAATTCTATTATTCTAAAAGATTAGAGCTCTTAAGAGGATTGAGTGTCGGTCTGGAGACTGATGAACTGATATCAAACTAAAGTATTAGCACTTTTTTTAATTGGAAAAAAGTAAAAAAAAAAAAAAAAAAAGGTCAGTCAAACAAAACAGATTTGTTAAAAACCCACTATGTATGCCAGGCGCTGTGCTATAGAATCATGGATTGTTGGGTGGGAAATGGATGAGTAAATACAGACTTGCTCAATAAATTTCCAAATACTAGCTCTAGAAGGCATCCTTTGGGTTTTGATAAAGTTAAATTTGTAACAAATAAAAAGAAATCTTACATTATGGGTAGAATAGAATGAAATGTACATTCAAGGAGGTTTCAGATAAATTCATTGAGGTTCTACTTATGATAATGATAATTCCATTAATGGAATATGGATCCAATAGGATCCTAAAATCCCAAGGATTAGAGCTGGAAAGGACATTAACAGGCACCAAATGGAAAGCTCTCATTTTTAAAGATGAAGAAACCTAGAGAGATCAATGTATTGCTCTAGGTCACATAGGCACAAAGTGACAGAGTTAAGATTTGAACCCAGCTCTTCTGTTTTCTAAATCAGCAACTTTCCCACTGAATTTGAGGAAAATAGATAGAACGCTTTAAAGTTACCTTTGGTCTTATTGTCAGAAGTAGAAACCTGGGTTGGATATGACTTAGTATAATAGTAATTATATTCAAAAGTTTGGTTTTTAATTAAAATGGAAGATGTGTGCATGTTCTAAAACATTGCATAAAAAAAAGCTTCTTTATATTTTTGTTCAAATCACCAGCAATTTCTAGTGTTTTGAGCCAGAGAAAAAAATTGGCAGATGTTTAGGACAGAGAAATAAGTCCAAGCAAGTCCTCTCCATCTACAGGAAATATGCCTGGAGCTGTGGGTGCCTAGGGAACACTATCTATGCAGTACAGAGATAGGTGGCCCACTCCAGGCTGGGAAGCCCTGATGGGAGGGAAGCTGAATGGTGGTATTATGGATTAGAGCTCTGAATTTCATTATCTCTGAATTTAGGATATACAGAAAAATGGAATTTTCTTCTTTTCAGATTCTCAGGAAAGGAAGTCTGCTTTATCATACTTTGGACCACTTACCTATCTAGGTTCTGTAGATCTATAATTACATAGATATAGTGTCTCATTTTGAGATACCTCTATTCTCATTGAAAGACCCCTCTTTCCCAAGTTTAAAAACATTATATATATATATATATATATGTATATATATATATATATATTCTATAACTACTTCAGATGTATCTATGATTTAGTGCAAAATTCTCAGGCAGTAGAAAGGTCTTCAATCTTGTACTTAAAAAAGAATCACCTCTAAAATAAGCTCCACAAATGATCATCCAGTCTTCACTTGTAGACTTTTAATATGGGGAACCAAGTGCCTCATGAGGCAGCCTATGCTTCTTATGGCTAACTCAAATTTTTAAAAAGTTTGTCCTTACAATTAAATCTAAAGATGGCTCTCAGTGATTTCTACCTCTTGTTTCTTGCTCTGTTATCTGGGAGAAAGAAAGAACAATTTGAGTCCTTCCTTCCCATGATCTTTTCAAACACTTGAAGAACATGATTATATGCTACTTCACTACATCTTCTGGTTAAACATCCCTAAGTTTTTCAAATTACCATTGCATTGGTACAATCACTATCTGATAACTTTTCACTATCCTGATTGATCTCCTCTAGACAGATGATAGGCCCCCAGTGTCCTTCCAAAATGTGACACCTAGAGTGTTGTGCCACAGTTTTTTGTCCTTTTATTGTACTGCCTCACTTTCCCTAAATTGTTCTGCCTCAGTTTCCCTAATTTGTCCTGCCTCAGTTTCCCTAAATTGTTCTGCCGCAATCCCCTTGGTTGTAACCCCCCCCCCCTTTCCTAATCATTAGGACTGAGAAACTTGGGCTAGGAGCCCTGACCATTGGCATTCCATAGAGCCATAAATTGCAAATAAGTTACTTAGAGCTATGCTTACATAGCTCTAAGTTCCAGACTTTCTATCTCTAGTGACTATCCCCTTCACTCCCAAGTTACCAAGAATTTATGGTCTTACCCCCAACCTGTCAGAACCGAATTGATGGTCCCTTCCTGGAAATTCCTGAGCTCACCAATGTTTGGACTCCACCCTTTGCCTTTCTCTTCCCTGATCACTTGGAGCCATATATAAATCATAGGAATCTCACACTCAATTCTAGATTCTTTGAGACAAAAGTCCAATTCAGGGCTGGAGGCAGAATGGATTCCACTCTTCTTCCAGACTATCTCTCCGTCTGAGAAACCCAAATAAAATATTAAAAACTCTCTAATCTCTAAATTGCCTCAGTTTCTCTGGCATTACAAGAGCTATTTGCAATGCTCCACATATCAATTGATCAGGGTAGATTGCAGCAGAATGAGGATTTCTCTTACCATACTCACTGTGCTTTCTCAGTAGAGCCAGAGATCACATGAGCTTTTTTATTGGTTCTCATGTTAAAATTGGCTCATGAGAGTTTATAATCCACTAAAATCCTCACTTTTTTTTCAGACAAATGTCTAAGCTATATCTTAGCTATCTAATGCTTATATGGAGCTGACTTTTTTTTTGAAAGGAGACTATGTAGCCCTTTTAAATTTGATCTTAATAAAATTGAGTCAATCATTCTGTTGGTATCCTTTTTGGATTCTAACTGTTTCATCCAACACATTAGTTACTTTCTGAGCACTGTACCATCTGAAGGTAAACATATCAGCTATTCCTTCATTTAAGTCATTGCTATAAATGTTAAAAATTTTAGGTAAGGACTAATCATAGATCCTGGAGTATTCTACCATCAATCTTGCTAGTTATTAGCAAACCATAAATGACTACTCTTTCAATTTAGCCATTAGAAGGATTCTCAATTCACCTAACTATGGTCATTGCCTATCTGTCTGTCTTTCTGTCTGTCTATCTCTCTATGCATCTATCTATCTGTCAATCTATCTATTTAATTTAAGCCTACAAAACTCTGTGGAGTGATTGCTATTTTTAGTTGTATTTTAGAGATGGGGAATTGAGGCTAAAAGACAATAAGTGACATGTACAGGATCACATGGCTAGTCAGCATTTGAGGTGTTTGATTCCAAGCCTAGTACTCCAATTTTTTGCTAACATCTTTTAGATTCTTTATTACTATTCCTTTTGTATCACTAAATATGAACAGTCTAGAATTTATCTAGAAATTGAAACTGAACTCCCTGGACTTTATTTTAGAGACTTCTCTTTTCTTTCTTTTTTTTGAGCATTTGCCCTTCTGTCTTCTCCTTTCCATAGACTGTCAAACACTGACAGTGGCCTAGTCATCATAAGACATAAATGCAAAAAGAAAATATATTTTTCATACTTCATTTTGACCTGGTGACCTGAACTCAAGGACAACTGAGTGTTCTCTTACTTAGCTTTGATTTCATTTCCTTATTAGCCATATTTCTTTTCATACTTTTTTTGGCTAGTGATCATTCTCCTTAGAAGATAAAACAAAAATGAAATTAGAAATTGAATAGATCTGCTTTCCTCCATTTTCTATAATCATTGTTACATCCACTCTGAGCAATGGTCCTAGCTTTTCTTTGTTCCTCATCCTTTCTTTAATATAGCTATCCTCACTTTTTTTTTATTATCTTGAGCTTTTCTATCCAGCCTTAGCTAATTTTGAGCTTAAGCACTTCTGACACGATTCTTATAGCACCATGACATGTTTTTTCTTTTTCTCTTCATTACCTTCTCTTTTTGATTTTGATTTTCTATACATATCTTAAAAACTATTGTGCTTAATGAGTTTTGTGTGCATCCACATTATTCTCCTTAGACAATTCTCCTTTTCCTGTTCATTGGAATTGTTTCTTTTGGTTTCTTTGAAATTTCATTCTTGAGTATTTTCTATCTCTGGTTCTGTCTCTTCCCTATAGAATTTTACTTCAAGGAATCTGATCTAGTCTTTCTCAGAATCATTTAAGATTTATTCTCCCTAAATCAAGGCAATATCAGACTATGTACAAGATTAATTATTGAGTAACTTTTTTTCTTTTCAAGGCTTCCATAGATTATTCCAAATGAACCATACTGAGTGCTTCCAGTAAGCCACAGGAAGCGTATCTCTTGGGTCTCTGTTATTATTTGCAGACAATCCCAACATTCATGACAATTCCTACACAGGATCCCTAGTAAAACTTTTGAGGACTTCTCACTTATTCCTTGTCCAGTCTTGCTAAGGTTATAAATATTGAAGAGGAATCTTCAGTTCCCCTGAAGTAGATTTTTCTAGTTGCTTTTTTCAAAAAATAGGATTCTTATTGTGGTTGCCCAGTAAATTTGAAATAAACTGTTTTCCTCATACACACACAAACACATGCAAATTCAATCATAAGGAACCATTTATGGTTAAGAAAAATGGAAATAATGATGTCTTGGGATCAGATTGCTAAAGTAATGTTCCAAATATACCTACTTCTTTTTCAGTCTTCACAGGAGAGATGACACTATTGCTTGTCCTTCCCAAATGTAGGAATCAGTTACATAAACTCCCTTTTTATTCAGAAAGCTCTGAAATGTTTTGGGGCTTTATACAATCAGGACAATGTCATCCACTCTAATGACTACCCTACCATCTATAGGGCATCCTTTTTCAACTTGGATTTTACATTGTATTTCTGTCATTAACAGAAACAAGTTCCAGAAGCAAAAATCATCTCTCCTTGCTTTATGTCTTGTCTGTTGGTAATTATTGGAGGATTGTGGAACAAGTTTATCTCTGTTGTTTGTCTTTCAAATAATTTTGCATAATTTTGATGTATGAGTAGAAGACACCTTGTTGTAAGAATCTTTACAATGGCATTTTCTTCTATCAAAATGGAGTTATATCGTAAGAACATAGGATCATAGATTTGAAAGTGACCTTGAGGCCAACTTCCCTGATTCAACAAGTAAGGATATTACATACAGAGAGATTCAATGATTTATCTAAAACTAAACAGTTCATAAGTATCTGAGACAAGGTTTGAATCCAGAACCAGTAAGTAGAAAGCGGGATTTTTAGTCCTGATATACCCAGACTTGAATCTTATTGGATTCAAATACTGTTTCTGATACTATTTTCTTTTATTTTGTTGCTGAGGCAATAGGGTTAAGTAACTTGCCCAGGATCACACAGCCAGGAAGTGTTAGGCCAGATATGAACTCAAGTTCTCCTGACTTCAGGGATGGTGCTCTATCCACTACACAAACTAGCTGCCCCCATACTATTATTTTTTTTTAAAGGAAGAGAAAGTTATTTAAACCATTACTTATTCTTTAACAAATTTTTTCCAGGTATAGGTTTTACTAAATTATTACTAAAATCCTTTTTAAAAATAAATTCTGTAAAATCAAAAGCTTTTTGTCAACAAACAATAAGTATAGTAGACTCTTCTATTTTCTACAATTGTGTGATGAGAAAAATATGACTTATTGTGTATCAGTGACAAAAACCCATGTCTTCCCTAGTAATGCATTAACAAGGATACCCTTGATGCATGTGTACATTATTCTAATTAAAATCCCCTAGTAATGCATTAAAAAGGATACCCTTGATGCATGTGTACATTATTCTAATTAAAATCTTTTATAATTTGGAGTAGGTATATAGTTGATACCTGCAACTCTTTTTCCATTCACCTTTTTTGATATGGATAATGTCTAAATTTCCCCACATCTTTAGTATTTATTTCCCTTCAGATACCTTGTGAATTGATGCCTCAGTACCATCATAATTGTATCACTTTCAGCACAGATCTTTTCTATGTATACTTTGAAAAACATTAACTATATCTCCTTTTTTTTTGTTCTTTTGGGTGCCTTTTCTACTTCCTTTTTAAGCATTTATACAACTCTGATGTTTAAGTTCAAATGGGGTATTTCCACTTTTTCTTGATAGTGAAAAGAGTTTATTATAATAATCTTTGCATATTTTTTCCATCTTCTGCTTGTTTATTGTCCTCTTATAGTTCATCCATCAGAAAAAATGCTTTAGATAGATATCACAGATGTACAATGAATTTGGCCCTGAATTAAACAGGAGGAAGAGATAGACAATATCACCAATGAGAAATCACTGAGATCCTTTAATGACCTTGAATTTCTTGTTCAAACAACAGCTCATCTTTCAACTGGTGTTATTGGATGACTCTAGGCCATGAGACACTACAATCTCTGAAAACAAAATCGAGTGTTACTAAGAGAGCAATAGAGGGACATATAGAGGTATGAGCAGACTGTAAAACATAAAAAACTTCAAAGGACTGAGAAAAGATCATCTTAAAATAAAGGTATGGTTGAAAAAAGATTATCTGTTATGGTCAGAGTAACTGGAAACGTATGGCTGACTTGTGTGATTCCCCTGGCATCCTCATATTGTTTAGAGAAAGTGAGCAAGAATCCTAGTTCATTGGGCAGATTTCCTATGGTGAACTCATGAGAGGACAGAGACAATGAAGGCCCAGGATAGACAGATACAGATGAGTTGTAATCTGTGTCTTGGGAACATCTAAACTGCTAGGATCCTGGATCCATTAGAATATTTGTGGAGGCTATTAAATTACAAATAACTTCTCAGTGATCACTGTTGCTTTTGCTAGCTTAGACTGCAATCCTGAAGGAAGCTTGGAAAGTGTTATGTTTTTCAGCTCTCATAGTGTTAATTTTAATACACTGAAGGATCTATAATCTCATTAATATGGATAACCCCAACCTTCAATGGTGGAGATTGAAATTTATCTATGTAGAAGATAGAATTCTGAGTCTGGAGTCAGGAAGATCTGGTTCAAATCTATTCTCAGATGCATGCTAGCTATGTGACTCTGGGCAAGCCATTTAACCTATATCTACCAAAATTTCCCTATTAAATGTGGATAATAATAACAGCATATACCTCCCAGAATTGTGAAAATCAAATGGAACAATATTTGCAAAACACTTAGTACATAGAATATGCTATACAAATACTCTTCTTTTCCTTCCCTTTCCTTTTTCCTCCCCTTCCCTTTCCCTTTCCTTTCTCTTCCCTTCCCTATCTCTTTCTCTTCCTTTACCTTTTCCCTTCCCTTCCATTTCTTTTCCTTCCCTTCCCTTCCCTTTTTCCCCTTTCCCTTGCCTTTTTTCCTTTGCCTTCCCTTCTCCCTTCCCTTTCTTTCCCTTTCCTTATCTCTTCTTTCTCTTTCCTTGTCTTGACCTCCTTTGTCTCTCCTTGTCTTGGACTCCCTTGTCTCAACTTCCCTTGTCTTTCCTTATTTCTCTTTCCTTCTTTTTTTTCTTTGTGCCTCTTATTCATATCTTTCTATTAATCCTCCATGAGAATCTACACTATCAAGCAGGAAAACTTTCTTTATACCTCTCATAATTGTGCAGATAGTGATAATGCATGTAGTCTGTCCACAGTCTAAAGGAGTGATCCCTAAGGTGAGGTATGCACAATATGATTCATTGAAGTATGAAAAGAAACTGTTAAAACTCCTATGTTTGTTTATTTCTATCTACTTATATTTTCACTTATTTCACTTATATTTCCTTTATGGACTGGTCCATTTGTTAAATGATTACATATCACCTACACAGTGCTGTTGTCCCTCTTCATAATATGATTCCATTACCATAGACTTTAAAAGGGAAAGAAAACATTTGCTTTTGCTCATTGAAGTAAGAATGAAATTCTGAGGGCTTGACAGTGACACCCTCATTCATTTTCGTTTAGTATATCATGACATATTGTAGACATATATTACACATATATGCCTAGTTAAGTGGATTTAAGCATTATAACTCTCATGGTTTAAAAGGTTTCCTAAAAAGAAACTGCTGACTGAAGATAATATTCAAATTGTGAATAAAAATAAAAAGATAATCAGGCTATAGTATATTGTCAGAGATGACTGAATATGTAACATTACCTTAAAATATTCTGAAAAAGTATAATTAGAAAGGTTGTGGTCTAGTTATACAGGTATAGTTATATAGTATATAGTAAAGAGTTATCTTGGTATCCTTGAAATATTTTTCAAATTTTTTTTCAAAAAAATGCAAAACTTTTTCTTGATCACTTTTTTTTTTTTAACATTCCCAATATGTATCATATTTTCTTCCTTCTCCCAGAGAGCCACTCCTTATGATAAACAATATAAAGAGGGGGACAGTTCAGAAAAACTGATCACCAAAAACTCTGATTTATATGCAGTATTTATAGTACCTATTCTATAAAGAAATGAAGGGGCAAAGGGTTTTCTCATATCTTTTCCTTATGGTCAAGGTTGGACATTGTATTTCCATAGCCTTAAGACAAGATGGTTTGGTTGTCATTTCTATTTACCTTTTTGTAATTATTGGTCTGTTGTTTTCCAGGTTTTGCTTACTTTACTTGGTATCAGTTCACTTTGGTATTCCCATGCTTCTCTGTATTTATCATCCAATGAAATACTAAAACAAACAAACAAACCCAGAAGGATGCCTTCTCATGTTAGGTGATTCCTTTACAAAGGATTTATGGGAAGATATTCACAGGATGAGGAGTAAATGGATTTCTATTTAGCATAATTTTTAAACTGAAAGACTGATCAATATTTCCTTTTCTAAATATTCCCTAACACTTAGAATATTCAGATGCAGTGGAAAGAATGATGATTTTGAAACCAAAGTTCCTGGGTTTAAATCCTTTCTCTGTTATTCCAATTCACCAAACTTATACATCAGGTGATGTATATTGGAAGATAGATTGGCAAATAAGAAATGGAGAATAAGCCAGAGAAGTTTGCCCAGATGCTTGATTCAAAGAGTGAGGAAGGAGACAGAAATAGAGTTTAGACCAATGTCTATTGTATGGAAGATCAGCATAAGCTCAAGGATCATATTCCATATATGCAAGCAATAGTTGCCCACAGATTGCAGTTTTCTTCTTCAAATGTGACATTCCTTTATGTGGATGGTGAACTAACCATGGTCCTACCCTTATTTGTTGCATTGTCATAGACTGGCATATTAACTACAGCCTTTTCATATTCGACTAGGTATTTTTGTGGGTGATCTTTTTTGTGAGCTTGGGATATAATCTTCTCTGGGACTTATGCATCCTCTTACTAATTTTTCAGCTAACTTAGACTTTTCCTCTTACTGGTACCTTTGTTCTATTTTCTCCAGACTAAAGATGGCTCTCTTTGACAGATTTTAGAGGAATGATAGAAGTTGAGTAATTTCTATTTCCTTTCTCTCTTGTACTTAAAATATATCATCCCTTCTAAATAGTGAGTCTATTTCTGCTGTCTTATTCATTTTTACTTGAATTTTAAAAATTAACTTGTTTTTTGTTTAACAAGAGAAGTTTTTCTCTAGCTCCTATCTTCGTCCACTGGAAAAAAACAAAATGAAAACCTTGTAACAAATAAATATAGTCAAGTAAAATAAATTCCTATTGGTCATGTCAAATATGTTTCATTCTCTATCTTATTCTTCTTGTTCTGAATACATTCTTAAAAGTCCTTTGAACAGTCCTCAGCACATTTCAACATGTTTCAGTTCATTCTGTTCTTTATCCTCCCTGATGTTATTCCTCATCTCTCTGTTATATTTGCCTTGGTTATATATCTCTTCTTCCTCTTTTCATAAAAGTTTCTTTTAAAGTTTTAGCTCTTAGGAATAATGTACTTTCACATTATGGGTAGCTTTTAAAATGCTACCCTCTTTTTTTGCTCATTTATATCATTCTCAATTGCTCAAACAGAATTTCATTTTTGAACAGCTTCTTATCCTTCTCTGTGCTGTCTTCCCTTTCAGAATTTCTGGTGATTCTTTTAATGAAGAGGGATATATGAGGGTACATGTTGTGCCCAGCAACCTGGAGCCTATATACAAACCTCTTCAGCTAAGGCTGAGGCAGTGTGTGATGGTGGCAAGAGTATTGGATTAGGAGAGAGCTCAAAAGTCTGGCATGTATTATCTGTGTAAACATGTCACTTCTCCCCATTAATCTCATTATCTTCATTTAAAAATTAAGGAAATATATACTACTTAGAGGATAATCCTGTAATATTTACTCTTTCTCTTCCCTACATCTCCTATGCTCTATTTGGAAGCAGTGTCATGCAAGTGAAAGAACACTCCAAGGTTAAATACCAGGGTCTGATTCTGAGTCTGTTCTTTTCTTAACTATACAGAATGAGGCAAACAACTTTCATTCTTGGAATCACAGTTTCTTTAGCTATAAAATGAGATGATTAAGATCACAGTTCTTTCTAGCTTGAAATCTTATGACCCTGAAGTATATGGAACCATTAACTATTTTTGGTCTTTCTGTACTTTTTGAAATTATCTTTCTTAAAGAAAAAAGACCTCATTAATTCTTCCAAGTTTTACTTTGATTGCAAAATGATGGTAGGAAAAAGGGATGTTCTTAAAATCAGATTTTTCTGTTCCTCTTCCCATGGCTGTATGAATTTCCTCTTGCAGATGGATAAGCCATATGCTCTGTCTCTGCACTCTGATGGATTCCCCTGGCTAGAAGGGAAACTAGAGCCTTGGCTGCAAGGTTTGTGCACAGACTGCAGGTGCCTAGGGCACACTGTGTTCCTGCTATACAAAAGCTGGTAGCTAAGTCCCAGGGCTTCAAAGTTGTGATATGCAAAGAGAAATATCCACTGCTTTTATAATAAGGCCATGAATAATCCATGAAATTTTTATTTTAATTGAATCAAATAATGTAAAGAAGACAAGACCTTTCCCAGTATTTTGTCTGAACCAGTGGAGCAATTAGAAAGGACTGTATTTATAAGTCAAATTCAGAGTGGAGAGCACTCCTAGATGATTAGGGACCCAGGATCTTTCCCACTTTGTCTTATTCATAAAGACAATGGCAGGAAAGAATTGACCATCAAGGCATCATAATTTTCTTTTGATTTCTATAACATCAGATATGAGGGACAAAAGAGGTACCCTTTTTATTAAAGGATGAATTAATTTTGACTAAGAAAATCCTTCCTTATTCACAACAGAAAGCTACCTCCACTTTATTTCTATCCTTTCCTTCTTCTTCCTACTCCTATCCAGAAATGCTCAGGCTTTGGATCTCTCTGTAATTACCTCTAGTTTCACCTAGATCAAGTCCTGGTCCTAGTCATCTTGGTGCTCATTTTCTGCTATCATTCCATTACTCATTTTGGTACTTTGAGGTTATCTGCCTCCAATCCAGCCATTCTGGAGAGCAATTTGGCACTATGCTCAAAAAGTTATCAAACTGTGATACCCTTTGATCCAGCAGTGTTACTACTGGACTTATATCCCAAAGAGATCTTAAAGAAGGGAAAGGGATCTGTATGTGCAAGAATGTTTATGGCAGCCCTCTTTGTAGTGGCCAGAAACTGGAAACCGAGTAGATGCTCATGAATTGGAGAATAGCTGAATAATTTATGGTATATGAATGTTATGGAATATTATTGATTTCTAGGAAATTATCAACAGGATGATTTCAGAGAGGCTTGGAGAGACTTACATGAACTGATGTAAGTGAAATGAGCAGGACCAGGAGATCATTATATATTTCAACAATAATACTATATGATGATCAATTCTGATGGACATGGCTCTCTTCAACAATGAGATGAACTAAATCAATTCCAATAGTGTAGTAATGAATAGAACCAGCTATACCCAGCAAAAGAACTCTGGGAAATGAGTGTGAACCACTACATAGCATTCCCAATCCTTCTCTTTTTGTCCACCTGCATTTTTGATTTCTTTCACAGATTAATTGTACATCATTTCAAAGTCTGATTCTTCTTGTGCAACAAAACAACCATATGGACACATATACACATATTGTATTTAACATATGCTTTAACATATTTAACATGTATTAGTCTACCTGCCATCTGGGGGAGAGGATGGGAGGAAGCAGGGGAAAAATTGTAACAAAAGGTTTTGCAATTGTCAATGCGGAAAAATTACCCATGCATATATCTTGTAAATAAAAAGCTATAATAAAAAAAGGAAAAAAAAGAGAATACAAAAAACAAACAAACAAACAAACAAACAAACAAAAATTATTTGCCTCCAGTGCAATCAGATTTATCTGGACTAAAATGTATCCAGGATACTGATCAATCCAGAATTAAATGAGTTTAATTTAATGCTTGCTTTTGCCTTTGAACATTCCCAATGAAATAATAGATTCTCTTTCTTAAATGTTAAGCTCATCACCAGATGGATATATCCATTTAGATTTGAAGACAAGAAATATAAGTCACACTTATAAGGTGCTTAATTTTGACTCGTTGCTATTAAATATCATTATTATACTAGATCCTGGCTTCATCTAAGTTCCTTTTGTCCTGATTTAGATCATAAATGTAGTTAGAAGGGACCTCAGAGAACTTTCCTTCCTCATTTAACAGATAAGAAAACTGAGAACAGAGAGTTAATGTAATTTATTAAGGTCACATTGTATTCAGGGGTACATCTAGGATTTGAATCTTGACTCTGATTCTAAGACCAGCCAATTTTCCTACTGTATTACATGTAACATACATATATGTCCAGCTAAATTGTTTCTTCCAAAGTTTCAGTCTGATTGAGTGGTCTGTAAACCTTGGAGATTATACTGTTTCATTGTCATTGTTGCTCAGTCCTGACTATTTATAACCTAATTTGGTGTTTTCTTGGCAAAGATACTAGAGTAGAATCCAGCACATTTTAACAGATGAGGAAACTGAGGCAAACAGTGTTAAATGATGTGCCAAAGGAAATGTCTGAGGCTAGTTTCAAACTCAGGAAGATGAGAGTTCTTGACTTCAGGCCAGGTATTCTATCCACTATGTTACCTAGCCACCCATACTGGCTTATACTCAAAATCAAAGAAAGGGAACTTCACAAATGCACCAAAATAGGAACCTTTTAATTCAACAATCAGGGGTGACTTTGGTAAGATTGTTCAACAAAGCTGTTAACTTTTTCTTGGTATATGTTTATAGACTCATTAGTTACCCCAGCCCTTTCTCCACACAGATCTTTCCTCTTTAGGAACGAAGGGATTTGTCTGACCAGCCTCACAGCCAAAGTAATTGTTCTCACATAGTAATCTTTATTGGCTCCATATTAACTCTAGGATCAAATACAAAATCCTCTATTTAGTATTTAAAATCCTTTATAATCTATTTCTTTCCTACTTTCCCAGTTTTTTTGCTCTTTTCTTTTCTTTACTCACTTTTCTATCTGGCTACACTGGTTTCCTCTTCCTTGAATTCCATCTCTTTTTCATCTCCCTATACCTCTGGATTGGTCATCAGTTGTGCCTGGAATGTTCTTCCTCCTCACTTTCACTTCCCTGTCTTCCTTTAAGACTAAGTTCAATTCCATTTCTGTATGAGAACTTTCTCAAACCTCCCTCCCCCCCCACCTTTTGCTCCCCTACTCTTAGTCTAACATTTTCTTTTATTTATGCTTCATATAATATACTTACTATATATATGCATATATACACAGATTTATATGCACGTAGTTATTTGCATATCATCTCCCCAATTAATATATGGCCTCCTTAATAGCAGAGACCATGTTTTTTCCCCCTTCTATATCCAATGTTTGCTAAAGTTCCTGACACATTTTTTAATGTTTACTAAGCACTTGTTGACTGACAACGGACTAAAGAGATGGTTAGGAATCAAATAATCAAACCTAGAATTTTCTAGCCAGGATTATAATGTTTCATTGTGAGCCCATATAAATCCTTTCAGTGTATATCAGATACTCTCTGCCAATGAGTATGGCTAGAGATCCAAATGCAGGGTTTGTGCACAGGTTTCAGGTGCCTAGAGATCACTGTGTGTTAGCAGCACACAGGTAGGTGGTTGAATCTTCAAGCTGAGAGGCAGTGATGTGTAGGGAGCTGTGACTTTCCTTCATGTTGGTTGTAGATCCAAATCTTCCTCTTTGCTTCCTTCCTGAAGTCATATAAAATAGGAAGGTGAGACCTCTCTCAGGATCTTGCCTGTACCATTGAAAACTTCTTGGATTACTCTCTGAATAAGTACAGTTGATAGTGGTACTCTCTCCTTCCCGGACACTCAGGGACAGAGGACTCTGTGTTACCTTCTGTTGGCAGCTCACCCCTGCATAGAAAGACAATGTTAAACTTGGGAGTTCCATCATGAAGCCCTCATCACCTTCAATATTATCTTTACTTCTATACCAGAGCAAGAAACCCCATGCTGATATTCCTCCTCCCAACTTCAGAAACCCCCAACTCACAGCTCAACTGAAGAGAAAACATTAGTAATGAAACCAGCCAGGATTTTTCCATTTTTCCCTTCTGCCAAGATTTTGTGGCCTGGACTCTCTAAGTCAAAGGGCCTTTCTTAATTCCAAATGTTTGTAGTTCTTCTTCTTCTTCTTTTTTGGTTGCAGCAAAAACAGAATACGCTCATTATATCCTTTTACAAACGGTACACAATCCTATTTAGAGATAATTAACAAGAGACTTTCAATTGAAGGCATCTCTATTTAAGGAAGCATTGCCCCCTTCAGGACATAGATAAAATTGCTGGGGCAAAGGAGGACGTGTTTCTGAATTCTTTGGAATAAAAGAGATCCCTTAGTCACCATATTTTCTTTCTTCTTCTTCTTAAGATAAAAATTATTTAAAAAATACCATTTCTCCCAGGCTGGAGATTCAGGGGCTACTCATGGTTCTCATCACACTCTGATCAACACTGGAGTTTTGGCCCATTCTGTTTCTGATGCTGGCTAGTTCCCCACTTCTTAGGTGTCCCTCTTCTTCTCAAGACTTACCATATTAATGGTTAATTTTTTGTGTGCTCTCATTTGGCATAGACCATTGCAGCTCAGATCTCTGGAGTTCAAGGGATCCTCTAACCTCAGCCTCCCTGATAGCTGGGAATACAAATGTGTACTACTATACCTGACCATCACTATTTCTGTCATTGAATATTTAGAATCTGTAGTTTGTGTGAAGAACTTAGATCTTAATAAAAAACATTGTAAAACATTTTTCAGTCCTCTGTGTTCTTCCATTCCAGCAATTTCAGATCTTAGTAATTTTCTCATCTGTACAATGTGAGATTTATATGAGATGGTCTCTGAAGTCTGCTTTATCCTTAAATCTGTAATCCTGTGATCCTACAAGATAGTTTTACTTCACATATGAAAACCAAGTTTAAGGGAATAGCATTGGAGGTCTTATGTTCCCTGGTTACAGTGATTTGGGATGACTTTAGTTACCTATGCATAAGAAAAGATCATCTATGGTCTATAGAAACTTTTCCCCCAACCTATATTTATCCCACAAATGTAGCTGATTTTTGGGGGGGTATGGAAGAAAGTTTTCTGTAGATTCTAACTGCTAAGAGGATAGAACTTAAAAGATCCAGAACCATCTAGATGTCCAGAAGGAACATGGGAACAAGCAGGAAGCACATTTATAGCTCAAAGAGAGCTATAAACCTTTTTGTAAATACTTAAGAGTTTGTTTTTGCTAAATGTTGATCCCTATCTTAATTTACCCCAACTCTGATTTCAGATATTTGCTAGCTATGTGAACCTAGTCAAGATATTTAACCTCTATTTGTCTCTGTAATGCCTCAGTTTCCCTACCACAGTTTCCCTGAATTATTATATTTCAGTTTCCCTGAATTATGTTATGCCCTGAATAAAATTATTATGGCAACCTCTCCCTTCCTTATTCCATTAAGCTCTGACCACTTTTATATATCAGTGAGTCATAGAACTCCAGGTGGCTTATCTCAAATACCTGGATATTGCTCAGTATCCCCTTCCCTAGACTCTCTGTCTCCTGCTCCCAACCTTCTTAACCCCTATTCTGTCAAGACTAAAGTTATGATCCTTTTCTGAATTATGGCTCGTCCACTCACCCAGCGTTCTGCCCCACCTCTTGCCTTTGTTTCCCTGATAGCTGGAGCCCTACAAAAATTTCTGGAATTAATTGCTCATGGCTGGATGCTTTGAGACAAGAGTCCAGTTTAGCTGGCTGGCTTCAGCTAGTCTAAATTCTCCACTATTAAAATATTAAAAACGTATTTTCTCCAGTTTCTCCAGTATTACACCTCAATTTCCTTAACCTCTGCTCGCCTCAATTTCTTTGAATGTAAAATGTAAATTATAATAGCACTGATTATAATAGCAACAGGGTGGCTACGAGGATCAAGGGAGAGAATATTTGTAAATATGTTGGCATTATGTCTGGTATATAATAGGTGCTATTCAATGCTTTTTTTCTCTCTCTCTTTATAACTTTCTTTCTCCTTCTAATTTCCTCTCTTTTCACTCTACTTTCCTATCTATTTCCCTGTTGAATGAAATTTTCTTTTGTACCAATTCATCGTGTGAATTTATTCTTTTCTCTTTTGACTAGTTCAGATGAGAGGTTCAAGTGTCATCTGCTCCACCTTTTGCTCTTTGTATGTTTAGACTTTTTCTTGACCATTTTGATTATGTGGGATAATTTTCCTTAACTTTCCCTTCCCCTTCCCATTTGGTAGATATTCCTCTTCCTACAGCCTTTGAAAATTTGCTTTCTGAGTTAGGCACAATTGATAGTGATGCATCTTCCTCTGGACCCTCAGGGACTCAAAACTTTGCTCCACTTTCTATTGGCTGCTCATTCTTGTGCAGAAAGGCAATGCAGACATGGGAGCTTGGTCATCAATTCTTTATCTTCTTTAAGCTTTTTTAACTTCCATAACATAGTCAAAAAATCCCATGTGATCCATATCCAACATCTATCTCTCTACCTTAACATTATGGGGAATGTGGCCCTCTTTATACTTTCTACCCACACATTACCTGTTCCCTTATAATTCACAATCTACCTGAAAATACATCTTTGCCCCTTCCCCACCCCCCCATTATTGAGTGTTTGGATCTGGGACCTGATATATACAAATCAGAGCTTTCCACTAAAAGGGTTTTCTCATATTTAAAAGTTTTTAGTTCCCCTATTGTAGGAAACACCAGATATTCTTAACCTGGCTAGTCAGCTAATTAGAACTAACTTTGTCATTTTATAAATTGTACACAGGCCCATAAACAGATCTTCAAAGTCCACTATGGCCTCCTTTATGAAAACAAAACCACTTTGTCATGGTACAAAGAGTCTCCTTAAAGTTAGGGATATATCTATTCTATAGTCTCCAGATCTCATGTTCAACATATGATGTGGGATCTTGATGAATATTTAGTAATATGCATATTTTATAGCGGCAAGGATATGGGATTATAACTCATAACATCTTTGCTTCCTAAGCAAGAAGAGGCCTACAAAGTCCCTGTCCACAATGGATTGGTTGCCTTATAGTTCTAAGAGGAGGATATTAGTCCCAGGACAGGAGAGGTACTCTTTCCACAGGGGGCAAATTTCTGGGAATATTTTTAAAATTACAATTGGATATTTTGTGGCATTTAAAAAAATGTAGACTTTATCCCTTCTATCTCTTCTCTTTTCCTCCTCCCCAAACATTGAATTTCTGGGGAAATGAAAATATATTCAGAGTAAGATTCTTGCAATACGGTTTTTAAGATTTAGAAATTGAAGGAACTTTGGAGGACACATTATCCAATAGTCTCATTTTGTACATGAGGAAATGAATCCTAAATCAGGTGTTTGGAATGCCTCAGGTACTTAGTCATGACATCACGCAGCTGGCAAGGGGCCCAAGCTTTGATACAATGTTATCTGGTAAGAATTCAGGGCTGCTATGTACTTCTATTGTGGAATATTTATTTTGAGGTACCCCAGCATAGGGGTGGAATATAAGTATCTAAGATACTAGTGACAGATAATTTTTGGGGGGAGTGGAGAAAGGCAAATAGTGAAATGCCTTCATATTATAAGATCATAAATTTAGAGGTTGGAAGGGTTCTTAGAAGGTATCGAGTGAGATTTCCTCATTTGACAGATGAGGAAACTGAGATTCAGACAGGGGACTTGCCCAGGCTCACAGAATTAATAGATTCAAACATATCCATATCCAGTGCTCTTTTTATACTTAGCACTATTCCTAGTGAGTATTATCTTCCTACTCTCTTGAGGTGTAAAATAAATTTGTATCATATATTTGTGTCTGTCTTGAGTATAGGATCAAGTCTGAACATAACTACAGTAGAATTTGGGGGCAATGATCTGAGAAATATGAATCTTTGATTAGGAAGAATTAAGAAAATCCAGGACTGAGCTTAATTTATATTTATATAGAAATTTAGGACTTTTCACTCCCAAAGGATTAAAAAAATGTAGTATATCTGTGTAATTTTTCCCCTTTACTTTATTATTTTAAAGACTTATATAGTTTTTCCTCTTAAAAATTTTATTTTCCCCAGTTACATGTAAAAACTTTTTTTTTCGGTTATACATGTATATTCATTAAAAAAAATTTTCCTTATGAATCATGTTGAGAGAGAAAAATTAAAACAAAAAGGAAACACCATGAGAGAAAAATAGAAAAAGAAAAAAGAAAAGTGAACATAGCATGTGTTAATTTACATTCAGTTTCCATAGTTCTTTCTCTGGCTGTGAATAGCATTTTCCATTCAAAGTTTATTGGGAATGCCTTGAATCACTGAACTACTGAGAAGAACCAAGTCTGTCATAATTGATAATTGCACAAAATTGCTATTGCTTTGTGCAATGTTTTCCTGGTTTTGCTTCTATTTAGATATAGTAAAATTTCCCTGAGAATTGCTTTGGCTGCATCCCATAGGTTTTGTAAGTTGTCTCATTCTTTTGGATGAAATTATATATTGTTTCTATGATTTGTTGTTTGACCTACTCATTCTTTAGAATTAGATTGTTTAGTTTTCAATTGGTTTTTAGTATATCTTTTCCTGGTCCTTTATTTAATGTAATTTTTATTGCACTGTGATCTGTAAAGTAAGGATTTACTATTTTTGCCTACCTGCATTTCAGTAAGAGTTTTATCCTCTAATACATGGTCAGTTTTTGCATAGGTGACATGTACTGCTGAGGAAAAGGTATATTTCTTTCCATCCCTATTCAATTTTCTCCAGAGTTCTGTCATATCTAAGTTTTCTAAGATTCTATGAAATTTCATAGTTTCTTTCTTGCTTATTGTGTGGCTAGATTTATCATTGGGTTTGGATCCATAGATAGTTTTGTCATTTTTTCATAATGCTTAACTTTCCTAAGAATATGATGTATATTGAGGATCCATTAGCATTTAGTATTGATATCTATTTCTTGTCTATGTACTTTAATACTTTTCTTTCCTAACTTATATTAGGATCTATTTGCACTTGTTATATAACATTAGTATTGCTACCTCCTTATGTCTATGGTAAGTATAATAAATTTTGTTCATTCTTTACTTAACTCTTTTATTAGATCTATTGTTTGCAAATATGCTTTAACTAACATTAGCATTCTGTTTAACCTCGCTTTCCTTCCATTTTATGGTGAAGATTAGCAATTTCTACATTCCGTTATGACTTACTAGCTGTGTATCTGTTTCAAATATTTCTCTGTAATATCATCATATTTGATTCTGTTTTTATCCATTCAGTCTCTCCTTCCATTTATGTAGTTGTTTCTAAGCCATTCACATCCATACTCACTTCACTTATCTGTATCCTCTTTTCTATTTTCTACCTTATTTCTTTAGTGGTCCTGCCTTCTTCTATCCTGCCCTCCTTGTATCTTTTCGTCTGTCTTTAGCCATCCTTAGATCAACCCAACATTTTCTTATCTCAATGTAGTTGAATATTTATTACCTCTTCTGCCAAACTAAGTGAGTCTAGCCTTCAGCATCTTATCAGCCTCCCTTTCTTTCCTTTGTGCTTTTGCCTCTTCATTATGGATAAAATTGTCCATTACTTCTATATCTCCACAATGCCATTTTCCATCCTTAATCCTTTCTTTGATGCCATCACATACAATGAATTAGGATTCAGCATCATGCTTATCTCCCTTCCTTCTCTGATAAGTCCCTTATCATTGAATTGACATCTTTTTTTTGATCTAGCTTCATGTGATCAAATTTGTCCCATTTTACCTCCTCTTTACTATTCTCCCAGCACAATCCATTTTCCATCCCTTAATCACTTTTTCTTTGATACCATCACATCACAGTCAATTTATATTCACATTCCTGTCTATGTATTCCCCTTCAACTGCTCTGATAAAAGATACAATTCTCAAGTGAAACTGACCATTCTTTTTTTTTTTTTTAATTATAGCTTTTTATTGACAGAACATGTGCATGGGTAATTTTTTTTACAACATTGTCCCTTGCACTCACTTCTGTTCCAACTTTTCCCTTCCTTCCCTCCATCCCCTCCCCTAAATGGCAGGCAGTCTTATACATGTTAAACATGTTAAAGTGTATCCTAGATACAATATATGTATGCAGATCCACATAGTTCTCTTATTGCACAAGAAGAATTGGATTCAGAAGGTAAAAATAACCTGGGAAGAAAAACAAAAATGCAAGTAGTCCACATTCATTTCCCAGTGTTCCTTCTCTGGGTATAGCTGATTCTGTCCATCACCAATCAATTGGAACTGAATTAGATCTTCTTTTTGTTGAAGATAACCACTCCATCAGAATACATCTTCATACAGTATTGTTGAAGTATATAATGATCTCCTGGTTCTGCTCATTTCACTTAGCATCAGTTCATGTAAGTCTCACCAATCCTCTCTGTATTCATCCTGCTAGTCATTTCTTATAGAACAATAATATTCCATAATATTCATATATCACAATTTACCCAACTATTCTCCAATTGATGGACATCCATTTGTTTTCCGAAACTGACCATTCTTGAAGTCCTTCCAATTTATCTTGAGCTAGAGAGTGGTTCATTCTGCCATTCAAATTCTTGGTTTCATGTGATTTTCAAGGGAAACTGAGAAAGCTCAAGCATCTTCCTGGCTTCACTCAGCTATTTTGGCTCTATCCCCAAAACTCTCAGTGGCACTTTGAATACTTGGATAATATTTTGGAAAAGATACTTGTATAGTTTTTTCCCTAGTTACTTACAATAAAACCCTTAGAGGCAGCAAATAAGGCTTAGGATTTAAGACTTTGGGCTATATGTGGGGTGATGCATATGGTAGGAAGAGCCAGAAGCATGTATCCAATGAATATGAAAGAGAGTAGGCAGACCAACCTGAGAGAGTTCACAGGAGGCTGAGAGGGAACTATTCCAGAACAAAGAAATGTTTCTCCAGAGACGGCAAAGAGAGGAGGAGAACCCTAATAATACTGCACCTCATCAATGATGAAACTGAAATGAGGATCCAGGACCTCTCCCAAACCTCTGGGCATGTATCAATCTGACCTGGTTTGGTTCTAACACTTCTGCTGTAGTACAGAATCAGATAGGTAACATTAGCCAGACTTCTGATTCTTTAGAATATAGGCTTCTTGAAGTCAGGGCCCATTTTTGCTTTTTATTTATTTTTCCCTCCTTTAGAACATTGCCTGGAACACAATAAATGCTTAATAAATATTTGCTGATTGATGAATTAGTTTCAGAATCTTAAGGTGTAGCTAGAATAAAAAAGCTTGTAATATGAACCAGAAAGGATGAAGATATAAAAATGCATTTAGGGTGAGAGACTGTGGCTGTTGTCTCAACTTTAGGGTTTGTGTACAGCTTACAGGAGCCTGGGAATTACTGTGCCTTCACAGCACAGAGGTAGGTGGCTGAGTCTTCAGGCTAGGCATTGGTGATGTGCAGGGAGCTTAGGTGCTCTCTCATTCTGAGCACAAATCTTAGCTTTCCATTCTGTTTCTTCTCTGACTTTATGAACAATAGAGAGATAGGGCCTTTCCCAGGGTCCTGTCTGAACCACTGCAGCCTTTGGTTAGTAGTTTCTGTGTAGCTGCAGCTGACTGTGATGCTCTCTCCCTCTTGGATCTTCAGAGACTAAGGAATCTGCTCCACCTTCTGCAAGCAGCTCACCCCTGGGCATAAAGATAATGTCAGACATAGGTCTTTGGTCATCAGTTCAAGATCTCTCCTTATTTTAAATAATTGCCACAACACAGCCAAGAAACCTTATTTGAACAGTTCCTTTCTATTTCTGAGTCCTTTGAGAAATGGCTTCTGGTTTTCCTGTTCCCTCCCACAGAAATCCCTCAACTCATAGGCCAGGTGAAGACATAGGATTGACAGGGAGGCTTTATGAGGTATTTCCATTCTTCTCCTGTTATGATCAATGAACAACCAGTTTGGGGTTCTGAAAAATGGACTATCAAGTCAAAGGAGTCAATCTCAATTTTAAATGTTTTCTCTATTTTTTTTTTTTTTTTTGCTCCATGAAACAGAGGGAGGAATTTTCAGTTTGTGTGTTCAGTCAATTACAGCCTAGTCTGTCATCTCTTGCACTGTAAGCAGTCATATTTTATGGATGCTTAGTCAAGGCATTCAGCTGAAAGTATGTCAGACAATGGTAACATTGACTCCTCAGGCTATGAATATAATGTTTGTGGAATGATGAGGAAATAAATCTATTCAGTATTCATGAATATTCTGGGGAAAGAGATCATCATATTTCTGTTTTTTCTTTCAATAAATAAATCTTTTCTAAGTGCCTACTATGTGTGAATCATGAAATGCACAATAAGCCATGTATGTATTGAGGATATGGTGAGTATGAGATGTAAAGAAATGAGTATGATACAAAATGAAATGTAATAGGGAAAGGAAATATAGCACTCATTGTGTCAGGAGCTGTACTAAGTGCCTATTGCAAATATGTAATTTGATCCTGATGGCAACCCTGTGAAGTAAGTGCTATTATTATTATTCTCACACTACATTTGAGGAAACTGAGGCAAATGGAGATTAAGTGACTTTTTTGGGTAATACAATTAGCAATTGGCTGAAACCAAATTGGAATTCAATTCTTCTTCATTCCAGGCTCAGCATTATATCCACTGTGCCACAAGCTGCCAAAGGAACAAATAAAAGACTCCCAAAAATTGCTATGAGAAATTTGAGAAGAGAAAGACAAGATTCAGATTAGGACAGTCAAGGTAGGTTTCATAAATAGAAAACTGAAGGGAGTTTCTATATTCAGGGAGGTATGATATGACTTGAAATGGGAGCCTATGGGATGAGAATGGGAGGAAGGTCATAGAGTAGCTTAGTTTGTTAAATCATGAATACATGAAGGGGAGTAAAGTGACAACAGTAAGTACTAATATGTTAGGACTTGTTTGTGGAAGACCTTGAATGCCATTGTCAGGAGTCTGAGATTTACTCAGCAGTCAATGGGGAGCCACTGAAGGTTTTTGAGAAGTGTGACATCATCATGGTGGTGTATTATAAACCTCTCACAGATAGTGGTATTGAAAGCATATTTCAGAAGGAATAGACTGGGGATAGGACAATATTTAGAAGGCTATTAGAATATTTTAGATAAAAAGAGATTAAGATCTGAGTGAAGTAGACCTTACAAGTAATTAATTGTATGTATGGGGCAAGGAACAAGGAAAAGTCAGAAATGATTTTATCACTGAACATTTAACATGCTTAGGGTGCTAGATCTACATGGCAAAACTAGAGGGTACTTCCCTGACCTTATGATACTTCATGTCTAGCATGAGGAAATTGGTTTTACTTAAATGTGAAATGATTCATGGGGGTAATCAGATTTAAGAGTTTATGTTGATACAGGACAAGGATTCTCTGTACATATTATATTCCAGGTCCAAATGGACATTTTTTATGCTATGGGAAAAGGCTCTTTCTTCTTCTGAGTGGGAGAATTGTTATAGGGGCCTTTATCATCACAATTTATAAATTTATAAAGCAAATTGAAATAATTTCTGGAAAAGAACATTTGCTGCTCTTGTTTGACTCTTTATGGCTCCATTTGGGGTTTTCTTGACAAAGATACTGGAGTGATTTTCCATTTCCTTTTCAATTTCATTTTAAAGATGAGAACCAGAGGAAAATTTGCCCTATGTCCCATAGCTAATATATGAGGCTATATTTGACCTTAGGAAGATGAGTCTCCCTGATTTCAGACTCACCACTCCCATCTACTGTGTCAGTTAGGTACATAGTCTCTGGATAGGGGAGGGCAAAAAAGACAGTTATCCCTTCCACGTCACGGGGTTTAAAGGATACACTGTGATCTGGAAAATATATGTGAAATTTTTTGGCCTTCCATTCATACCAGAGAAGAAGTCTGATTTTTTTCTTTTTCTTTTATTGGGGTGTTTACAGTATAATATTGTAAAATTTCAGGAAAGTATTTGGATAGGCTCTCTTTCATCTACTGACCTTCATATGCTATCTGCAACTTCCACAAAACTCCCCCTAAATTCCAATTTAATTTCTTATGATGGCCTGCAATATATCCAAACTGCGATGGAAAAAGTTGTGATGTGGAAGAGATAACTGTATTAAGAATGAAAGTATTATAAAAAAGCAGTATAATTTTAAGTAAAGTGTGAGATCCTCTTGAGCTGTCAGACCTCTTAACTGCTCCACAGAAGCAATAAGCTACCTGGGGAAAGTCACGAAGCAAACAACAAACCCCTGACCTTGGGATCATAAGATAGAGATGGAATTAAAATGTGCTTAGTGTAGATCCAGAAAGATGAGGAGACTGCGAGAAACAAATCAAAGCTCTGAACTGTCACCTTATTGCTCTTTTCCAGGGAGTGCGGCTACAGTCCCAACTGCAGGTTTATTCACAGGTAGCTGATGCCTGGGGAATCAGTGTGATTTCACACCACAGAGGTAGGTGGCTGAATTTCCAGGTTGGAAGTCAGTGATGTTTGGGGAACTGTGATGGTACATCATGCTGCTCATGGATCTTAACCTTCCTTTCTTCATCTTTGAAGTCACATAAAATTGGAAGGTCAGATTTATCCCAAGATTTGCCTGAACCATTAAAGGCCTTGGGAAGTACTGTCTGAATAAATGCAGTTGATAGTGATATTCTCTCTTTTCTAAACACTTTTCTAAACACTAAAGACTGAGGACTCTGCTCCACCTTCTGCTGAGAGCTCACACTGTATAAAAAGACAATGTCATACTTTAGAAACTGGTCATTAGGTACCATTCCATTTAAAGGTTTTTCTTCTTGGCTCCCACAATACATCTATGAAACTCTATGTGATTTTAATCTGGATTCTGCCTCCTTGATATAACATTTTGAGGTAATGCACTCCTCTGTGCTACTGACAGCATTTTGGAGAATGTTTCTTTTTAAATTCCCACCTTTTGAGGCAAGATTGGGTCTCTCTGTTTATTTTTTCAAAAATCCTCCAAATCACAGTTTATCAGAAGCCACACTATTACTGAAGAGTTCTCCAGGAACTTCTCCATTCTCTCCCTTATTTTGATCAAAAAGTATTTAAATCTAAAATGTGAAGTTTAGACCAGGACTATCTAGTAAAGAACCAAATCTAAATATTATTGAATGAGGAAACAGCAATGGTACTCAACTTGGTTGCCCAGACAATCACAGCTGCATCTGTTATGGAATAAGTTGTACATGGTCTCATTCACAGACACAGAAATCCCCAAATGAAGATTATTTTTTTTGGCATGATAGTCCTGCTCCACCCATGTTAACTATAGAATTTCTAGGGAAATGGGAAAAGACTTGCCAGGAATAATTGCTGGCTATTTTGGGTAAAGAATAATACTTGCTGTGCTATTCTTAGGATATAAAATAAATATAATGGAGCTTTTGAGGACATCTTAGGATGACATTATAATTTTTAAATTGGAAAGAACCTCAAAAGCCATCTATTCTAATCTTGGTTTACAGATGAGGAAAATAAGTTCTAAATAGGCTTAGTAACAAACACTAAAACTGAGTAGTGACATCTTAAATATGGGAATTTGTCCAGTATCTTGTGATTACATATCCATGGTTATATTCACTAGATTTATATTTTTGTAATTGTAAATTAGATCACCTTTTATCTTAATTCTTACCTAGCTCTTAGTCATTGACTGGGCATTGCCTCAGACAAACTGAGGCTTGGGAAAAAAATCTTAATTTAGAAAGGCCAAGATCATCCACTGCATCCCAGGTCATTGCCATCCTGACTGCTGTCTTGCTACTGGAGTTTGATGATTCTGAAGGAAAGAATGAGGCTGACAACACTGAGTAGCTCTGCCTCACTTAAATCCAATTCACACACAAGTCAGGACAAACTCTTGTGATGAGGACCAATGGATCCTCTTAAAGAATAAAGGATGAAAAAGGGAGAACTTCCTAATAATGTAGAGGAAATTTTAGCAATAATTAGGAGTTATTTTTCCCTACTATATGGCAATAAATCTGATAATCTAAGTGAAGTGGAGGAATACTTACAAAAATATAGATTGCCTAGATTAAAAGAAGAGGAAATAAATTACTTTAAATAGTCCAATTTTAGAAAAAAGAAACTGAACAGCTATTAATTAACTTCCTAAATAAATCTTCAGGGCCAGATGGATTTACATGTGAATTCTACCAAACATTTAAAGAACAACCAATTCCAATGCTATGAAAACTATTTGGAAAAATTGGGAAAAAAGGAGTCTTACCAAATTCCTTTTATGACACAGAAATGGTGCTTCTATCTAAACCAGATAGGGTCAAAACAGAGAGAGAAATTATAGATCAATTTCTCTAATGAATATTAATGCAAAAATCTTAAATAAAATATTAGCAAAGAGATTACAGCAAGTTATCCCCAGGATAATACTCCATGACCAAGTAGTATTTATACCAGGAATGCAGGGCTGATTCAGTAGGAAAACTATTAGCATAGTTATCTATATGAATAATCAAACTAACAAAAATCATATGATTATCTCAATAGATACAGAAAAAGCATTTGACAAAATCCAATGTCCATTCCTATTAAAAACACTAAAGAGTATAGGAATAAATGGAGTTTTCCTTGAAATGATCAGTAGCATCTATTTAAAATCATCAGCTAGCGTCATATGGAATAGAGATAAACTAGAACCATTCCCAATAAGATCAGGGGTGAAATAAGGTTACCCACTATCACCATTACTATTCAATATTGTATTAGAAATGATAAGTTTGGCAATAGGTGAAGAAAAAGAGATTAAAGGAATTAGAGTAGGTAATGAGGAAATAAAATTACCACTCTTCCAGATGATATGATGGTATGCTTAGATAATCAAGTAAAAGATTACTAGAAACAATTCACAACTTTAGTAAAGTTGCAGGATACAAAATAAATTCACAGAAATCATCAGCATTTTTATATATTACCAACAAAGTCCAGTAGCAAGAGATACAAAGAGAAATTCCATTTAAAATAACTGTCAAAATTATAAAATATCTGGGAGTTTATCTGCCAAGGCAAAGTCAGAAAATATATGAATCAATTATAAAAACATTCTCCACATAAATAGTCAGATCTAATCAATTGGAAAATTTTTAAGTACCCATGGATAGGCCAAGCTAAAATGATAAAAATGACAATACTACCTAAATTAATTTACTTATTCAGTGTCATGCCAATCAAACTCCCATGAAATTATTATACAGAGCTAGAAAAAATAATTGCAGAGTTCATCTGGAAGAACAAAAGATCAAGAATTTCAAGAGAATTAATTAAAAAAAATGCCAATGAAGGTGGCCTTGCTGTACCAGACCTAAAACTATGTTATAAAGCAATGGTCATCAAAACCATTTGGCTCTGGCTAAGAATAGAGTAGTTGAACCGTGAAATAGGTTAACTTCACAGGACAAAATAAGCAATAATTATAGCCATCTAGTGTTTGACAAACCCAAAGACCCCAGCTTTTGGAATGAGAACTTACTATTTTACAAAAATTGCTGAGATAATTGGAAGTTGGTATGGCAGAAACTAGGCCTTGACCCACACCTAAGTATACCATGATAAGGTCAAAATGGGTTCATGATTTACACATAGTGATATTATAAGCAAATTAGAAGAACAAAGGATAGCTTACCTCTGAGATCTGTGGAGAAGAAGGAGTTTGTGACCAAAGAAGAATGTAGTACATTATTGAATACAAAAGAGATATTTTTGATTATATTAAGTTAGAAAGGTTTTGTATAAAAAAAAAAAAAAAACTAATGCAGATAAGATTAGAAGGGAAGCAATAAACTGGGGAGATTTTTTTACATTCAAGGATTCTGATAAAGGACTTTTTTCTAAAATTTCTAAAATATATAGAAAACTGATTCAAATTTATAAGAATTCAATCCATTCTCCAATTGAGAATGGATATCAAAGGATATGAACAGAAAATTTCGCATGAAGAAATTGAAACTATTTTTAGTCATATGAAAAGGTGCTCTAACTCACTATTGATCAGAGAAATGCAAATTGAGACAATTCTGAGGTACCATTACACACCTCTTAGATTGGTTAAGATGACAGGAAAAGATAATGACAAATGTTGAGGGGATGTGGGAAAAGTGGGACATTAATACATTGTTGGGGGAGTTATGAACTGATCTAACCATTCTGAAGAGCTATTTGGAACTGTGCCCAACGGGTTATCAAACTGTGCCTACCTTTTGATCTAGTAGTGTTTCTACTGGGTTTGTATCCCAAAGAAATCATAAAGGAGGGAAAGGGATCTACATATGCAAAAATATTTGTGGTAGCTCTTTTTGTAGTGGCAAGAAACTGGAAACTGAGTAGACGCTCATCAATTGGAGAATGATTGAATTATTTATGGCATTTGAAGGTTATGGATTATTATTGTTTCATAAGAAATGATCAGCAGAATGATTTCAGAGAGGTCTGGAGAGACTTACATGAACTGATGCTAAGTGAAATGAGTAGAACCAGCACACACACACATATACATACATATTACATTTATATATATTATACACAACAATAGCAACATCATATGATGATCAGTTCTGATGGACGTGGCTTTCTTCAACAATGAGGTGATTCAGGCCAGTTCCAATAGTCTTTTGATGAAGAAAAGAGAGGACTGTGGAACTGAATGTGGATCACAACATAGTATTTTCAGTCTTTTTGTTGTTGTTTGCTTGCATTTTTCTTTCTCATTTTTTCCTTTTTGATCTTTTTTTTGTACAGCATAATATTTGTGGAAACATGTATAGAAGAATTACACATGTTTAACATATACTAGATTACTTGTAGTCTAGGGGAGGGGTTGGATGGAAAGAAGGGAAAAATTTGAAACACAAGGTTTTGCAAGGATGATTTTTGAAAATTGTCCATGTATATGTTTTGAAAGTAAAAATATTTGATTTGATAAAAAGGGGAAAAATCATAAAAAATAATGAAGGATGAACAAAAAGTCAATAAATATTTACTAACTGCTTGTTCTGTTTCATGCATTTTGCTAAACACTGGGGCTAGAAACAAAGGCAAAAACAATTTTCAGAGAGCTCACAGTCTAATGGGGAAGACAATAGTCAAAGAAATATGTAAGATAAAAGTATGTCTAGGGAAAAGTGAAAATAATGAATAGAGGTAAAGCATTAGTTTTAACTGGAATTAGGAAAAGTTTTCACAGAAAACAGGACTTCATCTGGAATTTAAATGAAGAAGAGGAAATCAGGAGGTGGAGATGAGGAATAAGAGATTTCCAGGAATGGGGATAGCCAGAGAAAATGCCCAGAGCAATGCGATGGAGAATCTTGTTCAAGGAACAGAAAAATCTGGATTGAAGAATATATGTAGAAGGGCTGTAACATGTAAGAATCATGGAAAGATTGTTCAGGATGGAGAAGTTGATGGAGGACTTTGAATATAAAAATTGGAGTGAATAAAAACTTAATAGAAAAACTGAGCCTGGCAAGATGAGCATGACCTAAAAAATAGTCACAGTGAGACTAGGTGGAGCAAGTGGCTCCCCTTCCCTCTGTTCCCTCAAAATAACTTGCTGAGGAAATCCTAGTTACTCCTACAACTTGCAAATTTTTTCCTTTCCTGTTTCTACAAGATAGGAAAGGATGTGAAAGAAAGGGGAGTCCATTCAAGTTGCAACAGATCCCTCAGCTTTCTATTTGAAAGATGTTATATTGTTGTCTAAATCTGGCCATGCCATTTCATTTACTTAATTGTAAATCAATTGATGAATCAATAAAATAAATTTTTAGATCAAGAAAAATCAATTAATTGTCAAATAATGTCATTTAAGGATTATGAATGAGGAAGGAAGGGAGAGCCCAGAGAATACACATGAGAGACATTTCTTGTTTTTAGTAATTTGGAAAGTATTTGCGGTCAGATTGATCAAGAACCTAGGGACTAGCTGCAGATTATGGAATTGAGAGAAAGTTCACAGAGGATAAAAAGTAGGACACAGACATATATACCAGAGCAAAGAAATGTCTCAAGTTCGCATCAGCAGTCCAATCACATGCTATAAAACTGTCTTAAGTGCTGACCCTTAACATATTCTGTGAGAATAGTCTGAGTGTTTAAGAGGTGTGATCCCTAACAGACCATTAGGTGAATCATTGCTTGACCCCTAGTTACATTTTGTTACACTGTATTGCCAATAGGTGCAGAGGCCAGGACAGGAGGTAGTAGCTAAATTTCTGATCCCAGAACCATAAGATGGAACTGAAATGAGAATGCTTCTGTATACTGGGAAAATGAGCCAGTGTGTATTCTTTTAGGTTGTCATAAAGTTTTCTCTGAAAGAATTTGCATCTCAGCCCTAAGTTTTTGTACAGCTTGCAGGTGTCTGGGGATCACTGTGCTCTAACAGCACAGAGGTAGGTGGCTGAGTCTTCAGGCTGGGCATTGGTGATGTGCAGAGAGTTATGGCGCTCCTTTGTGCTGTACCTGGATCTCAGCCTTCCATTCTGCTTCTCCCCTGAAGTTAGGTAAAATAGGGAGGTGAGGCCTTGTCCAGAGTCCTGACTGAACCACTGCAGCCCTTGGGTAGTAACTTCTGTGTAGCTGCAGTTGATTGTGATGCTCTCTCCCTCCTGGATCTTCAGGGACTGAGGACTCTGCTCCACCTTCTGCAGGCAGCTCACCCCTGGGCAGAAAGACAATGTGAGACATAGGTCCCTGGCCATCAGGTCAGCATCTCTCCTCATTTTTTGTCTATCATTTCCACAACACTGCCAGCAAGCCCCATTTGCTTGGTCCCTGACTGCCTCTGAGTCCTTGGGGGAATGGCTTCTGGCTTATCCTGACCCCATGTGCAGAAACCCCTTAACTCACAGGCCAGGTGAAGATACAGGATCAGCAGTGAGACTCCATGGTGTGTCTCCATCTCCCAACACCAGGGTCCATGAATAGCTAGCTCTAGGTTCTGGGAAATGGATTCTTTAGTAAAAAGAGATGATGTCACTTCTTAACATAACTAGTTTTTTCCTACCCTGTCAAACAGCATAGGCATTATGAGCCTGACTACTTGGCCAATCAGCCTGGCCTATCATTCCATATATTATAAGTAGTCACATTTATAGATGCTCAGTTTCAGCACTCAGCTGAAGCTATGTCATACAATGGCATATTGCCCCCCTCAGGCCATGTTTATTATATTTCTGGGGCAATGAGAGAATGATCAGAATTCATGAATACTTTGGGCAGGGAAATCATTGTATTTCTGCTTTTTTCCCCTTCTCAAATAGTCAAATCTTTTATAAATGCCCACTATGTGCAAATTACTGTTTTGGAACAAAGTACACAACAAACTATGTATTTGTTGAGATTGGGTGAATATAAAATCCATAGAAATGAATAGGTAGAATGTAATAAACATAAAGGGAAAACATAAAAATTGTTAAAAAGAAATTTGGGAACAGAAAAAATACTAACTTGGTTGAGAGAATAATGGCAACTATCATAAAAGAAGCAGACCTTCAGATTCCGAAGGGGTATCATCAGCTGGAGATATGTGGAAGTTGAAGGGAGCCTGCTCATGATTTCAGGTTCCCTTATAGAACAATAAAATTCCATCACATTCATATACCATAACATGCAGCCATTCCCCAACAGATGGGTGTTCACTCAGTTTCCAGCTCCTTGCCATTACAAAAAGGGTTGTTACATTTTTTGTACATGTTTTCTTTCCCCCTCTTTTAGGATCGCTTTGGGATACAGAGACACAGTAGAGACAGCACTGGATCAATGAATATATGCAGTTTTATAGTCTTTTGGGCATAGTTCTAAATTGCCGTCCAGGATGACTAGATCAGTTCACAACTCCACCAACAATTCATGAGTGTCTCAGTTTTCCACATCTCCTTCAATATTTATCTTTTCCTGTCATCTTGATGTTGTTGTTTCTTTTTTCTTTTTTTTATAATCAGCTTGTTCAACATTTTTAATAGAACAACAATATCCCATTGTCTTCATGTACCACAACTTGTTCAGCCACTTCCCACTTGATGGACATCCACTCGTTTTCTAATTCTTTGCTACCACAAAAAAAGGTGCTAAAACATTTTTGCACATGTGGGTCCTTTTCCCTTCTTTATTATATCTTTAATGGCCCTGCTGAGTCAAACAGTATATATAGTTTTATAGCACTATGGGCATAGTTCCAGATTGCTCTCTAGAATGGTTGGATTATTTCACAACTCCACCAACATTGCATTAGTATCCCAGTTTTGCTACATCCCCTCCAACATTTATCGTTATCTTTTCCTGTCATCTTAGCCAATTTGAGAGGTGTGAGGTGGTACCTCAGAGTTGTTTAATTTGTATTTATCTAATCAATATTGATTTAGAGCCTTTTTCATATAACTATAAATGACTTTAATTTCATCATCTGAAAATTGTCTGTTCATAACCTTTGACCATTTGTCAATTGGGGAAATGACTTCTATCTTCATAAATTTGACACAGTTCTTTATATATTTTAGGAATGAGACCTTTATCAGAAATACTGGCTGTAAAGATTTTTTTCCCAGCCTTGTACTTCCCTTTTAATCTTGTTTCTGTTGGTTTTGTTTGTGCAAAACCTTTTAAATTTTAACATAATCAGAGTTGATCATTTTGCTTTTCATAATGTTCTCTAGTTCTTCTTTGGTCATAAATTCCTCTCTTCTCAAAGATCTGAAAGATAAATTATCCCTTGTTCTTCTAATTTATTTATGGTATCAGTCTTTATGCCCAAATCATGTTTTCATTTTTTTTCCTGAGGTAATTGGGGTTAAGTGACTTGCCCAGGGTCACACAAATAGGAAGTGTTAAGTGTCTGAGACCAGATTTAAACTCAGGTCCTTCTGACTTCAGGGCTGGTGCTTTATCTACTGCACCACCTAGCTGCCCTTCATGTATTCATTTTGACCTTTTTTTGGTACGGGGTATGAGATGTAGTTCTATGCCGAGTTTCTATCATATTATTTTTCAGTTTTCTCAGCAATTTTTGTCAAATACTGAATTTTTATTCCAGAAGTTGGAGTTTGGGGGGTTTTATCAAATACTAGATTGCTATAGGCCTTGATTATTGTGTTGTATGTATCTAATCTATTCCACTGATCGACCACTCTATGTCTTAGCCAGTCTCAAATGGTTTTGACTACTGCTGCTTTGTAATATAGTTTTAGGTTTAGTACTACTCTGCCACTATCCTTTGCATTTTTTTCATTAATTCCTTTGATATTCTTGACCTTTTGCTCTTCTAGATGAATTTTGTTATTATTTTTTGTAGTTCTATAAAATAAGATTTTGAGCAGTTTTATTGTATGGCTCTGAAGAAATAGACTGATTTAGGCAGAATTATCATATTTCTTATATTAGCTCAGCTTAGCCACGAACAATTGGTATTTCCCCAAAAGTATTTTGTAATTGTGTTCATATAGTTCTTGGTTTCTCTTGGCAGGTAGATACCCACACATTTTATTTTGTCTACTGTAATTTTAAATGGAATTTCTCTACATCTTGCTGAAGGGCTTTGTCAGTAATATATAGAAATGATGATGATTCATGTGAGTTGCTGTTTCAAAAAAGAAATTATAAGCATGTTAGATGCCCCAAATGTATATTGTCATGATCAAGTGACAGGATCCTCCTTCTCCTGAGTAGAAGAAAGGCTGTGGAAACCTTCATCCTCATAAAGTCTATTAAATTTATAAAAGTACTAAAATTATTTCTGGAAGGAAATTCAATTTGTTGTTGGTTCTCAGCTGGGCTCATTGGGACTTTCAAGAATTTGGAATCTTGAGAACATGCAGGTTGATGTGATTATCAATGTCAAAGGCCATGAGGAAAATGTCTTTCTTAGTTGGGTGTTCCATAATCAGAGATAAAATCTGAGTGCTGCTTCTGTAAGGAGACTAAGAAAACCAGTAGCTTTGTCAACTGGAATCTCCTTTGGGCAAAGAAGTTGGTATTTTGCTTAGACATCAATCCCAGATGGGTTTAGAATTAGGAAGGAAATGATTGGAAATGACTCTGGAACAACAAATTGGATTTCTAATAATAGGAGCTAAGAAAGTTCATCCAGTTTTAATCATGTTTTCACTAAAGTGTAAGAGTTTCTATTTTCAGATATTCTATCAGAATATAAAAATATTCTGATAATTTTAGCTTTTGTTATTTAAATGACTTAATTTTTTATACTGTTTTATTTAGTATTTGTTATTCAGTCATTAATGTCATTGTTGTGAGGAACATGGATATAATAATGAAGATTGCCAATATCTATAATTTTTAATCTTAGAGAATTATTTGGGGGTTCTCAAAGGTTAAGAGAACTACTGATGTTTACATAAGTGGTATTTGTCAGAGGAAAGACTTTCACCCAACTCTTCTTGATTCTGAGAATAGTTTTGGAATAAGAAAGACTTGAGATCAAGTGCTGAGATGCTTACTATGTAAATTGCTTAATTTCTCTCAGCCTTAGCTTCCTCATATGTAACATGGTCATAATAATTGCTTTGTAGAGTTATTGTAAAGATCAATGAGAGAATATATGAAAAATACTTTGAAAACTTAACACACTACAGAAATGCTAGCTATGGTGATGATACTTGAGTCATCCTCCCTCTTTTTTCTATTATTCTTATAAGAATACTTTATTTGTTTGTTTCTTTGTCCTTACTGAAGCAATTGGGATTAAGTGACTTGCCCAGGTCCCACAGCTAGGAAGTGTTAAGTGTCTAAGGCCAAATTTGAACTCAGGTCCTCTTGACTTCAGGGCTGGTTCTCTATCCACTACACCACCTAGCTGCCCCAAGAATTCTCATAGAATGAAGGAAAGATTCATCATTTCACAGAGAGAAAAGAATGGTGGAAAATGAAAATCTGTAATATATTATGTAAAGTAATTGAGACAGAAGAATATAAGAGAACATATCGATGGAGGGAGAGGTGAAGATGAGGAAGTTATCAAGCCCCAGGGATCCACCTAAGGCAGAAGGAGAGCAAAGAATTGTCCCATTTTTAGGAAGAGACTCCAAATCATAGCCTTAACAAGATAATCCTGCTGTTATGACTCTGATGTTCCTTTATAAATTTGGGTTGAGTTGTTAGGAATTATGAGCTCTGGAGAATGTCTAAATGGATGATGGTATATTAATAGTACTAAATATTTCTATGCCAGTGATGATGAGGAATTCAGAGAATTCTGAAGGACATTCAAAGTCCTTTTTCAGTTGGTTCCTTTCACCTTTCTAGCCTTTCTTATACCTTCCTTACATGCAGGTACTCCTAGATCTGGTAATTCTAGCTTGCTTAAAGAAACTAGGTTGCACAGAGAATAAAGTGGTGAGATCCAGTCTGACCTTACCTTTAGCGGCTGTGTGATTCTGGGCAAGTCATTTTACTTCTGTCTCTCTGTCTCATACAGTGAGGATCAGAACAGCATCTCCTTTTTATGAGAATTAAATGAGATAATATTTGTAAAGTCAAATAAGCAGAATGGCTAGTACATAGTGGAAGAGAGAAGATAGACCTTTGTTAAGCACCTACTATGGACTATGCTAAGCTCTTTACAAATATTTTGCCATTTAATCTCCAAAACAATATGGAAAGGTAATAAGCTCTTAAGAAATGTTTTTTGACTGACTGATAGAGAAGTGAGATAGTAAGTGTTATCTGAAACAGTATGAATCAAGGGGGAAAAAAGGTTGATTGCAACAATATACATGGTAAGACTAATAATTTGTAGCCTAAATAAAAAGACCACAATAACTATGGAAAAGATTAAGAAAATGTAATTTCTAATATTTCCTTTCATTTTTTTTACAGAGATGGATGGGTGGGAATGGAGGTTGTATATGGAATATTATTTATTCTGTTAGACTTCATTACTCTTGTATGGTATTTTTTCTCTCTTCTTCGATTCTTTGTTATGACCCTATGCTTAGGGGTGAACATAAAGAAATATTAAGATATTAAGATGATAAATCACCACACAATCAAAATAAAGTATATCCTCTACCTAGTCTGCACCTGCATCCTCAGACCTGCATCTGACTTTCTGCCATTGCTTTCAGTAAGGATAGGCACTTGGGGAAGGTCAGAAAGCAAGGGATAAATTCTTGATCTTAGAATTGTAATGTAGAGCTATAATTAAAAGGTTTCCATTGTGGATCTAGAAAGAGGATAGAGAAACTGGGAAAAAAATATTCTGAGGTTGGTCATGCTATTGTACTTTTCTAGGGAGTATGAATAGCCTCCAACCACAGGGTTTGTGCACAGGCTACAGGTGCTTGGAGATCACTGTGCTATCATAGCACACAGATAGGTGGCTGAGTCTCCAGGCTGAGAGGCAATGATGTGCAAAGAGCTAAAACGATCTTTTCTGCTGAATGTGAATTTGAATCTTCCTTCCTGTTTTGTCCCTGAAGCCAGGTAAATTAGCAAGGTGAGGGCTTTCCCAGGATACTGTCGGTACCACTGTACGCCTTGAGTGTTTTGGTCTGAATAAGTGCAGTTGATAGTGATATTCTCTTTCTCCTGGACATGCAAAAATGGAGGATTCTGTTCCACTCTCTGTTGGCAGCTCACCCCTGTGAAAAAGGACAATTTTAGACACTGAAAACTGGTCATCAGGTCATCATTCCTTTTATTTTGCTTTCCCCGGCCTCTGCCTTCCCATTCATCGATAGAAACTCAATGTGCTTTTAAAACTGAAGTCTTCCATTTCCCACCTAGTATTTTGAGGAATATCCCCCTTTTAAGTTCCTATATGATATTTTTGGGGAATAGTGAGTCTCCCTTTTCCCCCTCTCAAAATCCCAACTCACATGTTAGTAGAAACCCCATGATCACTAGTGAAGTCCTTAGGAGCTTCTCCATTCTCTCTCTTGCCTTGATCAATGAATGCTCGGGTCAAAAACCTGAATCACACACCACTGCTCTCTTTTCAAGCTATCTTTCTCAAAACATCTCTCATTGTTATCAGGAAACATACGAGTAATCCTTCAGCCTGGCTGCCTAGCCTATCAGAGATGCATCAGTTATATACATCATACAAAATACCATATGCAGACACAGAAATCCCCACCACTGAAGACATTTTTTCCCATGGTTGTCCTGCTCCCCCTTATGGTCAACCATTGAAATTTTAGGGCAATGACTATTATGTGTATCCCAAATAAATCATGAAAGAGGGGAAAGGATTTATATATGTAAAAATATTTGTACCAACTCTTTTTGTGGGGCAAAGAATTGGAAGTTGAGAAGATGCCCATCAATTGGGGATTGACTGAATAAATTATGGTATTTGAAAGTAATGAAATATTGTTCTATAAAAATGATGAACATTTTAGATTTTAGATTTTAGAAAGGCATGGAAAGATTTATATAAACTAATGCTGAGTGAAACAAGCAGAACCAGGAAAACATTGTACGCAGCAATAATAAGATTGTGAGATGATCAACTATGATGGATTTGCTTTTTCTCAGTGGCTATTCAGTGATCCAAAGCAATCCCAATAAACTTTGGATGGAAAATGCCACCTACATTCAGAGAGAGAACTATAGAGACTGAATACAAATCAACACGTGTTATGCTCAGTTATTTTCTTTTTTCTTCTTTTTTATTTCTTTTGTGGTTTTTCCCTTTATTCTGATTTTTCTCTCCCAACATGATTCATATGTAATATGTAAAAAAAAAATGTACATGCATAAATAAAAAATGTTGTTTCTACATGTAACTGAGGAAAATAAAAACTAAAAAATTAAAAAAAGAAATTTTAAGGCAAAGACAGAGTTTACTAGGAAAGATTCCTGGCTATTTTGGGTACCATAGGATGCTTCAGTACTATTCTTAGGACGTAAAATGTGTGGGAACCTTTGAGGACATCTTTGGATGATAAGATCATAGTTTTAGAGCTGAAAAGTAACTCAAAAATTATCTACTATAATCTTCCTTTATGGATGGGGAAACTGATTCCTGGATTGGTTGTGTGACAAACATTGGAAATCTATAGTGACATCTCAGAAATGGTATTTTATCTAATACCCTGTGACTCCAAATCGAAAACTCTTTCTATTGTTAATCGACATTAAAAAAAAAATTTAAACTTAAATCCAAAATAGAAAAAGAAAAAAAAAACATTGCTAGGGGCAGCTAAATGGCTAAGTGCATAGAGCACCAGCCCTAAAATCAGGAGGACCTGAGTTCAAATATGGCTTTAGACACAATAATTCTTAGCTGTTTGACCTTGGGCAAGTCACTTAACCCCAATTGCCTCAGCAAAAAACAAAACAACAACAAAAAAAACCCCATTGCTATGTGCACAGCAGACCATAAAAGAGGATTCAAAATATAAAGCAATAAATTTTTATTTCAAGAGATCCTATATAATAAATACCACCTATACACACATATATATGTACATATATATAGGTATTTATAATCTTACACATACATATGCATATACTTTCACATATATCTATGTAAGACCATAATATACTTGTTTGTCCTCTGTTTCTCTGAAGGTTGATGTTATCTTCCTTCATAAGTCCAAGTCTTTCCGTTTTTTCTAAATCCACCCAATTCTTCATTTCTTTCATCACAGAAATATTACAACTTTATACTATCTTGCTATTTCAAAATAGTCTAAAACAATACTGATTAATATAACTGGCATGTGGTATAGTTTCCCTCTTTTCCTCTTTTGATCAAGTTTATTTTAGCTTTAACTTTTCTGTAATCATGATTACTATCTTTGCTTTTATTTTATCTGATAAATTCTGTTTCTGATGTTTATGTGCATTTGTTTCCTATACTTCCTGATTCCTCTGTTTACTTCTACTGTTATCTTGTCCTCTTATTACATAACCTATTCCCTCCCCCAAGAAGCCCTCCCTTAATTTATCTATGCTTATTCTGTTAATCTGTACACTTTATCCCATTCCTACATATATATATATATATATATATATATATATATACATATATATATATATATATATATATATATATATATATATATCTCCTTCTACTCTCCCATTCTATTCTCTCACCCTTTTTTTTTTCTTTATAAATTGAAAAGACTTTTATTCCCTTCTAAATGTATATGTTGTTCTTACTTTCATCCTGATCTGAACTGATTAGGATTTCATCTAAAAATTCCTCCCCTGTCATCTCTCCTCTCCCTATTCCTTTGCCCTTTTCTTTCTTTCTAAATTTAGAAGACTTTTATACCCTTCTAAATATATATGTATTGTTCTCTCTGTAACCATTTCTGATGAGAGTATGGTAGCAGAATTACCAGTCTTCCTTCCTCATCTATTTCCTCTGTGTTTCCTAGCATTTTATTTTTTTTTTAGAATCACATCATACATGGTTCTACCCCAATTTTTCTTTTGAACTACCCAATTACTAATGACAATCTTAGAATGAGGTTTACATTTCCATGTAGAAAACGTAAACCTTTTATGCTTATTGATTCCCTTGTAATTAGTCTTTGATATTTATCTTATATTTCTCTTTGATCTTGTATATCAAATGTCAGGTCTTCTTTGTAATAAAATTGTGAAAGCACAATTCCCATAATTGAGGGAAGGCACATTAAAAAGATCTTTGAAAACTAGAGAGCAGATTCAATCCTGATGGTGATAGGGAGCCAAAGACTTGATTTAATAAGGGAATGACATGGTCAGACCTTTGTTTTAGGAACATGCTTTCAATTCCTGATTAGGGGAGGGATTTGGAGTAGGGAGTGATTTGAATCCTATTAATGAAACTGAGAGTCTGTGAATCAGAAAGAGAGAATCCTTCAAATCAAGAATATAGCTTTTATAACAAGAATGAGAGTCTTTCATATAATTTAATTTCAGCACAAAGTTCAGATTATTACTATAAATTTCTAGAGGACTAAGTCTAGAAAATCTAATCCATATAAGTACAATCCTCCCCTGATAGTTTATTTATATGTAGTCAGAGCACCCTCCAGTGGCAAAGTATATTCCTCAACCACTGACTGGTTAATAATTAAATAATTAATCAATTAATTGACAAGTTATTTCTTTGGTGAATGATGTGGGTGGGCATAGCTTCAGTAGCACTAGGACATATATGCCAGCACCAATCCTACTTATTATCGATGGTATTTTGTGCTTTCTGATAGAATTGTTCTGTTTGTTTTACTGCCCAAACTTATTTTGGATTTTCCTTCGCAATGACTGGAGTAGAGATAGCTTTGAGTGGGGTAGAATGTAGTGGCAATCAATGGAGTGTATACCAGAAGAATTGGGGGTTGGGGGAGATGGGAATTGGTGGAGTGAATAAAGACCAGAATGGAGAGGGTTTGAGTCTGTCCAGAAGAGGCAAATCCTCAAAACGGCCACAGTTGAGAGTAAGTGGAGGCAACTCTAAGACTTCCTCCTCCCTCCATTCCCTCAAAGCACTTAATGAGGAAATTCCAGTGACACCTACAACTTGTCAAATCTATTCCTTTCGACAGTATGGAAAGAAATGTGAGGGAAAGGGGAGTACATTTAGGTTGTAACTGATCCTTCAACTTGTTCTTTAAAAGACTTTTACATTATTATCTTAGTATTGCTGTGCCATTTTATTTATTTAATTGTTTGAATAAATTAAAAGATCATTAACAAAGTCAATTAGTTGTTAAATCTTATGATTAAAGGATCATGATGGCAGAAGGGTTTTAAGTATGGAATAGGAACTCAGAGATTAGATATGAAAGGTGTTTCCTATTGTTAGTAATTTAGAAAACATATAGACTGATAAAGAACCTGGGAACCAGCTGCAGCCATGGAATCAAGAGAGAAATTTTACTTTGGAAAGATGGTGGGGTATAAGGCTGTATCCCCCCCAAACCAAAACTCCATTAAATTATCCTTAATTGGCCAATATCATTTACACCACTCTCCTTGTGTTAAACCAAACATATTCTGTGAGGCTACACTGAATAATTAAGAGGTGTGACCTCTACTAATTCACTGGCTAACACCCAATTTGATCTGGTTCTGTTCTATTATACTGAAGTATCAATGGGACACAGGCCAGGGCAAGTGGTATTAGTTAAATGACTGATGCCACTATCAAATAATGGAGTTTAAATGAGAACCAGAATAAGCTGTAGGTACATTTTTAGGGTGCTATAATGTGCTCTCTGGAAGGGTCTGTGTTGCAGCTCCTAGGTTTGTGCACAGCCTGCAGGTGTCTGGGGATCACTGTGCTCTAACAGCGCAGAGGTAGATGGCTGAGTCTCCAGGCTGGGCGTTGATGATGTGCAGGGAGCTGTGGCGCTCCTTCATGCTGTACCTGGATCTCAACCTTCCATTCTCTTTCTCCCCTGAAGTTAGGTAAAATAGGGAGATGAGACCTTGTCCAGGGTCCTGCCTGAACCACTGCAGTTGTTGGTTAGTGGTTTCTGTGTAGCTGCAGTTGATTGTGATGCTTTCTCCTTCCTGGATCTTCAGGGACTGAGGATTCTGCTCCACCTTCTGCAGGCAGCTCACCCCTGGGCAGAAAGACAATGTGAGACATAGGCCATCAGACCAGCATCTCTCCTCGTTTCATGTCTATCATTTCCACAACACAGCAAGCAAGCCCCATTTGCTCGGTCCCTGACAATCTTTGAGCCCTTTGAGTAATAGCTTCTGGCTTGTCCTGTCCCCCTGTACAGAAACCCCTTAACTCACAGGCCAGGTGAAGACATAGGATTAGCAGTGAGGCTCCATATCCATAGCGTGTCTCCACCTCCATCACCAGGGTCAGTGAACAGCTAGTCCTGGGTTCTGGGAAATAGATCCTTTAGTGACAATTCTTAATGTAACTAGTTTTTTTTCACTTTATGAAATAGGGTAGGCATTGTCAGCCTGAATGTTTCTCCAATCAGCCTGCTTTGTTACTTCACACAATGTAAGCAGTCATACTCATAGATGCTCAGCCTAAACACTCAGCTAAAGGTAACCCAGACAAATGCGATGTTGCCCTCCTCAGGCCATAGATGTTACATTTCTGGGGCAATGAGAAAATAATCCTTATTCAGAATTTATGAACATTTTGGGCAGTGAGATCAGCATATTTCTGTTCTTTCTTCCAACAAACAAATCTTTAAAAATGCCACTGTTCTGGATAGAAATGTTCTGGACGAGCTATGTCTCTATTGGAAGTGTGATGAATTGAGATGCATGGGAATGAATAGGGTAGAGGGTAGAATGTGATAGAGACAAAGAAAAGACATAAAAAATATTAAAAAGAAATTAGAGAATAGATGAGATACCAACTGGGTTTAGAGAGTCATGGCAAATGTCATGGAAGAATTGGATTATTAAATTCCACCAGACATGTATGGAAATTGAAGAGGACAATTGAATGCTTGGGGATGAGATGAACAGAACAATTGAAATGGGAACTTATAGGATGAAAATGGGAGGAGAGTATAGAGTAGTCTAGTTTATCTAGCCCATGAATCCTTGAAAGGGAGAAATAGTGACATAAGATTAGACCAATAGCTAATGGCCAATTTATGGAGGATCTTGAATACCAGGATCAGGAATTTAAGCTTTACTCAGAAAACAATGGGAAGCTACCTGAAGGTTTTTGAGAATAGTTGTGACATCATCATAGTAGAACATTATGAAGACCCCACAGATAGAAACATTAAAAGCATATTGCTACAAGGATACATTGGAGCAGGACAAGTATTTGGACGTATATTAAAAGAGATAAAGATCTGACTGAATGAAATAAGACTTAAATGTAATTGAATGTATTGGAAAAAGGACAAGAAAGAGTCAGAAGTGACTGTTCCTATCATTGAATATTTATCTTGCAAATGGTGGCAGATTTATATGGTAGAATTAGATGGTACTTCCCTGTCCTCAGGATGATTCAGGTCTAGCATGAAGAATTCAATTTGATTTAAATGTGAAATAAGTCCTATCAGTAATCAATCGTAAAGAGGCTGTATTGGGCAGCTAGATGATGTAGTGGTTAGAATATAGGGCCTAGATTTGTGAAGATTTGAATTCAATTTCTTGGCAAGTCACGTAATCTCTCTTTTCCTCAGTTTCCTCTTTTGTAAAATGGTAATAGCAATAACACTTACTTCCTAAGTTGTGAGGATCAAATAAGATAAAAACTGAAAAAATTCTATAAATGTAAGTTGTTCTTGTTGATGTTGTTGTCTTAAAAAAGTTATTGTACATGCAAATTAGGTGTTCCAAGTGCATATTTTCATGGTCTGGTGAAAAAAAATCTTCCTTCTTCTGAGTGGGAGAAGTGCTGTGGAAATCTTCATCATCATAATGTCTATCAAATTTATGAAAGTAATTGAAATAATTTCTAGAAAGAAATTCAGTTTGTTGTTGATTCTCAGATATGCTGATTGGAACTTTCAAGAATTTGGAGTTCTGGGAACATGCAAGTCAAGGTGATTACCAGTATCAAAGGCCATGAGGAAGTTGTGTATTCCATAATTAGAGATAAAATCCAGGTGCTGATTCTGGAAGGAGACTAAGAAAACCAATAGCTTTGCCAATTGAAATGTCTCTTGGGCATGGAGACTTTGGTCTAGTTTTATCCCAGACTAGTTGGGAAATAACTGGAAATGACTTTGGGGGCAACAGCAAATTGCATTTGTAAGAATAATGGAAACTAAGAAAGTTCAAAGTCTAGTTCTAATCATGTTTTCACTGAACTGTAAGAGTTTCTATTCTTAGAAGCAAAAATAATTCTGAAAAGGATTCTGGGAAGATGGCAGAGTAGGTCACAAAATTTCAGGATCTCTAGATTTCCCCTACAAACAGGACAAAATTGCAAAATTGCAGAGCAATTATAGACTGGTGAAACATCAATACTTGGGGCAGAACGGGGTTCTCCCATCCAAGAAGTCTGAGAAGACTGAACAAAGACCTCAAGACAGGGATTAATTAATATGAAGCATAAATACTTCCAGGCTGACTCCACAGAAGCAGCAAGTGGAGAACCCTGGGACAAGCTGGGTTTAGCTGGAGTTCAGCCCCAATCACAGAAACTTTCACTTCCTCTACAGAGTGGAAAGTCAGGGATCTGAATCCTAAAAGACTGAGGGAACCTCCTCTGATTAGGAACACCAAACCAAGCTGTGCTGCAGAGATGCAGCCTTAAGCAAGAAGGAACTACTACATCCAGTGGGGCAGATTTTCCATTGGCTGTGGGCACTTGCAGGAGGATGGAGCTTTTAGTTTGAGGTTCCAAGTAGACAGGAGAGTTGAAGTGAAAATTGAGGCACCACCTCCCCACCACAGGATTAAAGGGGCTTACACTAATACTTCTCAAATAAAAAAAATGAATAGACAAGTAATAAAGAACCCAACCAAAGAAATTTATTATGGGAATAGGTTTAAAAAAAGTCATCTTTTGAGAGATAGTAAAGTAAAAAAAGCCTCTTTTACCTCAAAGAATAACATTAAATGGCTACTTGCCCACAAAGAATTTATAGAAGAATGCAAAAAAGACTTTAAAAATCAAGTAAGAGAGATTGAGGAACAACTAAAAATATCATCCAAGAAAAATAAGAATATTATGAAAAAAAAGTTAACCAATTAGAAAATGACATACAGGATCTTAAAGAAGAAACTAACTCTTTAAAAATTAGAATTGGACAAGGGGAAACTTGTGAAGCTATAAGAGACCAAAAAATAACAAAACAGAATATAAAGAATGAAAAAATTAGAACAGAATGTGAAATATTAAAAAAAAAACAAATCTGGAGAACAAATCAAGGAGAAAAAAATATGAGAATAATTGGATTACCTGAAAGCTGTGACCAAAGAAACCCAAAAAACACCTTGATACAATAATGCAACAACAAAAAAAAAATCAAAGAAAATTGTCCTGGAGTCATAGAATACTTGGAAAAAATAGAAATAGAAAAAAAATCCACTAATCACCACCTCAAAGAAATGCTTTGTAGAAAGCACATAGGAATATAATTGCCAAATTTCAAGAACAAATTTAAGATCAAAGAGAAAATTTTGCAAAAAACAAAACAAAAGAAAAAAGGCAATTCAAATATGTTGGAGCTAGAATTAGAATTGTACAGGACTTAAAGCAGTCAAATAAAAGAATGCAGATTCTAGAATAATATATACCAGAAATCAAAAGAATTAGGCTTGAGGCCAAAAATATCCAATCCAGCACAATTATTCATAATATTGAACAAAAAAAATGGACATTTAATGAACTTGCAGATTTTCAGCTGTTTGCCTCAATCAAATCCAAACTTAATAGAAAATTTAACATACAAGAGCCAGTATCAAAGATTATTTTCAAAGAACTCAACATAGACAAATCATTTATATGTTGTGCATGGAAATGTATACCATATATTTAAGATTGACATCAGTAATTGGGGAGCTCAAAAGAAAGGGTACATCTATAGAAATCTATACATTTATAGAGACTCTATAAAGAAATAAGGAGGGAGGGAATAGGATGAGTTAGGATATTGAAGGGTATGTAGATTTATGGTAGTGGGACAAGGTGTATAGATTAATGGGCAAGGGAAAAGGGGTAAGGTTGAGTATAGAAAGGTGTATAGAGTAATGGTAGGGAAAGAAAATATGTAGATCAATGGGAAAGGGATAAAGAGAGGGGAAAGAGTATCATAGGATAAGGTGGGATACAGAAAAATATTTACATTATTTGGAGTAGAATGATTAAGATTAAGAGGAATTAAGAGGGATGACGTAAAGAAGGAAGGAAAGAGTCGGGGGAGAAGATAAGTAAGGGATTGATGAATGTGGGAAGGTTAAGTAATAACAAGGCAAGGTAAAGAGCAGAATTAAAAGTAGAAGAGTTAGCAGGAATAGGAAATAAGAGATATACATAAGCACTACAACAAGGATCAGGAGTAGAAATTATTAGAAAAAAAGGAGATTATTAATTATTTGTCTTAGAATAAGTTTGATTTTGTCATTGATCTTAGACAAAATCAAACTTAAAGATTCAGTCAAGAAAAATCATTATATGTCATTCATATTAATATTGTTTTAGATCCATGTCTACATATGAGTAAATGCAAATGTATACATTCATGTTCATCTTTGTATAGAGGGTTATATATATATATATATATGTTTGTGTGTAAATATATATGTATATATAAATATATCTGTGTTTAACTGTAGTTGACTTGGGAGACATGGGAGGATGAAAGTGGAAATAATAAAGTATTTTTTTACTTTATTAATAGATAATACAGTAAAGAGAATAAAGTTAAAAGTGCACACCAGAGAACAAAAGAATAACCTACAAGAAAGCAAAGAAAAAATGGATACTCATGAATATTATTTCCTCCATTATTATACATGCTTTCTTGAAATGGAAATTTATTGTTATAGATTTTGAATCCCCAGCGATGTTCTCTGGGCACAAGACAATGTTTTGTTCTGTTTTTTATTTTCCTTTTCTGTATTTCTCTTTCTAATCTGCTTTTTTTCTTTTTTTATTGTTTGATTTTTTTCTGATTATACACATACATTAATTTTTAAAATACACATTTCACAATCATGTTGGGAGAGAAAAATCAGAACAAAAGGGAAAAGTGTGAGAGAAAAAAACAGAAGAAAAAGAAAAAAGTGAATATATCAGCTGTTGATTTATATTCAGTATTCTGTTTTTTCTTTTAAAAAACAGTGAAAGAAGTAGAAAGAAGAAGCTATTCAATTAAAAAATAAAAAAAATTTAAAATTCTGATACTTTTAACTGTTGTTATTTAAATGACTTCATGTTTTCTATTAGATAGTTTTTGTTGTTGTTGCTGTTTTGGTTTAATTGTTATTCAGTCCTTTAGTTTCAATAGTGTGAAGAACATTGAGAAAGTCCTGCAGTAATGAAGATTGGCATATGTCCATAATTTTCAATTTTTTGGGAAATTCTGAAAGAGTAAGAGAACTGCTGATGTTGATATAGGTGATATTTACCATTCTTAATGACTCTGAGAATAGCCTTGGAATTAGAAAGATCTGAATTCAAATGCTTTCTGAAACACATACTATGTAGATTACTTAATATCTCTCAGCTTCAGCTTCCCTATATGTAAAATAGGGGTAAAAATAGCTCCTTAAGAGCCATTGTGAGGATCATATGAGATAATATGTGAAAAACACTTTGAAAAATTAAAACATTAGGGAAATTCTAGCTATGATGTTGATGTTTGGGTCAACTGCCCCTTTTTCCTATTATTCTTATTAGAATTAAGGAAGGATTAATCATTTCAGAGAGATAAAAATTAGGTGGGCAACTGGAAATCTGATATAAAATAATTGAAACAGAAGAATTCAAGAGAGAAATGTTAATAAGAGGGAGATGTGAGAATGGCAAAGTCTGTCAAGACCTAGGGACCCATCTGAGGGAAAAAAGGGAGTCTAGAACTGCCCATTTAAAAAAAAGATTCCTGCTGTTATGATTCTGTCTTCAATGCTAATACTCCTCTAGAAGGCTGAGTTGAAACTTATGATATTTGGGGGAGAGCATATGATGATATATTAATTCACTTAATATTTCAATGTCAATGATGATAAGGAATTCAGAAAATTCTAAAGAACATTCAAAGCCCTTTATCACTTGGATAGAGTTGGAATGCAATGTATATGGAATATTACATATCCTAGATTACTGTTGTGTATAGTGTTTGTTTCCCCTCTTGGGTGCTTTATCATAGGGGATGTTCCTTTGCATAGAGGTAGGTACAAATAGATATTATATAGTCAAGATGATAAAATAGCCATTCAATAAGGAAAAAAAAAAATTAAGATCCACCTACATCCTCAGATTTCCTTGGCTTTTTTTTTTTTTTTTTTTTTTTTTACTGTTTTGTAGTAACCTGAAGATGATCAGAACACAAGGGATAAACCCCTGATCTTGGATATATGTAGAGATATAATTAAAAGGTTCCCAGTGGGGATCTAGAAAGAAGACAAGCTTAGGAGAAAAAAACCTCAACAACTCCCCCTATTGCACTCTTCTAGGGAGTACGACTGGGCTCCAGCTACAGGGTTTGTACACAGGCTGCAAGTGCCTGGGGATCACTGTGCATTCACAGCACACAGATAGGTGGCTGAGTCTCTAGGCTGGGAGAAAGTGATGTGCAGAGAGCTGTATCGATCCTTTGTGCTGATCATGAATTTGAATCTTCCTTCCTGTTTTGTCCCTGAAGCCAGGTAAATTAGTAAGGTAAGGCCTTTCCCAGGATTCTGCTTGTACCAATGTAGGCTTTGAAAATTTTGTTCTGAATAAGTGCAGTTGATAGTGATATTCTCTCCCTCTTGGACATTCAAAAATGGAGGATGCTGTTCTATCCTCTGCTGGCAGCTTACCCCTGTGCAAAAAGACAGTTTCAGATGCTGGAAAGTAGTCATCCTTTTTACATGGCTTTCCCCACCCTCTGCTCCCCCTATTAATTCATGGAAAGCCCACAAGATTTTAATTAAAGTCTTTCCTTTCCCATTTAGAATTTTTGGAAATGTCCCCCTTTAAGATCCTATATAATATTTTGGGGGGAATAATGAGTCTCAATTTTCCTATGCCCCCAGCTCTGAACTCACATTTTAGCAGAAGCCATATGATCACTAATGAAGTTCTTAAGGGCATCTCCATTCTTTCCCTTGCCTTGATCAATAAGAACTCAGGTCTGATATTTAGAATGCACACTAGTAGTTTATAATCAAGGCATCTTTCTTAAATGTAAATGTTTGTTCTTTTCTCATTTAACCAGGAAGCACCAGTGATGCTTCAATCTGACTGGCCAATCAAAATGTCATCAGTTATACATCACACAAGAATCCATTCACAGTCAGATAGATCCTCAATTATAGGCATTTTCGCCCATGATAGTCTTTCTCCCCTTATGATCAACTATAACATTTTAGGACAATGAAAAAAGTTCATTTTTTCTAGATCCCCACTGGGAACCTTTTGTATTACAGTACAAAGCTTTCAGTACTATCCTTAATATATAAAATATTTTGAAATCTTTGAAGACTTCTTAGGATGATAAGATCATAGATTTAGATTTGGAAATGACTTCATAAACTATCTCTTTTACTTATTTTTCAGATAAGGAAACTGAATCCTGGATTGGTTGTGACAAACACTTAAAGTCCATAGTGACATCTCAGAAATGGGATTTTATACAATATCTTGGGACTCCAAGTCCAAGACTCTTTCTATTAGTCATTAAAAATTTATTAGGTACCTATTATGTTCTGGACACTGTATTAAAAGATTGAAATGCAAAGAAAGCTAAATGAAAGTCCTAGCATATGAAGGGAGTCATAGTGTAATGGGGAGATCACAAGCAAAGAAATATATATATATATATATATATATATATATATATATATAACATATGCATATGTGTCTATACACATATATTCAATTTGAAATAATCAGCAGACAGAAATCAATAGAATTAAGGAAAAACAAAAAAGGCTTCTCATAGAAAGTCAAATTTTACCTGGGACCTAAAGAACAATAAATAAGCCGGGCAGCAAAGGTAAGGAGTATATTCAAGAAGTAAAAATGTCAGTAAAAATGTTCGTATTCAGGAGATAAAAACCTTTGTAAAAGATACAGCAAGGTATAACTGGAATACTCAGGTGATAATTGTCAGTGAAGAGTTTAGGTGTATGAAGACTGAAAAACTTTGGAGGGAGGGAGTCACCTTATGAAGTTCTTTGAAAGCCAGACAAAAAATTCAATCCTTGTGGTGAGAGGGAGCCACAAGAATTGATGTAATAAGGGATATCATTAGGTTGGTCACGGGTTTTAGAAAGATCACTCTGATAGCTCAGTAGAAGAGATACATGGAGTAGGTAGAAGTTTGTGGTAGACTGACCCTCCAACAGGCTATTGAAATAGTCCAGGTCCTTCCCCAGAATAGTGACAGTATCAGAGGAGTAATGGGGGCATATGTGAGAGATATTACAGAGGTAAAATTGAGAAGACTTCTAATTCTTTATTTGTATTGACATCTCATGTCATGTTCTTCATCTCTTAAAAAATAAACTGTAAGAGGAAATAGCAAATTACCCAGAAAAACACCAAAACAGGGCCATGAAGACTCAGACATGACTAAAATGATTAAACAACAATCCACAGCATGTTCTGGGCTATAGACCTATGAGGGGCACTTAGAGGCAATAAATCCATGACTCTGAGATGTTTCTTTTCTATTTTGAAGAAATCATTGTGGCTTTAAAACTGAAAGGGAAGCCTGGAGAATCCAGGAATAAAGTTTCTATCCCAGGCCACACTGGACTCTGGTTGAATTTAATTGTCTACGAGTTGTAGACTCAACTACAAGAAAGGGCTATTCTTCCTATTTCCATTGGGAGAATAATTTACTTTAGGAGAACTGTGGCAGTGGCCAGAGGCTTAGAGAGAACAGGACAGTTTGCTCAACTCATCTTAATAGGATCTAAAAAAGTCTAAGCAGACTTATAATCCTATGGTCCTTCCTTTTCCTTCCTTTTATTCTCCCTCCTGTAGCTCTATCTCCCAAATGTTGGAGAAGGACTTCATTAGGTGAAACAATTTCATTTCAACTTACTATCAAAAAGCCTTTTCTATTTAGATCACAATTTTGTTCTTTTGCTGTGGTAGCATTTTATAGTTACTTTAATTGAATCCTCTTAATGAAACAAGTAGTTTGTGAATCAGAGAAATCTCTTCTCTAAATTAAGAATATGGCTTTTATAACAGGGTTGAGAATTTTTTGTATAATTCAATTTTTGCCAAAGTTCAGATCATAACTCTAAATTTATACAGTACTAGACTTGGAGATCTCTAGTCAGTATGGGAACCCTCCTCCTCCCCCCCTATTCATTTATATGTAAGCAGAGCACCCTCCAGTGGCCAAAGTATATAACTCAACCACTGGCTGGTTAATAACTAAATAATTAATCAATTAATTGACAAACTGTTTCTTAGGTGATTGCCCTTATGCATGGGAATTAGTTAGATGGGGGGGGGGCATGGTTTCAGTAGCACTAGGACATGTATACCAGCACCCATGCTACTTGTCATAGATGCTATTTTGTGCTTCCTGATTGAGAGGCTGTGTTTGTTTTACTGTCCACAATCCATTGTCCTCAATGGTTGGAGTGAGAATGATACTAACCTGGGTAGAATGTAGTGGAAGCAGGAATATGGGGAACATTGTGGGGCACCTGGAGGCGATGGGATTTGGTCAGGAGGCAAGTGACTGATCCCAGAATCCATGAAAGAATTTGAGGGAGAACCAGGAGAAAAAGCTTATGCTTACAAGGGAGTAATAATGTGCTATGTTATGACATGTGATAAGGATATGCTTATAGGGGACCATAATGTGCTCTCTGGAAGGGTCTGTGTCGCAGCTTCTAGGTTTGTGCACAGCCTGCAGGTGTCTGGGGATCACTGTGCTTCAACAGCACAGAGGTAGGTGGCTGAGTCTCCAGGCTGGGCGTTGGTGATGTGGAGGGAGCTGTGGTGCTCCTTCATGCTGTACCTGGATCTCAACCTTCCATTCTGCTTCTCCCCTGAAGTTAGGTAAAATAGGGAGGTGAGGCCTTGTCCAGGGTCCTGACTGAACCACTGCAGCCCTTGGCTAGTAGTTTCTGTGTAGCTGCAGTTGATTGTGGTGCTCTCTCCCTCCTGGATCTTCAGGGACTGAGGACTCTGCTCCACCTTCTGCAGGCAGCTCACCCCTGGGCAGAAAGACAATGTGAGACATAGGTCCCTGGCCATCAGGTCAGCATATCTCCTCATTTTTGTCTATCATTTCCACAACACAGCCAGCAAGCCCCATTTGCTTGGTCCCTGACTGCTGCTGACTCCTTGGGGGAATGGCTTCTGGGTTGTCCTGTCCCCATGTATAGAAACCCCTTAACTCACAGGCCAGGTGAAGACACAGAATCAGCAGAGATGCTCCATATCCATAGCATGTCTCCATCTTCCAATACCAGGATCAGTGAACAACTAGTTCTGGGTTCTGGGAAATGAATCCTTCAGTGAAAAGAGATTTTGTCACTTCTTAGTGTAACTAGTGTTTTTCACTCTGTGAAATAGGGTAGGGATTATCAGCCTGAATGTTTCCCCAATCAGCCTGTTCTGATACTTCAAAGACTTTTAGCAGTCACATTCATAGATGCTCAGCCTGAGCAGTCAGCTGAAGGTAAGCCAGACAAGACAATATTGCCCTCCTCAGGCCATGGATATTATATTTCTGAGGCAATGACAAAATAATCCTTATTCAGAATTCATGAACATTTTGGGCAGAGAGATCATCATATTTCTATTCTTTCTCCCAATAAACAGGTCTTTAATAAATGCCTGTTACATGCAAGCCACTATTCTGGAGAGAAATATACAACAAACCCTGTGTCTATTGGGAGTGTGATGAATATGAGATACATAGGAAACTTTTAAGATCAAAATGAAAGGGAGAACATAGAGTAGTCTAGTTTATCTAGTCCATGAATCCTTGAAGGAAGGTAAAGTGACATAAAATCAATCAATAGCTTATGAAAATATATGAAATATATATTATATAAATAAATATAGAATATAGTTCATAAGCTATATTTCATATAGCTTATGAAAGATCAATAGCAGTTATGAAAAGTTGTGTTGGCCAACTAAGTAGATTAGAGTTCAGGTTCTAAAGTCATGAAGATTTGGGTTCAAGTCCTATCTCAGACATTAACTGTCTGACCCTTAACAAGTCACATAATCTCTCTTTTCCATAATTTCCTCATTTGTAGAATGAGGATAATAATACACATTCCCAGTTTGTTGTGAGGATCACAAGGAGATGAAAATTAGAAAATGCTTTGCAGTATGCTGAGCTCATAGGAAGCACTTAAGGATTAATTGTTAGTTGGTGTTTTAAGAAAGAGATTCTAGGAACATGTTAAGTTTTGGTTCCAAATGCGTATCCTCATGATCTCGTGAAAGGATTCTCCTCCTCTTGAGTGGGAGAAGTACTATGAAAACTTTCATCACCACAAAGTCTATTACATTACTAATTAATTAATTAAAATCATTTCTGGAAAGAAATTCAGTTTGTTGTTGGTTCTCAGCTGTGCTCATTGGAACTTTCAAGAATTTGGAATCTGAGAAACTAGCCATAACCTTCCTGATGTCATGGTTCTCTTTGAGAACAAAGGATGAACAGCAATTTGCGAGTAGCAGTACTAGAATGGCCATTTGGACCAAAAAGTTCTGCCCGACCTCACCCTGCTTGCCTCCTCTCCATTGATCCACATAAGGTATCATATCCTGAAATGCATGTGTTTTGTCCAAAGGATTATAACTTTTAATGGTTAAGCAAGGTGTTGTAGGTTACCTGTAGGAATGTGCTTGATATCTGCTCCTTTAAACTTGAACGAGTTTTAAGGACATTCTTACCTGATTGTGGAAACTTGCATGTGTAGGTTAAATAAAAATTAGCAGTAAAGCCAAGACCAAATCTTTGTGTTTGTGAGACTTGTTAAATTGTGAATTCTTTGCTAGATATCCTGGGGTTTGGGTCTAGATTTCTTTATTAAGGACCAGTTATTTAATTAAGGCTTTTTATTTTCAAAATATATACTTGAATAATTTTCAACATTTTTTTCTTTATTAAAGCTTTTTATTTTTCAAAACATATGCATGGATAATTCTTTGCAAAACCTTTTGTTCCAGTTTTCCCTCTCTTCCCTCACCTCTTCCCCTAGATGGAAAGTAATCCAATATATGTTAAATATAGTAGTAATATATTCAACATTCACTTTTGCAAAACTTTGTGTTCTAATTTTTTCCCTCCCTTTCTTCTACCTCTTTTCCTAGACAGCAAGTGACCCAATGAATGTTAAACATGTGCAATTTCTCTATACATATTTCCACAAATATCTACTGCACAAGAAAAATCAGATGAGAAAGGAAAAAAAAAGAAAAAAGAAAACAAAATGCAAGCAAGCAACAACAAAAAGAGTGAAAATTCTATGTTGTGAACCACATTCAGTTCCCACAGTCCTCTCTCTGGGTGGAGATGGCTCTCTTCATCACAAGAGCATTGGAACTGGCATCGATCATCTCATTGTTGAGGAGAGCTATGTAAGGCCCTAAATCACTCAGCCTCTCGTTGATTGACCAATTGTGTAGACTCCTGCCCATGCCCAAGAGATACTGTTTGGACTCTGTTTGCTCACAGTGAATGTAAATAGCAATTGTTTTTGTTTTGAGCAGAAATCCTGATGGTCTTCACTTCTCAGATTGACTTTTTTTTGACTAGGTAAAAGAGGCCATTTTCTGCCTTAATTCTGACCTAGCTTTAATCACTTAATGGGAGTCAAACTGAGACCTGGAAAAGATCTTAGCTTGAAAAGACCAACCTCTCCCACTGCATCCTGGGCCATTTCCAGTTGTCCTAATCTATATCTGGCCACTGGACCCAGATGGCTCTGGAGGGGAGAGTGAGGCAGGTGACTTTGAATAGCCCTACCTCACTTCAATACAAACTCACATTATGACACGACATTATCTTGCTGATTTCATGGTCTTATTTGAAAACAAAGGTTACACAACAACAACAAGAAGGTAGCACAGTGAACAAAGTGCTAAATTTGGAGCCAAGAAGACTTGAGTTCCAATGTGACCTCAGACATTCACCATTATGTGATTCTGAGTAATTCATTTCATCTATGTCTATCTCAGTTTTGTAAACTAGATTGCAAGGATCAGAACAGCATCTACCGCCCAGGGGTTTTGTGAGAATTAAATGAGTTAATATTTGTAAGGCCAAGTTAGTAGAGTGCTTGGTACACAATAGGGAAGAAGAGAAGACAAATATTTGTTAAGCACCTATTATGTAATAGGTTTGTTAAGGCCCTTCCAAATACCACATCATTTAATGTCCAAAACACTGAGAGATAATACATTACTAATAAATGCTTTTTGGCTGATTAAGAGAAGTGTGCTAAGTCATATATGAAGGATTGATGAGTGAAGTAGAATGAATCAAAGTAGGAAAAAACATTATACCAATATACATGCTAAGACCAACAATTCAAAGGGGACGTTGTTTAATAAAAAAAAGTTTTGGAGAAAATGGGAAGCTATAGCGGCTCTTTCCCTTCTATTCCTTTACACAGATGAATGGATGGGGGTAGTAGTACAATGAATATGGAATGTTATAAATCCTGTCAGACTTGATAACTGTTGTGTATACTGTTCCATTCCCCCTTAGATTCTTTGTCACAAGGGATGTTCATCTGCATAGGGGGTAGGTATAAAGAGGTATTAACATAAGAAAATAGCAGTTCAATAAAAAACATTGTGACCTCTACCAGACCCTCAACTGCATCCTTAAATTGCTCTGGCTTTCTGTCACTGCTCTGTAGTAGGCATAAGCACCATAAGCACCTGGGGATGGTTAGAAAAGGAGGAACAAACCCCTGATCTTGGAATTATAAGGTAAAGCAATAATTAAGAGGTTCCCAGAGTGAATCTAGAAAGATGGGAGAAAGACTGGGAGAAAAAATAAAGTGCTCTGAGGTTGTCATTCTATTGCACTCTTCCAGGGTATATCAATGGGCTCTAGTTACATGGTTTGTGCACAGACCGCAGGTACCTGGGGATCACTGTGCCTTCACAACACACAGATAAGTGACTGAATCTCCAGACTGGGAGGCAGTGATGTGCAGAGAGCTGTGACTAAATTTTCTGTTGATCATGAATTTGAAACTTCCCTCCTGCTTTGACTCTGAAGCCAGGTAAATTAATAAGGTGAGGCTTTTCCCAAGATTCTGCCTGAACCACTGTAGGCCTTGAAAATTTTGGTCTGAATAAGTACAATTGATTGTGATATTCTCTTCCACCTGGACACTCAGAAATGGAGGATGCTGTTCCACTGTCTGTGGGCAGCTCACCCCTGAGCAAAAAGAAAATTTCAGACACTGGAAGTTGGTTTTCAGGTCACTATCCCCTTTACATTGCTTTCCCTATTCTCTGCCCCTCCTCCCCAGTCATACATGAAAACCCCATGTAATTTTAACTGACATCTTGCCTTTCCCACTTAGCATTTTGGGGAATGTCCTCTTTTTAAACTTCCATATGATATTTTGAGGGAATGGTGAATTTCCTTTTCCCATGTTCAAAAATCCCAACTTACATTTTAATAGAAACCACATTATGACTAATGAAGTCCTTAGGGGTTTCTCCATTCTTTCTCTTGTCTTTATAAATAATAACTCAGTCTGAACCACAGAATACCCACTTGTAGTCTGTATTCCAGTTGTCTTTTTCAAATCTAAATGTTTTACTTTTCTCATTGTACCAGGAAACACACCAGTGATGTTTCAACCTGGCTACCCAGTAAATTGGAGTTGCTTCAGTTATATATCATACGAGAGCCCATTGACTGTCACATGGATCCCCTCTTGAATGCATTTTTGCCTATCATAGTTCTTCCCCCTTATGAGCAACCATTGACTTTTTAGGGCAATGAAAAAAAGTTCATTAGGAATGATTCCTGGCTACTTTGGGTATAGTAGGGTACTTCAGTATTATTCTTAGGATATAAAATCTATTGGAACTTTCAAGAACATCTTAAGATGATAAGGTCATCACTATAGAGCTGAAGAAAAATCCTCAAAAATCATCTATTCTAATCATCTTTTACAGATGAGGAAACTGAATCCTGGATTGGTGTGTGACAAATTTTGGAAGTTCATAATGATATCTCAGAGATAGGATTTTATACGATATTCTGTGATTCTAAATCCAAAGCCCTTTCTATTAGTTGATAAACATTGATTAAGCACCTCCTGTATACCAGGCACTATACTAAAAGTTGGAGATGCAAAGAAAGGCAAAAAGTTCTTTCTGAAAAGGTGAGTCATAATCTAATGGAGGGAGATCATATGCAAACAACTATATATGAACTATACGTAGGCATTTATACATACACATATAGAGTTATACTTGAAATAATCAGTAGACAAAAGCTACTAGAATTAAAGGAGAATAAGAAAGGCTTCTCTTACAAGGTAAGATTTTGTCTGGGACTTAAAGAAAGCTAGGCAAGCCTAGAGACAGAAATGAGAAGGATCATTCAAGAGGAAGTGGAAATACTGGTGAAAATTCCCAGATTCAGGAGATCTTTCATAATAAGTGTAGCATGATAGTCTACATTATGAAATACTTGGGGGTGATTAGAAGCAGCATGGTATTGTATATGAAGGCTTGAAAATTTAAGGGAAGGCACATTATGAAGGTCTTTGTAGAACAGACAGCAGATTCAAACTTGGTGGTTGTAGGAAGCCACAGGAATTGATTTAGTAGGGGAGATGATGTGGTTAGACATGATTTAGGAAGATCATTTTGCAAATTGAGTACAGCAGTTATCAATAGTAATTGTAAAAAAGAATTTTGAAGCATGTTTCTCTGATAAGACCTCATTTTTCAAACATAGAGGGAGCTGAATCAATTTAATAAAAAATAAGAACCATATCCCAATTGATAAATAATCAAAATATATAATCTGTGCCCAAGAGGGCTATAAATTGATACATATCCTTTGACCTAACAATACCACTACATGAATACCAAAAGAGATTTTTTTAAAAAAAGGAAAATGGTCTATATGTACAAAAATATTCATAGCAGCTCTCTTTTCAGGGCAAAAAGATTGGAAATTGAGGGGATGCCCATCAGTTGGGAAATGACTTGATAAACCATGATGTTTTTGTGATGGAACATTATTGTTCTGTGGGAAATGATGAGCAGAATACTCTCAGAAAAAAATAGAACAATAAACAAACAAACCTGGAAACTCCTCCATAAACTCAAGCAAAATGAAAAGCACTGTATACAAAGTAATAGCAATGTTCTGAGATGACCAATTATAAATGACTTTGCTATTCTCTGTAGTATAATCATCCATGACTGTCTGAAGAATTTATGATGAAAAATCCTATCCATACCCAGAGAAGGAACAATCTAAATACAGATTGAAGGATTTTCTCTATCTTTTTTTAAATGTAATTTTTCTTAAGGGTTTTTATTTTCATTAGGGTGGGAGATCTATGTTTTCTCTCACAACTTGACTTTCATGAAAATTTTTTACATAACCTCATATGTCGTTTCTTAATTGTGCCTGGGGATAAGGAGAGAACCTAGAACTCAAAAATTTTTAAAATAAATTTTAAAACATTTTAAGTGTAATTGGGGAAAATATTAAATAAGAAAAATAAAAAAGTAAACTGAGTACAGGATGGACTTGGATTGATGTGAGAGGCTTTTGGAAAGGAGACCAAACATCAATCTATTACAAAAATGACCCATGAAATAGTGAAGGCCTGTGTAAAAATGGTGACTTTGTCAAGGGAGCAATGGGAGAGATATTATAGATGTAAAATTGAGTGGCCTTCTATTTCTTTATTTGTACTGAAGTTTCATAGCAAATTTCTCATCTGTAAAAATGGCAAATCTTTCTAGTATCTTTGGTAAGAAAAACTCTATGTGACCCTGGGCAAATCACTTAACCCCTCCCTTAGCAAAAAATAAACAAACAAAGCAAATTCTAAAATGAGAGCATGAAGAGTTGGACATGACTCAAATGATTGAACAGTAGCAACTCACAGCATGTTATGGGCTCTGAACTCAACGGGTGGACTTAAAATAATAAAGCTATGCCTTTGAGATGTTTCTTTTCTATCTTGAGGAAGTCATTGTAGATGCACATGTGAAAAGGAAAGTTTGGGGATTCAGGACATAAGTTTTGTTCCAGGCCACAATGGACTATGGCTAAAATTAATTGCCCATAAAATTAATTGTAAATAACCTCAAGTACAAGAAAGAGATATCCTTTTAATTCCCATTGAGAAACTAATTTTGAGAGAAATATTTAGTAATAACCAATGCTTATTCAGAATTCTCCCTTTTTCTAAAGTCCTTATTTAAAAAAAAATTCGGTTTCTGAAAGTTGAACTCACTTTCTCCTCTATCAGACCTTACCCAATTTTATAAAGAGTCTATAATCTCAGGTGAATTCTACTCAATCAAGCTTGGTTGGAGGTAAATCATTTGTCAAGATTGTCCAAAGCTGGGGGTAGTTTGGGTAAAATCCCTTTGTCCAAGAGCAACTTCATGTGACTCTCAGCTCCTCATTGCATTATTCATTCTTTCATTAATTGTTAATCATTCAGAATTTGTTGTCACCCTCAGGAATACCCCTCTTCCAAGGGCATATAAGCTATGAACCCACCTCCATGATTGTTTTTGGCATTTGAGAGTGCCATTGACTCTTTATGAATACGCTAACATTATTAACAAGATGAAAATTATGTTACCCAGAAAATTATGTCTCCTGAACTTTCTAAATGAGACAGCTTACTTTAGGAGAACAATGGCACTTATTAGAGAAAGACAGGACTTGATTAGCAGCAATCTTTGAGCCCCAGAGATAGAGTGGACCAATGGAAGATAGTACCAACCTCCCTCAGGGGGGGACAACCCCTCAGGGTTTTCATCTGTTTCCTCTGTTTGTCCAGATCCTTGCATTAGGACCTAAAAATGTCTGAGAAGATCTATGGGCCTATGATCTTTCCCTTATTCTTTCCCCTGTATCTCCATCCACCAAATGAAGTGATATGAGGAGAGGAGATTTCATTAGGAGAAACAATTTCATTTCCACTGGCTATTGGAAAGTATTTTCTATTTAAATCACAATTTTGTTCTTCTGCTGTACTACAATACCTTATTGTATTAAAATAAATCACAGGATCATTAAAAAAACAAATTGAATCCTTTTAATGAAGCCAATAATTTGTGAATCAGAAAGGGATATTCTTTTTCTAAATCGAGAATGTAGCTTTTATAACAGGGATGAGTGTTTCTTGCAATTTAATTTCACCACAAAGTTCAGGTCATAACTCTAAATCTCTACACAGGACTAGGTTAGGAGATTTCTAGTCAGTTTAGAGTGTCCCCTTCCAATAGTTTATTTATATAAAGTCAGAGCATCCTCCATTGGCCAATATATATATATATATTTATTATATACATTATTATTAATTACATATTAATATACATTAATAATTAATCAATCAATTAATTGACAAAATGTTTCTTTGGTGATTGCAGAAGGGGAATGAGTTAGATGGGGGTGGGCATGGCCTCAATAATACTAGGAAGTATATGCTTTTTGTCATAGATGTTCTTTTTGCTCCCTGATAGATTGGCAATGTTAGTTGGTCCCAACTCCATTTTGAATTTTTCTTCTGAATGGTTGAAATAGGGATGGCTCTAAGTGAGGAAGAATGAATTGAGGAGAGAGATCATGGAGTGTGTAAATCACTGGAAGACACCAGAAATATTATGGAACTAGAGGAGATGGGAATTAATATTAAAATGATAAAATAACCATTCCATGAAAAAAAAAAACAGTGTGCCCTCCACCTTTATTCCAATTGCATCCTCAGATTGCTCTGGATTTTTATCTACAGTAGGCATAGGTACCTGGGAATAGTCAGAAAGCAGAGTATCAACCCTTGATCTTGGAACCATAATGTAGAACTGTAATTAAGAGGTTCCCAATGTGGATCAAGAAAGATAGGAGAAAGTTTGAGAGAAAAAATAAAAAGTTCTGAGGTTGTCACCCTATTGTACTCTTCTATGACTGGGCTTCAGCTACATAGTTTGTGCATAGGCTGCTGGTACCTGAGGATCAATGTGCTTTTACAGAACAAAGGCAAGTGGTTGAGTCTCCAGACTGAAAGGCAATGATATATGGAGAGCTATAATTAACCTTTTTGTTGATCATGAACTTGAACCTTCCTTCCTGCTTTGTCCCCGAAGCCATGTAAACTACTAAGATGAGACCTTTTCCAGAATCCTGCCTAAAACACTAGATTTTGAGAATTTTGGTCTGAATAAGTACAGTTGGTAGTGATATTATCTCCCTCCTGAACACTCAAAAATAGAGGATTCTGTTTCAAACCACTTTTGGCAGTTTACTCCTGTGCAAAAAAATAATTTCAGAAAAACTGGTAATCAGATTACCATTCCCTTTAACATTGCTTTCTCACCTTCTGTCCCTCACAAAAAATCCATGAGATGTTATGGTTCTTACAAGGTGCTAAGTCATTGGAATTGATAGAGACAATGATTATGTACTTACAAACAAAACTAATGCAGACAAGATTAGAAGGGAAGCAATAAACTGGGAAAATATTTTTACAGTCAAAGGTTCTGATAAAGGCCTCATTTCCAAAATATATAGAAAATTAACTCTAATTTATAAAAAATCAAGCCATTCTCCAATTGAAAAATGGTCAAAGGATATGAACAGACAATTCTCAGATGAAGAAATTGAAACTATTTCTAGTCATATGAAAAGATGCTCCAAGTCATTATTAATCAGAGAAATGCAAATTAAGACAACTCTGAGATACCACTACACACCTGTCAGATTGGCTAAGATGACAGGAAAAAATAATGATGAATGTTGGAGGGGATGTGGGAAAACTGGGACACTGATGCATTGTTGGTGGAGTTGTGAACGAATCCAACCATTTTGGAGAGTAGTTTGGAACTATGCTCAAAAAGTTATCAAACTGTGCATACCCTTTGATCCAGCAGTGTTACTACTGGGCTTATATCCCAGAGATTATAAAGAAGGGAAAGGGACCTGTATGTGCACGAATGTTTGTGGCAGCCCTTTTTGTAGTGGCTAGAAACTGGAAACTGAATGGATGTCCATCAGTTGGAGAATGGCTGAATAAATTGTGGTATATGAAAATTATGGAATATTACTGTTCTGTAAGAAATGACCAACAGGATGATTTCAGAAAGGCCTGGAGAGACTTACACGAACTGATGCTGAGTGAAATGAGCAGGACCAGGAGATCATTATATACTTCAACAACAATACTAGATGATGACCAGTTCTGATGGATCAGGCCATCCTCAGCAACGAGATCAACCAAATCATTTCTAATGGAGCAGTAATGAACTGAACTAGCTATACCCAGAAAAAGAACTCTGGGAGATGACTAAAAACCATTACATTGAATTCCCAATCCCTATATTTATGCCCACCTGCATTTTTTATTTCCTTCACAAGCTAATTGTACAATAATTCAGAGTCTGATTCTTTTTGTACAGCAAAATAACATTTTGGTCATGCATACTTATTGTGTATCTAATTTATATTTTAATGTACTTAACATCTACTGGTCATCCTGCCATCTGGGGGAGGGGGTGGGGGGTAAGAGGTGAAAAATTGGAACAAGAGGTTTGGCAATTGTTAATGCTGTAAAGTTACCCATGCATATATCCTGTAAATAAAAGGCTATTAAAAAAAAAAGAAAAAAAATGATTATGTACTTAGTACTTATTAGAGTTCACACCTTTAAGAGAGCATATATAAGTGAGGAACCTCAACCAGGATGCACTTTGGGAGATTCAGAGCCAGGATTCAGTAGAGGAGATTCACAAGTCAGAGGACAGAGGCCCATAAGCCCACTCTTGGAGGCGGAATCAGATTCATTCCAACTTCCACCTTTGTGCTGGCTGGTGGCTTTGGGAGACAAGAGGCTAAAGTAGACAGAGACAAAGGACTAGGAGCAAGAGCTCTCGGAACCAAGGAGAGAGATAGGCCTCTAAGAAAGCTAACTGGGCCCAAGGAGGGAGATAATAATTAGAAAGAGAAAATAAAGGATCTGGACTTTAACTCTAGACTGAATTTGAGGTGATTATTGCTCTGAACTGAAACTAAGGCTGCTTCCAGAAGCCCCCCAAGAAACCTGCTCCCAGAGATCATTATATTTGAAAGAAGAATGTTACATTTTGGCACCTGAATGTGGGACAGACATGATCCTGATCCAGTGGAAAAGTCTCCTTGACCCAGAAATTAAGTTGAGTAAAACAAGGAAACTTTTTTAAAGAGCTAAAATAGTATTTCAGCTAAAATGGGACAATATTTAGAAAACAGCTTGCTTTTCTTCTTCAAGGAAAATGTTTAGAGAACATTGTCAGACTTATGAAAAGCCAAGATTTGATTATAATTTGGGAGTAGATCACTGAACTTTTAGAAACTGTACAGTACACATATCCTTTGTAAGGACCCTAAGAAACTTTGTTAAAGAGCTAAAGTAGAATTTCAGCTTCTAGATCCAATTTGTTTTCCATAGAGAACTAATGAAATTCTTAGGGACTTCTTCATTCTCACCCTTGCCTTGATCAATAAGTGTTCAGGCCTGAAACCTGGATCACACTCTAGTACTCGCTATTCAAGTTGACTTCCTCAACTCTAAATGTTTGTACTTATTTCATTGTACCAGGAAACATACCAGTGATTTCCCCACTGATTGGTTGTATGACAAACTTTAAGTTTGCACTGAAATCTCAGAGATGGAATTTTATTCAATACTCTATGACTCAAAATCCAAAGCTCTTTTATTTTTCAAAAAATTTTTATTTATTTAAAGCTAAATCCAAAATAAGAAAAAAAAAAGAATAGAAAAAGAAAATTAAAAACAAAACAAAACATTGTTATGTGGACAGTGGAACATCAGGTAGGATTCAAAATATGTAACCATAAATTTCAAGAAAGCATATATAATGACAGAATAGATTCTATTTATGACTATCCTTTTCTTTGATTCCTTGTAGGTTATTCTTTTGTTCTCTTCTGTGCATTTTTATTTTATTCTTTCCCCACCCCCATTATCTCTTCTTCTCCCCTAAGTAGGCTATATTTAAAGACAGATATATTTTATGTACATACATAATACATATATATATGCACACCTATCTACATACTCACTCACATACTTATATTTGTATACACACATGCACTTACATGTATACACACATGTGTACAATGCATTTACATGTATGTAAACATGTATCTACAATAATGTTAATATGGCTGACATATAATATAGATTTCTCTCTTGACTAGATCTTTAAGTTTAACTTTGAGATAAATGATTATTAGCCTGATCCTTCTAGTGTTTATGTGTATCTCTTATTTTCTGTCTTTGCCAACTCTTATACTTTAATTCTGCTCCTTTATATAGCTTTTTATTTACAAGATATATGCATGAGTAATTTTTGTCAGCATTGACAATTGCCAAACTTTTTGTTCCAATTTTTCTCCTCCTTCCTGCCATCCCCTCCCCCAGGTGGCAGATAGGCCAATATATGTTAAATATGTTAAAGTATATGTTAAATACAATATATGTGTATATATATATATATATATATATATCTCCATACAATTATTTTGCTGCACAAGAAGAATCGGACTTCAAAATAATGTACCTTTAATTCTACCCCTTAACTTGCATTGCTGTTACTTAACCTTCTCTCACCTTTTCTCCTCTTTTTATCCCATTCCCATTAATTTACACACTTTATCTAACTCCTGTTAATCTAAATACCCTTCTATACCTGACTTATCCTAGTCCCTTCCCATTATTTTTTCATAGATTTTGCATGTATGTATGTATTATTTCCTACTTAACCCATTTTAGATATGTGTATGTTTTCATAATGACCATCTCTTCTGCCCCCATCTAATGATTTGCACTTCAATCACATAACATAGTTACTATTTTTACCTTTTCTTAGACAGTTTTGTTTTTTAGAGTGAGATCATATTCAGCTCTTTTGAACTACTCAATTACTGGTGTCATTCTTAAACATATGGTATACATTTCTATATAAAGAAGGAGAAGCAATTTGTCCTCCGTGAGTCCCTTGAAATTAATCTTTAATTCTGGCTCTTCTATGTTAAAATTTCTATTAAGTTCAGGTCTGGTTCAGACAGTTTTGAAAATCTGCAAGTTCATTGAAAATCCATTTTTTTTGTTCAATATTATGATTTGTTTTGGATATTATTAGTTGGGATAAGATATTTTTGTCTACAACTCTAGTTCCTTTGATTGTCAATATATGTTATTCCAGGACCTGAGATCTTTTATTATAGTTGCTGATAATCCTGTACAATTCTAATTGTAGCTCTGACATATTAGAATTTTATGGTTGTTATTGTTAGTTTCTTGTAAAATTTTTCTTTTTGATCTGTGGGTTTTGAAATTTAGCAATAATATTCTTATGTGATTGCCATGTAGGATTTCTTTGAAGTGTTGATTGGTGGATTTTTTCTATTTCTACTTTCCCCTCATGTTCTATGGAAGAAGATATGGATAGAGTTTTGTTTTAGGAAGATCACTTTCATGGGTATATACAGGAGGGATTTAGAGTGGGGAGAACCTTCAATCTTTTTAACGAAGTGGATAGTTTATGAATTAGAAAGGGAGATCATTTCTTTAAATCAAGAATGTGGCTTTTATAACAGGGATGAGAGTCTTTCATATAATTTTATTTCAAAGTATTCACATCCTAATTAAACCCACAGAGTATTGGGAAGCCTTTCCCCCCAATCCAGCAAGGTCATTTTATATAGTCAGAGCACCCTCAAGTAACCAAAATATATGTCATGAACTGACTGGCTAATAATCAATTAATTTGTTGATCCATACCCCATAGATAGGCTGAATCAGGCTGGACATCAGTGATGTGTAGGGAGCTATGGCTCTCCTTCATTCTATATGTGGATCTCAACCTTCCATTCAGCTCTCCCCTGAAGTTAGGTAAAAGAGGGAGATGTGGCCTTCTCCAAGATCCTGTCTGAAAGCACTGCAGCGGTTGGTTGTAGTTTCTGTAGTTCGGCGTTTCTTTAGTGATTGCAGAATACATGGGAATAATCCAGACATGAGTGGGTGTGGCTTCAGTAGCATGATGGTCATGCTATTTGTCATAAATGTTATTTTGTGCTTCCTGATAGATTGGCTATGTTTGTTTTACCATCCACACTCTACTTTGAATTTTTCTTCTCAATGGCTGGAGTGGGGATGGCTCTAAGTTGGGTAGAATATAGTGGCAGCAGAGATCCATAGAGTGCGGTGGGCCACTGGAGGATAACAAAAATCCTGTGGAATTGGAGGAGATGGGAATTGAGAGGTTTCAGACTGACAAGATGAGCAAAACCTGAAAATAGCTACAGTAAGAGCAAGTATAGGCAACTCCAAGGCTTTCCTCTCTCTCCTTTCCCACAAAACACTTGTTGAGGAAATTCTAGTAACTCTTACAACTTGCCAAATCTATTTCTTTCTCTCTTACATGATAGCAAGGAATTTGAGGGAAAGGGCAGTCCATTAAAGGTACCAGTTACTGTATTTGCTCTTTAAAAGCCTTTTATATGGTTTGTCAAAGGGCTGCTGTAATATTTTATTTATCTAATTGCTTTAATAAATCAAAAGATAATTAATAAAATCAATTAACTGTCAAATCCAGTGAATGAAGAATCATGACTGAGGATGGAAGAGTTTTAAGTATGGGACAGAGGCTTGGAGAACAAACATACGAGACATTTTTTTGTTTTTAGTAATTAGATAAATATTTAAGATCATATTTAGATTTACATAGAGCCTGAAGGCTAGCTGCAGCCCATGGCATGAGGAGAGAAAATTCACTTTAGATAGAGAGTAGAGCATGGGGCTATATCCCCAGAACAAAAACTGTCTCCATGGAGCCAACCCTTAACACAATTTTTGAGGCTAGACTGAGTAATTAAGAGCTGTGACCTCTACCAGTCCACTGACTACCACCTAATTCGAGCTAGCTCTGTTCTATAACATGGCATTACCAATGGGTGCACAGTCCAGGGCAGCAGGCATTGCATAATGACTGATCCCAGAATCAAATAAAAGAGTTTGAATGAGAACCAGGAGAAGAAGCTGTGGATGTTCTTATAAGGTGTCATAATGTGCTCAGCTCTAGGGTTTATGCACAGCTTGCAGGTGTCTGGGGATCACTGTGCTTCCACAGCACAGAGGTAGGTGGCTGAGTCTCTAGGCTGGGCATTGGTGATGTGCAGGGAGCTATGGCGCTCCTTCATGTTGTACCTGGATCTCAACCTTCCATTCTGCTTCTCTCCTGAAGTTAGGTAAAATAGGGAGGTGAGGCCTTGTCCAGGGTCCTGACTGAACCACTGTAGCCCTCCGTTAATAGTTTCTGTGTAGCTGCAGTTGATTGTGGTGCTCTCTCCCTCCTGGATCTTCAGGGACAGAGGACTCTGCTCCACCTTCTGCAGGCAGCTCACCCCTGGGCAGAAAGATAATGTCAAACATAGGTCCATGGCCATTAGGTCAGCATCTCTCTTCATTTTATGTCTATCATTTCCATAACACAGCCAGCAAGCCCCATTTATTCAGTCCCTGACTGCCTCGGAGTCCTTGGGAGAATGGCTTCTGGCTTGTCCTGTCCCCCTGTACAGAAATCCCCCAACTCACAGGCCAGGTGAAGATACAGGATCAGCAGTGAGGCTCCATGGCGGGTCTCCATCTCCCAACACCAGGGTCCTTGAACAGCTAGTTCTAGATTCTGGGAAGTGGATTCTTTAGTAAAAAGAGATGATGTCACTTCTAAATGTATCTAGCTTTGCTTTGTTTTTTAACTTCCTCTGTGAAATCGTGGAAGAGATTTTTCTGCCCGACTGCTCAACCAATCACTGTCTGGTCTATCTCTTCACATGAAATAAGCAATCCCTTTCACAGCTGCTCAGGAGGGAATTCAACTGATCTAAAGGTATAAATACTGCCTCCTGCAGGCCATGGATAGAATACTTCTGAGGCAATTAAACAATGTTTCTCATTAGGAATTCTTGAATACTTTTAGGAAAGAGAATTGCTGAATATATGGTTATGTTTTATTTCTGTTTTTACCCCCAAAGGAAAAAATAAACCTTATGTAAACATCTACTTTGTGCAAAGAAGTATTCCAGAATCAGATGAAACACTTAGTCTCCATAAGCAAAGAGAAATACAAGGAGAATGAAATGTACATAAATGAGTACAGAAAGGGAGAGGGACCAAGACAAGTGGTAAGAAATATTGGAGAAGGAGAGATAATATTCAGGGTTGGAAGAGTCAGGGATGTATCATGCATCTTGAAGCAAGGAAAGGATAGCATCTGCTGGATGGTGGAGATGGATAGAAATTGAGGTGGCGCAGCCAGATGGTGCAGTGGATAGAGCAGTAGACCCGGAATTGGGAAGACCCAAATTCAAACCTGACCTCAGATACTTACTAGCTATGTGAGCCTGGACAAGTCGCTTAACTTTTTTGCCTCAGTTTCCTTAAATGTAAAATGAGGCAAAATAAACAAATTGCTCAAAATATCTTTACCTAGAAAATCCCAGACAAAGTCAGATGGAGTCCAACAACTGAACAACAACAATAATATTGAATCCATGGGGATTATGTAAACAAAAAGATTCTAATGGAAGTCTTCTACCAAAGGTGTTGAATATTTTAGTTGGTCATAACCATGAACATATTCAGGGGGATAAATGGGTATAAGGTTAAACCTATTGTTTAGATCCTGTTTATGGAACAACTTTAATGCCAGGATCAGGAGTTTTCTATCACTAGAGGTGTATGGATAAAGTGATATGATCATAGTGATTCATTAGCAAGATTCCTCATATGTTGAAGTTAGATATATAGTGGTTGTAGAGATATATTAGAAGCAGAACCATTATTTAAAAGCTCATTACAATGAACTAGGTTTAAAAAAAAAGCCTACCAAAAAGCTAAAGATCTAATTGTGAATGGAAGAACATTCTGCAACTTATTGCATGTGTTGGTAAGAGGCAGGGTAAGAGCAAAATGACTATCACTGAATATTAAAGTATGTTTCAGAGCATGCGTAGAGGGTTCCAGAGCATACCATTGCTCTTACAATCCTTCATTTCTAGCTTGATGATGTCTATTTGATTCCAGTGTGAAATGAATTTGGGAAAAATCAGAAGTGAAACTTTTGTCATTTATCCCAGGGACTCTGGGCACATTTTAATCCATGGAGAAGAATGGGACTTCCATTGTCCAAAAAGATTTTAGATTCTAATTCTCTAGTCTTGCCACAACTTTTTTTAAAAATTTATTTATTTATTTTATTATTATAGTAACTTTTTATTGACAGAATCCATGCCAGGGTAATTTTTTTTTTACAACATTATCCCTTGCACTCACTTCTGTTCTGATTTTTCCCTCCCCCCTCCACCCTCTCCCTAGATGGCAAGCAGTCCTATATATGTTGAATATGTCCTAGTATATCCTAGATACAATGTATGTGTGCAGATCCAAACAGTTTTCTTGTTGCACAGGAGAATTGGATTCAGAAGGTAAAATAACCGGAAGAAAAACAAAATGCAAACAATTTACATTCATTTCCCAGTGTTTTTCTTTGGGTGTAGCTGCTTCTGTCCATCATTGATCAATTGAAACTGAATTAGGTCTCTTTGTCAAAGAAATCCACTTCCATCAGATTACATCTTCATACAGTATCGTTGTTGATGTATATAATGATCTCTTGGTTCTGCTCATTTCACTTAGCATCAGTTCATGTAATTCTCTCCAAGCCTCTCTGTATTCATCCTGCTGGTCATTTCTTACAGAACAATAATATTCCATAACATTCATATACCACAATTTACCCAACCATTCTCCAATTGATGGGCATCCACTCAGTTTCCAGCTTCTAGCCACTACAAACAGGGCTGCCACAAACATTTTGGCACATACTGGTCCCTTTCCCTTCTTTAGTATCTCCTTGGGGTATAAGCCCAGTAGAAACACTGCTGGATCAAAGGGTATGCACAATGTGATAACTTTCTGGGCATAATTCCATATTGCTCTCCAGAATGGTTGGATTCGTTCACAGCTTCACCAACAATGTATCAGTGTCCCAGTTTCCCGCATCCCCTCCAACAATCATTATTTTTTCCTGTTATCTTAGCCAATCTGACAGGTGTGTAGTGATATCTCAGAGTTGTCTAATTTGCATTTCTCTGATTAATAATGATTTGGAACACTCTCATATGAGTGGTAATAATTTCAATTTCATCATCTGAAAATTGTCTGTTCATATCCTTTGACCATTTATCAATTGGAGAATGGCTTGGTTTCTTATAAGTTAGAGTCAGTTCTCTATATATTTTGGAAATGAGGTCTTTATCAGAACCTTTAACTGTGAAGATGTTTTCCCAGTTTGTGGTTTCCGTTTTAATCTTGTTTACATTAGTTTTGTTTGTTTGCCACAACTTTTACAATCATGATCACTATTATTATTAGTTACATAATTGAAATAGTTTCTATAAAGAAACTTAATTTGCTGCTGATTCTAAGTAGCAAAAGGCCACCAGGGATCTTTCAAATAAATCAACATTTATTTAGTCCCTAATATGTCCCAGGTATGGAAGCTCTTTACAAATATTATCTCATTTGATCATCACAAAAAGCCTATGAGGTGAGTGTTATTATTATCCTCATTTTATAGTTGAAGAAACTGAAGCAAACAAAGGTGCTTTGGTGATTTTCCCAGGATCACACACAAAGATAAGTGTCAGAGGTACTATTTAAACGAAGGTTTTCCTGATTTCAGACAAGGCATTGTACCCCCTGTACCACTTGGCTGCCCCTACGTCATAAAAGTAATGTTTTCCTCAGTCTCTATATGTAAAAATTGCAGGGTTTGTGCATATTTTGCAATATGTGGGAAATGGCTGAGGCCATTTGTGGATTAGGACACGATAATCACGTTTCAGAATCTTCTTTTCTACTTCCTCTCTAAAGCCAAATAAAATAGGGAGATTTACTCCCAAGTGAAAGAGGGAGAACTCTCTTAGGATTCCTGTCTGACCTACTGTAACTCTTAGAACTTGGTATAACTGAAAATGATTGTGGGGCTCTCTCCTTTAAAAACTGAGACAATCTGCATTATTTACAATTTTGTTTTCCTTCCAGGTCACTGCCAAGAAACTCCATATCTTTCTCCTTCAGACCTGTGAGTAATCTTCTGGCTCTCTCTCTTTTCCCAGTTCCAAAAGTTCCCTAACCCACAGGCCATATGAAGACATGATGTTACTAAGGAAGCTCTCAAGGGCATCTCCATTCTTCCTCCTGCTGCAGACAGTGAACACAGAATTGATTTCTTAGTATGTGGGCTCCCTAATCATAGGGTCTTTTACCCTAGGAAACTTGAGGATTTTGAGTCTGGCTGTTCAGTCTAGCTGTTATCACACAGCCTGCACACAATCTCATTCAATATTATCACATACTATTTTTGACAATGATCATAGTGCCTCCCTCAGGATTTCCATATAATTACCAAAGTGATGAGAATAGACCTTGTAAATAAAAAGATTCACTGTTCTTTCAATAAATAAAGTCAGAGCTAATAGTGACCAAGGCACTATGCTTGGTATTGGGGGATATACATATGAAAGATGAAGGTCCTCATCCTTCAGGGTAATTATAATCTAATGTAGTTAGGGGGAGGTTGTTTATGATATTAAATCAAATCACATTTTTTGTATAGATTCTAGAATTTATCTACTATAGAACTTATCTATTAACGGACAGAGAATGTAAGCAAATATAAAGATATTTACATCTCCAGGACCTCACAAAATGCTTGGTACTTAGGATATGCTTAACAATGCTTATTGATTGATGAAACCAGGTAAAATTTGAAAGGAACAAAGGAAAATAAGGATAATTGAAATGAGATATTTATGTTTGCAGAAATGACTCAGGATTGGGCAGAATCAGGAAGGTTTCATGGATAAAGTGACATATAAATTAATGGCCTTGAAGGAAGAAAGGTATATCAACAGAGAACATAAGTGGGACAGTTTATTTTAAGGGGTGACGGGGTGAAGGAATTATTTGAATAAAGAAATGGAAAGGGGGTACTTGCAGGATGAGAATGGGAGACAGAAAAGAGTGTCAGATGTCAAGAAAATAAATACTTGAAGAGAATGAGGTGACACTGAGCAGGTTGACTGGAGGCTGTTTATGGAAGACTCTAAATGTAACTTTCATCCTATTATACCTCTATTCAAATGCCTTCAGTGGTTTCCCAGCAGACAGTAGTGGAAATCATTGAAAGCATTTGAATAAAGGCATAATAAGATCAAAATGGTGCATTATGAAAACTACCCGGGTATATTCAGAAAGAAGAGGCTTAAGATCAGATGACTGCTCAGAGATCTATTATAATCACCTAGACAAGTAGAAGTGAAGACTTGAAGGAGGGCAGTACAATTTGTAAGTGATTGGATGCGTGAACAAAGAGCAAAAGAACCTACAACATTTAGATGGACAAAGGCTTCTGTGATTAGGGAGCTTACACCTCATCTCAGACACCAGAACACAATTGAATGTTCACTGCCTGGAGCAGGAAGAAGAGAGTAGATGGACTCTAGAGCTTCCATAACAATGCCTCTATTACTGAATATTTATTGAGTTCTCATTGTATTCATGCAGACCTAGACACAATGCAGGAGTAGCAGAAGGCATGAATGTGCTCTATTCCTAGCATGAGGCAGATGATATGACTGAATATGCTAAAGAATTCTTAAGGAAGCTGAGCAATATAGGCATCAACATAGTTCAAAGAACACTGTGTCAAGAAACCCAGGGTCAGCTCCAGTCCCTTTTCCTTTGTGACCTTGAGTATCACATAGCTTCCTCAAATCTTTGGTCATTTGTTGTTGTATAAAGGGGTTGGGCTAAATGACCTCAAAAGTTCATTCTCATTCTAGTTCTAGGATCTTTACCTCAGACTGTAGGCCCATTTTAGTTATCTATCCACGCAGAAGAATATCAAGTTCTAGAAAGGGTTCTAGAAAGGGATGATTTGTCCTGGAACAGGACTTTAGGAACATTTTTTTCTGAAGATAACTATTTTTCTGAAGGTAATTTTTATGGAAAGAAATCCCCTGTTTCATTGCTTCTAAGATAAAAAAGGAAGGAACACTTAAAAATTGGAACCATGAAAAAATACAAAAGAGGGTTTGGAGATAGAGAAGTATCTTTTTCAGTCAGTAGACTTCACATACTGATGTGAAAAAGAGGGTTAGAAAAACAATGTCTTCTCCAGCCTGAATCTGTCTTAGAAGAAGGAATTGACATCTTGATCCAGCATCTATCCCAAATCCTACTAGAGCTGAGATAATTCTGGGTGTAAGGATTAAAAGAAAGAATTTATGAACAAATGTGGCCTAATAGTGTTCATGGAAGGAAGAAAAAAAACAAGCATTTGTTAAGAGCTTATTATGTGTCAGACAGGAGGTCAAAGGCATAGATTTGTTCACTTTTTCATTGAAGTTTAGGGCTATCTAGATCTCAATATACTTAGATATCTACTTTCTTTTATGCATAAAATAACTAAAAAATTCCTTTATGTTTAAAAAATGTTTCTTTTGTTTTTTTGGATTCTTGCATTATTGTGTCAAGGTTCTTTTTTTGTTCACAGTTTTCAAGTAGTGCAATCAATACCTCTCATTTGATTTTTAAATTCTTTTTTGAGTTCTTCTATAAATTTTCTCTGGGTAGAGAACTATTTCATGTTACTCTTTGGGGTAGAAACTTTTTTTTTCACTTTAGTGTTCTCTTCTGAAGGTGAACCCCAGTCTTCCCTATTCCCATAGTAACTATCTATGGTTAGATTCTTCTTTGCTGTTTTTTTTTAAAATAAATGATATCAGTATAATTACCTCTAATTGTGGGCTGTGGAGATGGTGCCTCTAGCTTCACTTCAGTTCTCCCCTCTGCCCTGGAATCCCAAATCAAGAACTTCCCACTCCTGTAAGTGCCTGCATCCAGCAGGATCCCTGCCTCATTGCTTCTGCACTAACTGGGGATGCTGTTTTCTTCTGTCCAGAGCTGTGACTCAGCAACACAGCTGGATTTGGCATTCCCAAACAACCAAAGTTCTCTCAGTCTTCCTAGACTCATTCCCTTGACTCTACACACAATCTGGGTGATACTCTGTATGTCTCTGTGGTTCCTGCTGAGGCTTCAGTCAAAACCAACTCACCTAGGGTACCCCAGTTGGTGTTTCTGTGTAGCTAGTCCAGAAGTATTTGCACTTTACATGGGTTGATCCCTGGCCTGGGGTCTTTCTCTGGGTCTTCTTGGGTTGTGCCAGGAGGACCCTTGTTCTGTCCTAAGTCTTCTTGATTTTTCAGCAGTCTATGTTCACCTCAAGGCACAAATTTATTCTGTTTGTGGAGAAAATCTGAAGAGCTTGAAATTTATTAATCTACTTTACCATCTTTCCTGAATCCTCTCCATTTCTTTTGTTCTAAAGATTATTTCATGTTTCATAGCTAATACAGAAATATGTTTTGCATGACTTCTCACTTATAATAGATATTATATTACTTGCCTTTTTAATGGTGGGGGGAAGGTGCTAAAGGGAGAGAGAAAACTTGGAACTGAAAATAAAAATCATGAATGTAAAAAAAGAATCATTTCATGTTTCCCTGTTGCTTGTAGTAAGAAGCTTTACTTTTTTAAAAAATAGCCTTTTATTTACAGGTTATATGTATGGGTAACTTTACACCATTGACAATTGCCAAACCTCTTGTTCCAATTTTTCCCCCTCCTTCCCCTCACCCCCTCCCCCAGATGGCAGGATGACCAGTAGATGTTAAATATATTAAAATATAAATTAGATGCACCATAAGTATACATGATCAAACCGTTATTTTGCTGTACATAAAGAATCAGACTCTGAAATATTGTACAATTAGCCTGTGAAGGAAATCAGAAATGCAGGTGGGTAAAAATATAGGGATTGGTAATTCAATGTAATGGTTTTTAGTCATCTCCCATAATTCTTTCACTGGGCGTAGCTGGTTCAGTTCATTACTGCTCCATTGGAACTGATTTGGTTCATCTCATTGCTGAGGATGCCCAGGTCCATCAGAACTGGTCATCATATAGTATTGTTGTTGAAATATATAATGATCTCTTGGGCCTTCTCGTTTCACTCAGCATCAGTTCATGTAAGTCTCTCTTCCATAATATTCATATACCACAATTTATTCAGCCATTCTCCAATTGATGGGCATCCACTCAGTTTCCAGTTTCTGGCCACTACAAAGAGGGCTGCCACAAACATTCATGCACATACAGGTCCCTTTCCCTTCTTTATGATCTCTTTGGGATATAAGCCCAGTAGTAACTCTGCTGGATCAAAGGGTATGCACAGTTTGATAACTTTTTGAGCATAGTTCTAAATTGCTCTCCAGAATGGTTGGATGTATTCACAGTTCCACCAACAATGTATTAGTGTCCCTGTTTTCCCACATCCCTGACAACATTCCGCATTATCTTTCCCTGTCATTCTAGCCAGTCTGACAGGCGTGTAGTGGTATCTCAGAGTTGTCTTAATTTGCATTTCTCTGATTAATAATGACTTGGAGCATCTTTTCACATGGCTAGAAATAGTTTCAATTAGTAAGAAGCTTTACTAAAACTAAGTGTACCATTTAGTCCTTTTGTCCTGTCACATTGGGTCAGACTTGTGCCAGACATTGTGCTGTGTGTTGTGGTTACAATATACAAAAATAAAAGAAATTTTGTTTTTAAGGAACTTATATTCTAATGTGGTTATGATAAATAAATAAAGAAGTAAAAGCAATTTCACCTCCTGACCTGAAAAGAGACAATTGTGATATGTTTTATGTAGGCACTGAATGATGTGATTTAGGCACAAACATTGGAATTCATTGATGTGAAGAATTCACAATGGCCATTCTTCTTGGCAAAAGGTAGGTCTATTCAGGAGAAGAGGTTACAGACAAAATAAAGATATATAATAGATACCAGAAATGGTAAATATGAAATAGAGTTGAGAGAACCCAAGAAAGGGATTTTGATAATTAATGATGGGAAAGACAAATTCTCTAATGGAACTCACAATTAACCAGAAGAAAAGGAATAACCTATGAGGCTAGAATATGCCCTTAGCTGGCAGACTAAATGTATAGATTAAAAGAGCTAGTTATAAAGAAGAAGAAAGACAGCTGAATGCTTGTTGTGCCATTCATACTAGTCCCCAATTAAGAGACAAGTGATTATGCTACCTTTGCACGGTCAGGATACTGCAACCGTTAAAGTCACAACTCACCGGGCAGACAGTGACTAATACTGGAAAATGCTAGACCATAAAGCATAGTTGGGGATGAGAGGAGAGGCACCATGTGACATGGGGAAAGGGGTGAGAGGAAAGATATCCTAAGGCAAAATATTGTGGCAAGTGATAACCCCAAAAGGGGTCAGCAAAGATGTGAGTCATGGACAGATTTATAGGGAAAATTTACCCTCAGGAGCCCGACATAACTAGGATTTTTGATCTGACATAGCAAGTGGACTCCAGAGAAGTGGAACTATGAGGTTAAATTATCTCTATCAGTGCCCTTCCCTGCCTGCCCCAGAGAGCAATTCTATCAATCCAGTTCCTCTCTGCCAACTATCTCTATTTACTCAGGATTACTCCAGTTACTCCTTATTTGGATTTATGGACACCATCTCTAGTGACCCTTTCCTAACCATGCTCCCAAATCCCAAATCCTTCCCAAATTGGTAATGGGAAACTGGAGCTTAACTCCACTATTTTAGATTTTCTTTGGTACCTAGAGTTGGCACAATACATACATATAAACAGTGCAATGGAGGTACAATACATGCATACATATGTATATCCCACATGTATCATGCATATTGTATGATAGAATTTATATGCATATATAAAATGATCTATATTATAGGTATAAACACTATATGAATGTATACTATATATAATCTGCTGGCAAATCAGATAGTGATATAATATGATTTTGTGGTCCCCTGACCTGGAGGGATTCTGTTCTAAGAATAGGTCAGTAGTCTTAAATCTTCTAGCTTTTAAATCTGCCTCAGGAAACCCTCACACCCAATGTCTGACCACTCCTTGGTCAGATAGTTTCTGGCCTCAGGAAATTCCCGCAGATCAAATTCCTGAGACAATGGTGAATAAGACTACTCCTCAGTTCATTGCTGATTGATAATTTTGTCAGTAATAATCTGGTAAAGAGAACCAAATTCTGGAGATCACTCCTTTCTAGCTAGAGTCATAGAAATAGTATATCTATGATTGAAAACTGGATAACTATATCTCCTTGCTTCTGTTTCTCTGCTGAAATTCCCTTAGAATTCCAGCCTGCTTTTTGTGATAGCGTTATAATTACTATGACAATAGAATTTTTCCCGTTGACTAGGAGATGGATTCAAGCCTACAAATTCTTTTGAGACACCTAGCAATACCCGTCTGGGACCCCGAACTTTTGGGGTCCCTTTTCCCAACCTTAACAATAGAAATCCTTTAATGAACTATTCTACAAAGACGTTATATGTGGAAGTGAAAAAAAACATCATTAAGACTGAAAAAGATCTTTAAGAATAAAGTTAAAAATTATTAGGATTCCATAACACAACAACTTTTTTAAATTCTGGGCTCCCTCTGTGGTTCTGAATTCATTTTTCAAGAGATAAAAGTTTCTACTAGATGATCATGTCCTACTTTAGCTTAACATAGCTCTTTGCTATGGATATGGAAGAAGGATAGAAATAGTATTTGCTGATTAAAATCATGAATGAAGCACCTGACTTTACTCCACATTCAGTAAATTGATAAAGATGACAAGAAGTTATCAGAAGGGTTTTGAAAAAGTAGGCACACTAATGCATTCTACCGAAGCTGTGAATTAGTATAATCATTTTTTTAAAACATGGGGATAAAAAATTATCCTGAATGACTGAAAAATAAACTGAGGCAGAGTTCTGAGCAAAAGTATTTTATTAAAGGCACCTGGCTCCTTCTAATGAAGTGGATTCCAGACCTTTCTTATGTCTAGATCTAACAGTGCTTTATTTTTTATAAGGCTTAATACCAGAATTATTACCTGAACATTATAAAGTGGTTGTACAAAGTACAGAATCCTATTAGTTGAAATATGATGTATAACCTAAAAATGGTATGTTAGTCGGAACATGGGTTAGGTGAGGCAGGGAATAAATATTTCTGCTGACTAGGTTATCACAAGATGGCAAGGTTGGCAAGAGGAGACTATATAAGCTATACATACACTTCAAGGACATATTTGGTCAGGGAGACTTTCCATATCATGCCTCTCATATTTGGTTTGATTATGGAATTTGAGCAAAACAGAATATAGGTCTTCATGTCAGCATTCTTATGATTAAGCAAGTAAACTTTGGAGCTGTTTAACAAGTAGCAAACATTACATTAAAGTATAGGACCTTTCTATAAGAATCTCTGTGATCATACAAAATATGGATTAATTCATTGCTTATTCTTATATCTATTTTCAGCTAATTGACTATGTATTACTATAAGTACATTGAAATAATTGCTAAGAATCATTATCCCTTATAGAATCATAATGAACTGACATTACACTGATTAGAGTTTGAGTAGGCATCTCAATGAATCATCTCTCTCAAAACTAATTTAGAATTATGAGAACAAAGTGACTAGAATGTCCATACTCTTTGATCCAGAGATTCGGATGTATATATGTCAAAGAGTCATTGATAAGGAGAAGACTTCCATATATACTTAAATATTTATTTATAGCAGCACTTTTTGTGACAGCAAAGAATTGGAAACAAATTACCCATGATGCCCATTAATTGGAGGATGGCTAAGCAAACTGTGATACAAAAATGTATTTATAATACTATAAGAAATGATGAATATCATGAATACAGAGAAACATGGAAAGACTTATATGAACTAATGTAAGGCAAAGTAGTCAGAAACAAAAAAAATTGCTATAGCAATGTAAATGGAAAGAGTAAGCATCACAAAAAAAAATGAAAATGAATGTTGCAAAGTTACTAAGAAGAGATAGGAAAAGACACCTCTCACTCTTCTAGAGAATGTAGTCCATTGATATGGAATGCTGCATATATTGTTGGTCTTTTTTTTTTTTTTTTTTTGATAAGTAGATCAGTTTTCCTGACTTTTCTCCTATTCCTATTTTAAAATTTTTAAAATATAGGTTTATCTCTTTGAGAGTAGAATAGAGAAAGAAGTATAGGAGCAAATTTAGATAATGTAAAAATAAAAACAATAGCAATAGAATTCATTTTAAAAAAAAAGAAATGAAAGCTAAAATCCAGAGTCTCAAACCGGGGGAATGAAAAATTCTCATAGTGAACCAGCGAAAATGAACCTCCCAAAGTGTTTTCTGTATACCATCATATGCACCTTGGCAGGGAGTGTAGCAGGAGTTCCCCCTGCAGGGTTTTTGCACAGTTTGCAGGTGCCTGTGGATCACTGTGCCTTCACACCACAGAAGTAAGTGCCGGAGTCTCCAGGCTGGGAGGCTGTGATGTACAGGGTGCTGAGACGCTCCTTTCTGTTGATTGTGGATTTTAGCCTTCCTTTCTCCTTCTCCTCAGAAGTTATGGAAAATAAAGAGATGAAGCCTTTCCCAAAATCCTGCTTGAACCACTGAAGCCCTTGGGAACCACTGTCAGAGTAACTGCAGTTGAAAGCAGTGTTCTCTCCCTCCTGGACCTGCAGGCTTAGGGGACTCTGCTCCACCTTTTGTTGACAGCTCACCCCTTGGCAAAAAAGGCAATATCAGACAAAATATCAAATCAGCCACACCCATAATTTTCTTTTAATTCCACAACACATCTATTAATCCTATTTGAGTAAGACTGAGCCTTATATATACTCAATTGTGTGGAGAATGGTTCTTGGATCTCCCCATTATCATCTCCATTCTTTTCCCCTTTCTCCACCACAATTCTTCCCAACTTACAGAACACTTGAAGACACAGTATCACTAATGAAGCTCCCTGAAGCTTCTCCATCCTTTCACTTGCTAGGAATAGGAAAAGTCAGTTCTGGAATCTTAGATGTGGATCTGAATTCTCTAGTTGAAGGAACTGCTTTCACTTCTAATTGTATGTACCTTTTTCTTCTCTAGAAAACACATAGGATTTGCAGACTGATGGCTCGACCAATCACAACTTGATCTGTCACCTTAGACTTTCTACTTTTTTTTTTTTTTTTTTTTCAGATACACAGACAGAATCCTCAGAGAGAAGCATTTAAAAAAATCATGGTAACACTGCCTCCCTCAGGTCTAAAGGGAATTGCTGTGACAATAAAGAAAATATTTAGTAGAAGACATTCATCACTATTTTAAAAATAAAAGTCTACTTTTATTACCATTGTAATGAAATATTAGTATTTAGAGGATAGATAGGAAATCAACAGGTAGCTAGAGGGTAGGGAGAGTGTTTTAGGAATCAGAAATTTTGTTGTAAACAACAAAATGGAGGTGAGCAAAGTAGTTGTTTGTTTATTTGGTTGGGGTTTTTTGAGTACAGAATAGTACTGGTGATGATGGTAGGAAACATCTATAGAGTGGTTTAGGGTTTACAAAATTGTTAACACCATACAATTTAATCCTCACAGCAATACTGTGAGGTAGGTAGCACAGGTGCTATTTTCCAGTCACTCCGGTTGATTGGAGCACAGACTATATGGAGAAGAGCCATTCGGTCAATCAACATTTACTATGTACCAGAGACAATGCTAAGTGCTGCAGATATAAAGAAAAACAATTCTGTCCCATATCTCCCTGCAATCAAAGTGTTCCCATTCTAACAAGAAGACAACATGAAAATAACTATCTGTTTCTAAGGTGTATGCAACATAAATGGAATGTAGGCTTGGAGAGAAAGAATTCATGGCAAAGAAGTTCAGAAAGGACCTTATGTAGAAGGAAGGATTTGAGCTCAATCTTGAAGGAAGAGTTGGACAAGACTGTGGAAGGTCTTGAATGTCAGGAAGAATGACTCTGACTTCCTTCAAAGGCCAGTAGAAACCATCAAAGGGCTAGAGGAGTAGAGTCAGGAATACGTATATGGAATCTATTAACAATAGTCCAGCAGAATGGTATTGAGGTTCTGTGCTAGGGTAGTGGTGATAAGAAAGAAAATATAGAATGGATGGGAGAAATGTAATGGAGTTAGAAATGGCAAACCTTAGTAAATGAATAGATACAAGAGGCTGGGACAGTGGAAAACTCCAAAAATAAGTCCATGATAGCTTGTGGTATCACTGAGGTAGTCAGATGGAGGTTGAAGGGGATTGCAAACTTGATTTTAGACTTGCTGAATTTAAGGCAATAGTGGGACATCTCCTTAAGGATGATGGTCTGCCAGAAAGAGAACTGTGTGAGCTGAATGTGGTTCACAACATAGCATTTTCCTCTTTTTGTTGTTTGCTGTTTGCATTTTATTTCTTTTTTTTTGTGCAGCACAATAATTGTATAACTATGTATACATATGTTGGATTTAACATATGTTTCTACCATGTTTAACATATATTGGATTACTTGCCATCTAGGGGAGGTAGTGGGGGAAGGGGGGAGAAATTGGAACACAGGATTTTGCAAGGACTAATGTTGAAGAAATGTCCATGCATGTTTTGAAAAATGAAATGCTATAATAAAGAAAAACGATGAGGGTCTGCCATTCAAAAGAGTTGTACACTTAGAGTCATTTATATAGGTGAAACAAGGGTAGCAAAGATCACTATGACTAAAAATGTAGAGAATATCAAGACCTTTAAGGATCAATCCTATTTCAGACAGATAAGAGTTGAGAAGCCTATTCAAAACTTCGGAGTTATCTTCCTCAACCATCATATCCAATTAATTGTTAAGTTTTGTTGACTTTACTTCTACAACATTTTTCATATTTATCCTCTTTTCTCTACCTGTAATCCTAGTTATATTCTTATTAACTCTCACCTGTAATAGGTATAATAACCCCTAAATGTTCTCTCCACTTGTAGTCTTTTCCTTATCCAATCTATCTTCTGTATAGGTGCCAAAATAGATCTTCCAAAGGCACTGTTCTAACTATAGCACTACCCTGCTGAAACAGTTGACAGCTCCACATTGCTTATAGTAAAAAATGTATGTGTTTCAGTCTGACAGATCAGCATTTAAACAATACGCCCCTGGCTCTCTTCCAGACTTATTTCACATCAGGCTTTAAACATTGGTTTAGATCCCCTTAGGGTCTAACATTTCCAAGTTAAGAATCTCTGATTTTCATTACTTATTTATCATTTATTAAGTTACAAGTATGTGCCAAGTAAAATGCTAGATAAAAAGATAAACAATAAAATAGTTCTCAGATATATTCTAATAGGGAAGATATAATATGTAATAATAATAATCAGAGCTAACATTTATTCTGTACCTACTATATGCCAAACACTGTGCTAAGGGTTTTATAAATATCATCTGTTAGATCCTCACAAAAAACTCTCTGAGGTAAGTGCTATTATTATCCCCATGTCACAGATGAGGAAACTGAGGCAAACAGAGGCTAAGTGACTTTCCAGAATCAGCTACATATCTGAGGCTTTATTTGAATTCAGGTCTTTACGACTGTATCTACTGTACCATCTAGATGCCCCTTGCCACATCACTGAAGATATACAGAGATAAGTATAATAAAAATTTAAGATTTTAAGTTTTCAACTCCCTTTTATGTGTTGTCTTCTCTCACTAGAATGCATGGCTTTTGAGTAGAGGGATTATTTTTATTTTTGCTTGTATTTAGGGGCAGGCTGATAATACTAAGAGGAATGTAATCAGGTTGTTGGGGGAACACATATCCATGCCTTCAATCTCTTCCAGAAAGATGAAGCTTAGTTCATCTGCTGTGGGGCATGTGGGTATATAGTGACAAGTGGAGAAAAGAAGACAGAATCTGGCTTAGTTAACTATGAGAAAAGGGAATCAGAAGTCAGGGCTTCAGGACCTAGCTTCTGAGTCTAGAATGATGTATCCCAATATGTTTGGAGGATTTATCTTTGTAAGACATCACTTTTGCTACTTATTTTAATTTCTTCATGTTTCTCTCTAGTTATTCAAAATACTCTTAGAAAATTATGGAAGGGCTAATTTGAAAGATTTCAGGGAAGGGGAGGTGGGAAACAAGAAATCTATATCTTTATTGGCAGTAGAACTGTTTCAGAGGGACCGGAGAAGGATAAAGAATTGATGGTTGTGACCACCACAATGAAGACTTCAGGTTTTTTCATATAGAGAGATGCGAGTTTGTGAGTTGGAATAGAAATGAGCTCAGGGTGAACAGGCAAGAGGAGCCTGGGGAATGGTCTTGAGGTGTCATCCTAGCCTCTTTGACGGGGAACATAACTGTAGTCCTAGTAGCAAGGTTTCTGCACATGCTGCAGGTGACTGGCAATCACTGTGGCTCCACAGCACAGAAGTAGGTGCCCGAGTCTCCAGGCTGAGCATCAGAGATGTGCAAGGAGCTGTGACGTTCTTTCCTGTTAAGTGTGGATCTTAATCTTCCTTTCTGCTTTCCCTCTGAGGTGATGTAAAATAGGAGGATGAGGCCTTTCCTGGGATCCTGCTTGAACCACTGCAGGTTTGTGGAAGCACTGTTTGAATAATTGCAATTGAGAGCTGCTTTCTCTCTCTCCTGAACCCTCAGGTTCCTGGGACTCTGCTCCACGTTCTGTTGGCATCTCACCCCTGTGCAAAAAGACAACATCAGACACTAGAGACCTATAATTAAGGTATTCCCCCAATTTTCCTTTAAATTCTAGGAATGCATAAGCCCAAGAAATCTCCTATGAACGAGCATGAACCCTTCTCTTTGTTACTCAGCCTGGTGGACCCATGTCATCTAGGTTACCCTGATCCCATCTCCAGGAAGCCTTTCACTCACAGCCAAAGTGAAGATACAAGATCAAGAATAAGGCACCCAGGAGGGACTTTTCCATCTTTTGTTTTTCAGAAGCAGCAATAATTCACTTTGGGGATCTGAACTCTGTTCTAAAGAAGTCTCCTTAGTTCTAAATGTTTCTTGTTTTGATTCAGGAAGTAAGCTGTCCAGCCAATCAGAACCTGATGTCACACCTTCTCCAGCACAATCATTCTTCTTCACATATGTACACATTTGTACATAGGCTCTTGAAGGAGGGATTGTTGCTTGTGGTGCTGCTGCCCCCTCTAGGTCATACAAAATTATGCTGGCACAGCAAGGGAGTTTTCACCATGGTAGATTCCTTAAGATTTTGGCAACAGAGAAATCTTTACAATCAGCATTGATTCTCATTAGCCACCAATAGGTCCCAGTCCAAGCCCCATTTGGTCATTGTTTGGGTCCAGATCAACTTAGATTGAATGTAAATAGCAATAATTTCTGCTTTGGCCAGAATCTTCCCCTCCCAGATTTATTAATTTAGTTTTTTTTTTTTTTTTTTTTTTTTTTTTTTTTTTTTGTCAGATGAAAGAGGAGATTCTTTGCCTCAATTACAACTGAGCCTTAATCACTGAATGGATGCAGCTTCAGTCAAATTGAGATATGTGGAAGACCTGAGCTTAAAAAGGCCAAAGTTCTCCATTGCATCCAGGGCCATTTCCAATCCAATCTATATCTGGCTACTGGGACTCAGATGACTCTGGAGGGGGAAATGAGGCAGGTGATCTTGCACAGCCCTCCCTTATGTAAATCCAATTCACTTGCATGTCATAGCATCATCTCTCTGATGTCATGGTCTTTCTTGAGGATGAAGGACAAACAACCCATATATCATTGAAATATTTGAGCAATCCCACATAGCAAATGTGGCATTCCAGCTCTGAGTAGTGAACATAGAAAAAGCGTGTCCCTGCCTTCAGGGAGATTCCATTCTAGCACATGGTTTTAAATTTAGTTCTACATGTGAGATGAATCTAAAGATATCCTAAATCTCATAAAGATAAGTTTGTAATAGTTATATTAATAATTCCTGGGAAACTCAGTTTACTTTGAAAATCAATGAAATCCAAGTCCCCTTCCACTGAAGGGAACTCATGGAATTCCTTCCACCAGTAGAAAAGTTGCAGAAATCTTTTATTTAAAATAACTTTTATTTATACATTTTATGTTCCTTATGTTTCTTATGGTATTGTAGTTCTCTTCTCAAACCTCTTCCAGAGAGTTTTCCATTATAATAAAGTATAAATAAATGAAAGAATAGAGTTCTGTTTAACAAAAAAGTGCTTTTTTAAGTCTGACATTAAATTCAGTACCCTATATTCATGGTTCTCTACTTCAAGATGGTAAAGGGACATGCCTTCTTGTAGCTCTTCTTCATGGTCAAGCTTAGCTGTTTGAATTCTATCAAAATAATTTCTGGTTATTTTGTTCTCACCATTTTTTCTATTCATGTTGTAGTCATTGCACATATTATTTTCTTGATTCTGACTACTTTATTTTGCATTGGTTCAAATAATTCTTTTCATATTTCTAAGTATTCCATATGTTCATCACTTACAGAACAGTAATATTTCATTACATCTATTTACCATAATTTATTTATCCATTATTTAATCTATGGACATCTGCTTTGTTTTCAGTTCTTTGTTACCACAAAAAAAATTACAGTATTATACATGGATTTTCTTTATGTCATTGATTTCCATAGGATATATCTCTTGGTATCTGGTGGCATAGTGGATAGAGTTCTGAGCTCCAAATCATGGAGACCTGAATTTAAATCTAGCTTCAAATATTTACAAGTTTTGTTACTCCAGGCAATTTAACCTCCAATTGCCTCAGTATATAGGGATTTATTGTAAACATTTGTAAAACCCAATTGTAAAACAGAGATAATAATATCCACTAAGCTACCAACATTAGTATGAATGATCAAATGAAATAATATTTATAAAAGTATTTAGTACAATGCCTGGTACATGGTAGGTGCTATGTAAATGTTTATTCCCATCCCAGTAGAATCTCTGGATCAAATAATAGGGACATTTTAATTACTTTATTTGAATAATTCCAAATTGATTTGCAGAATGGTTGTGCTAATTTACAGTTTCCCCCAAGAATGCATCAGTATGCCCATCTTTCCACATTCTTTCCAACACTGACTATTCCTTTCCAACATTTTACTGAACTGTTAGATGTTCAATGAAACTTCTAAGAGTATCCTTAATGTATATTTATAATTTTCAATACTTTTGAGAAATATTTATTCATATTTTAACTACTTATTTATCAAAGGAATAACTTTTTATCTTATAAATTTGTATTGCCTTATATATAGTATATTAAATATATTCAACACAAAGATTCCCCCCCCCCATATTCTTCCTCAGGAAAACTGGGGCAGCTAGTGGATAGAGCAGTAAGCTTAAAATCAGAAAGATTCATGTTCATGACTTCAAATTTATTCTTAGACACTTCCTAATTGTATGACACTGAACAAGTCACTTAATCTTGTTTGCCTCAGTATCCTTACCTATAAAATGAGCTAAAGAAGAAATGGCAAACCACTATTTTTGCTAAGAAAAGGCCAAATAGGGTTATGGAGAATCAGATATGACTTAAATGACACAACAATAACAACAACAATGAGAGGGTTGAATTAGCCCTCTTCTTCTAACTTCAGATCTATGTTCTTATAATTCTTAAAAAAAAAACTGAAGGGATTTCCTGTGAAGAAGAAATAGCAGTAATTCTGGAATTTGTGTTCCTGGATTCAAATTCTGCCTCTGACCCATGAAACCTTGAACAAATAACCTTCCTATAGCTCAATTTTCACATTTCTAAAATGAAAGGGTTGAATTAGATGGTCTCTGAGTTCCTTCCTGGCTTCAGATCTATGGAAATACAGTCTTAGGAAAAAAACCCAAACCTATTCCATTATCATCGGATTAGAAGAGCCTTATATTAGGAGAGTTAACTGTAAATACCAAGAGAAATGAGAAAGAAAAGCCATATGGGCACTTGTGAAAGAAAAAAGTACAGGGAGCTGTCCCAGTACTGAATTGTTTCTTCAAGATTGATATAAAGATCAGCCAGGCACATATACCCTCTTCGGTGCTGGGTCTCTTATGAGCTTAGACTGAGAAGTCAAAATATAACCACTTTCAAGCTGCACTAGTTGTATTTGCCATCTGGAACTGGGCTTGGGTGTGTTTAAAACCTAAAAGCAAAAGCACATGTCCAGTGCTGAACACTAAGCTGGAACTGGAATAACATGTTGGTTAATGTAGATTAGTAAAGTTGACACTATATAAAAGCTTTTGAGGTAATTTTGTGGGCTCCGCTGGAGCACCAGATGTAGGGTTTGTGCACAGGATGCAGGTGCCTGGAAATCACTGTGCTCTCACCGCACAGTGGTAAGTGGCTGAGTCTCCAGGCTGGGAGGCTGTGATGTGCAGAGAACTGTGACGTTCCTTCAAGTTGATCATGGATTTGAATCTACCTTCCTCCTTCATCCCTGAAGCCAAGTAAAATAGAGAAATGGGGCCTTTCCCAGCATCCTGTCTCAACCACTGAAGGCCTTGGGGATTTTCTGTGAAATTGCAGTTGATAGTGATACTTTTTCCCTCCTGGACTCTCAAGAACTGAGGATTCTGTTCCACCTTTTGGAGGCAGCTCACCCCTGTGCAGAAAAGCAATATTAGACTCAGGATGCTGACTGGTCATCAAGTCAGTATGTTCTAAGCTTCCTTTTTCTTTTCATAACATAAACAAAAAGTCCTATATAACCTTTCCCCATTGGATCTCTGTAGAATGCCCCTCTTCCCATTTCCCAAAATATCTCAACTCACAGCCCAGCTGAAGACAGAATATCAGTAATGAGATTTCCAAGAGCTTTTCCATTCTTCTTTCCAAGGTCTGGGAAATACGTGGTACTGGGGTCTGGGATCTGAGTTTTCTATGTAGTCAAAGGCAGAACTTCCAAAGATGAATATTTCTTGTTCTTCTATCCCAGGGAACAGTGGGGATTCTCATTCTGACTATTCGGCCAATCAGAACCTTGTCTGTTATCTCATACATTGTACTTAGCCCCAATCACAGATGAATGCATTTTTGACTGAAACCTTTTCTGGCAATAACAGAACTCCCCTGCCTTCCTTCTTCTTTCACCTTACTCCCTTTCTCTCCTGTCCTCCATCCTTTATGTCCAGTCGCATAAGAATTTTTGGGACAAAGTGGAACTGTTTCCCCAAAAGAAACTCCTGAATTCTTTGGGAAATAAGTTATTTTATCATCGTTCTTAGAATTCAGAATTAGAAGGGATTTTGAGGATCTTTCCAAACTATTTATTTTATAAATGAGGGAATTGAGAAGTTTAGTGACATAGTAAATACTGCAAAACACACCAAATTCTATGCTCTTTTTAACATATCACACTTGTATCACTGCGTACTTATTGAGATCCTTTAGATGTGGTAGAAGTCATACAGACTTGTCTTTGCTTTCCAAATGCTTGCATTTTTGTTATAGCTGGGAGGGAATATCCTTAGTCTTTTATGTTTTTAAATTATTGATTTCTCCTGGGCCCCTGGGGATTATATTCATGGAGAGACTAGAGAGTATTTTCTGATTATTTCAACACAGGAAGAAGGTTACCTCTCCCTTATCTGGATCCTCAGTAAATATGATTTGTAATAGGACATCATCATCATTATCTTCATCATCATCCTGAGTAGCATTTATATGGAGTTTTAAGATTTGTAAAGCACTTTACATAAATTAGCTCATTTCATCCCCACAGTAATCCTGTAGGGTAAGTGTTATTATCATTCCCATTCTAAAGTATAAAAACAAAAAAAAATACAGGTTAAATGATTTGCTCGGGATCACTCTGTTAAATAGTAACTAATGCAGTATTCGAATTTAACTTTTCTTGACTCCAATGCCACTCTCTATCCACTATGCCACCTAGATGTGGAAATCATGCAAAATTAGAAAAAAAATACTCTAAATTGAAGCACCTCCCCTTATTTTCTCTGAGTTAAGATTTGGAAGGGGGGAAGGAGGAAAGGAAAGAAGGAAGGGGAAAAGAGGAAAAAAGAATGAGAGAGAAAGAGCAAAATAGAGAGGACAGAGACAGAGATAGAAAGGGAGACAGAGAGAGTCACAGACAGAGACACACAGGGACAAACACACACATAAACAGAGAGAAATACAGTTAGGGATAATGGACTTGATAAAGAGATGTAGAAATCAGGACACGTACTATTGTGAAACCTGGGTATCATGAGAACAAGGCAGTCTGAAGTCATTGCAGCTGGAGATGTTTCTTGGAGCTTGGAGCAGAGATAAAAACTTAGAGTTGGCAAGGAGAAAAAAATACAGAGTTATCTAACCTACCAGCTATTGTGAATCCCATTAGGCCAATGAATTGTCAAAGTAAATCCCTATCTTCTCTGCTTTCCTCTTACCCCCACCTCCTCCTCCCATTCCATGATGCTAAGATGAGGAGTGTTTTTTTCTAATTCTTTTGTTCTTTGCTGAATTGTGTGTGAGGTAAGGGTTCTTGCCCTCTATAACCAAAGACCTTAGAGGGAAAGTGGAGTAGGTAGTGGTTGGAGGTTAATACTTCTATACAGAAGGGTTTAGTCTAATTTCTTTTGGGCAGTGGATTTAGGTGACTTTGCCTGTCACCTTGTAGAAAAATTCAGTCTAATATTCTAAAAATGTGGCTTCACATATGAAAGAAGGCCTGTGGGAACCTGGGGTGGATGACTTGTGTTCCTGGCTCTAATAGATTCTGGGCATTTTAGTGTCCAGTAAAAGAGAATGTGTTTCTCAGGGCCAGGGGCATTATAATCTTTTCTTCATTGGGGACAGTACTCTATAAATTATTTTTCCTGTAGGCAATAGAAAATTATTTTTGGAAAGAAATTTTCTTTATTCATGGTTGTGAGCTTCCTGATCCACTGTACATGCTTTATCTGATATTAAATGGAGTAGAGCACAGATTTCTCACTTTCTTTTATTAAGGATTGGAAACTGCTATCTGTTTCATCTATATGAATATGGTCACTCTTGAAGTCTCTTTCCCAAAACTCAACTTTATCTCATTTTTTTCCCATCCAATCTTCTTGTCTCCATTCTATCTCATATTAAATCTTTTCTCTTTTTCTTAGAAGAAACTGCTGGCTTTAGGAGAGAAGACAATGTTTTTACTATGGTAAATTACAGGATGGAATTCTAGTAGGTTACTTCCTTCAGTAGACCTCAAGGGATGTCTTCAAGGTGTAATATCAACAACTAACACCAGAGGACACTGCATCAACCAAACAAAATTGCCTCATCAGCTATCAGCACACATTCAGTTCCTACCATGCACTGCTAAACTTCCTTTACATTTTTAAATTATTTGTTCCTTTGATATTCTTGACTTTTTGTTCTTCCAAATAAATCTTGTTATTGTTTTTCTAATTCAGTAAAATAGTTTTTTGGTTGTTTTGTTTTTGTTTTTGGTAATTTAATTGTGATGGCAATGTGCCAGGCACTGGGCTAAACTCTGGTGGTACAAAGAAAGGTAAAAACACAGTGTGTCCCTAAAGGAGCTCCCCATTCTAATGGGAAAGGCAATATGCCAACAGCTCTGAAAATGCAAAATATATACAAAATAAATGACAATGAGAGGAATGAGGACAGAATGGGAGGAAAACTGGGAAATGAATACTGCTGAAGGAAGAATTGAGCTTAGTCTTGCAGAAAGCCAAGAAGCCAGAGCTAAGGAGACAGGAATCTAGTCAGTCAAAAAGCATAGGGTCGGGAGACTGAGGACAGATGGATTGGAGTAGGAAAAGATGAAGCAGGGAGACTATCAAGAAGGCAATTACAGATGCCCAAGTGTGAGACAATGAGGGTCTGCTCCAGAATGGTAACACTGAGTTGATAGAAGGGATCTTATATGAGAGATATTTTGAAGACAGAATCAAGAAGACTTGGCAATAGATTGGCTACTGAAGTGACCTCAGAATAGCCTAGTGCCATTCTTCTCAGCTCTTCCCCTGTGTAGATGTTTCCAGCTTCCTCCTCTGTAAAAGGAGTGTGATCTGTATTTGTGTGCATTTTTACTGAATGTTTCTCAAGCTTGGAATTTCCTCCCTCCTCATTTCTGCCTCCTGGGACTCTGACTTTTGGCAAGTATTAGGTAATATCCCACATTCTGCAAAATCCTCTACTGGTCCTGCTTTATGCTAATGCCTTCCCTCTGAGATTACCTCCAGTTTTTCCTATACAAGTTTTTTGGAGGGTACATAATAGTCGCATATTATTTCCTCCATTAGACTTTAATTATCCAAAGGAATCAACATTTTTTTTAACTTTGTATCCCTAGAATTTAGCACAGTATTGAATAGGAGAAAGTGCTTTTGACTTGACTTGTTATCTTTCTCTCTCTTATATGAGGGGTTTGAAAAGTTAGGCTTCCACAGATATCAAAACAGGATGAAGGGAGAGGTGAAATATCTTGTATCTCCAACCAATTATTGTATGTCAAGAAACTGGCTAAACAACAAAATTGCTGACAAGGGCCCAAACCAGCTAGGTTCAATGTCAGGACACAAGTCTTTTGACATATGGAATGGGTGAATAAAAAGAATTGGAAATTAAGTAATTGCAGCTCTGATTGTAAATCTGACCTATCTTGAAGGGAGAGGCAAGACACCTATCTAATTGTACATAGCTTATTCCTGATTCTGTATTTGGGTGACCTCTTTGGGAGCATATCCATTTTTCATGAGAGACTTGAATAAAGGATTCTTTTTTTTTTTTCACTCTAAAAGAGCACTGATTATAACACTACTGGACTAGAGTGCAGGGGAAGCTATGGGAAGTGGCAGCTCATCCAGGACTTACTCTCCAATCCTGCTAAGTTCCACAGAGCCTTTTGATAATAGTTCTTTAAATATATTTTATAAATATAATATTTCAAATGTAAATTATTTAGTAGCAATTTGCTGTTTGTCTTTCATTCTCAAAGAGGTTCAATAACATCAGAAGTGTGATGTTTTGACTTGCAAGTGAGGTGAAGGTGTGCAAAGTCATCAGCTCCACTCTCTTCTCCAGAATCATTGGATCCAATGACAAGACATAGGTCAGGATGAGTGGTGAGGATCTCAGTGTAGTGGAAGACCATGACCTTTTTAAGCTAAGTGATTTCTCAGGTCTCAATTTATCAGAGGCAATACCCATTCAGTAATAAAAGATAGATAAGAATTGAGGAAAAAGATGGCTTAGTCTGACTCCCCCCAAACCTCCCCCCCCAAAAAAAAAGAATGAGAAAGGAGGCTATTAAAATTCTTAAAAAGCCTAAGAAAGTATTTCTTCCAGAGAAAGCAGAATAGGAAAGGAGTTGCAAGTTTACATTCTTTTCTGTAGGATAATAGAATGAGAATAATCAAGGTCAGAATAAAGAGTCATTGCAGTGAATAACAAAGAGTTATCTGGGTTGACATCTCTTGGCTGAGAAATATCTTCAGGGGGTTTAACACTGACACATGATCTCCAATGGGATATCATTCTTCTCAAAACTGTTCACTCAGAAAGTCTGATTGAATCATTAGCAGTGGGGTCTCTTCCTGGTTCTTCTTGAGACTTCTTAACCCTGCCTTGAATCTAGAGAAAGGTGAAAACTGTAACCAAACACCCAGTCCCAGTTTTGAGTGGGACAGGAATAGAAATGCTACCATACGAATCAGAACAAAAGGAGACTGGAGAGATGGAGTTAGTGTTTCCATGAACAAGTGTTCAGAGTTTGCACACAGGCTGCAGGTGAGTGACTTAGACTTTTGATAGACAGATCTTCATAAATACAAGGCTATGAAATTCTCATATTGATCCTAGCTTTCTTCTTCAGCTCTGAAGTCTGGGAAAAGCTGGAAACCAGATCTTCCCAAAGATTCTGTTTGAACCACTGTAAATTATTCACTGGCAATGAATATATGTATTTCACAACAGAGTCCTCAGCCTCTAGAAAGCATAGGACCTGGAGACTTGGCTTCTCTCATTCATTGCTCAGAAAGAAAAGATGCAGATGATGGTCAATGGAGCATTGTGTGGTCATCTCCAAAACTGTGAACATGTTCTCAGCAAACACCCAAACAAGCTAGGAGTCTTTCTGGTCCCTTTAAGAGGAAGAAAATCCTCTTAATCCACCTGTCAAACACTCCTGGAATCCTTGTATATGAATAATCTCAATTCAAAACAGGCCTTCATCTCCAGAATACTAAAGCAAGGTCCCAGGTGGTCTTTAAAAAACTGATATATAGTCACATTCTAATACTTTGATATATGTATATATTTGTGCCTCTTCTCAAAATCTTAGAGACAGAATATATTTGTGTGTATAAATACATATACATGTATATAAACATGGGTATATATACACAATATATGCACACATGCAGGGGTATGCTGGAAAATATTTGACAACTAGCTCTCCACAAAAAGCAAGCTTGCTTTAAAGTTTAATTTGTATTGATGCTTTCTCCATCATTTTCTTAAATGTAGACAATTAACAAAATAATCAATCAAGCTCCTATTTATAGCACTTACACTGAAAATTTAGCAATTAACTCTCTAAACCCAGTTTGAGATATTTTTAGGATACTCTGAATACACACATATATGTGTGCATATATATATATGTTCATTTAGTAGATTAGTGCTGCTACTAAAATTTTACTGCATATGAGATTTTAAAAATCATTTATCTCCTTGGAATTAATTCCTAGTAATATCTGGGTAAATAGAAGCTGCTATATAGTGTAGTGAATAGAGAGCTAAGTCTAGAAAGAGGAAGATTTCAATTCATATCTGGCCTTTGACACTTTTCAGCTGTGCTTGGGCAAATTACTTCACATTTTTGCCTCAGTTTCCTAATCTGTAAAATGGGGTTAATAATAAACTCCATCTTCCAGGATTATTGTTAGGACAAAATGAGATAATAATTGTAAAATACTTTATAATTAGCACAGTACCTGGCATAAAATAAGTATTATGTAAATGTTAGTTATTATTATAATATTATGGAAATTTTAGTCACTTTTTTAGCATAATTCCAAATTGCTTTCTTGAGTGATTGAACAAATTCACAGATCCATGAACAATGTATTAGCATGTTTGTCTTTCCGCAACAGCTCCAACAATGGCTATTGACATATTTTGTCATCTTTTCTAGTCTTCTAAGTGTGGAATAAAATGTCAAAGTTTTTTAATTTGTATTTCAGAATCAGTGATTTCAAGTGATTTTTTTTTCATATAGCTTTAAATAATTTGCAATTCTTTTTTTTTCCTAAGGCAATTGGGGTTAAGTGACTTGCCCAGGATCACATAGCTAAGAAGTATTAAGTGTCTGAGACCAGATTTGAACTCAGGTCCTCCTGACTTCAGGGGTGGTGCTCTATCCACTGTGCCACCTAGCTGCCCCATAATTTGCAATTTTTTAAAGAATACTTGAACACATCCATTCATAAATCAAGCAAAATAAATAAACATTTATTAAATCCCTGCCTGCCATGTGCCAGACACAAATAGATACTGGGGATACATGAATAAGAAATGAAATAATCCCTGCTCATATGGTGCTTATATGCTAATGGAGAGGACAACAAGCACACAAATAAGCACATGCAGATTAAATATGAAGAGAACAAATATAAGTTAATCTAAAGTAATTAAATACAAGATGGCTTGCAGGGATTTGTGGAGACAAAAAAAAGCTTCCTGTAGAAAATGGTGTTGAGGTTAGATTTTTTTTTTTATTAAAGCTTTTTGTTTACAAAACATAGGCATGGGTAATTTTTCAACATTAACCCTTGCAAAACATTCTGTTCCGAATTTTCCCCTCCTTCCCCCAATCCCCTCCCCTAGATGTCATGTAGTCTAATACATGTTAAATATGTTATAATATATGTTAAATCCAATATATGTATGCATAGTTATAGTTATCTTGCTGCACAAGAAAAATCGGATCAAGAAGGAAAAAAAAACCTGAGAAAGAAAACAAAATACAAGCAAACATCAACAGAGAGTATGAGAATGCTATGTTGTGTTCCATACATTGTTCTCACGGTTCTCTCTCTGGATATAGATGGCTCTCTTCATCACTGAAAAATTGGGACTGGTTTGAATCATCTTATTGTTGAAGAGAGCCACAACCGTCAGAACTGATCATTGTATAATCTTGTTGTTACCATGTATAATGATCTCCTGGTTCTGCTCATTTCATTTAGCATCAGTTCATGTAAGTCTCTGCAGGCCTTTCTGAAATCGTCCTGCTGGTCATTTCTTACAGAACAATAATATTCCATAACATTCATATACCACAATTTATTCAGTCATTCTCCAATTGATGGGCATCCATTCAGTTTCCAATTTCTTGCCACTACAAAAAAGGCTGCCACAAACATTTCTGAACATGTGGGTCCCTTTCCCTCCTTTAATATCTCTTAGGGGTATAAGCCTAGTAGAAACACTGTTGGGTCAAAGGGTATTCACAGTTTGATAACCCTTTGGGCATAGTTCCAAATTGTTCTCCAGATTGGTTGGATCTGTTCACAGTTCCACCAACAAGGTATCAGTGTCCCAGTTTTCCCACATCCCCTCTAACATTCTTCTTTATCATTTCCTGTCATCTTAGCCAATCTGACAGGTGTGTAGTGGTATCTCAGAGTTGAATTAATTTGCATTTCTCTGATCAATAGTGATTTGGAGCACTTGTTCATATGACTAGAAATAGTTTTAATTTCTTCACCTGAAAATTGTCTATTCATATCCTTTGACTTTTTTTCAATTGAAGAATGGCTTAAATTCTTATAAATTTGAGTCAATTCTGTATATATTTTAGAAATGAGGCTTTTATCAGAACCTTTGAATGAAAAATGTTTTCCCAATTTATTGCTTCCCTTCTAATCTTGTCTGCAATTGTTTTGTTTGTACAAAAACTTTTTAACATAATATAATTCAAATCATCTATTTGGTGTTTAGTTATGAGTTCCAATTCTTTGGACACAAATTCCTTCCTTCTCCACAGAGTTGAGAGGTAAACTATCCTATGCTCCTCTAATTTGCTTATAATATCACTCTTTATGTCTAAATCATGAATCCATTTAGATATTATCTTGGTATGTTGTGTTAGGTGTGGGTCAAGCCCTAATTTCTTCCATACTAGTTTCCAATTTTCCCACCAGTTTTTCTCAAATAGTGAGTTCTTATCTCAAAAGCTGGGCTCCTTGGGTTTGTCAAACACTAGATTGCTATAGATATTCCCTATTTTCTCCTGTGATCATAACCTATTCTACTGTTCAACTATTCTATTCTTAAACAGTACCAAATGATTTTGATGACAGCTGCTTCATAATATAGTTTTAGGTCTGGCATAACTAGGCCACCTTCATTAGCATTTTTTTCATTAATTCCCTTGAAATTATTGACCTTTTGTTCTTCCAGATGAACTTTGTTATTATTTTTTCTAGATCTGTACAATAATTTCTTGGGAGTTTGATTAGTTTGGCACTAAATAAGTAGATTAATTTAGATATTATTGTCATTTTTATAATATTCTCTCCATGTACCCATGAGCACTTGATATTTTTCGAACTGTTAGGTCTGAATTTATTTATGTGAAAAGTCTTTTGTAGTTGTATTCATATAGTTCCTGACTTTTCCTTGGCAGATAGATTCACAAACATTTTATATTATCGACAGTTATTTTAATTGGATTTTTAAAAATTTCTTGCTGCTGGACTTTGTTGGTATATATAAAATGCTGATGATTTCTGTGGATTTATTTTGTATCCTGCAACTTTGCTAAAGTTGTGAATTGTTTCTAGTAGTTTTTAGTTGATTCTCTAGGTTTCTCTAAGTATACCATCATATCATCTGCAAAGAGTGATAATTTGGTTTCCTCATGACCTACTCTAATTCCTTTAATCTCTTTTTCTTCTCTTAAGGCTAGAATTAACATTTCTAATATTATATTGAATAGTAATGGTGATAATGGGCAGCCTTGTTTCACTCCTGATCTTATTGGGAATGGTTCTAGTTTGTCCCCCATTACTTATGATGCTTGCTAATGGTTTTAAATAGATGCTACTGATCATTTTAAGGAAAAGTCCCATTTATTTTTATACTCTCTAGTGTTTTTAATAGGAATGGGTATTAGATTTTATCAAATGCTTTTTCTGCATCTATTGAGATAATCATATGATTTTTGTTATTGATATAGTTGATTATGCTGGTAGTTTTCCTACTATTGAACCAATCTTTCATCCCTTTCAGGTCAGATCTTGAAAGAAGAGAGGGATTCTATGAGGTGAGAAAAAAGTGCATTCCTTGCCCAGAGGAAATCAACACACAGGCATGCAGATGGGAGATAAAATATCATGTTTAAGGAACAGAAAAACAACCAGTATGGATCATAGATCTCAAAAATATCTGGAAAGAAAGACTGGGTCTAACTTATGAAGAACTTTAAAACCTAAACACTGAACCTGAAATTTCATTCTAAAGACAATAGGGAACTGGTGGAATTTATTGAGTGGGAGAGTGATTTGATCAAATCTACAATTCAAGAAAAATCACTTTGGAAGCAGATGGACTAGAATAGAGAGAGAATTGAGATAGGGAGGTCAATAAGGAGGCTATTATAATAATTCAGGTGAGAGGAAATGAGGATCTGAATTAAGGCAGTAGCTGTGGAAGGAAAGAGAAGGGATTAGATGCAACAGATATTGTAAAGGTGAAAACTGCAAAATTTGGCAATTAATTGGAGTTGTGGGGGTGAGATGAAATGAGCAATCCAGGATAAAACTGGGATTATCAATCTGGGAGTCTGAAAGGATGGGGGTACTTTTGACAAAAATTTTTGTGATGTGTCTGGGATACCCAGTTTGATATGTAAAAAAGGCAATTGATGATGGTTTATTAAAGCTCAGAAATTAGGTCTAGAAACATAAATATCTGTGCCATCAGTGTGGAGATGATAATTAAACCCCCTGCAACTGATGAATTTCTGAGATAAGAGAAAAAGCATAATAGATAGTAAATCTACCCACTCTGCCCCATCCTCTCTTCTGCCTCCAATCTTACATCTCCAACTGCCTTTTAGGCAATTTGAATTAGATGTCCAGTAGATGTCTTAAATTCAATATATCAAAAATAGAATTCATTATCTTTCCTTCAAAATTTATCCCACTTCCTATTTCTGTGGAAGGCAATACCATCCTCTCAGTCCCTCAGGTATGCAACCTAGAAGTCATTCTCAAAATCCCTCTTATCTAAGCTGTTGCCAATAGGGCAACATATGTCATCTTTTGTATTCTTAAACATTAGCACAATGTCTAATACATAGTAGGTACTTAATATTTATGGACTGAATGACTGATAGAATGACTAATAGAAACTTAGAGACCACTTGTGTTTAGAAGAGGCTGACATATTTAATAAGCCAGCAAAGGAGAAAGAGGGATAGAAGAACCAAGAGAAAACTGTTATGAAAATTCAGAAAGGCTAGGATATCTAGAAGGAGAGTCTTGTCAATGGCATTGGGTGAGCAGATAGACTGAGAATGAAGACTGAAAATAAGACAATTAGATGTGTAAATTTAGAGGAATGATTTTTGCCCTTATGTATTTGTATTAGTTCTCTATGAATCTTCAACTTCAGATCCTTATTAATGCAAAAAAATTTCTGGCTGACTTTTATTTTGTGTTCATCAATGCTAATTTGTGCAAAAGCTATTCAATTTTATTGAACTTAGGTTATTTATTTTGTATTCTTCCCTCTTTGGTTTTCAGAATTCTTTTCCTAGCCATGGTTGTAAATAGTCCCTTTTTGGCTCCTTTCTATATGTTTCATTTATTTATTTAATATTTTCCCAAGTTACATTTAAAACAAATTTTTTACCTTTTTTTTTTAATTTGAGTTATAGTTTATATAAGGTCCCTTATCTCCACCCATAATTAAGAAACCACATGTGAAGTTATGTAAAACATTTCCATAAAAATTATGTTGTGAAAGAAAACATAGATCTCCCCACCCTAATGAAAATAAAAACCCTTAAGATAAAAAAAGTTTAAAAGAGAGAGAGAGAGAGAGAGAGAGAGAGAGAGAGAGAGAATGCTTCAATATGCATTCAGACACAATAAATGCCTTCTCTGCATATGAATAGGATTTTTCATCATAAGTCCTTCAGAGTAGTCATGGATTATTGCACTGCTGAGAATAGCAAAGTCATTTACAGCTGGTCATTCCAGAAAATTGCTATTACTTTGCATATGGCACATTACACTTTTCTTGAGTTCATGGAGGACTTTCTAAGATTTTTTTCTCCTGAGAGTATCCTGCTCATCATTGCCCATTGAACAATACAATTCCCTCACAAATACATATTACACTTTATTGATCCATCCTTCAATTGATGGCATTATGATATGACCATTCCCATTTATCATGAGTTTATTGTGAGATATTGTATAAGTTGTTGATTTAAGTGTAATTTGACCAACTGATGCCTCTGTCTTTTTCCCAACTTCAAATACAGGCACTTTCATCTTCTTACCACAGGTATAAAATTCTTCCTTAAAACTAGGAAGATATAGTTAGGAAAGTTAATCTGTCAAGAATGTGCAGTATAGATTAAAAGGAAAAATCTAAAGTTAAAAGAAAACCACAAAAAAGCCAAAACAAAACAATAGGATTTATCATAAAAATGTGGGTGGGAAGATAATTGCTTACCTGGTTATGAAACTCATTCTACTGTTTTGATCACACAAGATGATATCAGAGCACTACAAAAATCACAGAATTTTAAAGTTAAAAGTATCATAATGGCCATCAGTTTAAACTACACCTTACTTTCACAGGAAGACTTCTAATGATGTAGAACCCACCATCTTCCAATGAAACACAATCTACTTTTGGAGAAACTTTTCCTGACATCTAGCTTAATATCTTCTTTTCAACTTCTGCCAATTTAGATCTGCCCTCTGAAACCAAATAGTACAAATGTCACTGCTCTTTCACATAGTTCTTCAAAGCTCTGATTATAAGTGTCCTGTCCTCCTGATTCATCTTTTCTCCAGACTAAATATACTCAGTTCTTTGACCCTGTTCTTATCTGCCATAAAGGACTTTCACCATTCTGGTTGCTCTTCTGAGGATACTCTTCAGGATATCAATGAGTTTCTTAAACTGGTCAGATTTTAACAAGATCCCAGTGGTAGTCTGACTAGAGAATAGCAGAACCATCTTTCTTTTTTATGTGAAATCGTCATTTTTATTATACTTTATTATGGAAATGCTTGTTTTAGTCCATAAATTAAAAATAAAATAAAGAAATAGCAATAAGAATAAGAAAAAGATTCTAAGAAAGATTTTTTATCCAATTAGAATGAACATAAACTGCTGTCAGGCACCGGTATTCTTTTAAAAATTTTAAATAGTATATAATTTTTCCAAATACCTGCAAAGATAGTTTTCAACATTCATCTTTGTGAAAACCTTATGTTCCAAAATTTTCTCCCTCTCTCCCCTCCTCCCCCTCCCCAAAATTTTCATCAAGCAATTTGATATAGGTTAAACGTACATTTCTTTTATACATATTTCCATATTTGTCATACTGTACAAAAAAAATCAGATCAAAAGGGAAAAACAACATGAGAAAGAAAAAAATCAAAACAACAACAACAACAAAGGTGAAAATACTATGCTTTGATCCACATGCAGTCTCCATAGTTCTCTCTCTGGTTTCAAATGGCACTTTCCATCACAAGTCTATTGGAATTGCCTTGAATCATCTCATTGTTGAAAAGAGCTAAATTAATCGTTGTTGATTATCACATAATCTTGAGGTGGAATAATTTTTTCTTATTCCTGAAAGCTAGGTCCTTAAAAAAAATCTCAAGACTGCCTTTTTATTCCTATGTTATATTGGGCTTGCTGCCTATCTTTTTCAGACAAATTGTATCTGCCACTTTAAGTGTAAAATCATATGTTTCCCTCTATTGAATTCATCTATGTAGGTAATAGAAAGCTAAAGAGGAATTGTTATAGTGTTCCTGGATAAATACCAAGTCACTGCAATAGGGATAGCTAGAAGAATCTGCTTTTTTTCCTTGTACATGCAGCAAAGCAAAACATTTGAACCCAACCTCTGCAGACCATAGACATTTATTTTGTTTTGAAGATTTTACTAAATGTCATTTTTATCTATTGCATGTTCACCTGCAGGTTAGAGACAACTGTGGAAGGGTTTTTCTTAGAATTCTGTCAATTGTATCCTTTTCAGACTCCCCCATTGCACCAACTACAGCCATCTCTTTTACATTTATTTAACTACTTTCTTTTTAGGGCATAATTATGGGTGACCATTGAGCTGAAGTGGGGGGAGCAGTGCCTCTTACACGCTACAATTTTTTGTATCACTATTTTTATAAGTTTATTTATTGAAAGTTTCCACAATAACACAGAAAAAGATTCTTCTCTTTTGGCTTAGAAGAGAAAATGACTAGATTGATTATTTTAGTTTCTTTTTGATAATTCAAAAATATTTATCTGTATTTCCATTCTTATATTCAAATGTAGTTCAATAAAGTAAATAATCTCCCCACTGGAAAGCTGTTTGTTCTAGAAAAAAATTATATTACATTGGTGTCATACACACAGTCCAGGGTCATAGTTTCCCCCACTTGGACAGATCTTGCTGGTTGACTGTGAACGATTACTTGGGCCCAGCTCCATTTTGTGTAAGAGAAAAAGAACAGAACTCATCCCTGATGTGGCTCATGGGGAATATTATCACAAATAGTGTAGGTTTAGGTTTAGGATACAACACATGAGCAGAAGGAATTGCTTTCCTATCCGCTTAATAGTCCCAAAGCCTTTAATATACACAAACTGCTGTTCATCTTTTTAGTCTCTGGAATTCCCAAGAAGTAGATCAGTTCCCAGTTCTGAGACTGTCCCTATCTGGGCAGATGGAGATTGTAATTCTTGTCAACAGACTAGAGAGCAGAATGCTGGAAGCTTTTCCCTGTGTGAAATGTCTCTTGTTCTGTTCTAAAGCTCAGAACTCAGCCACGTTCCATGTGTTCGACAAGTTTGGCATTGATGCACCAGGCACATGTGATAGTTGCCCCAGAACTGGACATGTGGTTTTTGTGTGGAACAGGTAAAAAAGCTGAAAAAATCTCCCTCCTGCCAGATTTTCAAATGCTTCCTCCATTCTCCTTCTTATCAAGAAAAAAAGGAAATTCATCGATGTTTTTATTTTACATTATATTCATTTCAATATCTTTCTATCTATCATCATTATCTATCTACTATCTATCTATCTACTATCTATCCATTCATCCATTTATATATCATGTATCTATCCATCCATCCATCCATCTACCTGTCCATCATTATATGGCTATCTAGAGAGACAGCTAGATGGCAGAGTTGATAGTTTTAACTTTGGAGTTAGTTTGGAGTTCTAATCTGGCCTCAGATACAGAATGATGATGAGGAGGATGATGAGGATCGTGATAACTAGCTTTTTTATGTAGTGCCACTATGTGTCAGGCACTGTATTAAGTACTTTTCAAATATCTAATTTGAACCTCATAATAACCTTGGGAGATAGATATTATTATGGTCTCCATTTCAAATTGAGCAAATTGAAGCAAATAGAACTTGGGATGCTCAAGGTCACACACAGCTTTCAAGTATCTAAGTCAGATTTAAATTCTAATCTTCCTAAATCCAGATCCAAAGTTCCAACCATTGTGTCACTAAGGCACCTTGCCTGCAAGTCATTTGATTTTTGCTTCAATTTCTTCAACCATAAAATGGGGATACTAATAGCATTTATCTCACAGAGATGCTTTGAGTATCTCAAGAGCTAATATTTGGAAAGTACTTAATGAAGTGCCTGGCAGATAGTAGATGCTTAATACATGCTTTTTCACTTCCTTATACCTTTCTCAATGAGACTTCTCTTGTAACAGTGATGTAAAGAAAATTAAACAAAGCTCAGTCATTATAATTTCACTGGGTTGTTTCATTTTATTGTTCTTTCCACTTCCCTTATTGTAGGCATTATGTACATTATTTTTTTTCTCAATCTTCATTTCGCTTAGTTTTAATAATTTGTGGCCATAATTTTGTATTTATTAGAAGTTTGAAATTCTTTAGAGAATTGTTTATTTCTATCTTCTGATCACTTTGCTATTGGGAATAGCTCTTAGTTTTATGTTGGTATTCATATTAATTTCCTATATATTTTGGATATGAGAACTTTATCTAATATATTTGATGCAAAGATTTTTCTCCTAATTGACAGCTTGGTTTTTATCCTATATGCATTATTAGATCAAGAATCAATTAATCAAAGATTTATTAAGTGACTCTGTGCCAGGTATTGTTCTGGGAACTGGATATACAAAGACAAGAAAAACATAATCTCACCTATTAAGGGACTTATATTCTTTTGAAGAAGTCTATGTATGTAGTTTTCTGTATATGTGTGTATGTGTGTATATACACACATGCACATGTATGTGCATTGACATGGTCTGGGTGGATCAGGAAAAATCACACATAGAAGATAGCACTTGAGCTGAAATTTCTTTTTAAAGCTTTTTATTTTCAAAAGATATGTATAGATAGTTTTCAACATTCAACTCTGCAAAACCTTGTGTTCCAATTTTTTCCCATTATTTCCCCTCACTTCATCCCTTAGATGGCAAGTAATCCAACATGCTAATTGTATAATTCTTCTATATATATTTCCACATTTATCACACTGCACAAGAAAAGTTAGGTCAAAAAGGAAAAAAATGAAAAATGCAAGTAAACAAATAAAAAGATGAAAAAACTATGTTGTGATCCACTCTTAGACCCCCACAGTCCTTTCTCTGAGTGCAGATGACTCTCTTCATAAGTCTTTTGGAACTGGCTTGAATCTCCTTGCTATTGAAAAGAGCCACATCCATCAGAATTGATTATCATATAATTTTGTGGTTGGTGTGTACAATATTCTCTTGATTCTACTTATTTCACTTAGCATCAGTTTATGTTAGTCTCTCCAGACCTCTCTAAAATCATCCTGCTGATCATTTCTTATAGAACAATAATATTCCATAATATTCATATACCATAACTTATTTAGTCATTCTCTAACTGATGGGCATCCACTCAGTTTCCAGTTTCTTGACACTACAAAAAGAGTGACTACAAACATTTTTGCACATGTGGGTCCCTTTCCCTTTTTAATGATCTCTTTGGGATACGGTTTCAGAAGAGATACTGCTGGACCAAAGGGCATGAAGAGTTTGATAGCCCTTTGGGCATAATTCCAAATTGTTGAACTGAAATTTCAAAAAAAAAAAATCTAAGAAGTCTGAGAGATATAAGATAAAAAGGAGTAGATTCCAGTGGATTTTGGAGGCTGGGGGGAGTCTTTGCTAAAGCATAGAGATGAGAAAAATAGTGCACTACATAAAGACAGCAAAACTCTCAGATTGGCCAGATTGTATGAAAGAGACTAAAGTTGGAGATGTAGGTTTGAAGTTAGGTTATAAAAAGCTTTAAATACCAAGCAAAAGAGTTTGTTGGATCCTAGAGTCAACTGAAAGCCATTCTAGCTTATTGAGAAGGGGAGTGACAGTAGGAATCTGTGCTTTGAGAAAATTACTTTGTCAGTTATTTAAAGAATGGATTAGACCAAAGACAGCCTAGAAGAAGGGTGACTAATTAGGAGACCATTGAAATAGTCTAGGAGAGAAGTAATAAGGGTATAAACTTGAGCTGCGACTATTTCAGTTTCAATGGAAAGAAAATGGGAATAAGAAATATTCTCATGGAGGTGGAAATGACAAGACATGATAACTATTTAGATAAGTAGCTTGAGGGAGAATGTGAAGGTGAGGATGACTCCAAATTTGCAAGTTAGCTTTCCTGGAAGGATAGTGGTTCTCTTAATAGAAAAAGAGAAACTCAGAATGGTGGCTTTGGGGAAGAAATACTGATTTCTGATTTGGACATGTTGTGTTTGAGATGCTGACAGCACCTCTAGTTTTAAATGCCACTAAACAATTAGTACTGCAGGACTTCACCTTAGAAGGGTGGGAGACATAGAACTTGGGCATCATCTACATAGAGGTACTATTTAAATCCAAAGGAGATAATAAGGTCATTAAAAGATGTATAAAGAAGGAATAGAATTGGACTCAGTAGAGCTTTAAGGCACTGAATGTATGATGGACAAGAGAAAAAGTCTCAGAAGAAATGGTCAGAAAGATAGGAAAGGAATCAAGTCAAAAAAACCTTAAGAGGAAAAATTATAAAGGAGGGCAAGGTAGTCATCAATATCAAATGCAGAAGAAATATTAAGAAGGATAAAAATTTAAAATAAGTCATTTGATTGGACTACTAAGATATCGGAACCTTTTTTGGGGGGTTGAAGGGAAAAGACTTGGGCAGGTTCATTTTTTTGATGAGGGGAATTTGGTCAATTACACAGTGCAGTAAACAGAACAGGCAAGTCATTTAACTCCCCACTGAGCCAGTTTTCTCATCTGTAAAATGGGAATAATAATGGCCTCTTCCTTCCAGAGATTATTGTGAAGATGAAACGAAATAATATTTGTAAAGCTCTTTGCAAATCTTATTGGTTGTCGTTGATTGCATCAAATTGAAATTTTTAAAATAATTAATAGAGCTGTAATCTCATATCATGAATTATACTATTTATTATTGCAGATAGAAGGGAAGAAACCAATTATACTATTTATTATTGCAGATAGAAGGGAAGAAACCAATAGATAGAGAGACCCCTCCAGGGCCAGTCCTCTATCTATCTAGCTGTCTAATTGCATTTGTTTTTGCGTCATCTACATTTCCCTCCAAAACCTTCCTTCTTCCCCTTCCTCATGAAGATTACCACATTATAAAACAAAATAAAAATAAAATAAATACCTTACCTAAATAACCAAGATATCAAAAAAAGTTTGATATTACATACAATAGTCCAGAACCATAATTCCCTATCTTTGCAAAGAAAAAAAAGGGAAGTTCTTTCTCATATCAAATTTCTGGAGCCTAAATTATTCACTCTAATTTCACAGTATTCAATGTTGATTGTTTTGTTATTGTTCTTTCAATTTACATTATAGTAGTCATAGTATACATAAATTTCCAGTCCTTACTTCTCTTTACACCATTTCATTATGTTTTACATATCTCTGTCTTCATTTTATTTATCGTTTCTTAAACTGTAATATTCCATTACATTGATGTGCCACAACTTGTTAAGCTGTACTCCAAGAAATGTTAGTTACTAGATGCTTTCTGAGATATCTTCCACCTCCAGATTTAAGAACAAAAGATAATTAGGATGCTAGGTGGGAAATTGGAAACCTATATCTTCTACATTGGACAGAAGGCTTAATAAATATAGAGGCACATGAAGCTACTAAGTTGTGTTGACCTTTATGGTAGTATGGGTTCAGGAAACAATCTATCGCAGAGCTAGTGTGCTTTTATGATTGGCATGAAGACCAGCAGGGTTCATATCCTCATCAACAATATCTCAGGCAACCCTGATATTACAGTCTGAAGTAATATTGGGATGTATGGAAAGATTGATAGAAAGAAGCAAATCTAATATCTATTAATGTTTGATTTTCAAGCTACATTTGGAATAAAAATGCTGGTTAATGTAAATCAGGAAAATGACTCTACAGATATACTCTTGAGGGGACCATCAAGAGCCCCCTCTGCAAGAACTGTTCCGTAACCCCCAGGTGCAAGGTTTGTGCACAGCATTTAGGGCCTGGGAGAACACTGTGTAGTTAGTTGCTGCACAGAGGTAGGTTCCTGAGTCTTCAGTTTTGGAGTTGATTATGTGGAAGGAGCTATGCTTATCCTTGGTGTTAATCAATACTCTTAATCTTCCTTTTTCCTGCATTCCTAAATGCACTATAAACAAGGAGGTGATCCTTCCCCTGGAATCCTGTATGAACCACTGTAAGCCATTGGAAGTATTTTCAGTATAACTGCAGTTAATGGCGATATTGTCTCCCTCCTGGACTCTCAGGGACTGAGGACTCTGCTCCACCTTCTGAAGGCACCTCACCCCTGTGAAGAAAGAAAATGTCAGACATAAAAGATTATTCATCTAATCATTATTTTTAAAATTTCTATTTCTTTCCATAAAACAATCAGGAAATTTCACAAGAGTCAGACTGAGTCCTATCTCTCCCCTTGATGTCTCCTTTTCCCATTTCCAGAAGTTCCCTAAAGTCTCTCCCTACTTGATCCTAGAAGGAATGTCTCCTGTTCCTATTTCCAGAAGTTCCCTAACTCACATCTGATTTGGAGCCATAGGATTACAAATATGACTCTCCAAAGTTTCTCCATTCTTCTCTTTGACAGAGTCTGTGAAAACAGTTTACTTCTTGAGTCTGGGATCTAGGTTCTCCACTCAAAAGCGTCTTTCTTAATTCTAAAAGACCCCGGCTCAACCCCAGGTAAGAGAAAGGATTTTCAGCCCAACTGCCAATCAGAGCCTGGTCTGTCATTTCACAAAGTCACACTTACACAGAACTAGGATCCTCCACTGGAAGTATTTCTGACAATGGCAATGCTGCCTCTCTCAGGCCATAAAGAGAATTTTTGGGGCAATAAGAAAATATTTGTCATAAAAGACTGTTGAATATTTTAAGGATATTTTTATATCTATTCTTAGCAATTTGAGAGGGAAAGGAACTTGAAAATTATGGCCTTATCTTTTCAAAACAGAGAAACTGATACCAGAGCACTTATGAATTGTCACACATCATATGTGTATTAAATAATAGAGCTGGAAACTGAGCTCTGGTTCCCTAAATGCAAAGTCTGATTCTTTTCACTACTTTGTACTTGTATCACTCAGTATTTGCAGAAATCCTCTCTGACATCATAATTACTAGACTTGAATATGGTCCAACTTGCATACAGACTAGTCTAGACCCTCTAAATGCTTACATTCATACTATCTGTAACTAGGGAGAATTTCCTTGTGCTTTGTCTGACTTTAAAATCTGGTTTTCCTTTGCACCTACAGGGATGATGTATGGAGAGACTAGAAGAACAGTTTCTGTTTATTCTGGCTGGTTATGGCTTGTCCCTCGAATCTCAGTGAATTTTCAGTTGCATAAATTCACAAGTCAGGTAGCATGATGAAAGGATTATATTTGTAAATTGTAGCTACTTTTGGGGGGTCTTTCCTATTCCTTGATCTAATTTTAAGTCAGGCATTTTGGAGAGAGACAATAGTGACTGGCAGATGGGGGAAGGTAATCATGGACAACTGGAGATACTATGTTCGGTTCTGCAGCCAAAATCACCCTGGCAATAAGGCCATTGTAAGCCAGAACAACTGATCATTTTTTTAGTCAGGAGATATAGGTAGAGACTAAGAGGGGAGTGAGGAGAAAAGATCCAGAGTTGCTGTGATTGCTAACAATTATTAATTCCATTTGACTATTGAGATAGAGAAGCTAATTTTTCTTTTAATCTATGAATCTGATGTGGGAAGTAAAGCTTCCATGTTATTCTTCCTGTTGTTTCTTGCCCCCTCATCTCTTTTAAAGTACATTATCCTGACTCTAGGAGTAAAATACTTTAGCCTTACTAGTCTATCACAAATCACGCTAAGTTTGGGTGTAGGTTGGGTTTTTTCTTTTACAATTGAAGAAGATCTAGAAGGGAAAAGAGAAGGACTGTGAAGAAGTTGTAGGGAAATTTCTCCCATGTTCTCAGAAGTTTCACTTTCCCTTGGCCCTACAATGGTCATCTCCCCACATCATAGATTTAGAGATGGAAGAAACTTTGCAGGGGTCCTCAAACTTTTTAAATAGGGGGCCAGTTCACTGTCCCTCAGACTGTTGGAGGGCCGGACTATAGAAAAAAACAAAAACTTTGTTTTGTGGGCCTTTAAATAAAGAAACTTCATAATCCTGGGGGAGGGGGATAATCGTCCTCAGCTGCCGCATCTGGCCTGTGGGCCATAGTTTGAGTACCCCTGCTTTAGAGGCTATCAAGTCCAGGGGAATATGGAGAATTATGGTGATTTGCCACTTACTCCACCATTTGAATTCTTTTTATAGAAGTTAAAAACTAGAAACTAACAGGGTACTTACTTTTCAGGAAGTGACTAATTAAATTTTGGTATATAACTGTAATGTTATATTATTGTCCCATAAGAAATGATCAAATGGACAATTTCAGAGAACACTGAAAAAGACCTCTAAACAATGATGCAGAGAGAAGTGAGCTGTTGGTTAAAAGAAGCTATCAATTCTTCATTTTTACATGGAATTTCTATAAGACAATTGGTATCCACAATTCTCACTGGTGGAGGAATCACTTACTTGATACTCTAAATCTAAGTGAGGGCTAGAATTGGTGGAAGTTTGGGAGAGAAGAGATTCTGATCTTTGGGAGAGGTTTTAGGAGCTCTTGATGAAGTGGTCTCTGGAAAAAGAGAATGACCTCAGGGAGAAGACCCATGTGGACCCATATCCAAAACCTATATGGACAATACCCACAGTATGCACATATAACAACACTAAGCTGAGGTGTGATTTTCCCAAGGTTACTCAGTTAATAATTTTTTGATATGGGATTTGAAAATAAGTCTTTCTGACTCCAAATACACAACTTTATTATTATACCAGGATCCCTCTTAAATTGTGTATTCATGTGTCTTCTTGAGTACTTGATAAATCTCTGTTGAGTTTCTCCACAGGGAGGCAGTGTTATTTGTCCATGAGTTTCTTTTTAGGCAAGTGGCACAGGGATATGAGCATGAGCTCACTTAAGTGCAGCTTTCATTACTGTTTTCAGTATCCTCTACCATTACTCTTCCCCAATATCTGATTTCTTTTTTAAATCTCTTAGCTCTAGTCATCATCTACACAAAAGTGTTATTGAGTTCAAGATGTGCTTTTAATTAGCAGCTCCAGATCTTCTCACTTCCCTCTGCATTATTTTTTTTTCCCTCAGCATTATTATGTAGAGATCTTTTCAGTGTCCATTTCAGCATTTCTTATGGTGTAATAATATAACAGTCATATACCAAAATTTAGTTAGCCACTCCCTAAAAGGTAGATATCCTCTTAGTTTCTAGTTTTTAATTTCTCTAAAAGAGTTCAAGATGGTGGAGTAACAGCAAAGCATCATAATTCTACCACATTCACCTGCAAACAATCATGAAATAGTGCCCCCAAATAAATCCTAGAACAACAGAAGCAGTAAAAAGATAGGGTAAAACAATCTTTCAGCCCAAGAAACTTGGAAGATGGCCAAGATGTCTCACTTGGGCAAAAGGGAAACACAATCTAGAATAGGAAGCATTCTAATAAGCCAGCAGAGAGACCCATCTCAAAAACAAATGGTAGATCCTGAGCCTCAGTGCAGTAGAACAGACAAATGTCAACATCAGAAGTCCCCACATGCCTCAGCATAATCAGGTGAGCAAGCTGACTACAGTCCCTCAGAGCAGCACCAGAGACAAGCACCTCCCATGGATCCAGGGTAATATCAGTGCATACTCAGGAAAATAGCCCGGACTGCAGCCTCTGGCACAAGAAGCCTAAAACTGCCTCTTCCTCTCAGAAAGCAGAGCTCAAATTTAAAAGAAAAGAAAAAGTCCAAAAAAGATGAGCAAAACAACATCAACCACAAAGACCCCATGTACACGGTATCAGCAACATCCTGTAATATCATCAGCTATGAATGAGTCATTCTTCCCATCAATACAATCAATGATCTTAGCCATATATTAAGGACTGAAGGAAAATGCAATACTCATACGGATAAAAATCTGATGGGTTGTGTATATCCTTTGACCCAGCAGTGTTTCTACTGGGATTGTGTCCCAAAGAGATCTTAAAGGAGAGAAAGGGACCCATGTGTGCAAAAATGTTTGTGGCACCCTTTTTGTAGTGGTAAGGAACTGGAAACTGAGTGGATGCCCATCAATTGGAGAATGGAGGAATAAACTGTGGTATATGAATGTTATGGAATATTATTATTCTGTAAGAAATGATCAACAGGATGAATACAGAGAGGCTTGAAGAGACTTACATGAACTGATGCTGAGTGAAATGAGCAGAACCAGGAGATCATTGTACATGATAACAAGAAAATTATATAATGATCAATTCTGATGGACATAGCTCTCTTCAACAACAAGATGATTCAGGCCACTTCCAATGGCCTTGTGACAAAGAAACCCATCTGTACCTAGAGAGAGGATTATGAGAACTGAGTGTGGAACACAATATAGCATTTTCACTCTTTTTGTTGTTGTTTGCTTGCATTTCATTTTCTTTCTCATTTTTCCCTTTTTGATCTGATTTTTCCTGTGCAATGTGATATTTGTAGAAATATGTATAAAAATTGAACATGTTTAACATATATTGAATTATTTGCTGTCTAGGAAGGGGGTGGGGGGAATGAAAAGAAAAAATTTGGAACACAAAGGTTTTGCAAGGAGGAATGTTGAAAATTGTCCATGTATATATTTTGAAAATAAAAAAAAAGCTTTAATAAAAAAGAACTTATGGATTCTGAATCCAAATAAAAGCATACTTTGTTCACTTTATCCTTTTTTATTTTTTTCATCTGCTTGTTCTTTCACAGTTATGACTAATATGGAAACTACATGATAATACATGTTTAATCTATATTGAATTACCTACCATTTTCAGAATAGAGGAGGATAGGGAGGAGGAAGAGAAATTTGGAACCCAGAATCTTATAAAAATGAATGCTAAACATTGTCTTCATGTGTATTTGGGTAAAAATAAAATCCTATTAGAAAATTTAAAAAAAAGAAGAGAAATGCTGTGAACATTTTTGAACATATAGATCCTTTTATCTTTTAAAAGTATCTTTTGGGTATATGCCTAGTAATAGAACAGCTAGGTCAGAGAGTAGACACAATTTAATTTACCATGAATAGTTTCATACTTTTTCAGAATGGTGGGCCAATTTACAATTCTACCAACAGTACATCAGTGTTCTCTTGTGACACTTCCAACCTTGGTCATTTTCCTTTTTGTCACCTTTGTCAATATGATAAGAGTGAGGTAAAACCTGAGTTGCTTTCATTTGTATTTCTCTAAGTATTGATCATTTGGGAATTTTTGTGTCTGTGGTTATTGAAAACCTGGGTGTCTTCTTTTGAAAACTGTTTGATCATATTGGGGAATGTTTCTTGCTCTGATGCTATCTATCAGTGATATTTTCAACAATTTAGGTCTATATATTTCTTCAAATGGCATTTGTATAGTTAGTAGATATATTTCACTATACAACCTCCTAAATATTTTATATCTTTTCTAGTAATTTTAAATGGAATATCTTTTTCTAGGATTATTGCTGGGTTTTATTGGTAATATACAGAAATGCTGATGATTTATGTAGACTTATTTTATATTCTGTAATTTCAGTGAGTATATTTTTAGTTGACTGTAGGATTTACTAAATAAATTATTACATAATTTAAAAAAATTTTTTGCTCTCTTTTTCAATTTCAATTTCTTATCTTATTCCTACAGACAGTATCTCTATGTGTTAAGTAGTATTATCATAATGGGCGCTTTGATTTGCTCCTAATTTTATCAGAAAAGATTCTAATTTTTCACTATTGCATCTAATATTTCTTTTGGATTCAAAAGGTGTTATTTGCTATAGTAAAGAAAGGTCTATTTATCCCTATGCTTTCTGATTTCTTTTCTTTTGAATAGAAAAGTAACCTTTTGATTTTGGAGATGAGGAAAGCAAGGGTGAAGGAAATTATGTCATATGTCCAAGGTCATATAGCTCCTAAGAATTTGAACTCAAATATTTTAATACTATCTCACTCCAGTTCTCTCTCTACTATATTATGCTGAGTGGTCAGTGTAATGACCTTGGGGCCAGATTAAGTAAGAACTTTCCTTAGGGATTCCAGTGTTTGAAAGAGAATGAGGAAGTATGTTATCTAAGAATTATATTATTTAATAATCATGTATTATATTAGAAATGTGTTATAAAAAATTAAACATGAATTTACTTTGAACTAATAGTTTGAAAGGTTGGTCTGTCATCAATAACTTGGTCTATCATCAAAAGCTTTGAGTGTAGACTGATTCTGGGGATAAGAACTAAAAGAATTTATCAGTGAACAGAAGTCAAGAAAGCCTCAGATTTAGGTCTATTTACATTTTCATTGAAAGTCAAAGTCATCTTTTCATATACATTTTAAATGATTGTTTTTTAACTGCTATTTTTTTCTTTCTTATTTAAACATTTATATTTCCCTTTACTTATATATTAAAAAAAACTTTAGAAAATATAATGAAATTGATCTGGGAGGTTGAGATTATGTCATGTTTTCTTGTTGCATTCACATTCATAAAGTACCCTTCCAGAGTGATTATTAGTGGCTTTTTAAATTAAACTGTCCCACTTGGTAGTCATCAGACATCTCAAGCCACATTACAAGAGTTCTTTGACTTTTAAGGGGTGGCCAAGTACATCCTACTGTATTTTATAGCCCTGTTCTTCTAGGGCAGTGAGATGTCCCTAGATCATGTTGAAATGTGTTCTAAGTATTTCATTGCCTTTCGCCTCATGTCCAGTCACCTGGGTACTCATCAATTTTAGCATAACTGTACTAACCCTGCCCCTTCCCCCCTTTTTTGTTGTTCACTATAATAAAGGAGTGATGTGCAATTAAAAAAAAAAAAGAAAAGAAAATATAATGAAAGATTTAGTTCAGAGATAGTCCTGGAAGGGAAAACATGAAAAACCTATATCATCTTCTACAGGAGGAAAACTGAATTACAGTAAGAAAGTATAGAATAAGGGTTCCTGAAGGAAAGATCAAGAAGAGCAGGAAATCCAAGCTCTGGAGACTCGCATGTAGAAAAAGGTCTGGTCTTTGTCTGGCCACCATGGAATTCACTTGTGAAAAGAAAAGCCAAATTTGAGACATACTAACTTGATCACTAATTTCCTATATAAAATTGATATCTGAACAGGGGCGAGCTACCTTACAGAAGTTGAAATGGTGTCCTACTTCCTTGAAGGTCCATAACAAAGAAAGCACAGGGAGAGGTATTTAGATGTTCACACTGACAAGAGGGTTCTTCATACTGTTCATTCGTGCAAAGTCTACATCGAGTTGTTTTGAGGATTGAGATCTCTCCCAGAGGCTTCTTCCATTTTTCCTAATTTTGAGATAAATCTACATAGCAGAGGACAGTAACTCAGGAAGCCTTGGGATATCTGCCAGACCTGAAGAGCTTTAACTTTATGTGAATGGGCCTGTTTGTGAATTTATGTGACAAGGTAGCCACTTAGATCATTAAACTGTAGCTACCAAAAACTAAGCCAGAAGGACAGCTTGAACCTTGCTGCATTCTCCTTGCAGTGACCAGCCAAGAATATCCTTGTTAGCTGTAAGTGTGTGTGTGTGTGTGTGTGTGTGTGTGTGTGTGTGTGTGTGTGGTGGTTTTGGTTTTATTGGTTTTAGCTCACCTTCCACTGTACAGATCCCGGTAGTTTATTACATGCAAGTTATGATGTGTATGAAGCTTTCTGTTCTTTCACATTGATCGTGAATATGAACTTTTCTTTCTGTTTCATCTCTAAAGTCATGTAAAATAAGGAAACCAGACCTTTGCCAAGATTCTGTTTGAACCATTGCAAATTATTCATAGACCGTGAGTATCTGTACTTTAGGGAGAATCTCTCTCAGCTCCAGGAGGTTTAGGACCTTATTGCATTTTTTTTCTGCTTGCTCACTACCGGCTTAAAAAAACCCCCACAAAGTTGATGGTCGATGAGAATCACTATGGCCATCTCAAAACTGGGGAACATATTTGCAGCAAGTGCTCTAACTGTGGTGAGGTTTTCTGAACTCTTTATTAAGTGGAAGGCCAGGGCTTCTCAATTCAGGTTTGCCAGCTGAGACTGGTATAAAAGTAACTACAATGTAAGTGGATTAGGAGAATCTAGGGACATGGTCTTGAGTTGTTAATATAGGCCTTTTTTGCCAGGGAATGTGGCTGGGTTTGTGCATGACCTGCAGGCCTGGGGAACACTACCCTGCGGGGTAGGAACTTCAGTTTTCAGGCTGGGTATCAGTATGCAGACAACTGTGCCATTTTTCCTGTTCATCGTGGATCTTAACCTTCCTTTGTGTTTTGCTTCTAAAGCAACATAAAATAAGAAGAAGAGACCTTTCCCAGGATCCTACCTGAACCACTGCAGATTTGTGGAATCAATGTTTAAATAATTGCAGTTTGTAGGGCTTACCTCTTGGAACATTAGGCTCTGAGAACTGTTTTGCCTTCGGTTGGCATTTCACCCCTGTTCAGAAATCATTAAGCTACTAACATTTCACCCATTTTTCTTTAAATTTCAAGAATCAATACATCAAACAAATCCTTGGTTATCCCTACTGAACTCCTTTTTTTCCTTCTCAGCCTTGAGGGAGTCTTCAAAAAATCTCTTAAAAACTGATTTGAAGATACAAAATAAGAAATACAGCTCCTAGGGGATTTTGTATATCCTATCTCCAGCCAGGGCTATGGTCTTGGATTTAGTCATCAAAATAGCATTTCTCATTCTAAATCTCATTTAAATTTCTAGTTTTTGTCCAGGAAACAAAGGGTGCTCAGCTTGGCTAACTAGTCAATTAGTGTGACCTACACACACACCAGAGCCTTTTGTGTATTTCTGCTGCAGGTAGCATTGCCCTCCTTATGTAGAGAATATTCTGGGGACCTTTTAAAAAAATCTTTTTATATGAAAATTTAATAGTGAACAAACACAAGCATTTAGTTATACAAAAAAAAAAGAATGAAGAAGAGGATTGTGTTGGAAACAATTAACTGTTAGATATAGTTTGCTTTTAATAACATTTATAATATATAGTTAACAAAGTAAAAAATTGTTCTATTTATGCCCCCTCTACTATTTTCTTTGTTTATTTTCAGCAGTGCATTAATTTTTTTTTCATTGATGACTTTTTTGAGTGTTTATCTCTATCCTATCCTAATGTCTGACTTTCTGAGTACAAGCCTTTTCTTGTAATAAATATGTAATGCTGGCAAAATAAATCAATATTCTCGAATACTTTGACAGCACACACAGAGGCTTCCCCCCTCCCCTTTTTTTTAAAGATGTCTATTGACTTTTTTTTTTTTTAACATCACCTAGATTTCTTCACATCTGTCGCTCCTTCCCTCCTCCCAGGGAGCCACCTCTTACAAGTTTTTTTTTTTCCTTTTACAAGAAAGAAAAAAAGAAAAAAAAATTAAAAATCAGTAAAATCACTCAATGCATTAGAAAAATATAATGTTATATATGGTGCTCCAAACCTAGGTATACTAAACTTTGCAAAGTACCTGAGAGAGGAAACTTTTTATATTTCTATTTGGGGTCAGGTTAATTCTTTGTACAGGATGTCACTAAAGTCACTAAGTCTTTTGAGATGTAGTTTTGCAGTAGTAAGTTTCAATTGTTTGGTGGTTGTTCTTTCCATTTATATCATTGTAGTCATTGTGTTTCTTTTGTGAATGTTTTCCTATCTCTGCTTAGTTCACCTTTCACCAATTCTATAAATGTTTTCATGATTCTGTTTTCATCAAATTCATTGTTTCTTATAATGCAGTATATTCTAGAATATTTAAATATTCTATGGTGTTCATATACCACAATTTGTTTAGTTATTCCACATTCACTGATAATTTATTTTATTTCTAGTTCTTTGCCATGTAAAAAAGTGTTGCTATTAATATTCTGGCATATATTGAAATCTTTTTCTGTCTTTCTCATTGAGGTATATGCCCAGCAGTTGAAGCTCTGGATTGAAGGGTATAGTCATTTTAACCACTTGATTTGCATAATTCCAAATTGTTTTCCATAATGGTTGTACCAGTTTGCAACCCTACAAAGTCATACATTAGTGTGATTCTTTCCCCACAGCCCTTTCAACACTGGTTATTCTTGTATTTTGTCAATTTTGCCTATCTTTATAATATGAAAAGAAGCCTCAGGGTAATTTTGTTTTGCATTTCTTTCATTATTAGTGATTTGGATCATGGTTTTTAATAGTCTAATTCTTCTGTTGAGAACTATTTGTCTTTGACCTCTTATCTGCTAGAGAATGGAGTTTGGTCTTATAAATTTTTGTTAGTTTTCTATGTATCTTAGATATCAAATCCTTATTGAAGAAATTCATTAAAAATATTTTTATCATTCCCTTTTTATCCTATGTACATAAATTTTGTTTATCCACAAGTTTTTCAGTATAGTGTATTAAAATTATATATTTCATGAATTACATCTATGAAAATACGTTTTTATTGATTAAAAAAATTAAAAAGGCTTCATTATCTAGAGTTGTAAGGGGGTATAGCATAAACTTTCTTCTAATTATTTTATGGTATCTTTAAAATTTGACTCAAATATTCATTTTAAATTTGTTGTGATAGTTTTTCATTCACAGATTACAATTGATTGGGGAATGATTAAACAAATTGTAGTATATGGACTCAATAGAATATTATTGCATTGTAAGAAATAATGAATGTGATGAAAACAGAATCATGAAAACATTTACTTGAACTCATGAAGAATGAAATAAGCAGAACAGTGATATAAATGGAAAGAACAACCAATAATTTCTTAACAACAAATAATTTGTGTTTTTAGATTTATCAAATCCTGATCTTGATTGATCTCAGTTCAGATTCATATAGAGGGATACTTTTATCAAAATTTTTCTGCCACTGAATATTTGAAATTGCATGAAATTGGAATTTTAATACTGGATGGAGAATGTTAAGAAGGAATGATTCATCCCTCAAGGTACTTTCATTCTTTTATGAGGTAGTTAATTTTGCTTCATTAGTGAATTCTTAAAGGGAATTAAATTCCTTAAATTAGGGAATTCTTAAAGGAAATAAAGATGAATTTGTGATCTTGTCCCAAAGTAGATACTTTAAGTAAATAAGACATTTAAGAGTAAGATTTCTAAGCTAATGAAGTACAAGTTGTAAGGCAAGGGATCATTTCCCATTTACTATTGGGAGCAGGGTGGCAGCAATACACACACATGTATACCATACACATACATATGTGTGTATGTATACATATATATATGTATTTCCTTTAAGGGGGTTTAATTTGCTCAGAGAAAGAAAGTTGATTGACAGTTGTCTCTAAACAGTAAATTATAAAAATTCCAAGTATCTTGAGACATCTAAATACCAGAATTGGGGTGGTGGAAATGACTTTAGGGGCCAAAGAGGGAATTGCCTATTTAAAGTTAGAGGGTCCCACACATGAAGTTAAGAGTAGAAAATCCAGTTTTGAAGGATGAGAAAATGAGTAGTTTCAAAAATATGAATCACACTTGGTGTAGAAGACAGATATTTTAGTTCAGCATCTTTCTAAAATAGGAGTAGGCTCGTTGACTCTAGAAATAAGAACTGAAAGAAAAGATCTTTACATGTGAGAAACTAAGAAAGTTTAAGACCTTATTATTTTTCAGTCATGTCTGATACTTTGTGACCCCCTTTGAAGTTCTCTTGGCAAAGGTATTGGGGTGGTTTGCTATTTCCTTCTCCAACTCATTTTACAGATCAGGGTTAAGTGACTTAACCAGAGCCACATAGCTAGTAAACACCTGAGCTCAGATTTGAACTCAGGAAAAGGACTTCCTCACTCCAGGACTGCTACTCTATCAAGTGCAGCACCCAGCTCCTGCTCCTTAAGATTTAAGTCCATACAATATATTTCCCTGTTTGAGATTTCTTGTATCTCTGAATTTTAATTTTTGTTTATTATCTAAAATTTGTTTGTTTTTCTCTCTAGTTACTTGCATTATGGAATGCTTTTAAAACTTTAAGGAATGGTTGCTCTGAGAGGCAGGTAGGTAAGAGATGACAGTCCAATTTAGACTAATTCTGGAGTCAGAGCACCTAGGCCCAAATCTTGTCAGAAATACCACCTGTGTGATCTTCAACAAGTCATAACCTCTATTATCTTCATTGTTTTTGTTTCTAAAAAAGGGAAATTAGGGAGATCCCTTCTAGGTATATCTCTCTGATCCTAGAAGGAAAAGTAGAAATCTCTGTCTACTTCTGCATATTGAAAGATGCCTAGATAGTAGTGCTCACAGTAAGTAAAAAAAAAAAAGAAATAAATCATCAGAGACATAGTGAAAAAGGATGCAAGGAGCTGTCCTGGGACTGAAGAGTGTGCATGGTTGGCATGAAGAGCAGTGTAGTACAATATTTTCTTTAATATTGGCTCCATTCTGAGGTTTGGGTTGAATTGTTAAATAGAATGGATGCTCTCTCAAGCTATCTTGCTTCAGTGCTTCGATTTGAAATAGAACTAGGAATAAGAAGAAGGCTTGAAAATAAAAGCTAAATTCAATTGTATTGAAGTTATATTTGGAATAAAAGTTGTTTTTGGAATAAAGTTATATTTGGAATAAAATTATGGTTCATATAATTCTATAGTAAAGCAAAGGTCAGTAAGTATTTATCAAGTACTTACCAAATGCCTGGCACTATATCGAGGGCTGGGATTACAAAGAAAAGACAAAACAGCCCTGTCTTCAAAGAGCTGATTTTCTAACAGGGGAAATAACCTTCAAATAGCTATATACCTGGAAGTTACAGCTTGATATATGGAAACTAATCTCAGAGGGAAGGCATTAGCTTTGAAAGAAACCAGAAAAAAAGCTACATGTAGAAGGAACAACAAGAAAGATTCAATAATCAAGAAAGTCAGCCTTGCCTAAAGGGTCTTGTTATGCCTTCATGAGGCCTTCTGGCAGAAAATGTGACTGGAGCTCAGATGCAGGGTTTGTGCACAGGATGCAGGTGCCTGGAAATCACTGTGCCCTCACAGCACAATGGTAGGTAGCTGAGTCTCCAGGTTCAGAGGCTGTGATGTGCAGAGAACTATGACGTTCCTTCGAGTTGAACACGGATTTGAATCTACCCTCCTCCTTTATCCCTGGAGCCAAGTAAAATAGGGAGATGAGGCCTTTCTCAGCATCTTGCTTGAACCACTGCAGGCCCTGGGCGTTTTCTGTGAAACTGCAGTTGATGGTAGTACTGTCTCCTTCCTGGACTCTTAGGGACTGAGGACTCTGTTCCACCTTCTGGAGACAGCTCACCCCTGTGCAGAAAGGCAAAGTTAGATTCAAAATACTGACTGGCCATCACCTCAGTATGTCCCAAATTTTCCTTTTCTTTCCATTACATAAACTGTGTGAGGTAGAATGAGCCCTGTCTTTCCCTATAGGTGCTTGTGGGAAAAAATTCCCTCTTCCCACTTCCCAGAATAGCTCAACTCACAGCTCAGCTGAAGACAGAATATCAATAATGAGGCTCCCATGAGCTTTTCCATCATTCTTTCTTCCAAGGTTTGGGGAACACCTTATTTTAAGGTCTGTAATATGGGTTCTTGTAAGCCCAAGGATGTCTTCCTTTTTCACTTTTAAATGTTTTTTTTTAACTTTTCTGCCCCTGGGGAAAAAGAATTCTTAGCCTGGCTGCTGAGCCAATAAGAGGCTGAACTGTTATTTCATACTTTATACAGTCCCAATCACAGACATTCAAGTAAATTCCCCATGAGAAGCATTTCTAGCAATGATAGTGTTGCCCTCCTCAGGCCATAAAGAGAATTTCTATTGTTGAGGAATTTTATTTCCTTGTAACTCACATTTTGGTCCCATCCATGATTGAGAAAATAATGTCTTTCTTGTTGTAGACTTATTTAGAAATATATTACGATAAATGTTTTGTGAGTTGAAACTTGATCCATAACTTGTTGTAATCTACAAAAGGTGGAATGTCTAAGCATGGAATCATTGAAATATACAAGAGAAAGATAATTTTTAAAAAGTGACTTCGGAAGCTAAATAAAGAATTTCTTTCCTGAGTCTTGGGACCCTTCACTCAGAGATAAGAGTAGAAAACAAGCTAGAGAATGAGAATTAGACAATCCAAGTCTGGCTGAACAAAGTTGCGTTCATGATCATGATGGAATACTACTGTGCTATAAGAAATGATGAACTCGCTGATCTTAGGAAAAACATGGATAAACTTGCACAATAATAAAGAGTGAAATGAGCAGAACTAAGATAATGTTGTATACAATAACAGCAGTGTTGTTTTAAGAACAAATTGAGTGACAGAGTTATTTTTAATTGACAAAACCCAAGTTAACTATTAAGGAACTATGAAGGAAAATGTGATCTGTATCAGAGAAAGGATTGATAAATAGAGTATGTGTAGAATGATATCTCACATACACACACACACACACAGGAATTTACATGATAACTTTATTATTTAAAGTATTTTAAAAGGAATTAAAGGAATTTAATTTAAAAGGAATTGTAGGTTGTTCATAAGAGATTTGCAGTTTCATCTGCAATCAAATTTTTTATTCTACTATATTATGGAAATGCTTGTTTTATTTCTTAAGGTCAAAATAAAATAAATAAAATTTAAGAAACCTGAAATCTTAGTCTAGTATTGACTTTATATGGGACTGAAGCCATACTTGGGAGGCCAACTTGGGAGAAAAAAATTAAATTGAAGAAATGATTAAAAAGCAAATAAAACAAAATTTTACTATGTCTAAATCATTGTGCTAAGTGCTAGAGTTACAAACAGAACGGTTAAGACAGTCTCTGCTTTTAAGAAAGTCACATCCTAATATATTAAATGTCTCACAGCTGATCCACTGGCTTGTAACCAGGACAGAATAGCCAATGTGCTTTTATTTGGCTAAGAGCTTCCTGATAGATTCCCCTCTGCTAGGTCCCAGTGCTGCACATGTACACAATCACCTACCCCTTTCCACTCCCCTCCGATTGAAACCGACCTTTTTTGAAGTTCTTCCAAAATATCTTCTGCTACAAATTTGTTACACTCCAAATATTTGTGGGTTCTGTTACTCCAAAACCAGTTCAGAGGCTTGATATGGTGTTTATCTGAAGGACACCAGGAAGAGCTCAAAGACCTGTCTACTCTTCATCATCTTGATTCTGCCCTCTCCCTAGTGAGGATTTTCAGGAGCTATTTCCCAGAAGACTGATGTCAAGAAATAAGATTTCATTCTGATTTGTTTGGGATTTCTTGGGTAAACTAATTCCCAGAAATGGAGTTTGGACCTGGAACAAGAGGAAGGATTGGAACATGGAAAGGGATTCTTATTAACATAATTTATGTGGAGATCCCTCCCAAAAATATTCTCTGCTGATCCCCATCAGTCCTTCCTCTAAAATTTAATTCTTAGCATTAAAAAAAGGAATTTGGGAGATGCCAACTTGATGATCAATCTCCAGTATTAGACAATATCTTTCTCCTCTATTTCATGAAAACTTATTTAGGACCACCAATATATACCCTGAGAAAAAGATAGGAGGCACCTTGTATGTGGAGAGTCAAACTTCTGCCACTCCGACCCTGAGCACTAGAGATTAACAAGCCCCAAATCCTAACACCAAAGCCTTCAAAATAGCTTTGCCACCCAGACGATTTGTCCTACTTCCAATCAAGATCCCAAACCAAGGATATGGAAGAAATTTCTGTGGACAAAGGATCACCAATATGCACTTAATGCTGACCACTGGGACAGGTAAGCTAGACTAGTTGAAACAACAAGGAACTATGGGAGAAAGACAGTCAATATGTGCCAGGAAAGCCAAGCCACCACTACTACTTCTCTCACCTCTTTCTCTAGGATTCTGATAGAAATAGCCCAGAATCCCACATTCAAGAGCTTTGATAATAAAAATATCTGCTAAACCACAGGTTTGTTGCAACTAGCAGCCTATAGCAATCACTAAGAAGAAAAGTCATTATGGAAAAAGGGCTATCTTTGTCACTACCCACTCATACCAATTGTTGACTAAATTCTATCACTAATTAGATAAATCTAAGAGTACTGAAATGGTAGCACCTCTCTTATTTCTAACTACCAGTCCTGCTTCCAGCCTAACCCTCAAAATTGGAAAGCAATCTCTCTTGAAGGATGACCTGGCAATTGCTTCTCTAGGTGTTGCACCCATAGCTACTGAAGACCTAGGAAAGAAAGTTCTGGCCACGAAAGTCCTTTACTTGTAGGGGAAACTTGGGACTTTATCCTCTTTGCTCTAAGAGAAGACCTCAACCTTTTAAAAAATGAGCAAAAAAGCAAAAACAACTCTGACTCTAGATAGTTATTATGGAGAAAGAAAACAGACTTCAAATCCTGAGAATCCTAAAGGCAAATTGTTTCCAGATGAAAACCCAAAGGGTAATATGAGTTGGTTCCCAATTCACAAGGCTCTCTTGGAATAATTCAAAAAGGATCTTAAAAGAGAGTTAGAAGAAAAATGGGGAAAGGGAAAGAGAACTTTGCAAGAGAGTTTGGAAAAGGAAACACAGAAATTATCTGAAGAAAACTCCTTAAAATAGATTTAGTGAAATAGAAAAATGAGATAACTCCTTACAAAATAGATTTGATGAAATGGGAAAAAAACTAATAACTCCTTAAAAATAGATTTCACAAAATAGAAAAATCATCTAACTCCTTACAAAGTATATTTGAAAAAGAAACTAATTCATTTAAAAACAGAATATGTGAAATGGAAACAAAATCCAATGAACAAAAACTTATTTAAAAGTTCAATTGACCAAGTGCAAAAGGAGAGAAAAACTAGCTGAAGAATATAATTCACTAAAAATTAGAATTAAACAAATAAAAGTGAATGACTCAATGACACTTCAAGAATCAATCAGAACCTCCTCCCCGCAAAAAAAGAAGAAAATGTAAAACCCCCCATTGAAAAAACAACTGACCTGGAAAAGAGATCTAGGAGAGACAATCTAAGAATTATTGAACTTTCTGAAAACCATGATGAAAAAGAGCCTAAACATCATTTTTCAGGAAATCATCAAGAAAAACTGCCCTGATGTCCTAGAACCAGAGGGTAAAATAGCCATTGAAAGAATTCATTGATCACTTCCTGAAAGGCACCCCAAAATGGAAACTCCAAGAAAATAGCTAAATTTCACAATTATCCGATCAAGGAGAAAATACTGCAAGCAGCCAGAAAGAAACAATTCAAATATCAAGGAACCACAATTAGGATTATGCAGGACCTAGCAGCTTCTACTTTAAAGGATTGAAGGGCCTGGAATCTGATATTCTGAAAGGAAAGGTATTTGGATTGCAGCCAAGAATCTTTTAGTGTGTGTGTGTATGTATGTGTGTGTGAATTATATATATATATATATATACACAAATCCATTGCTTATAGACTTGATACAAATACACTCTTTGATGTCCCAAAACCTTTTCTAAGAAGCATGATCAGCTAAGATGGAAATGATGAAGCCCTAATCTTGGTTATTTAGACAGAGATATAAATAGTTGAGATACACATCAGAGTACATATCAATGTCCTCAAGTACCTTTCTCCCAAATGCCTTTAATCTCCATTGTGGCTGTTTTTCCTATCCTAAGATCAAAGGTAAGCCTTTCTAATCATTATATTAACAAGTATTTCTCTGCTATTTTATAAGAAGAGGGAGGTTGATGAGCCGAGTTACTGTAAGATTCAAAACCTGGAATAGATTCTTACATCCCTATATAGGAAGATGATATGTTTAACTATTGAGATCTCTATCTTTGTTATGAGTATGTTTAGAGGGTGCAGTATAATTAGATTTTATTATGATGATATAAAAAAGAAACTAGAATAGGAAAGGGGATTCTGCTGGAAGAAGGGGAAAATGAAGTTAAAATAGGGGTAAATTGCATCTCATTATGAATGCTGAGGGGATGTGGAAAAATTGAGACACTAATACATTGTTGATAGAATTATGAACTGATTCAACCATTCTGGAGAGCAATTTGGAACTATGCCCAAAGAGCTATCAAACTGTGCATAGCTTTTGATCCAGTGTCTCTGCTGGGCCTGTATCCCAAAGAGATCATAAAGGAGAGAAAAGGACCCACATGTGCAAAAAATATTTGTGGAAACTGGGAAACCGAGTTGGAGGCCCATCAGTTGGAGAATGGCTGAATAATTTATGGTATATGAATGTTATGGAAGATTATTTATTCTGTAAAAAACAATCAGCAGAATGATTTCAGAAAGCCTGGAGAGACTTACATGAACTGATGCTAAGTGAAATGAGCAGAACCAGGAGATCATTATACATGGCAACACAAGATGATATGATGATCAGTTCTGATGGATGTGGCTCTATTCAACAATGAGATGATTCAGGCCAGTTCCAATGGTCTTGTGATGAAGAGAGCCATTTGCAATCAGAGAGAGGACTATGGGAACTGATTGTGGATCACAACATAATATTTTCATTGTTTTTGTTGTTGTTTGCTTGCATTTTGCTTTATTTCTCATTTTTTCCTTTTTGATCTGATTTTTTTGTGCAGCATAATATTTGTGGAAATATGTATAGAAGAATTGCACATATTTAACATATATTGATTACTTGCTTTCTAGGGGAGGGGATAAGGGAAAGGGAGGGAAAAATGTTTTGCAAGGGTGAATGTTGAAATTTATCCATACATATGTTTTGAAAATAAAAAGCTTTAATAAAATAAGAAATAAAAAAAATGAAAATCGCAGTTACCATGTCCAGTCCTTCACCCCCATTACCTTAACTCTCAGCTCAGCTGCAGACATACTACCACTACTTAGGCTCCCATAAGCTTTTTCATCCTTTTCAGCACAACTCATCTAACACTCAGATTTGGAACCTGGGACCCTTCACAGTTTAGAATTTGGGGGATTAAACACAGAAATTTCCCAGTTTGCCAATCCAGCCAATCATACTCTGGTCTGTTATCTCATATACCAGACAAAATTGGTCCCACTAACTAAATAAATCTGGGAGTGGAAGACCCTCCCACTGACAGATATATAACTAAGCCCCTGAACTGAAGGCATTTTAGCAACAATGGCCCTCTATCTTCCACACTCAACCCCCCTAGCACACATAATTTCTGAGTCAATAAAGAAATGCCCACCCACAAGAAGACCTGAATATCTTACAACGCATTAATAGGAACCTAGGATCTCAAAATTGAAAGGATCATATAATTGAATCCTGCTTAAACATGAATCTTCTTTATAATATTTTGTAGTCATCCAGGCTCTCCTTGAACAATTTCAATAATGGAAAATTTACTCCCTCCTGAGGCAATCTATCAAAACTTTGGATAACTTAAATTATTTTTTAAAAGCCCTTCTTTATAGCATGCTGAAATCCACCTTTTTGAAAACTTTAGTCAATTGATCCTAATTTTATATATTCAGTTAGGTGGCACTGTAAAGTGCTGAGCCTGAAATCAGAAAGACTCTTCTTCCTGAGTTCAAATATGGCCTAAGACTAATTGTATGACTCTAGGTTAGTCACTTACTCCTATTTGCCTCAGTTCTTCATGTAGAAAATGATGCAGAAAAGAAAATGACAAACTGCTCTAGAATCTTTGTCAATCAGATTTCAAATGGAGTCACAAAGTGTTGGATACAATTGAACAACAACAACAAAAACCAAGAAAATCATCTTGTTTTCTGCTGATGAATAATTAACAGTTCTCAACAATGTGTCCTAAGCACTTGACCAAGATGTAGTCATTAACAAGATATGTTTTTTCCCCTGCAGATGATTGCATTCTTACTTTCTAACTGTTTGGCTGCACATATGAGAGGCAACCCATGGGAATCCCTAGTCCTGATAGACTCTGCATTTTAGTTCATGGTAAAATGATGTATGTCCCAAGATCAGGAAATGGATATTATTTTCCTCTTCTCTGAAAACAGTTTGGAATAAGTCTTTTTCTGAAAGAAAAGTGCAATTGTTTTTGGAAAGAAACTTACTGTGATTCTGGTTCAAAGCTTCTTGAGTCAGCAGGAAGCTTATTTCATGATCTGACATGAAATAAATAAGAAATGAAGAGTAGCTCAGAAATTCCTTCTCTTTTTATGTTAGGGGTTCTTAACCTTTTTGTGTGCTATGGATTTCTTTTGCACCCTAAAACCTAGGTACTTCTTTTTAGAATAATGTTCATAATTGTGTAAAATAAAATACATTTTCCTAATTGCAAAATAATGCAAAATAGTGTTCCTAATTGTATAAAATAAACTACCTAGGATTATAAGTGGAACTATATTGAAATAATTATCAAAATATTTTTAAAAGTTGATGGATTCCATGCTTTACAGGATTTTACAATGACTCAGAAAATATGGTCTTTGGAGAAGTTTGTTGAGCTTGCATGAACATAATTATTGTCTTGAATTTTGCTCAAAGGGGGAACAATTCAGTTCCATTTCTATTACTTTTTATCCATTATGTGATCCATATCCTTTCTCCAGGAAAGACCCCCATCTTAATAATGGTAAGATTTTCCTGTAGTATTACATAAGAAATTTTTCCATAGTAAATTATCATGATAAAACGCTAAGAGAGAGCTATTTTAACTTACAGAAGTGAGAAAGAGAACCTTAGAGTGTTATCAAAATGTAATGGACCATTTGTAACACCAGAAAGCACTCTTTCAGTAAACCAAAAATTTCTCTTGCTTAGGCTCTTTGGACAAATGGTTGGACATCAGCCCTTAGCTCTTCTTCTGCATTAGTGGTTCTGAGCTCTGCCTCCATGTAGGGATGATTTTTGTCCACTAATTGATTAATAAAATAATAGGTTCATATATTTAAAACGGCTGGGCATCTTCAAAGTCCTGCTGCCTCATTTTAGAGATGAAAAAACTGAGATGCCCAAGAAAGAAATGTCTTTTCATAGTGGTACACCTGGAATGTGAACCTTTTGACACCAAAGTTAACATGATTCCACTCTGATTCTCATTTATTGATCGCCAATAGGTCGCGAGCCAAACCTCATTTGGTCATTGTTTTGGTCCTGCTTGACTCAGGTTGAAAGTCAATGGCAATCATTTCTGCTTTGGCCTTGAGGGTCTTCCACTCCCAGATTTATTTAGTTAGGTTTTTTTGATCAGGTAAAAGAGGCCCTTCTTTGTTTCAATTTCTACCCAGCCTTCATCCCGGAATGGATGCAGCCTCAGTCAAACTTTGATCTATTGAAGATCTGAGCTTAAAAGGGCCAGGGGTTCCCACTAGATCCAGGGTTACCTCCAGTCATCCTGATCTATCTCTGGCCACTAGATCCAGATGGCTCTGGAGGAGAAAGTGAGGGAGGTGATTTTTGCCCAGCCCTCACTGAAATCCAATTCACTTTCCTGATATCATAACAGCAAGTACTAAACTACCTAGTTCCTGGCTTTCTCTCCTTTTCTTTCTCTTAACTGTCCCTTAGACTATGTCACATTGTTAGAAGCAGAGCTCCTTTCTATAAAAACACGGTTCTCTAAATTGTACTTTAGTTAAAGTGATAAAAGATAGCATAACTATGACCCTCACTAAGTATGAGTGAAGCTGTCCCTTCATCTGGTCAATTCATGTCAGTGACTCAGCACTAAGGAAGATTGGTGTTTTGAGATAATGGACCAATCTCTCTTTTCCACTATTGAATAGAGAGAGCTGATGACTCTGGCTAGTTAAAAGGAAGTATCCCTCTGTGCTCTTTCTCTGTGGATCATGTTGGGACTATTATGATTGCTTCCAGTGAAGAATAGGGAAGGAATGGCTTGTATTATCCCTCACTCTAGTTAATTTGTGTCAGTGAATACATGATAGGAAAAAACAAAAGAAAACAAAATTGTATCTTGTTCCAGTGTCCCTAAGTTTGGGTTTTGGAGTACATATTTTGTGTCTGTTTTTTTTTCCTAATCTTAGGTTAATGAGTATCTGGAGAGGACTGCAGATATTGGGGAACTCTGAGAAAAGTATACTTAAAGGAAAGATACTTATAGCAGGGTATTAACTCGGTGTGATTGATAAGATGATGGTTCTTGAGTTCACATATACTTAGTACTTAGTATGGTGATCTAATGGTTCTACAGCTGGTACATGCTCAGTGTGCTATAGTGATGTAATTGTACTAAGGTATATAATGTCTGAAAGGACTTGAAATAAGGAGATTCCAGTGAGAGTGTGCTCGAGCTGGATCTCAGACCCCAGACTCCAGAGAGATCTTCAAGAAAGCTAGCCTGGACATCACAAGTGTCTACTCTGAGATAAATGTATTTAATATTGACCTTGTAAATTACAAAGGTTTAGAGGCCCTATGTTGTTGAGCTGGATCTGACTGATAGCAAAAGGAAGAATCCTCTTTAATTTCTCCAAAATGCTTGGAGAAGATTATGACAATCAAGAGGATAAGTACAAACTTGCCTTATTTTACCAGAAATGGAAAGAAAAACAAGGAGAGTACAAGTCTTAAATATAAGTAAAGTTACTGCATTCTTTTGAAAATTTTGTCAATGTGGTCTTGTATTTTGTAGTTAACACTTCTTTTGTGTATTAGAAATAAATATCTGCTCCATTCCTATATTCTCCACTCAATATCTTTCTGCTTTGTCTGTTTGGGGAGAGCCCAGACATGAGAACAAACTTGAGACATAAGTAATTTTCCCCTTAGGGTATCTAGGTTAAGGTTAAATGAACCAAAGAAGGTGAGGAAAGAGAGTTTAATCCCTCTGATTATAGTCCAGGCTCTCCCAGAACTAAACTCATTCTAGACCATATGCTTCCCTCTACAGCAAATGGACCCATTAGTAGAAAGGGAATGGGTGCAATGCCCCATCTCCCTGGGTTCATTATGAATCATCTTTAAGAAAACTTAGGCTTAAATCCTGCCTCTCAAACCTTCCTCTGGAACCCCAGGCAAACCATTTAACCTTTCAGTACTAGAATCCAGAATAGGATCTGTATTGGTAATTCAATGAGTTTCCTTATTGAGATTGCTATTTGCCACATATGTTCTCTAATATGGAAACGACTTTTCCCCTTCATGTAATTATGGAAAAACTCATTCTAGAGTTTTGGTTTTGTACATATTATTGTTACTTTTGTTCAACAATTTTGAACTAATGTTATTACTATTGATATAAATAACTACTTCTAAAAGCTAATTAATTCTATTTAATGATCAATGAGAAGCACATCCTATGGAGACTCATAACCAACAATACTAGAAAATCCCCAACCCCTCCAGGTTATTGCTAGAAATCCAAAAGGAGAACTATTTAGTCATTCTCTATGGACCTAATCTGCTGGTATGAGTAAGGGCTGCTACACACGAATATGTATCTACCAGACACATACAAAGCAAATTGGTAGCTTTAGATGAGAAGACTTTTTACTGTCTGGAAGGATTACAAAATCTATCTACAGAAGGTGTCAGTTGGGCTGAGTTTAGAAGGAAACTACAATTTTCAGACATCTGTTCTTTGTAGTTTTTAATATGTGGGCGGTATGTATAAACATAAAAGTCCAAGTCTCTGGACTAATGTTCCTTAAATAGACCCTTACATTGTTCTTATATTGACAGGAGAAGGGACAGAGTATTGTTAGCTGATTACTTGGGTGACTTTTACTTCCTTCCTGTTATTTCTGTTCCTTTGTTGTGTATCCTTGAGGAAAGTCTTATGCATTCAGCTATTTTTTTAATCTGCCTGAGAGATTTGTCATAGAGAGCAATGAAAGACTATGATGTTGACTGAGTCACAAAGACATAGAAAGCTACATTCTTGACAACACTTTCTGAATCTTTCTCTTTATCAGATATTTCTAAATCAGAGGGAGAGAAGAGGGCTCAAAACAGAGCCTTGGTGGTAAGGCCATTCAGAGATAAGGAGCAGGATATAGATGATTATCTATAAAAAAGAGATTTAGAAGGAAGGAGTGATCAGACCACTGGATAATTTATCCTGGAAGAAAAATAACCTCTTATTATTTGTATTTGATAGTCTGCTGTTTTTCTTTGGCTCTTTTGTTAGTATATCATAGCAAAAAAACAAAAAACAAAAAAAGTGAAGTTCTAAATTAAAACACTGTATATACCAGAAAAAATGGAGAAGCAACAAGTATTATAATCCCAGTTTTGCCAAAGTAGGGTTTCTTCTCAGAAAGTTTTCCATTTTTACCTAAGTCAGTCTCTCCCTCCTGAAGAATGATGGATATTAACTGTAGACATAGAAACTTATGGCTTAAGGAAAATCCTTATATTTTTAAATAATATTTTACTACCAGAATAGTAACAGGACCACAATCTGATAGGGACAGAAATACTGGTCAGTGCATTTTGGTCCTTCATCCTCACTACCAGGAGGGAAGAAATGTTATGATTAGGGAATAGTTACTACAAAGACATTATGGACAGCCATTTGGGGTGATGTAAAACACTGTCCTTTTGTAGGAAACTGGAAGTTAATGTTTGCTTTTAGTTGTATTTGGTATATACAGTTTCAACAGAAGACTAGAAATGAAAGACTTCAGTGATATTTCACAGATCTGAAATCTGAAGAATTCCCAATACAAACAGATGAAGGAGTCTGCCTTCTTTCTTAGAACCTACCACAAATGAAATCATTTGGGCCCCACTGCCACAGATTAGAAGCATGTGGTTTATTTTTAATTTTTTATTACATGATACCACAAAAAATAATCCCCGAGTCTTTGCTGTAAGTATGAGATAGTGAGATTAATGGATTTGATCAATTTTTCAGAAATTCACTGAATTTGGATCTTTTCTTTTGCTACTAAATCAATTAATTTTTGCTTCAAGATAAAAAAATCTGAAAAATAAAGTAAATTGCCTCCCCACTGGGAGAATTTGTACCAGAAAAAACCATATTATGTAGTTCTAGTCTCATTCTGAGGTCACAGTTTCGTACTCTTGAACAGGTGCTGCTGATTGTCTCTTAGTGATCGTTTGGGCCATGTTCCATCATGCATAAAAGAAAGATAACAGGATTCTTTCTCTAATGTGGCTCATGGGATGCTGTGAGGATTAGTCCAAGTTTGGGTTTGTGACAAGGCAAATAAGCAGAAGGAATCACAGTTGGGTCCTTATCCTTTTAACTACTTATTAACCCAAAGCATCGGATCTACACAAGCAAGTTGTTCATTTCGTCATGTCTAGATCCCTAAGGGTAGTTCAGTTCCCATGTCTGAGGCTGTCTCTGCACAAGGAGATGGAAATTCTGACCATCCACAGCAGGCTGTTGAGCAGCATGTTGGCAGCTCTTTCTCGAAGGGAAATGTGTTCTGATCTGCTCTAAAAGAAAAGTTGTGCTCCATGTGTGTGACAAATCCTGGTACAAATTCACTGGGGGTTGTTGATACAGCTGGCTCAGAAGATGATATGCAGTTTTTGTGTGAGTTAGGTTGGCAGCTAATCATATCCCATTCCTGAGAGGTTATCTAATCTTTTCTCTGTTCCTTACTGTTCCCTTGCTCCATCTCACCACTCATTTTGAAAAAGATGAGAAACTCATATTATTCAATAGACTACAGACTAATGTCCAAATGCCCCTTGAGATAGAGAAAGCCTGAATCTCCGGTCAAAGGTGAGGGAAGCATTACTGTGTCTGGGACTGTACCACCTTCTCTTAACAAATTAATTGTTTATTTCTGTTATATTTTTCACTTAGCTAATTTGTATCCTTAAAGGGACAGTTTTTGAATGTTTCTGTCTATCAATTGTAAGCTGTTTCAGTATTTGCCAAAGTACTCTTGTGAAAATAGACTAAAGGACTGAGGATTTTTTGAGTCATTATATTTCCCCTTTGGAGGAAGACAACGAAAAAAGGGAATCTCATCAGGTATTGCTTCTGAATAGAGATTTTTCTCTTCCTTGTCCCCTTATTGAGTCTTCTCTGTCATTATCATATTTACCATGGATATTTCCCAGGTTTCCACACATGAAGAAATCCCTCATCATATGAACAAACAATATTGCATCTGTCCTTAGGGAGTTTCCATCACAACAAGAACCTTTATTACTGAATCAGGAAATCCTTCAAACTCACCTAGAGGATTCCTAATGATGTCTTTTGGAATCTCACCTAAGTTTGGTAGCCCCTGGATAGACCTCCCTTTTAAGAAATACCTTTTAACACAGAGTTACATTTAACATCTTTGATTTTTTAAAAAAAAATTATAAACACTTAGACAATGGCACCAGATTTTGATATGTTGAATAAACAATCCATTTCTCCCTCATTTTTCTTCCATTTTTTCCCTAAGAAATCTGATTTTCCTCTAAATTATGTAGGTTAAGAATATGTCAGAACATTCTGAAAGTAAGTGGTTTGTGATTTAGTTAGAAGATAGAATTTCTTTCTTTTTGATGGTGATGACTTTGTTTCAGCTGAAGGCAGTTTGGAAGAATGAAAAGTCTAGTTTCTCATCTTTACCACACATGCGCGTGTGAATAGCCTTGAATCAAAGACTTGTAAACTGGAAAAAAGAAGGATAGCCTTATATGTGCTAAGCATCACTAACTGATCTATTTGAATATGGCACATATGTTTTAAATGTGTGTGTGTGTGTATGCATAGCTGATCTCAAGTTCAGTTTAATCTAAAATTATTTTTAAAGGACTTCCTGTGTATGCAGAGCATATGTCAGGTACTAGAAGAGATTCAATTTGTGGCAGTGATTTTTCTCCTCATAGGATTTAGAGTCTAATAAGATGATATTATTATATGTTTGGATCTTTATAATACAAAATATTGTATGACAAGATTGTAAGAGAGATACAAACATGTCTATCTAAAATCTCCATGATCTTTGTGATTATTAGTGATTGGTTGATGAGATGTGATTGAATGATCAGAGATGAATCATTTATTGAAGAGCCAACAAATAAGCTGGAATTTAAAGGACATGAAGGGATGTAATCTTCTGTTGGAAAAAAGAGAGCAATAAAATGGCAAAGGTACAGAGGCAGAAAAGTCATGGTAATGTGAAGGGAATAACAAGCATTCTTCTTTATAGCCATAAAATTGACTATGGAATGGACATTATATAATATAAGACCAAAAAGATAAGATGGTGACATTTTGTAAATATTCTTTAATGCAACAGAAAGGAGACCAAATTTTATTCAAGAGGCAGAAACAACCATTGAAGAGTTTTGAGTTGGACATGACCAGATCTATGAATAAGGAAGGAAAGTTTGATAGCAGGATAAAGGATTTGTATAAAGATTAGATGAGGAAGACCAGCAAAGGTGGGAAAACTGTTATTGCAAATATTTGAGCATGAGATAATTAAAACCTGTCCTAAGATGATGGCTGTGGAAATAGGGAAAAAAAGAAGTGAATGGGAGAGATAGTAGGAAATTAGAATTAACAGAACCCAGTACATGAGTTGACATGACAGATGAGAAGAAAAGGACAGAAAGTGACAAACAAAACAAAAGACAATCTTGAAATGACTAGAAGATATTAATAGAAGCAGCTCAGCTTACTTAGTGTTTCTATGGTCTTTTGTAGACATGCTTCTAACATTTGTTCCTCAGGTGCACATCCCAATATATCATCCATGTAATGTAATTAACATTTCTTTTGGAAAAGCTTTTCTTACTAGAAATTCCTGTGGCAAAACTGTCCATTCATATCTTTTATAAGGTTCAGCTAAGTTAACGCTGGGCACCGAAAAGGCAAATCTTTTCATATCCTCCTTATCCATAGGGATAGAATAGAAACAATCCTTAATATCTATGACCCAAAGAGGCCATTCTCTAGGCAATTGAGTAGGAGATGGAAGTCCAGGCTGAAAAGTTCCCATAGTTTCCATCTGTTCATTCACCTTTCTTAAATCTGTTAACATCCTCCATTTTCCAGATTTCTTTTTTACAACAAACACTGGGGAATTCCAAGGACTTAGAGAAGGTTGTAAGTGTCCTTGGTCAAGTTGCTCCTGTATTATATCTAATAAGGCCTTAATTTTATCGCTACCTAAGGGCCACTGTTCTATCCACACTGGTGTATCAGTTTTCCATTGGATAGGAACAGTGAAAGTGTTGGCAGGCCTTCAATAGCAACCCTGCCTAAAAAACCAAGGTACTCATTTGTAATCCTAATTGTTGCAAAATTTCTCTTCCCCACAGATTGATGGGGATTTTTCAACTATAAAAGGAATAAAAACTCCTGTTTTGCCTTCAAAGTTCACCTCAAAGGGGTAGCACTAACTTCAGCTGCTATTGATACCCCTATCCCAGACATATAGGTGTCTGCTTTAATTTTTGGCCAGTGACTGGGCCAATTGGCACCTCTAATGACTGTACGATCTGCACCTGTGTCTACCAATCCTTCTAATGGTAGGCCATTTATATAGATCGTGAGCATAGGTAGGTCAGCTGTTACAGCTGCTATCTAGTATATTCCTGGATTTTGTTGCTTGGAGTCAGAATCTGGGCAACTATCACCAGATTGCTTATTAGGAGTCTGTATCAATAAACCTGATGCTACTATTTCTCCTGGGTGATAAGTCACACATTGTCTACCTGTATTAGTGACTGGGATATTATCTACACATTCCCCAGTTTTCACATCAGTGTGTGGATTGACACTGTTTTGTACGTACTCTTAGGAGGTAAAATGGTCAAGCCTACTGTGCCTGGAGGCAAGGGATCCATAGGCTGGAGAGGAACAGATTTCACCTCTCCAGGGGGTATCTCAGTTGTTCCAGCTGCATACAACTCTATTCTCCCCAATTGTAATCCCTTTCTCCCATCAGATGGCTTCCTGGATGATTGGTCATGTCTGAATATTGAGCCTCTAGGCACTCTCTGGGTGCACCATTGACTGCCATCATACCCCAAGTGTTTTTTGTCTTGGCCCCTGGGGCTGGGACCCTCATCCCGTTTCCCTGAATCAGTCTACATTCTGAGGCCCAATGGAAGCCTCTGTTGCATTTTGGACATGGATATTGGGTCTTGTTCTCCCACCTTGTTTTCTCATTCTGTCTCTATGCCAACATTGAGTTTTCAGATGCCCTATTACCATATTGAAAGCATTGACGAATCTCTCTGGAAGTCCCTTGCCAAAAGGGACCCTGTCTTTCCATGTTGGGATCTTGGGAAGTCTGCATCATAGCCTGGCTATAAAAGGCATTTGTGTCCACTGTGGCACAGTGTCTTATGATCTCCTCTAAAGGAGCATCCTTGTGTAGTCCTAGTATAAGTCTTCTACCAACCTCATTAGCATTTTCTTTAGCAAGTTGCCTTATCAAAATGTCTGTTACTGCCTTTTCACCATTAGTTCATATGATAGCTGTCTGCAAACATCCCACAAAATCAGCAAAGGTTTCATTTGGTCCTTGTGCAATTTTTGTGAAGGCCTGACTTTTCTTGTTATTGTTGGGGAGAAAAGTCCATGCTTTAATAGTAGCAGCAGCAATTTGCTCATATGCTGCTATGGAATAATCTGTACTGAAATTTCTGCATAAGAACCTACACCTGTTAGTTGGTTATAGGTGACTGGAGTATTAACTGCACTTTGACTATTTTGTTGGGCTTGCATCCTACCAGAAAGCCACAGCAAGTTTTGTCCAGGTTCTAAGCATAACCTTGCTATAGATTTCCAGTCACTAGGGGTTAAGACTTCGTAAGCCAAATTCTGTAATAACATCTTAACATAAAATGATGTAGCCCTATGAAGAGTGCAAACCTTTTTTCAAGTCTTTGAGGATTTCTATATCAAAAGGATTGTATCTTCTACTTTCTTGTCCTGAAGAGTTAAACAGTTGAATCACTGGATACATTCCTAGTTTCAAATCACTTATATCCTTCCTTTCTCTGTGGCTTTAAGTACTGCCTTTTGCAATCTACTCATAGGAGGAGGTGATTGCTGGGGGGGGGGGCAGGGGGGGGGGGCTGGGCCCCTCCCACTACTCCTCCTCCCTATGCCGGAAGGTGAAGTTGATGGGGGCATGTCAATTATCTGCTCCATAGGCAGGGTTGAAGCTGCCTTGTGAGAGGGAGAATCACCACACCCTTGAACCTCATTTAAGTCCCCATGCCCTCTGGCGATATGATCATTAACCTGTTGTCTTCCTCTTTTTCCTCATACGTCTTCATATGGCTGTTCTGAAAACTTTTCTTTTTTCTATAACTTGCAGGATTCTTTAAGGCCAATTATATTATGTTGTATATATAGAATGTTTCTTTGGAAATTGAATCAGAACCATTATAATTATAATATTCATGTAGTTGATCTCCTACAAGTTTCCAATTATCTACCCTTATATCTTCTTCATTGAAGAACCAAGGGGACATACGTTCTAATGTCTCCAGGAATCCATCAATCTGCTCCCAAGTCATAATTAAACCCTGTCTCTTTATCAGTCTGAGTATGCTTCTTGTACATCTCCTTTGGGGTGGGGTTGGGGGTTGGGGTGGGGGAGAATCTTTTCCTAATATCTGCCCCATTTCAGCTAGAAAAGGTTACTAGTTTAGCCCTTAACAAAGTAAGTTCCCTGTTTGTCTATTAAAATACTCACCCAATTTCCTGGTCACCGGGTTCTTTAGTGAAAGTAGGGTCCTTGGTCCACATGTTTGGTGCCAATTGTGAGAACCGAGTTAACACTCTGGATACTTTAGAATCAGCCAGAGTCAGGATAAGCAAAAATCCTTGGTTTTTATTCTTGGTTGAAATGAGAGGAATGGACACAGGAATCTCCACAGCTCTCTTCTTCCTCTGCCGGCCAGGAGTCACTCTGGCTTGTCTTACTCTCTCCTCCAAATCTCTCTATACACTAACAGATTGAGCCAGCACAGAATAGTGGAGAAGGCCATTTTCTAAGCATATGCTAATAGAATATTGTCCAATCCGTAGTTGGCCGTAAGTGCTTGGTTGTCTGATCTCAGTGCATGAACTCAAGAGTTTTCAGCCCTTTACACATAGTCTCTTCACTTTAATAGGGCTCTGATCACAGAGGTAAAGTGAATGACCCAAATTCATATATGAAATAACAGAGATAGGATTCAAACTTGAGCTCTCTGTTCATTATTCTTTCTTCTGCATATAATGCATTTATTTACTAATTTTTTGTTTATCTTACTTAGGGGTAAAATTAGCATTTCCATAAAATAAGATAATTAAAAATGATTGTGCATGAAACTGCATATCTATTATGTATAACTCACTCTTCCTTTAAAATATGTAATAAAATAAATATAATAATAAATAATAAAATAATAATATTAAATACTTGTAAGTACAATGCCGAATCAATCACAGGAACTAAACAAAATTATAAAAAGCTTTTCTTAGTAATAAAATCAGACTTAAATAACTGAAAAAAAATATTAACTGTTCATGGGTAGACAGGGCCAATATAATAAAAGTGATAATTTGTATATTAATCCTGATTTATATATTAAATGCCACCCCAAATTTAATTTCCAAAAAAAGTTTTACTGAATTAGTAAAACAATAATAATAATTCATTTGGAAACACAAAAAGCAAAGAATATCAAAGAAACTAATGAAAAAATGTAAAGGAAAGAAATTTAGGAGTACCAAATTTTATATTCTATTATAAAGCAGTAATTATCTTTTTTTAAAATTTTTTTTATTTAATAGCCTTTTATTTACAGGTTATATGCATGGGTAACTTTACAGCATTAACAATTGCCAAACCTCTTGTTCCAATTTTTCACCTCTTACTTCCCACCCCCTCCCCTAGATGGCAGGATGACCAGTAGATGTTAAATACATTAAAATATAAATTAGATACACAATAAGTATACATGACCAAAACGTTATTTTGTAAAGCAGTAATTATCAAAACTCTCTGATACTGGCTAAGAAATACAAAGGTAGATCAATAGAATAGATATACAATTTATACTAGCATATCATGCATTTATAAGCCTTGCAAAAAGAAGTTATTCCCCATTGTTGTCAGTTATTGAGGAAAATATACCATTAATTTCCGCATGATTTGACTTTAATAAATCTAACTTCTCCTACTGAACTTTTAGCAGTTACAAATAATGATTCTTATTGTTTTATCTGACTTTTAGCTCATTTCATTTCTATGACTTATCAGGGACAGATTAATAATAGAGCATAAGAAAATCACCCCTCACTAATATAATAAAATATAAATATATAGAATAACAAATTGTTAAATAGGATCTTAACTTTTATTTTTAATAAGCATGGTTAAAAATATTCTGGTATATGATAAAATGTCCACTTTTCAAAAATTAATCTTAAGTGACTATATAAAAATCAGCATCTTGAATAAAGCACATTGATTTTTAACACAATGAAGAAAAACTGTAAAACAAAAAAAAAATGCCCAAGAGAATACTGATTAATACTCATAGCCATACTTTCAAAGAAAGTACATAAATTGAAGCATCTCAGCATCAGAATAAGATGTCCTTTGTTTGGAAAAGGAAGCATGGAGTTATTAGTGGGAGCCCCAAACTCAAAAAGACAGTATTTTGAGTGTCAGAATGGGTAAGACTACAATATTGCTAGAGGTACACTATTAGAAAGTGATCTGAAATTGTAAGGATGTTTTAATACATCTGAAATATTTAGAACAACATGCTAATAGAACGAAGAATTTACAGATTTGTGCTAATAAAGCATTTTATATATGCCTTTATTTTGTTACAACTATACCTTAATTTGATCTGATTCATAAATCAGTCTTTTATATTTGATTAATGTTAATTGGTAATCTTTTGGTAAACTAAGAGCAGTGGGTGGAAATTGCAGAGAGGCAGATTTACATTTGGTGTAAGGAAAAACTGCCACTCTGGGAAAAGGTTGCATGGGAATGTAATAGATTTCTCTTCACTTGAAGATCTTCAAGTAAAGGCTAAATGACCACTAGTCATGGTTGTTGAAGACATAATTGCTTAAAGGTAATAGAAAAGATGGTCTCTGAGGTCCCTTTCAACTCTAGGATCCTGTGAAATTTTATAATAATAGTCTATGTACAACAGACTTATCTAATAAAAGTTATGTTATAGTTAATTTATACTTCAAATGTTTCCGGATTTATTATTACTTGTGGTGAATAATTTACTAATAAAAATGAGAAACTTTGGGGCTTCAGGAATAACTTTTGCATTGTCAATATATTAATATGTCATGATACAAATGAGAAGCAAGTTTGGACAGTGGCAGGGGGAGATAATAGAAGAATGAGTGGATACTGGGTGATGGTATTCCAATCATTTCCCTTCTCCTTCCTTTTCTTATGTAGGCCTACTAACAGTAATTAGGGAGCTTTTTAATATTCAAGAAACTATTTTCACTTTTGTGGAAATAGTCTATCTTCAACACTGAGAGCACAGGGAAATAGCACAATCCCACCACACAGTTCAAGCATTACAATACAATTCTCAATGCTTTTCTCTGAAATTATTCAGCATTTAATTTGTATATATTTTGTATTTAATTTTTATATATACATATTCTCCCACCCCAATATAATATAAGTTCATTTAGGGAAGGAACTATTAAATTTTTGTCTCTCTATGTCCAATGCCCAGCACTATATCCAGCACATTGTAGGCATTTAATAAATGTTTATTGACTGATCCAGTATATGCTGTAGTCTTCTTGTTCTATTTCTCTTCAGATTTCTGTTCCAAAATCAAAGGGATACTGCATATAGTTCTTTTCTGGCAGACTGTATGTTCTGTAAAATGCAATAACAAATAATGGTGTGTCCCATGATGAATTAGAGCAAGGAAAGACCCCAGTACTCTATTTGGAGAGATGAATAGAGAGTATTAGTCATATTGATTTTATAGATTGAATCAAAAACTGCCTTCCTGGCTGTTTGTTAAAGAAGTACATCAGTGAGGACTTAAAAGCCACATTTTGAGTAATAGAAGTATATCTTCCTCACACCACAGATAATCCTAAAACTTTGGGAGTAAGTTGTAGCATTGTGGCCAATGTCATTTGGCATGAGTTTTGACCTTCCTGCAAGAGTGAAGGTTTGGATCAGAGCTAAGAAAGAAGAAAGGAAATCAAGACTATTCGATGGTTATGTTACATAGGTATATACTAGAAAATGCAAAGCAGACCCAAAAATCCCTAAATGGGAAGATGTCAGCAATTATGGGGATGCATTATTCTGCAGAAGGTGACAATTAAATAGAATCTTAAAAGGCATTTAATTGGAGACATGAGATGAAGTGAAGGTGAGGTTGGGGAGAGGGATAACAAATAAAAAGGCACAGAAGTGAGAGATGGAGTATTATGTGTCAAAAATATCAAATAGGCCAACTTGGCTGGACTGTTGCATACATAATTCCAGGAGACTGGAAATGAAGAAAGGGATAAAGCTGTGAAGAATTTTAAATGCCAAATAGAGAAATTTATATTTGATATTAGATGTAAGAAAGAATAAATTCAGTTTTTAGAAGGGAGGGTTGTTTCACCATCAGAACCGTATTTAGGAAAATTCTTAGCTAAATGAAGAATAAAGTGGAATAGGATATATCTTCAGCCAGGAAATCTTTTGCAATAATACAATAATACAAGGGCCCAAAGTAGGATAATAGGTATGAGTACTAAGACGAGTTCATATGCAAGAATGTAGCCAGAAATGTCCAAATTTGGCAACTAGTTAGACATATAAGGTGAGTAAGGAACCAGTCATTATAATGAATTTGCAAATGAATGATGGGAAAACCTAATTGGTGTTCTTGTTATCATACTTGGTTTTTCTATGGTTTAGGCTGAAAAGGGTTGGAATATCTCATGGAAGCTAATGGGAATTATAGGAATTGGTGAAGTTTTTTTTTTAAGGGTGGAAAGTTGGGTGTGCTTGTAGGGAATGGGGTAAAAACCAGTAAATATATACATGCTGAGTATTAGAAAGAGAGGAGAAAGTTATTGCAATCTACTAAGGATAAGGGGTGATAGGATTAAGGATATATATAGAGAAGTTTGCCTTAGCAAAGAAAAGATACTAGAATAGAAGAGAAGGATTTCACTTTTTTTTTTTTACACTTTACTGTTCTTTACATCCAATGGCACTGGCTTCTGTGATGTTGCTTGAACAAGATCCTTCTATTTGCTAGTGGATTTTTGCTAGCTGTCCTCCATCTCTATCATTCTCTCCTTCCTTGTCTCTGCCTTTTGGCTTCAAGTCCCAGATAAAAACTTATTTTATATAAGAATCCTTTCCTGATACCTCTTAATGTTAATTCTGTTGATTATCTCCAATTGTTGTTTGCAACTATCTGTTGAAAATGTCTGTCAATTTTCAGATAAAGAAATTGAAACCATTTCTAGTCATATGAAAAGATGCTCCAAATCACTATTGATCAGAGAAATGCAAATTAAGGCAACTACTACACACCTCTCAGATTGGCTAAGATGACAGGAAAAGATAATGACGAATGTTGGAGGGGGATGTGGGAAAACTGGGACACTGATATATATAGTTGGTGGAACTGTGAATGGATTCAGTCATTGTGAGGAGCAATTTGGAACTATACTCAAAAAGTTATTAAACTGTGCATACCCTTTAATCCAGCAGTGTTTCTACTGGGCTTATATCCCAAAGAGATCTTCAAGGAGGGAAAGGGACCTATATGTGCAAAAATGTTTGTGGCAGCCCTTTTCATAGTGGCAAGAAAATGGGAAACTGAGTTGGAGGCCCATCAGTTGGAGACTGGCTGAATGATTTATGGTACATGAATGTTATGGGATAGTATTTATTCTAGAAGAAATGATCAGCAGAATGATTTCAGAGAGGCCTGGAGACTTACATGAACTGATGCTGAGTGAAGTGAGCAGAACCAGGAGATTATTATACATGGCAACAACAAGACTATACAATGATCAATTCTAATGGACATGACTCTCTTCAACAATAAGATGATTCAAACCAGTTCCAATTGTTCAGTGACAAAAAGAGCTATCTACACCCAAAGAGAGGACTGTGGGAACTGAGTGTGGACCACAACGTAGCATTTTTACTCTCTCTGTTGTTGTTTGCTTGCATTTTGCTTTCTTTCCCAGTTTTTTTTTCTCTTGTGCAACAAGATAACTGTATAAATATGTATACATATTTTGCATTTAACATATACTTCAACATATTTAACATATATTGGACTACTTGCCATCTAGGGAAGGGTATGAGGGGAAGGAAGGGATAATTTGGAACAAAAGGCTTTGCAAGGGTCAATGTTGAAAAATTATCCATGCATATGTTTTGTAAATAAGGAAAATGTGTTTGTGAGCACCTTGAGTACAGGTACTATTTTTGCCTTTTTATGTATCCCTATTGTTTAGCACAATGCCTGACTTGTGCTTAATAAATGATGACTTGACTTGACTGATGAATACAGGGGGAAACTAGCATAAGAATATGTTAAGGTATTATTAGATGAGGAAGAACAGAGAAGAGGAGACTCTTAGCAAATGACCTCTATTTTTTTAGTTGAATATGAGGTGAGAAAGTTAAGTTTTCAGTTGAGAAGTTAAGAAGTGGATTGGTAGAATGTTGTGAGTAGCTTGAGAAGAGACCTTTTGGAATAATTGCTATAGTAAGTGAAATAGTAAGGAGGAGTATAAGAATTACTTTGCTGAAGTGAGGGCCCACTTTAAGTAACAGAATGAAAATCCATTAGTGGACCCACTACATAGCTATATGGCTTCCTTCCAGTTCCATTTAAGCAAGAATGCAAGGAGGCAGACAATGTGAACTCTCCAAAGTTGGTGTTTTTCACAATGTAAGTAGGATTGGATAAGAGTGTGAAAAATTTGAAGCTCAGGGAAGCCTTGAGTTGAATTAGTTTGCTATGAAACAGAACTTATGAAAAAAAGGAGATTATAATCAGAGTAAAGACAATAGCCTAGGAAAGCAATGAGGGGTCTAAAAATTCAATATCTTTGTCTGTAAATGAGTTGAATTGGAGTTGAATAGATTGAGGAAATGGAAGGTTGGAGTGTTTGAGAAAACATCAATATGCATGTTGAAGTCCCCTTGCAGAAGGGTAGCAATTAGGGTGCAAATAAAGGTGGAAAACATTGACTTCATTTAGAATGGAAGGAAAAATATCCTTTGATATTCTTTAGGATCTAGAGCACAGCCAAAGACAAACTAATATGTGCAAGTTCAGGGAAAGAGGACTTCAACTCATGTTAAGGCAGAACTTCCTAATAACTAGAGGTGTCTGAAAGTTGAAAGGGCTGCTTGGTTACGAGAGATGCCCATTCTTGAAGGCATTCAAGCAGAAGTTGGATAATTACTTGTCAGGGATATCACAGGAGGGATTTATGTTTTAGGTAAGGGGATGGACTAGAAAAAGTTATTAGGTAAAGAAATGGACTAGATGATTTCCAAGTCTGACATTCCATGACTTTAAAGAGCAAAAATTTGTTGGACTTTGCAAATATTAACTGAATATTTAACAGAGAGTTGATATTAGCAATGCATTGCTGAGAATGTCATAAAGTTGTCATCCCTCTGATGGTTGATTTGCAATTCTACCACTTGGGAGAGGTTAAATTTCTCTTTTTAGAAAGTTCTCTGAAATTTACCAGATGGTGGTAGAGAATCATAGCCTGAGCTACAAGGCACAAGAGATTAGCACTAATTCTCACTTTTATTTAAATATCTATAGCTATATTACATTAACATTTTACTCTGATGGCTCATCATAGCATGCAGGTGATCCTGAGTTATTAAAAGTTATGTCACTAAAGTCCAAGTGTTGGCAGGTCCTAGTAAGATGCAAAAGTTTTCATTTGGGGTCTAGATAGAGACTGAGCATATTTAGTCCAAGGACTAATTTGGTTAATTTCCAAATGTTTGTCATCAAAAGGTAAGCTTGTTAGAAAAAAACTTCTTTTTTCTTTCTTTCTTTTTCTTTTTTTTGCCAGAACCATCTGGGAAGCATAAAACCCTCATATCTGTTTTCTCCTAATGGCAATCAAGATTTCCATTTTTCTCTTCTTGAGTAGGGAGTGAAGAGTCAAAATAACCTGATCAGAATGAGTACAAAATAACTGGCAGATTTTTCAAAAAACAATTTTACAATAAGGGGACAAGTTTTTTTAAAAGGTTAAGTAAGATATACTAAGAAAGAATATTGGGGTTTTCCCCACCCTTATGTTCTCAACTTGTTTTGTCAAATGATATTGTTAATTTAAAAAAAAGAACTTTCTAAGTTTGGAGCTCTTTATGAGCCAGTTATTTCTGAATCTAAGATGAAAAGAAAGAAAAAGAAAAGGCTGCATTGAACCTTATTATTCTGTTACATTATGATGGCAGCTAATCTGTGAGAGAACAACTTAATGTATGGAAACAGATTTATCAAGAATTGATGGAATTGGACATGCACTCTGGCCTCTTCTGGGAAGATGTGTATTTTGGTCCCTTCTTTTATTAAAGGGCGTGTGTGACCAACATTTCAAATGGTTCCTTGACTCTGGTGATGGGGGTGGGGCAGAGAATCCAAATAAGATTTACAAGAGAACCAGGAAGGTTTCCCCCCACCTAGTAATCTTTAAATGGACAAAATATTCCCTCTTCTCTCTGTACTTCTCTTTTACATGTGTGGTTTGAAGCTCTGAAAGCTCTCTTTTTTCTTTCATACTTCTAACAAAAGGAGTAGTGTTTTCCTCCTACTCCACAGATGTAGATATAGCAGTTATACACATCCATGAAGCAAGTGCATGCCCTTTCCTGTGACTAAATATCAAATCTTTTGCTTTATATTTCTTTCTCTGAACAAAGATGCCTGAATGGCAGTCTGAGATGGATGATTCCTAGTCAGCTATATCCCATGAGTTTGAGATCCAGAGTTATTGCAAGGTCCAGGTGCTAGTTGACCAATGAGAAAGATTTTTGCAACTGCAAATGTCTTAAACATTAGATGATTTTGACTAGAAGACTGAACCAGAAGGTCAGAAGATATGATCTTTGAGTCAATTGCTTCTTGACCACTGGAGATTAAAGTGAAAATGGAATTTGCTCAGAATTTACTTATGAGTCCCTAGTAATTTTTTACCTGCTGGGAAAATATAACAAAAGTTTTGAATTAATGTTTCATTTTTTACATGTTTTATGACATATGCTAATAGATTCTTTTGTGTTTTGTGTTTCTTTTGTGGAGGTGGAAATAAATAGTACTCCTATCCTTGATAGCTACTGCTTTATACATTAAGTATTTTTTTCTAGAAGGAACATTTGCTAATATCTCATAGGGGAAATCCTAGATGTGAGCCTATCTAAACTTATGCAAGATGTTTTCTCAAGGTTTGGGGAATAATAATCTAGAGAATGTGAGGAATTAAAAAAAAAAAAGCCTAATTTTGAGGGTCAGGGCTTCTCAGGACTAAATCTGGTCTGCCTAATTTCAGAGCCAGGGCACTGTTTGGCCCACAGGTATCCTGCACATTTTACATTACTCTTTATTTACCAAACTAATTTCTAGTTCTCAAATGATCTGAATTGAGTGTCCCTTTTTTCCATCTTTCAGAAGTCTTTACTCTTCCCTTATTCTCTCTAGCTTGGGAAGTGACTGAAATTGTGAGATGGGACTAGAAGTCATAGTCAAGTTTCCAAAGCAGACTCTGAAAATGAAGCTAGACTACATATGCTTCTAGGATACACAATAAAAGACAAAGTATTGTAAACATATAGGTGTGTATGAGGTGTGGCCCCCCACAACAGGGAACATGGTCAAGTCCCCAGCTGCAGGATTTATGTACAGCCTGCAGGTGTCTGGGGCCCACTGTGCCTCCACAGCACACAAGTAGATGCCTGAGTCTTCAGGCTTGGAATTGGTGATGTTTAAGAAGCTGTGTCCTTCTTTGGAATTAATTGAGGTTCCCAATCTTCCTTTTTTCTTCATCCCTATCGTCAATACAAATAAGGAGACAATACCTTCTTGAGGATCCTGCTTGAACCACTGTAAACTGTTTTCAATAAATGAGAAATTACACTCGAGGGTGACATTGTCCCCCTCTTGCAAGGTCAGGGACTGAGGAATCTGCTCCACCTTCTTCTGGCCATTCACCCCTGTTCAGAAAGACAGGATAGCAGTTTTGTTAAACTATATTTTCTTTCTAGTCTTCTGCAAGTGCAGATAAAACAGATTGAGCATTGCTCCTGCCCCTCAATTTTGAAGGGAATGTCCCTTCTCCATTTCTATTTCTAACATCTACTCAACTCACCGGCAAGATGGAAGCACAGAAGCACTACTGAGAATCTTAGGAACTTCACCATTCTTCCTTCTGCATGGATCAGTACAATTTAGTTTGGGGGTAATTAGATAATTATAATAATGGGATTTAGTTTTATGCACAATATTCTGACTGAAGGCTCTGAGGCTTCAAGTATGCTGCTCTTGCTCTCTTGCTCCAGAAAACATAGGAAATACTTTAAACCTTTCAGCCAATCATAAATAGCCTTCCTCCTCCATATGGGATGTGAAGGGAAATGGAAACATTGCCATCTTGAGGCCAGATCTCCAATTGCTAATGTGATATATTCCTCTCATGCTTTTCTTTCTTGGACTCTGGAGCACATGACTGACAATTTGGTTTGTTGGTTGCCAAATGCAGAAACCTGTTTCCCAAATTTCTCCCTGGATAGAAACAGCATACTGTTGTAACTAGGGGCTCAAAAGCTTATTTGCATAATGATTCTCCTTATTGGTAGAGACTGATTATTCAGTGTTCCAAGGAGTTTGGGACTCACTCCACAATAACTAACAGGCATATAGAGCATTAAGGTTTGCAAAACTCTGTACATATATTATCTCATTGGATTCTATCTTATTGGCATTCAGAAGAGGGAGAGCTTAAATTGGGTGGGGATGATCAAAGCTTTCACAAGACAGTTGAGGTTTTAATTAGTCTTGAAGTATTAATATTGCATTGATATCGAAATGGGGGATTGAAGGGACGACACTGCAATTGGAGGAAACATCAAGAATAAAGATTGGTAATTCATTCAGAAGCTGCCTGACGAAATGTATGTCATATGCAATTGGTACATAGCCTTAATATTTGATGCTATATGCTACATGTGCTGTTATATATTATATTTCTGCATGTAAATTATATTCAATTCCAATGTGGATATTGTATACCATGTACTTACACATATCTTGCATATTTAGGATGGTTACCTGTGACTATTATTTACCAATTGATGAATGTTTATGCTATATACTCAGATATATATGATAAGAAAAAAATGTAAAAGTGAGAAAGTAAAAATAAAAGAGAGTTGCATTTAGCAAATGGCTAAAATATCAATTTGGTCAGAGCCAACAATTTTTGTAGGGAAACAGTAGAAGATAAAGTTTTATAGTAAGGTACAGAGTCCTGGATAGGATAAAGGATTATACCTTTATTTAGTAGACCAGGAACATGTTTGCTAATTCCCAAAGTCTTTTCTCTCTCTTCCCAAAGAGAACCTGAAACCTCATCTGTCTTCTTTCAAAGATGGAAGCCAAGAGAAACTCTGCTTTCTGTCAAGCTCTTGATAACTCTGTTCTGCATGCAGCTGCTAGTTGAGTAATTATACTCTCCACCAATATGTAAATGTACAAAGCCTAAATTCAGGGTTACTAAAGAAATTAAAATTCTTATTCTTTCTTTATTGTTGAGCCCTCTCTCTGAGCCTGATTGGGTGATAACTTGGTTTTCAGGTACCCACTCTAGCAGGCATTTCAGTTTTAAAATAGAGCAAAGGTTCTAGAGATTAGCTGAGAGCCCATCCCAGACTGGGTTACCATCAATCCATTCACCAGATGCAGGTTTTCTGTACAGACAACAGATGCCTGGGGAGCACTGTGCCTGAATGGCACAGAGATAAGTGCCTGAGTCTCTGGGTTGGGAGGCTGTGATATACAGGGAGCTCTGCCGTTTCTTTGTGTTGAGTGTGGCTCTTAAATTTTCTTTCTTCTGTGTCTCTCCAGTCAAGAAAAACAGGAAGATGAGGCCTTCTCCAGGTTTCTGTTTGAACCACTGTAAGGTGGTCATAGTAGATGAGTAATTGCACTTCAGCATGAAGTTGTCTCCCTCCTGGAGGCTCAAGACTTGAGGACTCTGGTCCACCTTTACCTGTCCTCTCACCCCTGATCAGAAAGAATAGACACAAGTTAGTGGAGAATGGCTGTGATTTTTTATACCCTTTTACATCTAGAATTGAAAGAGATCCTTAAGACTTAAGCCCTTCCCTTCCTTTTCCCATTTTCACGAAGAGAAAACCTGAGCCCCAAAGAATTTAAATGACTTGTCCAACATCCCAAAGGCAGTGTCAGAAATGGGTTCTGAACCCAGATCCTCTGAATGCTCTTTTCCCTATACTCTGTTGCTTCCTTTCCAAGCCCATGAAGATATCTAAAAGACTTTAAGTCTTTCTGAACTCACTCCACTGCTTTTCTAATGGAAGCCACTTAATTTTCTCTTGAAGTACAACTCTAACTCACAATAAATCTGGAGCCAGATGAACCAGAAGGAAGCTCCCAGTGGCCTCTTCAAGGTAACTTTCTCTCTGTTATTGTTCATCCTCCCTGTTTGAAGAGGAACAATGACTGTCAACTCTGCCCCCTCTGTCTCTACCTAAGGGCTCTCACACCAGGATGTCTTTTAACTCAGAAGCCTCTGGGTGTGCCTTGAATGGTTCTAGCTGTTTTAAAGTTCAAGGGGCCTCTGTGGTGTCAGACACACTCAGAGAGAGAGAGCAGTTCTAAGAGCCTCTCACTCAATTCTGTAACTTAAAAGCTCCTCTCTAGTTAGCTAGAACTCAGTTTATTAAAGGTTTTGGAGTTGGAAAAGCTTTAGGGATTATTTAGTTCTACAGACGAGGAAACTAAGATCCAAGAAAAGTGATAGCCTTGACTGCTATTTTTTTAAAAACAATTTTATTTAAAGTTTTAAGTTTCAGTTTCTTATCCTCGTCCCTCCCTAATCTCCCCCATCTCTGAGAAGATAAGCAATCAGTATAGGTTATATATGTACAATTATAGAAAACATTTCCATATTAGTCATTTTGTACAAGGAGACTTGAATAAAATAAAAAAAAATTGAAAGAAATTGAAAAATAAGATGCATCAGTCTGAATTTAAACAATATCTTTTGGTTCTTATTCTGGAGAAAGAGAGTATGCTTCATGATTACTCCTTTGGGATTGTCCTGGATCATTATGCTGCTGAAAAATAAATAAGTCTATCATAGTGATCACACAATGTTGCTGTTTTAGTGTTTGATGTTCTCCTGATTCAGCTCATTTCACTATACATCAGTTCGTGGTAAGTCTTTCCAGGTTTTTCTGAAATCATCCTGGTTTGTGATTTCTTATAGCACAATAATATTCTATTACAATTATATACCTCAGCTTCTTCAGCCATTCCCCAATTGATGGACAGCACTTCCCTTTTCAAGTCTTTGCCAGCACACGTAAAAAACGTTTTTATAAATATTTTTATACAACTTAATCCTTTTTCTTTTTTGGGATGTCTTTTGAATATAGATCTAGCAGAGGTATTGCTGGATGAAAGAGCCTGCAATTTTATAGTCCTTTGTTGCCCACTATCATGTTGATAACAAGTAATGAAGCCAGGTTTCATTGCCATAATCCCTGATTCCAGATCTAGCGCTATATCTGACCCTGACACCTATATTTCATATATAGGAAATAAAGGAAGTTCAGTAGATGCCCATCGATTGTGGAATGGCTAGATAAATTATGGTATACAAATATAATGAAATACTATTGTGCTATAAGAAATGATGAGCAGGCAGATTTCAATAAAACTTTGAAAGATTCACATGAAGTGATGCTAAGCGACATGAGCAGAACCAGAAGAACATTGTACACAATAACAGTCACATTATATGATTCTCAGCAATACAATGAATGACATAAAATAGCTCCAAAAGACTCATGATGGAAAATGCTATCCACATTCAGAGAAAGAACGATGGAGTCTGAATGCAGATTGAAGCATACTCTTCTCACTTTTTTGTTTGTTTTTCTTTCTGATAGTTTTTCCATTTTGTCCTGAGTGTTCTTTCACAGCATGATTAATGTGGAAATATGATCAATATGATTGTACATGTATGATATATGTATAGCACATAAACACACACAAGACACATGTATGTATGTATGCATACACAAGTATATATATATGTACATGCACAACTATATACTTATACATCAAGACATACATGTACATAATAATTGATAGTGTTTATAAGTACATGCATACCTTGATATATGTGTATATGCACATGGATGAATGAATATAGACATGCATATAAGAATATATACATATGTGTATATTATATATGTATATATTATAAGATATTATATATTACATTATATATAGTAAATGTAAATTGTATTTATATTGAATATATATTTATAATATATAGTTGCATTTTCAGTGTATCTGCTTGTTTGTGTCTCTCTGTGTGTGTATATATATATATATATATCAACATTATTCACAAAGATACACATTTATGCACAAAGATGCATAGATATATTTATAGCATGATTGTTAATATTTTATATATTTATATACCATATTATATTTATAATATACAGTTGAATTATAAATATATCTGCATATCTGTCTATATATAATATACACATTATATACATATATTACATATACATACATATTATACATATAATAGAAACACATATAATTTAATATACATTAGTATGCATGTATTTTCCACATCCCTCTAATATATACCAGAGAGAGACATCTGATATCTGGTTGTGTCTAAGACTTGCCTTTAAAGCTCTGCTTTAAACAAAATATCCTTAAGATATATTGTCTTCTTATGTGATCTAACCACAGATTTTCCTACCTATCCTAGAAAGAAATGGTTCAGATTGACCACTTAAAGGTTCCATTAAAATGAATGGAACGGTCAGGAAAACACAAATTTGAAAGGAATTCTGCCTATGGTTATTCATACTGTGTCATTTATTCATTGTGATTTTCTGGATATCATGTTAAGATTCCTTTCTTTATATGTGTTATTTTTTGGAGTTCTCAAAAGATGAAAGATGTGGCTAATGTTGGTGGAATTCAATTTTGAGACAAAGTTTTGAATCATTATGTTACAGCTTTATAGTTGGAAGAGACCTTTATTACCAATCACCCTCATTTTATAGATAGAAAAAGTGAGGCTTGTGTGTTTGAGTAACATGCGTTAACCAAAATCACAGTTATTAGCTAGAAAAGCTTGAGATTTGCCTCTGATTCAAATATCAGCCCCTTTCAACAGTACCACATAACATGGAGTTTCATTCATTAGAAGCACAGAAGGACATTTCCAGTCTGAGAGTAATAAAAAAAGCCATAATGTCCAAGAGCAGAAACATTTCCAGAGATAGCATTTTTAAAAATAGTCTTTTCCTCCTTATTTCCTAGTTACAGTAACTCTAATCCTAATCCTACTCTTAGTAGTCTGGGACAGCAGAACAGGGGATTATCTTTCACTGTGGAGATAACAAAATAATTAAATTCTATTGGGGAGAGAGAATAAAATCCCCCTCTCAGGTATGGACAGATTCCAAGTCACTCCTGTGTTCCTCAGGATTTGAAAATCCACCTTTTTTTTCCTGTCTGGATATGATCAGATCCCAGAAGTGAGATTCATTGATTTAGAGCTGGAAAGAATATTGGCAGTCATCACCTCCAACCTCCTCCTTGAACAGATGAGAAAAATGAAAACTAAAGAAAGTTAATTTATCCAAGATGGCATACGGGTTTAAACTGAGTTTCTGAGCTAGATATTTTGATTCCTGATTTTATATACTTTCCACTAAGCCATGCTGCCTATAAAATAGTAAAAGAATGAAGATTATTGGCAGGGGGAAGGAGTGAGTGATAATATTGAGAAAATAAAGTTGTTATTACTTAACTATTTTTTGTAAGTAGCACAGAACTGAATCTGCAACTTATATTTAAGAGTTTTCATAGACATAAGGAAATTTAATTTCTCCTCTATTCCACTAACAACCATTTATTACCTTTAGTAGGCCTTTTTCTGAACCAATTACAGAATGATCTTTGAGCATAGTTTAGTATACTGGACATGTATCCTACATGTCCTATATATCCTATATACATGGAGTAATGGATCAAAAATATTTAAAAATACAGTTTGGTCTCAGTAGAGCCCCTATCTGAGAGAGTGCCAAGCTTGCAAATGTATCTAAGTCATTCAAGCTCCATCCATTCTTCCTGAAAATCAGGGGCTTTTGCTTGTACTAGAATGAACAAAATTGAATTCACTAAGAGAAATCAAATAAGAAGTCATCCCAATCTAAGCATAAGGTAATTGTTAAATGTCTTTGCTCAATGGAGTTGAATAATGTAATGGAAGACATTGGATATGAAGTCAGAGGATTTGGATCTTAATTCTATCCTTTATTGTATGTGACTCTGGGCAAATTATAAATATGGGTATCAGTTTCCTCATTTGTAAAATGAAGAAGTTGGACAGATAATCTCTAATATTGCTTCCAACTCTAATATTCTGTGGTCCTAAAACCACAATAGCTAAGGCAAGAGTGGAAAATATGATCTATGAATCCTTGGGGTATAAGTCTGGGAAGATTAACACAGAAAAACTAGTTGGATTAGTATTCTCTTTGGGAAGCAGTGCCCTCCTGTGGGTATATAAGTGAAATGGAGGCCAATGTCTCAAACTGTGGTTTAAGATCCCACATGGAGTTTTGTAACTGAACATGAGAATCGCAAAATTACGATTTTGTAATGTTTTATTTTTATATCTATTGTATATATCCAGGATTATGCAAAAATTTCTTTGGTAAAAAGGAGTCATGAATGGAAAAAGTTTAAGAAACTCTGCTTATTCCTGCTCCTGGCCTTATTTATTTCTTTTAGAATAAAACATTTTTTTCAATTAATAAGCATTTCTTTTTTCTTACTTAAAGAAAAAGAAAACCTTTATAATAAATATGCATGCTCAAGGAAAAATTTCTATCTATCTATCATCTATATATCTATCTATCCATCTATCTATCTATCTATCTATCTATCTTTTTTTCCCATTTGATCTCATTTTGCATTCTGAGTTCTTCATTTCTCTCTCTATCTCTTTGGAATTAAGGCTAATATTGCATTGATGAGAGTTTTAAGTCTTTGAAAATTGTTTATGTTCACAATGTTTTTGTGAATTATATAAATTGTTCTTCTGGATCTGTTCACTTATCTTGTCTAGATAATAGCTAGGATTTATGTAGTGCTTTAAGGTTTGTAGAGCACTTTATTTTGTGCTATCTCTTTTGATCTTTTCACATATAAGCTATATTTGACAGATGAAGTAACTGAGGCTGAAATAGATTAAATGTCTTTCTCAAGGTCCCATAGCTAGAAAAAGTTGAAAGTGGGATTTGAATATCAAATGTAGGACACTATGTACTCCACCACCTAGCTGCCTAGATTGTTAGACTATTATATGTCTTACTATCCTAAAAACACTGTATTGTGTTATTTTGGAATATTCCAAAGTGGACTTTCTTTTCCTTTTTTGCTGGTGGCTATAATATTCCCTTGAAATTCTTTAGATTAAAGCTGTAGTTCTCCAGCTAAAGACCCCCATATGATGGGGATTTATTTTTTCGATCTTTGAGTTCAAAACTATTTTTATAATAGCACTAAGATGTTTTCATTTCTAATATGGTAAATATTGCTAGATTAAAAACCTGACATGAACAAAAGCTTTTGGGGATCCTTAATAATATTTTAGATTATAAAGGGGATCTGAGGGCCAAATTTTGAGAACACTGCTCTAGAGTCAAGTTTTTTGTGTTTTCATGAAAACTAGAATGTCCATGTGAAGCTAAGGGTTATTGGGGAAATAAAGCAGGCTTAGAAGAAGGCAATGAAAAGACTGGCAAGGTTAGGATTCTAACGATGGGAAATAGATTGGGATACTGCTGGTATCAAATACTACAGTTTATTTACAAAATCTTATGGCATGCCTTTCTTCATGCCTATTTGAAAATCCAAGATAATTATCAGTGTCAGGCCAGCTCTCCAGGCCCCTATTTCTTCTCTAGGGGACCTTCAGGGCTTTGCCTGCCCTCTTTTTTAATCCTCTATCACCACTGTTTTTTCCACTTATCTCCACATGATCCCCGAAGCAAAGTTTCTACTTCTCCTTTTCTGTTCCCTGTCCACAAAGCATATAAGTCTTTTTAGGTTTCTTAGGGATTTTATTACTAGCAGCTCTAGGAAAACAAATAAACAGGGGAAAGTTATAAGAGGCTTTTGAAGCCTTAAGTGGTAGGTGTAAAGAAATGGCCCATCAGTTGGGTATTGTTTGGGTATTTTATATGTATTCATTTTTCCCTGGAGGGTGTGGAATCTATCATAACCGCAGAACTACATAATGATTTTTTGGAAGAGATTGAGCTCCTTAGTCTATAAAAATCCACTGTTCTCCAGTGACCCTTACAGAGAGATAACAAGCTGCAAGCTGTGTTGCTGACCTTCTCAAACAAAGAGTGTAAAAAGCCAGACAGGATACAATTAAAAATAGGGGAGCAGACTCCCAAGAATGAAATGTTGACAGGATACCCTTGGATTGAAGTAGAATTATCACTTAATGTTTTTTAAATCCATCACCCTAAACTTACACCATCTGATCTTTTCTCTTACTTTTCTTCTTTACTTAAAGATGTGCATTTAAATCTTATTGTTTTCTCTACTGGAAAGTTGTGGGTAGGTGGTTCAATGAGAGGATATACCTGCTGAGGATTCAGGAAATTTTGGAAGTTTTCCTATTCTTCTTGATTACTTAAGCCTTTCTCTACCCCAACCATGGTTCCTTATTGTTTTCTCTATATTCCTTATAATCCCAACAAATCTAAAAATCTCTGAGATTTAAAAAATTATTATTGTTATTTTAGCATTTACTGAGAGATGAGAAGAACCATGAGATGGATGGAAAGTTGGTTTTGAAACAAATAAGACCCAGGTTTAATCCTGGCTCAGATACATATGGGCTGTGTGACAATGGACATTGTCTTTCCATTACATTGGCAGCTCTCTGACACTAAATGCAGAGAAGATGCAGACCTTCATTGATAGATGGAGTCCTATATGTTAATAAAACCACAAGTCTGTCCCCTATCTTTATTGCAAAGCCTCAGTCATATTGGATCTTGGTCATCTTAATCCTATTCTCACAGGACCTTGATATTTTTTTATATTTATAATTTGTTTATATTTATATAATATATTTATAATCACTTACCTGCCCTGCTTTCCATTTCCTGTATTTATCCTTTAAAAATTCTGGTTAACAAGTTCTTATTCTAAAGAGGCATTCTTCCTCAGAATAAATTATGACTCATCCCCAGAACTTTTATTTCTTTATAGCCTCTCATCCCTAGATACTATACTTGAGAATTTCAGGTTATGAAATGAGAGGCAGAATGGTATAGTCCAATGTATATTGGACTGAGAATTGGGAGAAACTTAGGTTTCTCCTTAATCTAAATTTAGATTTAGATTAGTTGAGTGTCTGTTGGCAGTCACTTAAATTCTCTGATTCTTACTTTTCTCATCTGTAAAATGGGAATAATAAAACCTGTCACAGGGGTGTTGTGAGGATCAAATGAACTAACATACATACATATATCATACATCTACCTATTGATCTGCTTGTCTGCCTCTATGCGTGTGTGTGTGTGTATATGTGTGTGTGTAGAGTTCTTTGTAAATGTGGCATTACATAAATGCCACATTATTTTTATGGGATCTTAATCATCTTTATTGTAATATATAAAAAGTCCAAAAGGCACACTTTCTGAGTAATTAATCAATTTATTAAGCATGCTAGCATATAATTAATAAAAGGGTTAATGGCATTTTCAAATGCTAAAGACCCTTCATAGAATCCAGTCAAGGCTTATATGCCCTTGGAAGAGTGGGTGTTCTTGAGAATGGCAATCAACTCTGATCAATTAGCAAGTAATATGAGAATGAATATTAAAATGAGAAATGGCCTTATTCTAATGAGAGTCTGGGGGACATGATTTTGATCCCTCACTCTTGGTCAAAGAGACTTATCAATATCCATTTTACCTTGTCTTGAAGTAATCTACTTTTCTACAACCCTGTCTGAGTAAAGCACCATGGGCTAGAATTCATCAATTCACCTCAACTAAAATTTTTTTCTTTTTTTTTTTTTTTATCAGATCTGAGTTTTCTACTTGAGTCAGTTTCACTTGAGATTTCATCTCATTATGAGTTCTGCACTTCAAAGAATGTCTGAATAACCTATGGGGCAAATTTCTAAATAAGTAAAAGAAGGGGGAAAAATCTAAGTCCTAATTCAATAATTGGCTATTAATATAGGAGGTACATAATCATTTCCCTCACTATTTTGAACTATTTCAAATCTGTTCTAAAATTTAGAGAGCATGTCTGACTTTGCCTGTCATTTTCCTTAAATGAAGTCTAAGAGTGTGAAAGCAGTGTTTCTTACATATCCCAGTAGGTGAAATTATCAGCATGTCAAGTAAAAAATATATCAGTTGCTCCATTTCTTCATAAGATAACCAGATTGTTGAAGTCCCCTGTCACAGCACTATCTTGCTTCTACACCCGCATAGTGATTTGGGCTATGAATTTGTCATCTTATTCCTTCAGCTTTCCTAGAAGGTTGTAGTATATTTTCACTGCTGTTTCACCATCATTTTTCCCTCTGATCTTTGCCCTGATTCTCTCTCCACTATTTAGGTTCATAAATTTTTACAAAGTATTTTATTGATGTATATAAATCATTACATTGTACTTTTTGTGCACAAAATACACAAAGTATTTTATTGATGTACATATCTCCACTTTTCCTTCTACCTAATTTCTTCTCCTGGAATATTACATACTCTTTCTTTATCATGCATTATCAATCCTTTCTCACATATCTAATGTTTGTTCTTTTGTTTACACCTTCATTACTCTTCCTAGGAGTAGTCTTTTTCCATTCTTAAATCCAATGGGGGCTAAAATCTGTGCTATTCCATTAAATGACATATGCCAATAATTAAACCTGTCATCACTTTCCCCTAAAATGGAATTATTCCATAGGGAAGCCACTAAGATCCAGTATATACTTAATTATGTTATCTGCACACATAATTTTAGGGATCTTGTCTCTATAGCTTGTTTAAATCCTCCACTTTCCCTTGCTCACTATAGTAAATCAAAGATCATAAGAAATAAAACTCATGTAAGTATCTGCAACTGGACATACACAGTACCGATGGATCCTCATCTAAATATACTTTCAATACTGTTGGATTTTCATCTGTAGATTATGCTCTTCATCAATTAATTCATTCAAAAGACAACATTGATTTTCCCTCCATTCCCCATTCTCCCCATATGACTCTGATTATACTCTATTCACAAATACTTGGAGGACAATTTTTAGATGATGTTTATTTTATTGACTGTCAGTATCAGGTAAAAATTCTAGGCTGAAGACTGATTCAGTTTTAAGCTCTTTTAGACTTTAATTAAGAGCAGTTCTTCCTTCCTACTCTTTCCATGTTCCTATAGGTCAGTCAAGTCACAATGACTCTTATAAGGTCATATTTCTCAGCCAATATTAAAATCTTGAGTTCCTGTTGCATATTACTCATGCTTTGTGCTTTAGTATGAAGACTTCTATAGTAATTTTTTTCACTATTAAACCATTATTGTATGCTGTAGATTACTAAGTATCTTTTCTATTTCCTTTCCCATGTCATACCATTTGCTTTCTAGAATATATGATTGTGTGTCAATATCTGTAAACCATTTCTTAGCATTATTTTTAGTATAATCTTAATCAAATCAGTTAGTTTCTAAGCAAGCATATTCTTTATGGCCTTCAATATATGTCCTGTATCCTTGGCCATTGGATTTCATGTCTGTATCATGGAGTTTTTAGTTGGAAAAACGCCTACCCCCATTATTTAATACCTCTTCTTATCTAGTAGGTTCACATCACATATCCAATTTTCTCTTTTGAGGTGTTTGCTTGTACTATGCAGCAATCAATAAAATATCATATATGCCCTCGTATTTTGTTTCTTTTGTAAGACTTCATATTCCCTAATGATTCTATGTTTCTTCTGGTAGTCTTATTTATTTCCATATAAATCACCACTAGTGATTAATAGTTCTCGGATTTCACTGTTCTACCTGGTAAAATGCTATCTTGCTTTCCTCTGAATTTTCTACTTACCCAGCTATTTCCAATTATGTTTATTTGCAGAAATCAGGCTTATCTTTATCGGGGACTAGCTCTTACAAGAGGCAAGCAGGTTAAAAAAGCTAATCCTGATCAGCAAATTTTTTCAATTAAAAAGTCTTCCTTCATCTTTATTTTCTGTATTTTTTCTTGCTGCCTTCTTAATTCCTAAAGCTTTTGGTTTCTGGATTCCATTGCCAAACTCACAATTTATTGACTTTATCCGACCCCAAATCACTGACCAAAGACCTTGTTGAATTTACTTCATGTTGGATAGAGTTATACTTGATCCTCCCTCAAATTTTTTGAAGTTGTTATGCCTCATCTCATTTTTGCTGCTAATTCATATGATTTTCTTGATGATCATGATATGGTGCTGGCTTTCCTGTTCTCATTCTATTGTTGCTTCACTTCTGAAAATAACTCAATCATGAATGGTAACATATGAAGTAGCTTGAAAGATATCAAAGAAGGCAATTGTTGAGGGATTGGTTGAAACTCTGAGACAAATCAGGAATCCAGTTTACTGGGTTACCGTTCCTGATATATATAGATAGTGAGTCCATTCTAGAAATCAAACTCTTTTCTGTGGCTCAAGCTGATCATTTGTATTAGTATCTCCATCTTGTCCTGGAACTCCATGTTGAAACCTCAGGATAATTAGAAAAAATATCAGATTATTTAGATTTCAATCTTGAAATTTCTAGCACAGAAGCTTAACATAGTAGCTATGATCAGATGTAGGATGTATGGTGTGTCCAAGGAAGACTAATACCTCTACTATGAGAAATTACTGAGCCCTTTTCAGGGCTGCTCATCTATGTTTGGTGTATACCACTTATTTGTCATCAGGCTCTCCAAGAAACTGTAGTATATGCAGCAGACACATCCTGGTAAACTCTCTAGGCAGAAGGGCTAAATTAGGTTGAGAGCAACTAATGGGCCTCAAACCCATTGATGAGTTAAGGATGTGTCTACCCCAAGCATGTGAAGACTTCCCCTGGCAGAATGGATGAATGAGAACAATTTGTTCCAATAGCAGGAAGGCAGCTAAAGCAGATGCTGTGAAATGCTTTGGTCAGATATGAAAGACAAATGGTCTTCTATGACTCTGAATGAGAGAGTGAGGCAAATGACTTTGTGCAACTCTACCTCACTTAAATTCAATTCAATTGAATATATGATTCAATATAATTGAATCATAATCAATGATTCAGTAATCATCTGGAGATGCTATTGATCCTCTTTAAAAACAAAAGACAGGCAGCATTAACAGGTAATTCTGAATAGTTACTGTGTAATTCAGATTATGATCTTCAGGAGTAGAAGAACCTTGCAAATTTTGACCTTATTGAAGGTGACATCTCAGTAGGGAAGATAACTGGCTTATAATTCTCCAAATCAAAATCATATGCCTTTTTTCTTTAATGTAATATCATTTTTTTGTTTTACATATTCATTTATGTACCAACTTATAATATCCCCCAGGAGAATCTGTAACAATGGCATCAAATTCAAGTAGAAATAGGGAGCAGGATAGGCACCAAATTGTAAATAAGGATCTTTGAGGGTTCATATTCACTCAGAAAACCACATATTGACATTATATGTTTTATTATATTTTATTTATTATATTAAATATTCCTCAATAGCATTCTAATCTCATTCAGGCAGCACTGTGGAATATTCCATGCAGACGCAGCCAGGTATTTGTCACAACTGTATACCAATGAGCTGTCGTTCTGTATCAACAAAGGAATTTTTTACAACATGGAAATTCCCTATATTGATGAAACTGCTGACACACACAAAAAGTAATCATTTTGTCTAAATGCTAGCTTGATGAAATCGATGTTTTCTAGTGATAGAAATATAATTAATGCTTATTTTAAGATATAATATACAAATTCTCATTTAAGATTAAATAATGCTTATTGAATTTTATGCATCTTAATCAATATTGAGTAGAAAAACATACTAAAATGTTTAAGAATTATTCAAGTTAGGTATATTTGTCTTATAAATTATTAAATTTTGCAAAATTATAAGGAAAAGTATATTTCTTTTTTTATTATAATAACTTTTTATTGACAGAACCCATGCCAGGGTAATTTTTTACAACATTATCCCTTGCACTAACTTCTTTTCCAATTTTTCCCCTCTCTCCCTCCACACCCTCCTCTAGATGGCAAGCATTCCTATATATGTTAAATATGTCACAGTATATCCTAGATAAAATATATGTGTGCAGAACCAAACAGTTCTCTTGTTGCACAGGGAGAATTGGATTCAGAAGGTAAAAATAGCCCAGGAAGAAAAACAAAAATGCAAACAGTTTACATTCATTTCCCAGTGTTCTTTCTTTGGGTGTAGCTGCTTCTATCCATCATTAATCAATTGAAACTGAGTTAGGTCTCTTTGTCAAAGAAATCTACTTCCATCAGAATACATCTTCATACAGTATTTTTGTTGAAGTATAAAATGATCTCCTGGTTCTGCTCATTTCACTCAGCATCAGTTCATGTAAGTCTCTCCAAGCCTCTCTATATTCGTCCTGCTGGTCATTTCTTACAGAACAATAATATTCCATAACATTCATATACCACAATTTATCCAACCATTCTCCAATTGATGGGCATCCATTCATTTTCTAGTTTCTAGCCACTACAAACAGGGCTGCCACAAACATTTTGGCATATATAGGTCCCTTTCCCTCCTTTAAGATCTCTTTGGGATATAAGCCCAGTACAAATACTGCTGGATCAAAGGGTATGCACAGTTTGATAACTTTTTGGGCATAATTCCAGATTGCTCTCCAGAATGGTTGGATTCGTTCACAACTCCACCAGCAATGCATCAATGTCCCAGTTTTCCTGTGTCCCCTCCAACATTCATCATTATTTTTTCCTGTCATCTTAGCCAATCTGACAGGTGTGTAGTGGTATCTCAGAGTTGTCTTAATTTGCATTTCTCTGATCAATAATGATGTGGAACACTCTTTCTTATGGGTGGTAATAGTTTCAATTTCATCATCTGAAAATTGTCTGTTCATATCCTTTGACCATTTATCAATTGGAGAATGGCTTGATTTCTTATAAATTAAAGTCAATTCTCTATATATTTTGGAAATGAGCCTTTATCAGAACCTTTAACTGTGAAGATGTTTTCCCAGTTTGTTGCTTCCCTTCTAATCTTGTTTGCATTAGTTTTGTTTGTACAAAGGCTTTTTAATTTGATATAATCAAAATTTTCTATTTTGTGATCAGTAATGGTCTCTAGTTCATCTTTGGTCAGAAATTTCTTCCTCCTCCACAAGTCTGAAAGATAAACTATACTATGTTCCTTTAATTTATTTATAATCTCATTCTTTATGCCTAAATCATGGACCCATTTTAATCTTATCTTGGTATACAGTGTTAACTGTGGGTCCATGCCTAATTTCTGCCATACTAATAGGAAAAGTATATTTCTGTACAATAATACTAATTTATAATACCAGAAATTAGATTTTTAAAAACTGTGTTGATTATTGCTTAATTTTTAGTATGAAGACTAAATGTAAGCATTCTCTGATTTTTATAAGTAAATTACTAAAAGGCAGAATAGTGTGGTGGGAAAAGAACTAAATTTGGGATCAGAAGAGATTTGAGTTTTCATCCTAGATGTAATGTTAGCTCAGTGATCCTTACACAAACCATTTAACTTCTCTGGCCCTCAATTTATTTATCCATAAAATCACTTTACTAGGGTCACATAGTTAATAAATGTCAGAGATAGGATTAAAACTTAGGCCTTCTGATCTAAAACCCCTGATCTTTGCTTTAAGCCATATTTCCTTATTCTGTACCAGTGTATCTGTAACAGATAGGAAAAGAGTTTCCACGTGAAACTGAAGTTAAAGAATTCCAATATATTAGGAAAGGCTAAATGCAATTATGATAGTCACATGTTTATGTTGGGTCAAGTATTGAACATATTACTCTTTTTTAATCCGTTTGAGGAAAATATTGAACAAATAATATTTAGAACATATTTGACTAACAAACCATAGTGATTATTATTGGTAAATCAGTAGCTTTCTTGTATTAGAATTGGGCAGGAGAGGGGTAAAATGAGCTGTCACAGAGTGTAATTTATGATCAAACAATTTGCCTAAAGAAAATAGGAATATGTTTGATTCTAGCCATTCTATTATGTTAGTTAGCAGCACCTGAAAAAGCTTCTTAGTATTAGAGGCTCTTAGATCTAGAACTTCCAGGAAACTTAGAGGCCAGGTAATTCAACCTTCTCACTTTAAAAATGAATATACCCAATCCTAGTAACATTGACTAGCCCAAGATTACACAGATTGAGGACATTCTAGGTAAAATTGAATCCTTGGTCATTTGGTTTCAGAACTGGAACTCCTTTTAACGTACCTGTCTACTAGCACACTCATTTTTGTCCAAACTCAACAGAATAAATAGGACTAGGGTAGAAAAGGGTTATGTAGAGGGTCACAGTCAGTGGGGAAACTCTGGGTAAGGTATAAGACCCTTCATCGCAGAGGGAACCTGCTAACAATATCTGGTTCAGCTCCCCATCTCCCCTAAAGGCTCCTAAGAAGTCAGGGGATAGTGACAACCTGTGCAGTGATTGAAGCAGAGTGATACCAGGTGGCAGAGTGATACCAGATGGTAAACTATGTAAATAGCAAGTTGTTTGTGGTCCCACGTGCCCAATGTTGTTTTTGTTACCTTATATAAAGGGGAAAGCCCTTGAAATAAACAGACTCCATTTTCCCATCATCCTGGGGAGTCCCTCCTCATCCCTTCTCCACTAAGAAGGTATATTTTAATCACCCCAGTGTAGGGGCTCTAGAAAGCAATGGTACATTTGTCACCCAAACTTGGGGGCTCTAGAAATCGGGACTCAATATTTTAATCACCACAACTTGGGCGCTCTAAGCAGGACACAACACAGTTAGTCTTTGTCCTTAGATTAATGGCCACTCCATTGTATTACTCACTGAATATGCATATATCTGCTGCACTATGGAGAGAGTGTCCCCCAGTATCCTTTTCTGGAATCTTCTCATCGACTATTCTTTCTCACTGGGATATAAATCTTCAGATTCTGATCCAGGTTTCCTTAAAGCAACTCACTATCTGTTTTCTACTTCTTGTCTTCAATGACATAGACTTTGAATTTAAATTAAACTTTTATACTTGTGGCACATTCTTATTTCTCTTAGTGTGGTTGAACTCATGTACATGACTTCATCTTCATCTAGTACATTGTTGTATGTCAATCTTCATTTAATAGAATTGAATCAAATTTTAAATCAGATGCTAACTTCTTTCTTTATCTTATGTACTCCAAGATGCAGAAATGGAATAGAGGTGGCAAGAAGGGGCAAGGAAGAGTTAGAAAGAGTATGATATTAATTTCCTTTGTGCTTCCTGTATGCTGTTAGTTTTCCTTTTCCTTGAGGAATTGTTTAGAACATGATTCAAGAGAACAGTTAAAGAAAGTCTAAGTTTTGATTCTGTCCAAAAACACCATCACTTTAATTCATGTTGTCTGGGAAGCTATAGGTTGCTATTCAATCTACTCTGGCTCTCATGTGTTGTATGTATTTAACTACCAGTCTTGCCAACAAAAACATAATGTATTCCAGGGCATGGAATTTGATTGATATTAGACAGGTCATGGTTCTGTAAATACACTGAGACATAAAAGAATAAATGAGGGATGTAGTAACTATAGTATTATCAACATTTGCTTCTAACAAAGTTTATCTTTAAGTTGAGTGTCTTTGCAGTTCAAGGGGATTAAGGAAATGAACTATAACTAGAAGAATTCACCAAGATTAGCTTATGCTAAGGTTATTACTATTGTTAAAGTTATTCTATTGTAAAATAAAGCTAAACACTTGCCAAAATCATTTAGCATCATTTCATTGAATCCTTGCTACATGGTACAGCTTTCTCATAAGTTATTTATATAATGGTGTGTTTCTTTATGTAACTATCACAATTCCCTTACAGATTTAGAGCCCAGGTCCTCACATTTGGCATAATGGCAACCCTTTGGGCAAGTGTGTATGGTAAAGTTATTTCAGCACTAATAGGATAGATAGAAATAGTTTCTGTTATGTATAGCCTTGAATTATTCTTGTCTGAGTGGAAGGCAATGTTGAATGTAAGAAGGAAAATGGGTAGTTACTAGTAGTGGTAGATTTAATTAAACTGAAATTTGATAGTTTAGAGTATTCACAGAACAAGAATAAGATCCTAGTGAGCTCAGGAAGTAGAAAGGACATTGCTACAATTTTTAAGTTCCCTTTGTTTCCCTAGCCCAGCTGTGTTATTTCCCCATTGCACTATCCCAAATGAAAGCAATCGGGAGGGATGTGCTAGTATGTCCTTTTCCCAGAGTGTTTTTTGTGGCGATTTTATATTTTTATAGTTCAGACTAAATTGATTGTTTTGTTCTGACAGAGAACAGTTCTATCTCCCCTCTTTGTCCCTTTACATAGTTGTACTAGTACATAGTAACTATGTACTAGTAACTACCCATTTTCCTTCTTACATTCAACATTGCCTTCCACTCAGACAAGAATAATTCAAGGCTATACATAACAGAAACTATTTCTATTCATCCTATTAGTGCTGAAATAACCTTGCCATACACACTTGCCCAAAGTGTTGCCATTATGCCAACTGTGAGGACCTGGGCTCTAAATCTGCAAGGGAATTGTGATAGTTACATAGAGAAACACACCATTATATAAATAACTTATGAGAAAGCTGTACCATGTAGCAAGGATTCAATGAAATGATGCTTCATGACACTTCCGTTAAATATCACCTCAAATGTTACCTCCTACCTGAGGCCTTTCTTCTCTTTTCTTTTTCCTAAGGCAATCAGAGTTAAGTGACTTGTCCAGGGTCATGCATCTAGGAAGTGTTAAGTGTCTGAGGCTAGATTTGAACTCAAGTCCTCCTGACTTCAGGGCTGGTGCTCTATCCACTGCGCCACCTGAGGCCTTTCTTAAAACATTCCCCCTAGCTGTTATTTCTTCTACTGAAACTTTCCCAATTACTTTATATTTAGGATGTATGTTCTTATAAAGTCATGTCATAGGATCACAAATTTAGAGCTGGATGGCACCTTTATAGATGGCCATCTATTTTACCTCCCATTTTATAGCTGAGGAAAGTGATCTAGAGAGCTTAAATGACTTGAGTACTTATAGGCAGATATGAGCCCAACTCTTCTGTAACTCCAACTCCAGAATTATATTCACTTCACCACAATGCCTCTCTACTGTTTACATGTATACATATAATTTCCTCCAATTCAGTATAGGCTCCTATAGGGAACCCATTTTTGTCTTTGTATTCCCAGAACCTAGGACAGTGCTTTGCAAATAATAAGCATATAATAAATGCTTATTGATTGATTTTTCAGTGCCATTTCTTTGTATGTTTCTTAGTTTCAGACAAAAACAAAACCATATAAATGTTAGTTTTATTAACAGTTGAGTCTGTGAAGTAAAAGCTTTTCAGACAACTTTGGATGCATTTACTTCAGCTACATTGCTGTTCTGAGATTCCACTCCATTATCCCAAGGGTATATTTGAGAACATAGACAAAATATCCATAGATTGACCCCATGTAGGGCCTAAAGGCAAATGATATGTTACAGCTAGTAAGTGCCCTCAGTGGTACTGACCTCTCTGGTCTCCCTAGCCACTATCAAACCTCAACCTGAAGCAACTTCCATGGCCCCTAGGCCCCAGGCTCATCATTAACTGATGCTCTGGCTCTCCCTGCACTTTTTGCTCTATTCCTGTGAAGATGTACCTTCCAAGACAGCACAGTTTTGCTACAGTTAATATCTGAAAATACTATCCTCACCTTAGGTGGAACAGTTATTTTCTGATTCTTAGACTTTCTCAAATAATATATTTTTTATTTTATATTTGTTATAATTTTATTCAATAATTAGATCATTTTTGTATTTTATGAAAACAATTTTTCTTTTTATAACCTCAAATTATTATTCAATTCTTCTTTTTTCTTTTGCTATAGTTTTATCCAATTTACAATAGACCCACATCTTATATTAAAAGTAAAGTAGATAGAGTGTTGGATCTAAAGTCAGGAGCTTGTTGTTTAGTCTTTTTTCAATAATATTTGACTCTTTGTGACCCCATTTGGGGCTTTCTCAGTAGAGATATTGGAGTAGTTTGGTATTTCCTTCTCTAGCTTATTTTCTAAATGAGGAAACTGAGGCAAACAGAGTTAAGTGACTTGTCCAGAGTCACACAGCTAATAAGTATCTGAAGCCAGATTTGAACTCAGGAAAATGAATGCTCCTGATTCTGCTACTTTATCTACTGTGCCATCTAGCTGCCTAAAGCCAGGAAGAGATAGCTTCAAACCTGGTCTCAGATACTTGCTAGCTTTGTGTCTCTGGGCAAGTAACTTAACCTGTGTTTGCCTCAGTTTCTTTAATTAAAATGAGGATAATCATTATCAATTTTGTTGTGGCAATCAAATGAGATAATCATCAAATACTTAGCACACAGTAAGCACCATATAAATGCTATCTATTATTATGACTATAATAATTTTATTAATACAGCCTTTCTTTGAAACTATAAAGTATAATGCTATAGTATTTAGCCACCTGTATATTTATAATACATATACACATTTATAGAACTGGATCTATGATTTCATTGTTATAGGTCTCCCAAGGAAGTAAACTCACTATCAATTCAGGATGGCAACTTCAAGTCTTAGGAAATTTCTCAGACTAGTTATGCCAAGCTCAAATAGAAGCAGGGGCCACTAAACTGTACATATGTGGTTATATATTGACTTAACAAACCCCACATATTAGCATTATCTATGTTCTGTTGTATTTTTATAATTTTTAGAAAGAATATTTCCCGGGAAGGTGGAGGAGTTGATCACTAAACTTTCAGCTCTCCACATTTCCTTTGCAGAAAAAGACAGAACATTCTCTCAGAGGTGATGTAGAGTAACATAAATAAACAAAAGTCAAGGTTAGGTAGTTGTTCTCCTAAGACTACCTAAGAAAGGGGCAGGTGGGGTTGGGAGATGATCTCAGCCTTTGTAACTTTCATCTCACAGAAAGTATAGGAGTCTGATGGCTGAGTAGGACAAGCTGAAGGACTTTTCACTGCCTAGAACTGCCAAGTACAGCTGTGCTGGCTACAGGCATCCAGGCTGCTTTTGGGAAGAACGAGGAAGCACACATCTGTGAGTGCAATGGCAGAAGGGTGGAGATACTGGTAATTGTGGGCACTTGCATTTAAGTAGGATCCTTGGTTCCAGTTCCAGGGAAGAGAGTACAATTGTAGTTTGCAGTCACCAGAGGTACTGCAGGGAATAAGATCATTTGCAGGATAATGTGAACAAGAGCTCTAGCTCAAACTTAGGAGTGGAAAGGAAAGCCCAAAGTTGATCCCTAAGACAGATTTCAGAAAATAAGTTTGGAGACTTGGAACATGATTGTAGGAACTTGATTATATCAATAACTGCTAAAAATAAAATAAAACAAAAAATAATTAAAAATGAGGAATATGAATAGAAGAAGAGGAAGATAATGGAGCTTAACAAACAAATATTCCTTTTTCATTAAGAAACACCAAATGATCCTAAGCACAAAAATATTTCTTAGAAGAACTTTTAAAAGACTTTAAAATTCAAATAAGAAATAGATGAAAAACTGGGAAAAAATAAGAGAAATCCAAGAAAATCAAGAAAATTATGAAAAATAAAGTCAACCAACCTGAAATAGATAACCAAAAACACACAAAAAGCAAGAAAATAATTCCCTGAAAACTAAAGTTGGGCAATGGGAAGCTAATGATGTTCCAAGTCACAAAGAAATAATAATACAAAATTAAAAGAATGAGAAAATAGAAGAGAATAGAAAAAAATGGAAGAGAAAGATCTCATCAGAAAAGCAACTTGTCTGGATTATAAACTGAGAAGAAATAATATAAGAATAGTCAGACTGCTTGAAAATTATAATTTAAAATATCTTGATCAAATATGACAAAAAATTATCAAGCAAAATTGTTTTGAAGTTCTAGAACAAGAAGGGAAAGCAGAAATTTTTAAAAATCACTAGTCATCACCTAAAAGAGATCCCAGGAGGAAAAATACCATGACCAAATTTCAAAACTTTCAGGTAAAAAAGAAAATGTTGGAAGCAGCAAGAAATAAGCAGTATAAATATCATGGGGCTTTAACAATCATTGCACAAGATCTAGCAGCTACTACATTGAAGGACCATATATATCTTGGAATATTGCATACTATAGAACAAAAGAGCTGGGATTATGACTAAAAGTAACTTACCCAGAAAAGTTAAGTATAATTTTGAATTTAAAAAAAGATATTTCGTGTACCAAAAGACTTTCAGATATTTGCAATAAAAGCAGCAGAATCTAAGGGAAACATATAACATTTAGAAAAATATAAATTAAAAGTTAAGGACCAGATATGAGGGACTCAGATCAAGTCATTTACTTTTTACATGTGAAAATATTATCAGTTCTTTTATGACTCTCATTTATATTTGGGTAGTTTGAAAAATAGTTTTGGGCTGAGCTGAGTTTGATGTGATGAATTGTATAAAGAAAGGAGTAATTGTTACATATATATAGGGCAAAAAAAGAAAAAAAACAATACAAAAGAAGCTAGTTGGGAAGGCAGGTAGTGCTGCCACCTTATTCTACTTGAACAAGGTGGTTGTTGTTATTGTTTGTTCTTTGTTCTCAGAGACTACCATGACATCAAGGATGCCGTGACATGCAAGTGAATTGGATTTGAATGAGAGAGGGCTGTGCAGAGGTCACAATACTCACTTTCTCATCTGGAACCATTTGGATCCAGTGGCCAGATATAGATCAGGACTACTGAAGATGGCCCTGAATATAATGGCAGACCTTGATTTTCTTAAGCTAAGGTCTTTAATAGATCTTAGTTTGACTGAGGCAATTACCCATTCAGTGATTAAGGATAAGTAAGAAAGAAATGAGGGAAAGAATGACCTTTTTTATCTAGTCAAAAAAAAAGAAAGCAATCTGACATGCACATGTAATATGAATAATGCATATATATATATAAAAGTCTTCAAAATTCAAAAAAAATAATAGGGCAAGGGGATAGGGTGGGCAAGGGGATAAGGAAGGGATTCTTGGGGAGGTAGGGAGATTAAGAAATAGAAGGGCAAGGTAGTGGGTAGAAGTAAAACAGAGGAATGAGGAAAGGTAGAAATAGGGTGAAAAGGATAATGAGGGAAAAAAGAAAGGAGGAAAATACATGTTATTATAGTTTAGAATGTGAATGGGATGAATTTACCCATATACAAATATAAATATAAAACACTTTTTTTATACAAGGAAAGATAGACCTAAATAATTGAAGTAAGATTTATTGTTCAAGAGTAATAAAAAATGATAATTTAACCTAATCTATTTATGTAATGCCATTTCAATTAAATTACTAAATATATTTGACTGAGTTAGAAAATGTAACAGTTCAATTAGAAGAAACTCCAAAGAAACCAGAAATAAAAAAATGGAAAGGAAGCAGGTTTAATAGTATCAGACCTTAAATAATGTAAGGACATTGTTGAAGTATAAAATGAATAATTTTGATTACTTTAAGTTGAAATTTTCTTGTATCAATAAATCCTAGGCAGCCAAGAATAGGACTACAGAAAAATGGATGGTTAAAAACTTTTATAGACAATCTCCCAGATAGAATGTGAGTGGATTGGAATATTGCTGTGGTGTAGGAAATGATGTTCTGGTTGTTTAGAAAAACATGGAAAGACTTGGACTTTTGAAAGAAGATGCTATACATCTAAAATAGATGCCAAATAGAACAAGCATATATGTGTATGAGTATATGTATACGTATGTATGTTTATAGATATTAATGTATATGTGTGAGTATATGTGTGCATGTGCTCAATCGTAACCTCGGAGGGAGGGAATGAGGAAAAAATACAGCAAAAATGTACAACTGAGAAAAAAAGAAAAGCTATAAGGAAGCAAAGAAAAGCTGGATAGCTATGAAAACAATCTGTAGTATTTATTATATAACTTTTCATTAAATGGAAACATTGCTTTATAGTGAATCCTCTCATGTTCTGCTGTGTACATAACAATGTTTTTTTTTATTTTAGTTTAAAATAAATTATAATAATAAATGAAAAAAATTCCCAGTTACATTTTAATCTAGTTTCTACTAGACATTTGTGTTTGACAGCTCTACTTAGGAATTAAATGATTTGCCCAGGGTCATGGAACTGGTGTTTAAGAGAGGAGTTGAGCATGGGTCTATCTGGCTTCAAAGCTGGAATTCTATCTCTCTCTACCTTTCTATATATTATATATTATCAGGAAAGGTCTTCAAATTTTGGGTACCTAAGAATTCTAGAGATTCTTATTCTGCCACTGAGGACATCAGAATATAAATATAGCTACAAAAGATGATATATGAGTTATGTGATACAGTAAATAAGTATTACTTATTTATGAATTTTTTTGAGTGGATGGGATATCAGAAGACATTTAATTCAACTCCTATCAAAATGTTATTATTTTGAAAAGTAACATATTATTTTATTTCAAAACAATAGACATGATAGTAAACATACACATCAACCTCATCTCTTTCGCACACAAAGTATCTGTCCTGAAAACAATTTATTGGCAATTAATAGAAAGGAAAAGTCTGTTCTTTAATTTTGATAGAATGCCACCAAAATTAATACTGTTTTATTTTCTCTTTATTTTACTTTATTGTAATTGCTGTATGTTGTTCTTTGGGCTCTGCTTTCTTTATACAGACTTTCTGATATTTTTCTAAGATCTTCATATTCATAAATTTTTATAATACCATAATAAATTTTTATATTCATATACCTCTGTGTGTCCAATTATTAGGGAAAAACATTTACCTTCAAATTTTTGTTAATACAAATAATGCTACTATGAACTTTTTGGGTCTGATTAAAATATTTTCCCAATCTATAATTGTAAAGAATACAACTTTCTACTTGCTTCTATTTTTTTATTTTGGTTTAACTATTATTGTGCTTTTTCACATTTAGATTATTTATCCATAAGATCATCAGTTCTGCCTTCAACATCAACAAGTGATTATCTAGCCTCTGTTTAAAAATACGTCTAAATATTGGAAACTCATTATCTCCATGATATATCTGATTCAATTTTTAGATAGCTCTTAATTATTGGAAAGTTTTTTTATAATGTTGACAACAAATTCTTCTCCTTATAACTTCCATCTTTTCAAGTGGTGGTCTTTGTTGTGCCCTGCAGGACCAAATACAACATATTGAATAGCTGTATAATAGTACTTTCAACATCTAGAGATAACTATCATGTTTTCTCTCCTTTAAACTCCAGTTTTATATTTTCCTTCCAGCATAATAACTTATGCTTCCTTCAACCAATCATTTTAATGAAATAGTTAGTTACCTACTATAGTTATGATTCTTTATATATATTCAAGTTTATCAATGAATGAACTCTATGAACTGAAAGCAATATTTGAAATGTGGTTTGATCAGGATAGAGTAGAGAAGGATTATCAAAGGAGCAAAGGATTTATAGTTGGAAGAGATTTTTAAAAATTAATTGGTTTTACCTCTTCATTTTATAGAGAAAAAAAAAAAAAAACAAGCCCCAGACAACTTAAATAACTTGTTCATGAATGAGTAATGAAACAGTTTCAGTCAGGCAATCCAGAATGCATGGGTCCAAATCCAGTGATTTTTCCATTATATCATACTATCCTTGCTACAAAAACAAATAAAACAAAACTTACTTTTAATAATAAGGCTTGAAACTGCTTGAGTTCTGTTGGCTGCCACATTGTTTTGTGCTTTTATCTTGAGGATGCAGTCTTCTTTCATATCCAGAGAATAATCACTTAGGGCTGGTGTGCCTGCAAAAGGCTTTAGGAAGAAGGAAACACTTCAAATGGACCCTGAATGAATATACTTAGAATGCCAGAAAGAAAAATGAAAACATTAATGTCATTTAAAGATGTAACTGAATTCAGAGTAGCCTTTTGTCTTCATGTATTTTTTCCATCAATGAATATTAATATTATAAGAACTATCATATAGCTTGCAAAAATCTTTGACATTAGAACTTTCTAATTTAAAAGTATGGGAGCTGTTATTCTGGAATCAAGCAAACATGTATTAAATACTTACTCTGAATTCAGTAATAACTTTAAATGAATTTGTATTTTGTTAATTATAATATCATCTCTATGCACTTGAAATATATACCTAGATGTGTGAGATACATGACTTATTTAGTCTATAAAAGGCATATTTAGTTTGTATTATGATGATTACAGTTATTATGAAATATAATTAACTTAGGAATTAAAATATAGGAAAGAATGTTCTCATATGCCAAATTAAATTTTATACCTTTAACCTATCTCATTTAAGCATAATTTCTCTTTCAAGACTCCCATTCATTGTATTAAATATGTCTGTGTAGTTTGAATAGTCTGTATAGACCTGTAATGGGAACAGTGGTGAAGGACATTTGGGTAATGACAGTGAATCTCAGCTAACTGAAAAAGAAATCCCTTTTAACTCTTCCTTTTTTGATGTATTGTGTGACTTGGTTATTGTTCAGTTATCATTAGTCCTGTCTGATTCTTTGTGACCCTATTTGGCATTTTCTTGGCAGAGATACTGGAGAGATTTGCCATTTCCTTCTCAAGCCCATTTTATAGATGAAGAAATTGAGACAAACAGGATTAAAAGACTTGTTCAGGCTCACATAGCTAAGAAATTTCTGAAGTCAGATTTGAACTCAGGAAGATCAGTACTGAGTTTGGGCCCAAAAGTTTACCCACTGTGCCATCTAGCTGCTCTCCATCAGGTAACAACAACAACAACAACAATAATAATAATAATAATAATAATAATAATAATAATAATAATAATAATAATTCTGGATAAATGGTATTAAGAATCTACCTTGAGAAAACATTTCTTTTGTGACTGACCTACAAATATTTTATTACGCGATATATTATATTACGCGATAAACTGTATTTCTGGTGTTTCTCCATCAGTATCTAGCTAACTCTAGATAAGGGCAAGGGCAACAGGGACAAAGATTATTTAGGAAGTCTTAGGTTTCATGATATCAGCTACTTACTCTATTCTGCCATCTCTAGGCAGATAGGCTTCCAGACCTTTGGGACCCTATCCACAGGCTTTTGTCCCACCCTGACTCAGGGCACAAGGAGGTGAAACAATCCACAGAGATAATGTGTCCCCTGTGTGACTTATATTCTATTCATACTATATTTCACAATACTGTGGTCCCTCCCTCATCGCCTCTCTCCCCTGACAATTCTCCCCTTCCACCCCATAATTTCCTCTCCCCTACTTAGTCAGGAAATAATGTGCAGGCGTAGCCTTCATTTCTTTCACTGTGCAGTCTGCAGTACACAGTAATACACAGCAGTGTCTCTCTGGGTGACTGTAGGAAGGCTCAAGTTGCTAAACTTTCTGTCTGAAGAGATAGTCAAAGAGACTCTTCCACTGGTCACTTTGGCTTTATAATTTTGAATGAGGAACTGTGGCTCCTGATTGGGAAACTGTCGATACCAAAATACATTCATATTAGTGCCAATGTCCTGATGATTACAGGGCAAATCCACTCCTTGTCCTTCTATTACTTCTTGTGAGATGGGCTGGATGACCTTAGAATTACACCTAGTTCCTGAAAGGGAAAAGAGGAGAAGGTAATGGTTTAGCTCCTAATATTGAGAGAAAATAAATAAACAAAAGATAAAAGACCCTGGATCTCACCTTGCTCTTCTGTATTTCTGGTGTTTCTCCATCAGTATCTCAAAGAGGCAGAAAAATCCCAATGGCCTTAATTATAAGGAATATTTAAAGCCTATGTGCATAGGCAGAAGCTCTAATGTGTATGGGTATTAAACTGAATGAATTTCAACAGTCATCAACTCAATAAGCCTTAGCTAAAAAGATTATATGTTAAATTTTGAGGGATGGGGCACAAAGAAAATAAAAAACAAAACAACCAGTGCCCCCTTTCTACTCCTAAAGAGTTCAAAAGTCATCTTTGGAGTTAGTGTGAATAATAATAATAACTATTATTCAATTGATATTTATTTAGTCTTTTAAGGTTTGTGATACATTTTACATGTACAGTGTTGCTCATGTGAAATTCAGAACAACTTTGTAATACAGGTACTTATATGAAGAATATTATATTACAATTAGTAAGGAAGAATTAGAACCATCTGACTACAAACACCAAACTCTAGCTACTCTCCTATCACCTAACCCAATCCTATCTAGGCAGGGACTACCAAGAGAAAAGGGTAGAAATTTCAACTCCTTTTCCTAAGTATTCTTGTTTAAATAGTAATGTGATGGAATGAGGTGGGGGGATTGCTCAATTGCTCAATTTAATTTACTATGTAGCAACTTCCTGAATCTAAATGGGGTCCCCAGAACACTTACCAAAGGTGAGAAGCATAATCACTCCTATCACAAGCTTCATATTCCAAAGAAGTGATAGGATTTAGGGCTCTAATTTCAGCGTATGCTCCTAATTTTCATCTGAGGAAAGTAACAGAAAAATGAAAGTAATAACAAATTGTTCTACATTTCAATTTAAATTCTGGGTGAAGGTGAGGAGTCCTTAGAACTAGAACCAGCCAATAGCATGGCAGTATTTAGCTGGGGCTCCAGATCTAGCTTCATTGGTAATTCTGGGTAGGGGAGTGGTGACCACACCAAAGGTAGACATAGCCTCAAAGCAGAGAATGTTGGATTTCCCTTTAGAACACTACTTTAAGCCCTGGGAGCATATAGCCTGAAGAGAAACTCTTATCCAGACAGTTGTTTCCATACTGGGACATTCTATTCTCAGGCATAATTTTGAAATTATTTAGACTCTACATGGAGTTCCTGAGTCTGACTTCTCAAATCTGGGAATTCTTTGCAAATCTCTATGTTTGAAACACAAGGTGTCATAAAAACACAAGAAATTGATTCCCATTCCCCTTCAGGGAGAAAAAAAAAAAGATGGTCAGTGGAGAATTGATATGCCTTGGTCATAGAAATGTTATTCTTAGAACTTGGACAAGAACTATAGTTCCTGATGCCCTACTGCTCTGTTGTAATTCTTGAGGCTATATTTCTAACATTTTTAATGTTAGAATTATGGGTGCTTGGTGTTAGAAACAGAAAAAAAAATGACCCTGTAGACTCATTCTCTTTTTTTTTTTTTTTTTTTTTTGTCTATAAAATAAAAGGATTGGATTAGACTGCATCTAAGGTCTTTACTAAATTCAAGTACTAAAATTCTCTTACTGAACAACCTTCTTTAGACATCAAAAACTATGCTACATTCTTTATTTCTTTAAAGGAATTAGGATGAACTTTCATATGAATTAAAAGGGACTTTCAGGATATCATCTAACCTATAAAATAATTAGCTTATCTCCCCCAAATCACTTAAAATGCCATTCTCTCTTCCTGAGTTAACAGTAGGATTTTACTCAGAGGCATTTGCAAAGCTGTAACCTACACTTGGATATAAGATGCATATTGATATAGGGGTTGAGGTAAGATATATTCCCTGCTCCCAGTGTTCTCACTGCTCAAATTCTCATTTCTTTTGGGGAAAATATTTTGATTGAAAGCAATGGGACCTTCTGGGAAAGGAATATTTAACAGGAATCCTATGATTGTGAATTAAAGACAAAAGATCAAACTTAAAGAAATGTATTAGTCTACCAAGGAATATTGTGCTCACTGAATAGCAACTTCAGTTTTCTAGGATATAGAGAGAGTTTGGATTTTTTTTTTTTACTCTTTCAGTCCATCTGAGAATACAAGCTAAGGAGCAGCATTTTGTGACATCTTAAGAAAGATAAATAAACAATTTATAGGAGAGATATTGGAGAAAGAGAAAAATTAGTGTCTCATTATATTGAAATCTTTGGAGAGACACTGTCAGTTGACAAGGTACAGGGTCTTATTGTATTCAGAATAAAGTTATTGAAAATTAAGGTTCTAATTTTGCAATGATATGACACCTATATAGATATTTTCTGGGAAATGGAGAATATTTGGAATGCAAAAAGAATTTATTGGAATAAGAAAACATTTCCTATTTAAGGGCAGTAGACAGAGGGAAGTGACCAAATACTTTTATAATTATAGGGGGAGGGGATTCTTTTAGACAAAACTTCAAGGTCTCTTATTCAAGAAGAATGAATAGTTATAATAGTGGATAAGATTGTACATTTTATGATGGCCTTGCACAATTTGTAGTATTTTATTTTTCCTTCAATAGTGAATGGGGACTTTCTAATATTAGTCAACAAGTAGCAAAGGATTACTCCATCTAGATATTGTAAAATGATTGTTGTTCCTATCCATTACCCTATCCCTCTCAAATCATATGATATCAGTATACCCATATTCATTCTTATCATGATGGTTCTCTTCTTGTGGGACTTATGTCCCCAACAACAGATTTCTTTCTTTCTCTTTTATATTGATTGATAAAACATTTATTAAAGTTTTACTTAAGTATTATGGATACTAATATGTGCTAAGCAAAAATATGTAAATACACACACACACACATTTTCCCAGGGTTGGGAGATGAGATTATTGGTAATGCCATGAGTTCATCCATAGCAGACATTTCATCCTGGGGCAATTGCTTTGTAAAAATATACAGAGTCTTTAAGGAAAGGATACACCTCTTAGAGTGCAATTGCCGAAGGGTGGACTGTGTGCTTTGTCACCTCTCCTTTCTGTTCCTCCCTCTCCCCATAACTGAATATATCCTAGGTGTATGAATTCCTAGTCACAGTTTTGAGCTATTGAGAAGGAAAGGTGTGTATCATTCCCTTGGATGTCATCTCCCTGGTTCTGCTATTTATGGAAGAAGCAGTCTGTTATGTTATGAGTAAAAGGGATACAAGGTTTTTTTTTTGTTTTTTTTTTTTTGTTTGTTTGTTTGTTTTTGTGGACAGAAGGTCAATGTCAGTCTTTGTCACTTAATGCAATTCATAGCACATGCCAGGGGCAACAAGTATTATACGTCATTTATTTCCTCTCCCTGACAACCCCAAGTTCAACTTACTTTTCTTATAGGGAAAGACTCAGGTTTGCAAGTGCATCAGCCCCATCTAGTGACAAAAATATATAAAATAGAGTGATATCTCTCATCTCCCATTATTTCTTAGAGCTGCAGAGACAACTATGATACTTTGTAGCATACTTTGTATGATACTTTGTTCCTCTGAATATCATAAGTGTGAGAGTCTGGTCAGTATCAGTGGATGCACTATTTCTATTTTACATCCTTTAGTACTGTTTGGTAGAGGTAAGTTGAGCATCAGCCTAGAAAACAGAATGAGGGATTTTACTTAGTTCCCTCAGCCAAAATACTCAACTTATGCTGAAAGACACTGATCATTTTAAGATTTCAATATTTTTATACACCTAATACAAAAGCTATTAATTTTTTTGTTTATATTCCTGATCCTCCTATCTCTGAAAGTCAATCCTTAGGACCTATCAAATTTAGTATTTTTGCTAAAGAATTGATAAAAAGACCCCATGCAGAATAAAATTTATAGATTATTTTCAATAAGGTTGGTTACTAATAATGTAAGACAAATAAGTTTTTATTGATCTTTTATTTCTCATATTATTATAATAATCTCCACTATCCTTCCCTCCCCTGAGAGAGCTATCACATATAACAAATAGTATTTTATTAAAAGAGAAAAAAACTGATCAATCCATTGAAAGATTCTGTAAATATATACAAAGTGTTAAAACTGTAGGCTTCCCATCTTCATATTGGGGTGTCTTCTCATATCTTTTCATTTGAGACTTACTTGATCTTATTAATTTTGATATGTTTACTTTTGATTTTTTGGTGTGTGATTTTTTTCCCATTTGTATTTTTGTAATTATTGTGTATATTATTTTCTTTAAGCTTACATCAGTTAATATAGATCTTTCATGCTTCCCTGTATATATCATATCTATCGTTTATACAGCACAATAATATTCCATTATATTTATGTACAATTTGCTTAGCCATTCCTCATTTAATTAGCATCTACTTTGCTTTCCAATTCCTTTCTATCAAAGAAAATGCTGCTTTAAATATTTTTTCACATATATGGGGACTTTCTTCTTATTGATTGCTTCCTTCGAATATAAGCTTAGCAATGGAGTCTCTAGTTCAAAGAATATGGATTTCTTATTTTTGTTCACATTTTGTTCACATAATTCCAAATTGCTTTCCAAAATGGTTGCACCATTTCACATTTCCACCAAAATTTTATTAGTGTGTTTATCATTCTACAGCTCCTCCAATACTGAATAAATATTATCATTTTTGTCATCTTTCTCAGTTTTACAGAGTGTGAGTAATTAAAAAAAAACCTCAGGGTTGTTTTGATATTCATTTCTCTTATTATTAGTCATTTGGAGTGCTCTTTCCAAACTTTTAATTGACCTTGAAACTGGAAAAAATTCTTCCTAAAAGCCAGAACAAAAGCAAACTATTAGGCACCTATGATAGCATCCAAACAATAAAGAATGATCAATAAGTCCTGGGAAAGATTGGAAACTATTGGCAGCAGAAAAACACTTGATTTAGCACAAGGAGTAGCACTCAGAGTTTTACTATAAATTGAATTTGAAATAGCAAGGTAGTTCTTCTGTAAAAGGGAAAAGGTTATATGATAATTTGGAATTATTATTTCTGTAACTTTTGGAACAAAATGCCCCTTCTTCTGTGTATTGCTTGCTACATTGGAAGGTAAACTTCTTGAGAAGAGAGACTGTCTTTGCTTTTGTGTTTGTGTCCCCACTGCTTCGTAAACCCACAGGTGCTTTTTTCTTCTTATTTTTCTTTTCCTTTCTTCCTTCCTCTCTCTTGCCCTTTTTTTCTCTGTTCTCTGCTCTCTCCTCTCTTTCTTCTCCTTCCTCTTTCCCTCCCTCCCTTGTCTCTCTCTATCTCCTCTATTTTATAGTTTATATATTGTTGTGAAAAATAAAATTTATAGGAAACTAGGAAGTGTGAGAAATAGATGAGAATGAAGAAATTTTTTATGATATTCAATAATAGACCTTTTAAATTATACAATTAAAAAAGAATGTAGAGAAAAAAGAGATAGTTCAGAGAAGAGTGACTAAAATAATGAGAGTATAACTTGAGTCATTTAATTCTGATAAGATATAGCTAAGGGGTGACACTGTCTTCAAATAGTATTTTATGATTATATATGATGCAAATTAATGTGTGAGAAGTATATAAGCATTAGGAAATATCGTGAGGGAAAGACTACTTCCAGTTGGGCAAGATTTCTTTTCAAGACAAAATTTCATTGAAAGATAAAGGAGAGAATGGAAGGCCTGGGGGATGGGGGAAGCTAAAAAAAAAAGTTTCAGTGCTATAGACAGGCTCCTATAAATGAATCTTTAAAAAAAACCTCCAATGCTTCTTGTGCTTTTAATTGAAACTGATTATGGAATCCTAGGGCGGAAGGAGGGCCATTTCTATTTTGCAATCTAGTTTTTCGTCTATTTTCTCTCTCCAGCCCCATTCCTTTGCTTTATGTCTTTTCTAACTAGAGTCTCCATCCTTTGTTCTCCATTAGTGTCATATTATGTTGAACCTCCTCTCTGGGGAGACACTGTCAGTTGACAACGTACAGGGTCTACACTGCAAGATACTCAGGGTGAGGAAGGTTATTAGAAGTTAAGGACCTAATTATGTGATGATATGACTCCTGCACAGATATTTTCTCAGAAATATTCACAAGATCATAGAAATTTAGAGTTTGAAGGAATCTTTATGTCTCTTATTCACCCTATGTTTGAAATGAATCCCCACTAATCTTCAAGAGAACATCATCCAATCTTTGCTCAAATTTGCCCTCCAATTATGAGGAACCCAACCAACCCTCTCAAGGCAGGCTATTCCACTTTTGGGTAACTTTAATTATTAAGAACTTTTTTGTGGCATCAAACTTAAATTTACTTACCAGCAACTTCCATCCCTTTTTTCTAAGTCCTAGTCTCTCAGGACATACAGAACCCAGCTAATTCCTCTTTCACACGACAGCCCTTCAAACACTTGAAGAGAGCTTTCAGATCCTCCTTCCTACCCATCCCCCTAGGCTCTTCTTTTCTTTTCTCCTGTCTAAATCTCCCCACTTCCTTCTGTGATGGATGACATAAGTGGGTTTTTTTTTTTAAATAACATAACAAGTAGCAAGGCGGTATCATGTAAGAGAAAGAACACTACACATGGAATTAAAAGAATTGGGTTATCTTCTAGCTTTTTCACTAACTAATCATGTAATCTTGGGAGAGGTCATTTAATTTCGTTGACTCTTATTTTCAACACACAAAAAAGAGAATTGATTTAAATGACCTCTAAAATTTCTTTGAAGCTTGGAAAAAATTTATAATTAGTAGAAGGTAAATTCCTTTAGGGCAGGGACGATTTTTTTCTTGTCTTTATCTCAGTCACTAATATGGCCCTTTATATATAATACCTTCTTTTAAAATGCTTGTTGGATTGGCATATAAAATAAATACTATGGTTCTGAGACTGACAAAGGGTCTGATGTCTTAGATGTGCTTTGCTTTCTAAGACTGGTCATTTTTTTTCTCATTCCTATATAAAAATGGTTACTTATATGTGTGTGTGTTTGATTGTCTGTATTCTTTGAGGAAGGATTAACATCAATAACAAACAAGATTAAGACTTTTAAAGATGCAAAATATCCCAGTCTTCCCATCAGAATCTTGTATGGACAGAATGTCCTATATATCAAATAGCAAACAATCAATTCCAGGCCTTTGGCTAGCCACCAAAATCTTATAGTAAGAACTTTGCATTCCTCAATTGAGTAGAGATAAGTGAGATTATGTATATATCATTAGTGCTTTAAAATAGATTCTATGTAAAGGCTAGCTATCATTATTGCTATTCTATGTCTGATAATAGTAATGCCTCTTACTGAGAGACATTAATTATAATCTTTCTCACAGTCTAATGGAGAAATCATACTACAGATATACACAGAATGAATTCTTTTTTCTCATCTACCCGTTTCTGTGGCTCTAAGCAGTATATCAAACTATTGTTTATCATTTTGGTTTTTCCTTCCTTCCTTTTTGTAGGGAGCATGTTGTCCAACTATTGTCCTGGCTCCTCATTACCATTTACTGGTGAAGACTTTTTGGGTGGTATTTATTTATTTAAAATTGAAATGCAAAATAAGAAAAAAATAGAAAAAGACAGAAAAAGAAAAAAAAAAACCATGTGCCTGGCAAAACATGAGGGAGGATTCAAAATATGCACCAATAAATTTCCTTTTCAAGAAAGTATATATAATAGAAGACATTATATGCATAACTGTTCATCTTTTCTTTGCTTCCTTGTAAGTTTTCTTTGTTCTCTACTGTGCACTTTTCCCCTTTATTTTTCCCCTCCCTCCTCACTTCCCCCAAGCAAGTTAATATTAAGCATGGATATATTTACACACACACATACACATATACACACACACACATATATATATATATATACATACACATCTACACATACATCTAAAATAATATGGCTAATAATGTAGATTTCTCTCTTGGTTGAATCTTTTTTAAGTTTGACTTTGTCTGAGATCAGTGATTATTACTTAATTTTTTTCTACTAAATTCTACTCCTGATCATTGTTATTATGTTTTTGTATATCTCTTGATTCCTATCCCTGCTAACTCTTTTACTTCTATGTGTTACTTTACTCCCCACTATCTTCTCCTGTACTTTTTTTCTTTCTTTCTTTCTTTCTTTCTTTCTTTCTTTCTTTCTTTCTTTCTTTCTTTCTTTCTTTCTTTCTTTCTTTCTTTCTTTTTCTTTCTTTCTTTCTTTCTTTCTTTCTTTCTTTCTTTCTTTCTTTCTTTCTTTCTTTCTTTGTTTCTCTTTCTTCCATTCTCATTAATCTACATACCTTTGTATACTTCATCTTATCCTATGCCTTCAAGGGAATGTATACATTGATAATGAGGTTGGCACATACATTGCCAAAGACCTCAGAGTTTCAAGACTCTGAAGGAAAGTGTGAGAGAGGAGAGGGATTAGACTGACTACCAAACTGAAGGAATGCCTGTGAAATCTGAACAGTAAACCAATGCCATTCCAGGAAGCTGAATTGCTTCCATTTAAATTATATTAGGAAGCTTCTGAAGATTACATGGCAGGATAAGATAACCCTTTCTTTAATTAAACTGCATTCAAACGCTACTGCAGAGAGTGCAACTCCATTGGGCTGGCCACATTTTTCAAGTGCCAAATATACACTTGCCAAAAAAACTATTTTGTAAAAATTCAAACAGGGCAAGTACTCACAAGGCGGTTAGAAAAAGCTATATAAGGATACTCTCAAGGTCTCTCTTAAGAATATTGATTGTATGACATGGGAGACATTGGCACAAGACTGCGCAACATGACATGTCCTTCTCTCAGAAGAAACGTGAGATGCACAAAGTTAGAGAATCCACCCCAAAGGTTCATGGGGACTATTTGTGTCCAACCTGTTGTTAGATTAAGGTTTATGAATTTGCTCCTACAGAATGGCTCATTTTTTTTTTTTTTTGAAAGAGTACTCTTCTTTTTTTTTTTTTAAATTTAATAGCCTTTTATTTACAGGTTATATGCATGGGTAACTTTACAGCATTAACAAATGCCAAACCTCTTGTTCCAATTTTTCACCTCTTACCCTCCACCCTCTCCCCCAGATGGCAGGATGACCAGTAGATGTTATATTAAAATATAAATTAGATACACAATAAGTATACACGACCAAATGGTTATTTTGCTGCACAAAGAGAATCAGACTCTGAAATATTGTACAATTAGCTTGTGAAGGAAATCAAAAATGCATGTGGGCATAAATATAGGGATTGGGAATTCAATGTAATGGTTTTTGGTCATCTCCCAGAGTTATTTCTCTGGGCTTAGCTGGTTCAGTTCATTATTGCTCCATTGGAAATGATTTGGTTGATCTCGTTGCTGAGGATGGCCAGGTCCATCAGAAATGGTCATCATATAGTATTGTTGTTGAAGTATATAATGATCTCCTGGTCCTGCTCATTTCATTCAGCATCAGTTCGTGTAAGTCTCTCCAGGCTTTTCTGAAATCATCCTCTTGGTCATTTCTTACTGAACAGTAATATTCCATAATATTCATATACCACAATTTATTCAGCCATTCTCCAACTGATGGGCATCCATTCAGTTTCCAGTTTCTAGCCACTACAAAAAGGGCTGCCACAAACATTCATGCACATACAGGTCCCTTTCCCTTCTTTATAATCTCTTTGGGATATAAGCCCAGTAGTAACACTGCTGAATCAAAGGGTATGCACAATTTGATAACTTTTTGAGCATAATTCCAAACTACTCTCCAGAATGGTTGGATTCGTTCACAACTCCACCAACAATGCATCAATGTCCCAGTTTTCTCGCATCTCCTCCAACAATCATCATTATTTTTTCCTGTCATCTTATCCAATCTGAGGTGTGTAGTGGTATCTTAGAGTTGTCTTAATTTGCACAGAATGGCTCATTTTCACAATAAGACTTGAAATACCAGGTTGTATGAATGTGAAATTATTTAATAATAATGAATTATAAAAAAGGAAAACAAGAGTCTACAGTACAGTTCTTACAACAAAAACACCTAATACATCCTATGATTATTATAACTACCATAATACAAAGTGACACATAGACCAGGGGAGAAGAGAAGAAAGAATACATCAGCAAATCAGGGAAGTCACCAACACTGCACACCTATGGCTGGGAAATCCTGGATTACAATCCTGCAAGTCCCGACCAAGAGGGTCCCAGGCAGAGCATCCTCTCCATGGGTGAGATTCCAATTTGTGCATTAGCCTAATATGACTTAAATAACTCAAGGAACAAAGAAGACTACATGTCAGCAAAGCTAATTTCAGGTTCTTGAGCAAGTCTAGAAGGTGAGCCAACCTTGCCAGAGCCTGTCAAGAGTTAGAAAATTGCTACTGGGAGTAGCTAGCTACATACACAGATAAAGTGTCCTTGGTGGATTTGACCAAAATCCACCCAGGATGTTGTTCTGTAAGATATGTTTGTTCCAAGGGTTATTCAACAGTTGTGTAACAGGGATGAATACTATTTCATTGTACTTTAATTATCCCATGGACATGGAGGGTTATTGAGGGCAGAGGCCTACAGAATCTTTTCCTTATTCTTATATCTTTCACCTGTGGCAAAGCATTCTGAGCTCGTATTGATTTAATCAGCTGCAGTTGGATACATGGTAACTCAACTCTAACAAAGTGATGTCATTTCGGTACTTTTTGAGAACAAAAGACAACAACCTCTCTCCCCTTGCAACAGGATATTATACCCTTCTGTGTGTATATGTATTATTCTCTTTAACCCATTCCCAATGTGAGTAGAGTTTCAGAACAACCAGCCCTGCCACTTCCTTTCCAATTCCTCTGTGTTGGTTCTTGTTATTGCACATCATGTATAGCATCATTATTGTTTTTACCTTTTCCTACGTGATTTTGATTTTTAAAATCACAGAATATTCAGCTCTACCCCAGACATTTTAAAAAATATATTTTGTCTTATTATTTCTTGGTTTCTTACAACTTCACTGGCTTCCCCCTGCCCAATTCTAATTTTCCAAAAGACATTTCCTTTTCTAGTGAGTTGACTTTCTTTTCATAATCTTCTTGTATTTTCTTTATTTTTTAAAAATTTTCCTCAATCACATTTAATTTTTAAAGTCTTTTTTGAATTCTTCTATAAATTCTTTTTGGGTGGGTAATAATTTAACATTACTCTTTGGGGTAGGAAAGATTTTTTTAAACTTCAGTTTCCTCCTCTGAAGATGAACCCTGATCTTCCCTATTCCCAATGTAACTTTTTATGATTATCTTTCCCTGCACATTTTTCAAAAAACAACTTGTTAGTATAATCACTTGTAGTCCTGGAGTAGGAGAGCAGTTGGGTGCTTTTGGCTTCATTTTAATTCTCCCCTCTGACTTGGAACCCAAAACCAAGAACTCTACCCTCCTGTAAATGGTCCCAGTCAATACCTACCCTACCCCATTGCTTCTGTACTCACTGGGTATGTGCTGGTTCCTTCTTTTCTAGAACTATCTCTGTAACACAGCTGGACCTGGCATTCCTTATCAGCAAAGGTCCCTTCAGTTTTCCTGGACTCAGACTCCCAACTTCCCACACTGTCTGGGAGATGAAAGTCTCTGTGATTGGGGCTAAGGTTACCTCCCAAGTCAGCTAGGCCAGAGCTCCCTGCTTTCTGTTTCAGTGGAACTAGTCTAGGAGTGTTTATATTTCACATAGGCCAAACCTCCATCTTGGGGTCTTTCTTCAGGTCTTCACCAGTTGTTCCAGAAGGACCACTGTCCTACCCAACTCTTATTTGTTCTGTACTAACCTACATTCACCCTGAAGTGCAATTTTGTTTTGTTTGTGAGGGAAATGTTGAGAGTTTGCGATTTTCTGATCTACTCCACCATCTTCCCAGAATCCTTCCTTGATGAATGCTTTTAACATTAAAATGTCTTCTAATATATGGAAGAAATATCTTAATTAGCACCAAATTTGAAGGTGATTAATTGAAACATGGCTACTCATACACCTGAAACCTATCATTGGACCTAGATTTTATAAAGCATTGCAGCCACAGACATAGCCATAGATAAGTAAAATCAGAACTAAGAAACAGAAAATATGAAAAAACTGTCCCTTGTAAAAGATGCCTTGTATCTGCTAAGTCCCTTTAGGGAAATATGTAGTCTCAGATATGCATAGAAATAGTTATATTTCAGCAAGGAATTACTAAACAAAGGAGGAATTCAGGGACAAGCCTTCTAAACAGAAAAGGAGTTTTTCTGTAATACCACATTCCCACTCCAAATATGCTGGAAAAAAGAGATCATGAACAGTAATAAACTCCTACCATGCATTTAAAGAACAATTAATTCTGATATTACATAGACTATTTGAAAAATTAGGCAAAAAAGGAGTCATACCAAATTCCTTTTATGATTCAAATATGGTGCTGTTACCTAAACCAGGAAGAACCAAAACAGAGAAAGAAAATTACATACTAATTTCCTTAATAAACATTGATACAGAAATTTTAAGTAAAATATTAGCAAAGAGATTACAACAACTTGTCAACAGGATAATACACTATGACCAAGAAGGATTTATACCAAGAAGGTGGGGCTGGTTCAATATAAGGAAAACTATTGGCATAACTGACCATATCAAACACAAAATTAACAGAATCTGAATGAAGAAAAAGCTTTTGACAAAGAAAAGCACTCATTTCTATTAAAAAACACTAGAAAGCACAGGAATAAATAGAATTTTCCTTAAAATTATAAACAGCATCTATCTAAAACCATCAACAAGTTTATACAATGGGAAGAAGTGAGATGTATTCCAATAAGATCAGGAATGAAATAAGGATGCCAATTATCACCACTATTATTCAATATTGTACTATAAATGTTGCCTTTTAACAATAAGAAAAGAAAAAAAATTAAAGGAATTAAAAGCAATGAGGAGATAACACTTATTATCTGCAGATGATATGATGATTGATATACTTAGAGAATTTTAGAGAATCAATTAAAAAACTACTAGAAACCATTAACAACTTTATAATGTTGTAGAATATAAAATAAACCCACATAAGTCATCGATATTTCTATATATTACCAACAAAGTCCAGCAGCTAGAGAGAGAGAAATTTCATTTGAAATAATTGTAGACAAAATAAAATATTTAGGTGTCCACCAGCCAAGACAAATCCAGGAATTCTATGAACACAATTACAAAACACTTTTTACACAAATAAAGTTGTATCTAAACAATTGGGAAAATATTAATTGCTCATGTGTAGGTTGAGTTAATATAAGAAAAATGAAAATTCTACCTAAATTACTCTATTTATTCAGTGTCATATCAATGAAATTGCCAAAAAAAAATTTATACAGCTAAAAAAAAAATAACAAAGTTGATCTGGAAAAAGAAAAGGTCAAGAATATCAAGGAAATTAATGAAGAAAAATGCAAAGGATGGTGGCCTAGCAGATCCAAATTCTATTATAAAGCAGCAGTCATCAAAACCATCTGGTACTAGCTGAGAAATAGAGTGGTTGATCAGTGGAATAGATTAGGTACACAAGACACAATATTATCAATGACTATAGTAATCCAATGTTTGTCAAATAAAGAGATTTTATCCCAGAAGCTGTAGTTTTTGGGTTTATCAAATATTTTCAGGAACACTGGAAAATAGTATGTCACAAATTTGGCATAGACCTACATCTCATACCCCATACCAAAATAAGGTCAAAATGGATACACGATTTGGGCATAAAGGGTAATACCACAAGCAAATTAAAAGAGCAAGGAATTATTTGCTATCAGATCTTTGGAGAAGGAACAAACTTATGGCCAAAGAACTAAAGAAGATTATAAAATGCAAAATGGATAATATTGATTACATTAAATTAAAAAGGTTTTGCACAAACAAAACCAATGTAGCCAAAATTAGAAGGGAAGCAGAAAACTGGGGGGAAAATTTTACATCCATTGTTTCTGATAAAGGCTTCCTTTCTAAAATATCTAGAGACAATTCAAATTTATAAGAATACAAGTTATTCCTCAAATGATAAATGGTCAAAGGATATAAATAGACAATTTACAGATAAATTAAAGTCATCTATAGTCATATAAAAATGCTCTAAATCACTCTTGATTAGAGAACTGCAAATTAAAACAACTCTAAAGTATCACCTCATACCTATCAAATTAGCTCAGATGATAGGAAAAGATAATTTTTGGAGATGTGGGAAAACTGAGACACTAATGCATTGTTGGTGAAGTTGTGAACTGATTCAACCACTCTGAAGAGCAATTTGTAACTATGTTCAAAAGACTATAAAGCTGTGCCTTTGATGCAGCAGTGCCACTACTGGTTCTATCTCCCAAAGAGCTCATAAAAGAGGGAAAAGGGCCCACATGTGCAAAAAATATGTATGGCAGCTGTTTTGTGATAGCAAAGAATTAGAAAATGAGTAGAGGCCCTCAATTGGGAAAGTTGTGGTATGAAGGCTGAACAAGTTGTGGTATTTGAAGGTAACAGAATATTATTGTTTTGTAAAAATGATAATCAAGCTGGATTAAGAAAGTCTTTGAAAGATTTACATGAACTGAAGATGAGTGAAGAAAGCAGAATCAGAAAAACATCATACATAGCAACAACAAGGTTGTGTGATGATCAACTATGATAGACTTAGTTTTTTTCAATAATTCAGTGATTCAAGGAAATCCCAATAACTTTGCATGGAAAATGCCATCTGCATCCAAAAAGAGACCTATGGAAATTGCATATGCATCAACACATATTTTTCACATTTTTTTTCTTCTTTTTTTTCTTTCTTATGTTTTTTTTTCCTTCTTGTTCTGATTTTTTTTCTCCTAACTTGACTGATACAGAAATATGTAAAAAAATAAACGTACATATATAACCTAAAACAAATAAATAAATAAATGAAGGACAAACAAAAAAAATCAATAGTGAATCCATTACCAATTGAGATGAAATTAAAACAATTATTAGCAGTTATTTTGCCCAATTTTATACTAATATAACTGACAATATAAATGAAATGGATGAATATTTACAAACATATAAATTTTCAAGATTAGCAAAAAGCATAAAAGATGTTGTCATGCCTCAATGAGGAAGAGCAAAAACAGAAAAAGAATACTATATTCTAATTTCCCTAATGAATATTGATAGAAAAAAGTAAATAAAATGCAAGCATATTACTACAATATGTCATAAAAATCATATATTATGAACTGTTTGAATTTTTACCAGGAATACAGGGTTGAATCAATATTAGAAAAACTATAAGTATAATTGATGACATTAAAAACAAAAACAACAAAATCATGTGATTGATTATGTCAATAGAGAAAAGGTTTTTGATAAAATATAACACATGCCTATTTTAAAAATATAAGAAAGCATAGGGATAAATGGAGTTTTTCTTAAAATGATAAGTAATAGCCATCTAAAACCAAGAGCAAGCACAATCTATAATAGGCATAAAATAGAAGCTTTTCCAATAAGATCAAATTTGAAGCAACGATGTCCATTATTGCCATTATCATTCAGTTTTTCCCTAGAAATGCTAGCTATAGCCACAAAACAAGAAAAATAAATAGAAAGAATAAGCAGAAACAAGGAAATGAAATTATTGCTTTCTCCATATGATAGGTTGATATTCTTAGAAAAGCTTAGAAAGAAAGCTGAAAAATTGCTAATACATTTAGCAAACTTGCAGGACATAAAACAAATCCAAACAAATCATCAGTATTTCTATATGTTGCCAGCAAAAACCAGCAGGAAGAGAAAGATAAATTCTACTTAAAATAACTGTACAATATATAAAATTATGAATCTATATTCCAAGAAATAACCAGGAACTATATGAATAAAATTACATAATATTATTCATATAAATAAGAGGTCTAAATAATTGGAAAAATAGTAATTACTTATGGTAGACCAAGCCAATGTAATAAAATTGATAATACCTAAATTAATTTACTTATTCAGTGCCATACTAATTGAACAACTAAGGAATTATTTTATAAAAATAAAAAAAAATAATAACAAAATTAAATTGGGTAACAAAAGGGCAAGAATATAAAGGGAACCAGTGGGAAAAAAATGTGAAGGAAGGCAGCCTAACGGTACCAGATCTCAAACTATATTACACAGTGGCAATCATTGATAAAAAATTAGTCCTGGATAAGAAATAAAGTGGTTAATAGATGGAATTCATTATGCATGCAATATATCAAAGCAAATGAATAAAGTATACTGGTATTTGATAAACTCAAAGATCTCAGTTATTGAAAAAAGAGCTCATTTGATAAAATTGTTAGGAAAATTGGAAAGAAGTCTGGCAGAAATGAGGCATGAACCAATCTCTCACATAATATATCAAGATAAGGTCAAAATAGGATAACATTCTAGATGAATTAAGGGAGCATGGGAAAAAATACTTCCCCAATCATTGAATAAGGGAAGAATTTATAACCAAACAAGAGACAGAGTGGATTGTGGGAGGAAAAATGGATAATTTTAATGATGCAGTATTAAAAGTTTGCACAAACCAAAACATTATAGAAAAAAGTAGAAGGAAAGCAGGAAAGTGGGTGGAAAAATTTTATAGCAAGTTTCTTCTATAAAGAACTCATTTTTTAAATACATAAGGAACTGATATGAATTTGTAAAAATAACAGTTATTGCTCAATTGACTAAATCATTAAAGAATAAGAGCAGGAAGTTTTCATAAGAAATAAAATCCATCAATAGTCATATAAAAATGCTCTCAAATCACTGATAATTAGAAACATGCAAATCAAAGCAACTGAAGTACCACCTCACACCATTCAGATTAGCTAAGATGATAGAAAAATAAAATGACAAATGCATATATAATATAGAAGAATAAAAATGCACTGTTGGTATGGTTGCAAACTAGTCCAACCTTTCTTGAGAACAATTTCAAACTATGTCCAAAGGGATATAAAAGGGATTTGACTTATCAATACCTAATATCAACACTTAGCTCTATACTCACCCACTCAAAAAGGAAAAGGAAAAGGAAAGACCCATACATATGTACAAAAATATTTGCAGCTATTCTTTTTATAGTAGCAAAGAATTGGAAACTCAGAGGATGCCTATCAATTGGAGAAGTGTCAGGCATGTTACGGTATGTGAATGTGATGGAATACTATTGTGCTGTCAGAAAGATGAAGGATATGGTTTTAAAAAAACCTGGGAAAACTTATATGAACTGATACAAAATGAAGTGAGCAGAACCAATATTGCAGCAAAAATTAATTGTTAGGTACTCTGATCAATATAACGATCTGTGACAATTCTGAACAACTTATTATTAAAAATGGTATTTATTTCTAGAGACAGAATTGATGGGCTTAATATGCAGATTGAATATTTTTCCTCTTTTTTTTTTTTACCTTTTTTGGTAATATAACCAATGTGGAAATTTATGTTTTGATTCCATATGTATAATATGTATCATATTTCTTGTCTTCTCAGTGGGTGAAGAAAAGAGAAAATCTGTAACTGAAAATAAAAATCAAAAAAGTTTTAAGTAATGGTTTGTAGACATATGGTAAAGAGATATGAAATAGGTCATATCACATTGTGGTGAGAATCAGGATGCAAAATATTGTGAATAGTTACCCAGTTATACTGCTCAAAAGCAACTCATATAAGAAAAGACTTTTTTAGAGAATCTCTGGCCCCTTCACCCAGGATTCTGTGGAAGAAGAATCTTTTAACAGAGAAATGGGGAGGGAAAGGAGGAAAAGGAAGTATTTTAATGAACATTCCAGAAATTTAAATTCAGTTCATAGACATGTATAAGATTTAGAACTGAAAGGAGGTCTTAGGGATCATTTAGTCTAACTTTAATTTTACATATGAGAAAAATGAGACCCAGATATAGTGACTGTCCAAGGTTACATATGTTTTACATAGCAGAGCAAGGTTTTCAAACTGAATCTTCTTATTCTAAGTTCAAGTTTTTCCTAATATACTTGTATTCTATTATCACTTTGTGTGGCATGTCCAGTGTATATTTAATATCAGGGTAGTGTGTATCAACGATTTTCTTTCTTTACCACTGTATGTTACTCCATTATCTTTTGTAGCTACTGGCCAGACAACTTTGCTTATGTGGAAAATGGATGTTTGTAGATAATTCAAAATATACCACTTTTGTTTTATTTTTTTATTTTTTAGGCAAGGCAAGGCAAACCCTTAACTTGGGGTTAAGTGACTTGCCCAGGATCAAGTAGCTAGTAAATGCTAAGAAATGTGAAATGTTAAATGTCTACAGATGAATTTGAACTCAGATCCTTCTGACATCAGGGCTGGTGCTTTATCCACTGCGCCATATAGCTACCTATCTACCCCCCTTACCACTTTTTCTTAACTAGATAAAGCTCTGTACTCTCTAATAAAACTCTATACTCTCAAATGCCTTCTTTGTCTCTTTTCTATAGTTCCCAGATTTGATTTAATAGAGATAAATTTTCTTCTTCCTTTTTTGGGTTCATTTTAATAGGAAATATGCAAAAAATGTTTGCAGCCCTGTCTGATCATAAGTACTCTAATGAAACACAACTACTCAGAAGATACTTGTTAATTGTGAACCCATAGATCTGTCTCCATTTGAAAGAGTCAATCTTTGATGTCAGTCTCTTGGGGAAAAAATTTCAATAACATCATTCTCATACCCCAATTTTAGTTTGACACTGATGTAGCTTCCAATTACAATGTGCTTTCCAATTGTGAATACTTCCAACCATTTTGGAGAGCAATTTGAAACTATGCTCAAAAAGTTATCAAACTGTGCATACCCTTTGATCCAGCAGTGTTACTACTGGACTTATATCCCAAAGACATCATAAAGAAGGGAAAGGGATCTGTAAGTGCACGAATGTTTGTGGCAGCCCTCTTTGTGGTGGCCAGAAACTGGAAACTGAGTGGATGCTCATCAATTGGAGAATGGGTGAATAAATTGTGATATATGAATATTATGGGATATTATTGTTCTGTAAGAAATGACCAGCAGGATGATTTCAGAAAGGCCTGGAGAGACTTACACAAACTGATGCTGAGTGAAACGAGCAGGGCCAGGAGACCATTATATACTTCAACAACAATATTATATGATGATCAATTCTGATGGACCTGGCCATCTTAAGCAATGAGTTGAACCAAAACAGTTCCAGCAGAGCAGTAATGAACTGAACCAGCTACACCCAGCGAAAGAACTCTGGGAAATGAGTGTGAACCACTACATAGAATTCCCACTCCCTATATTTTGCCTGCCAGCATTTTTGATTTCCTTCACAAGCTAATTGTACAATATTTCAGAGTCCGATTCTTTTTGTACAGGAAAATAACGGTTTGGTCATGTATACTTATTGTGTATCTAATTTATACTTTAATATATTTAACATCTACTGGTCATCCTACCATCTAGGAGGGGGCAGGAGGGGAAAAATTGGAACAAAAGGTTTGGCGATTATAACTTGTAAATAAAAAGCTATTAAAAAATGTGCTTTCCAAGTCTAAGCAATCAACTTTTTCACCTTGGAATGCTAACCATGTGTCATTTAGTGAGTAGTAGAGAAAAATCTTTTCCCAATAGTTCTCATCTGTTAACAGATCTATTCTGGCAGTTTTGTCAAGTAAGCTTTTAAGCAGTAATAGGGCATTTCTATAGATGAGAGACTGCCTTTTGAGTTGATACCAAAAGAATATATTTAGATGGTCTTGGGGTCTACTTGGCCAACTTCCCATTCCTCTTCATCTGCAAGAGATGAAAATATTCTATAATACACATCCTAGCTTCTCTAAGCTCTGATGTTACTTGGTAGGGCTCCTAGGAGTAATGCCAGGCAACTGCAGTCATTCTTTAGTAATGTGAGGTGGTTCTACCTCTGCTCCTAGGCCAGCTGCCAAGATCCTGGTGGTAAGAGGGCAGCAGAATCAGCTTGACTCCTCCATATAAACTCAGCAATTTTCTAACTAGAATCTAAACTTACAAAATACTTACTTGCTATTTAAAAAAAACTACTAAATAAATAACTTATATAGCAGGGACCATAACTCTGGAGTGTGTGTTCCCTTCCCTTTCTTCCACAAGACCTACACCACAGTTTCTTAACCTTTTTTGTGTGAAATGAAGCCCCTAGACAGTAAGGTGAAGATTATGAAGCCCTCAGAATAATGTTTTTAAAATAAAAATGGATATAAAATATATAGTTACAAAGAAAACCAGTTATGCTGAAGTATATTTATCAAATTATTTTTTTTTAATCCATGGATCCAAGATTACAAATCACAGCCCTAGATGATTCAAGAAGCTACAGGCAATGTGAATAACTCCACCTAGATGTTCCAGGCCCAGAGGCCCTACTAATGGCCTTAAAGAGAATTGAAGACAGAACAAAACCCTCCTCTGAGTCTCTAGACTTAGAGGAAGTGGTGACATGGACATGGAGATGACCCAACTATTGGGATAAAGAAGATGTCACATTATGATCAGTTACCACATGCCAACACAGAACTGCGAGAGAAGTGCATGAAAAAGCTGCTTTTCTATTCATTTGGGAGGTTTTAAGTATGCTATGCTATAACAGATGGGATTGTAGTTGGGACTTAAAGGAAACTAGGGACACCAATAGGTGGAGATGAGGAAGAAGAGTACACTAGGCATAGGATACAGTCAAAAAAAAAATGTCCACAGCTGAGAGAGAGATGAAGAGGATCTTGATATCTGAAAAAAAAATTATAATGAATTGGTGAGTGCTATGTACTTTGAATTTAGATGAAATGTTTCTTTCTTTTTATTTTTAAACTTTAATAGGATTTTATTTCCAAATACATGCAAAAAATAGTTTTCAATATTGGTCTTTGCAAGACCTTGTGTTTCAGATTTTTTTCTCTCACTCTTCCTCTCCCTTCTCCCCAAGATAGCAAGCAATCTGATATAGGTTAAATATGTGTAATTCTTCTAAACGTATTTCCATATTCATCATGCTGTATAAGAAAAAAAAAACAGATCAAAGAGAAGAAACATGAGAAAGAAAAAAAAGCAAAAAAAAAAAGTGAAAATACTATGCTTTGATCTGCATTCAGTCTCCATAGTTTTATCTCTGGCTGCATTTTCCATCACATTTATAATCACTTTGCTGTTGAAAAGAGCCAAGTCTATTACAGTTGATCACTACATAATCTTCTTATTGTGTATAATGTTCTCTTGGTTCTGCTCACTTCACTCAGCATCAGTTCAAGGTTTTTCTGAAATCAGTCTAATGGTCACTTCTTATAGAAAAATAATATTCCATAGCATTCATTAATACCATAGTTTATTCAGCCATTTCCCAATTGATAGGCATCCACTCAATTTCTAGTTCCTTGACACTACAAAAAGGGCTGCTATTTTTTGCACATGTGGGTCTTTCTTCTCTTTTATGATTTCTTTGTGATGCAAACTCAGTACTGGCGCTGCTGGATGAAAGGGTCTGCACAGTTTTATAGCCCTTTGGGAATAGTTCCAAATTGCTCTCCAGAACGGTTGGATCATTTCACAATTCCACAAACAATGTATGTGTCCCAGTTTTCCCACACCTCCAACATTTATCATTACTTTTTCCTATCATCTTAACCAAAATGAGAGGTAGGAAGTGGTACTTCAGAGGTGTTTTAATTTGTATTTCTCTAATCAATAGTGATGTAGAAACATTTTTCATATGACTAAAAATGGCTGTAATTTCTTCATCTGAAAATTGTCTGTTCATATGTTTTGACCACTTATCAGGTAGGGAATGATTTGTATTCTTATAAATTTGAGTCAGTTCTCTATATAATTTAGAAATGAGGCCCTATCAGAAACACTGACTGTAAAAATTTTTTCTCATCTTTGTACTTCCCTTCTAATCTTGACTGCATTGGTTTGTTTGTGTAAAACCTTTTTAATTTAATGTAATCAAAATTATCCATTTTGCATTTCATAATGCTTTCTAGTTCTTCTGTGGCCATAATTTCTTTCCTCCTCCTCAGATCTGAGAAGTAGATTACCTCTCGTTCTTCAAATTTGCTAATAATATCACCCTTTAAATCATGAACCTATTTTGAATTTTATCTTGATATGGAATGCTAGAATGTTGGTCAGTGCCTAATTTCTGCCTTACTATTTTCCAATTTTTCTAGCAATTTTTGTGAAATAGTGAGTTCTTATACCAAAAGCTGGAGTCTTTGGATTTATTAAATACTAAATTACTATAGTCATTGACTGTTGTGAATCTAATCTATTCTACTGATCCACTACTCTCTGAGGAAATGTTTCTTGCAATTTAATATTTACACTCTGAGTAAACAATTCATAAGGCTTGAAGTCAGATAAAATTGGTTGGACATTCCAAACAGAGAAACTCAAGAAAAGTTTTCCATCCTGAGTCCTGATCTCAGGGTGTAAGTCTAGGGGCCCAGTCTCAGCATTTGTGCATAGACTGTAGGTCCCTGGGAATCATTATGGTTCTATACCACAGAAGTAGGTACCTGAGTCTTTTCTCTGTGCAGATGAGATGTAGAGGGAGCTGGGACCTTCCTTGAGATTGATCACATCTTTAATCTTCCTTTCTGCTTCATCTATAAGTTCAATGTCAATTTTAAAAAAATGAGGCTTTCCCCAGAATTCTATCTGAACTAGTGGCTACTGGTTGTATATGTGGAACTGCAGTTAAGGTTGATATCATATTCTCTCCTTTCCAGGTGGTCTGGATTTGAGGCATTTGTTTTGGCTGCATAACTGTTTAGAAGGACAAATGTGAAACATAAATTACTCTTCCGGGAGATTAGTACTCCCCAGAAACCAACTTGTCTTTTTAAACTCATTAAGAAAATTCCAAGATAATCCAGAGTAAGACCCTATCTCCTTGTTTCACCTTCCAATGTCTTTGGGGTTTCCATATTTCCTCTCCATTTCCCACTACTGACTAACTGAAAGCACAGGATTACTAATGAGGCTTTCTGGGTTTTTTGCATTCTTGCTTCTTACATACTTCCCCCAAATGATCAGTTGGTATTGTATCTTTCTTCCTAACTTTTTGACTTTCATGTTAAGCAACACCAGAGATCTTTAACTTAGTCTTCCAACCAAACAGAGACAGCTCCAATAAGCCTGTGCACATTCTTACAGAGATCTAGCCCCTTGATACCAATGTGCTATTGTAAGGTCAGACTAAAAACTGATGAATCTGTGTCCCTGAAGGACATATCTTGTTAATAATGGGTTCGGACAATATTTGGGAATCATGGAATGTTAGAATTACAAAGGACTTTGGAGTTCTTCTCAACAAGCTCCCTCTATAAGCTTCATCTTCCTGTAAATAAGGATAAAAGTTCTTTCTGAAAAGAAATATGTGGTATTGTTATATAAATATAACAATTATAAATATGTGGTAACTAGTTGAAACAGTAATGACTTTGGAGGGAAGGGAACAAATATTTATTATGTTTCTACTATGTGCCAGGTATTGTGCTAAACACTTTACAAATATTATCTCATTTGATCCTCACAACAATCCTTGAAGGTAGCACTATTATTATCGCCATTTTACAATAAAGGAAACTGAGGCAAATGGTGGGTAAGTAACTTTTCCAAGATCATATAGAAAGGAAATATCTGAGACTGGATTTGAACTCAGGTCTTTCTGACTAAAGACCCAGTGCTTTATCCAGTTGCTGAGTTAAGAACCAGAAGATTAGGATTTGAAAACCATTTTGTGAGTAAAAACTTTATGATCTTGGGAAAAATCACTTAAATTCCTTAATTTTCTTTCTTGTAAAAAGAATTATTAAAGTGGATAATCTCTTAAGGTTGTTTACTGCTCTAAATTCTATATCTATTAGTAGCAGACAAGCAGACAAGAATCATAAGATTCTGTGCCCTGTGCTTTCCCCATACTTCCCAAGTATAGAATGCAATTATTCCAAGTCTCTTTATTTCTGTTTTTTAATAGACTCAGCAATTTCCAATAAGAAATATAGGGATGAAGCAATAGCTCTCTTTTTTTTAGTTTTCCTTTGACTTATAATCCTCATCTTCAACCCAAAACGTAGTGTTGTATTTCATTAATTGGGATAACAAGTGAACAGAGTTTATATTTGAAATTCCTGCTATTAATGAGACTTGTCAGAGGAATCCACCATATTCTCTCTTTTGATGTAACATTTTTCTCAGAACTTTGGCTCTCATCTAAGAAACACAGGTGTTATATATTGTATTGAACGACTGACAAAATAAGGACTACTATGAAAATATTTGCCACACTTTTTTCTCCTCTACTTGACTTAACTTTGACATGTGCTTGAAGAATTAACAACACTTAGAGTTTTAGTTTTTTAAAATGAGGAAACAGCCTCAAGTATGAAAGTGATTTAATATTTATCTAAGAGTAACACCTGAACACCCATGTGGAGAAGAGACATGATTTTTAAAAATGTTTTACCAAATTCCCTCCTTTTCTGAATGGATAATATACAGATGTCTAATGTTAGAAATTTTGATAGACCATATTCATAATAAGTGAGAATTCTGCCAAAGAAATTTCTCCTTCTCCTAAAGGAAAGTTTTGCTTTGGGGCCTCAATTTCTTCATCTACAAATTGAGAGGATTAGAGCTCCGTGGTCTTTATTCCAACTCTAAATTTGTGATCTAATGATTACTTTGATTTCCTTCAAACTTTATGACTGCTCCCTCCCAGGGCATTGCCAAGGGGTAATCCTTTAAATTTTTTAAAATTTATTTCCCAAAATATTTCCCAGTTACATCTAAACAGTTTTTAACATTAAAAAAAATTCAGTGTTATGGAATATTATTGTTCTGTAAGAAATGACCAGCAGGACGAATACAGAGAGGATTGGCGAGACTTACACAAGCTGATGCTGAGCGAAATGAGCAGAACCAGGAGATCATTATATACCTCAACAGCGATACTGTATGAGGATGTATTCTGATGGAAGTGGATTTCTTCAACAAAGACAAGATCTAACTTAGTTTCAATTGATCAAGGATGGACAGAAGCAGCTACACCCAAAGAAAGAACACTAGGAAATGAATGTAAACTGCTTGCATTTTTGTTCTTCTTCCCAGGTTATTTATACCTTCTAAATCCAATTCTCCCTGAGCAACAAGAAAACTGTTCGGTTCTGCACACATATATTGTATCCAAGATCTACTGTAACCTATTTAACATGTATAGGACTGCTTGCCATCTTTGGGGAGAGGGTGGAGGGAAGGAGGGGAAAAATCGGAACAGAAGTGAGTGCAAGGGATAATGTTGTAAAAAAATTACCCTGGCATAGGTTCTGTCAATAAAAAGTTATTTAATAAAAAAAAATTCAGTTTCCAATTCCTTTTCTCCCTCCCACCCCTTCACCCCTTGAGAAGGCAAGCAAAATATCAATTATAAATGTGAAGTCAAGCAAAGCATATTTTTATTAGTGTACAACAAAAGAAAATATATAGAGACCCACACAAACAACAATTTTAAAAAAATACGAAAAACAAGTCTTACTGTATATTCAGATTTCATCAGTTCTTTCTCAGGAGGTAGATAATATTTTTCATATGGATCCTTTGGAATTGTTTTCAATCATTGTCTTGAGCAGGGTAGCTAAGTCTTTCACAGTTGATCATTCTTAAAATATTGCTGTTGCTGTGTACAATATTCTCCTCTTTATTTACTTCATTTTACATTCATATAAGTCTTCTCAGATTTTTCTGAAACCATCTTGTCCATCATTTCTTATAGTACAATAGTATTACATCAAAACCATATACCAAAATTTGTTCAGTCTTTCCCCACTTGATAAGTATCCTTTCAATTTCCAATTCTTCACCACCCTAAAAAGAGCTGCTATTTTTGTACAAATAGGTCCTTTTCTTCCAATGGGTATATCCTAAAGCACAGTGCTTGACACTTTAGTAGTCACACAGGATGCAGAGCAGCTTCATTCCTGTGCAGCTGTGGCTTTGAGTCAAGTTGGGCGGTAGAGACGATAATGTCAGTCCATTGAGTTGTTCTTGAGTATTTCTTCCTATAAAAAATTCTCATGATAGGTTACTTCAATTTTCCTCTTTCTGAAACTAATAATTTGTGGTCTCTTTAATTGTTTATTTGTGGTAATGAGAGCCAGAGGATAGCCCCTACTTGGCCATCTTCCCAGTGCCCCTTCTTGACATTTTATGGTAAAAAATCTGATTTTTCCTTTTGAGATTAAAACTCTTAAAATTTTTTGAAACATCAGGGGAAGTCTCTTGAAAGAGAAACTGGAAATTGAAAAAGATAAGGAGGAAATGTAGGCGTAATAAGAAGAAAAATGAGCTAAATTTTGAGTTCCAATAATTTCTTGATTGGCTATATCAAGGAGAAACCGCAATAATTATATAGTTTTCTCAATTCCTATGTTGATACCCTACATTGGCTTGATAAACTGTTTCAACTGTGTTGTAAAGAAAAAATATTTAAGAGTGAGTTGAGACCATTCCTGAGAAACCTATTAAGGAGAAGTATGGCTATATAATTTAAGGCTTTTAATGAATCTTGCTACTCTGCTTTGATCAATTTCTTTTTAATTATGATTTTATGTGTCAAACTTGCTTTATCTGTGGAGAAATATATATTGGATTTCAGGCTTGAAAACATGAGGATCTCAAGATAACTTTCTGTAAAAAGACTTCAAAATTGTTGGAAAAGGGTGTTTAAGAGGATGTGTGTGTGTGAAGAAGGAAATCCATGTTATATTATTGAAATGACTAATGCAGTCATATTCCTTTTTTGTATCTCCATTTTCATCTCCAACTTATTTATGTTCAGTTAGGAGCTACACTCTGACCACTGAGAATTCCTTTTTGTTTTAGAGAAAGACTTTTTAGGATCAGGACAATGAAGTAAGACAGAAGAAGTTCAGGAAAGTGTTAATTAAGGGCCTTTGCTGACAAGCAATGTTTGTACATTGGGGGGGGGGGGAGAGGGATGATTTATAAAACTTAATGAGCAAAGAAAAGATTTGGAATAGCTGCCATGAGATATTTCATCAGGAAGATGGCAAGGATTGTATAGCAGGAAGGGCCAGATTTAGCTTAGAAAATATACATATATAGTGAATAGATTTGGTATAGTAGCAATGAGTAGTTTGTGATGGCAGATGGTGGGGTTAACCTGAAGTTGGGGATTAGTGTAATAAGGCTAAATATAGAATAATGTCATTTTTTTATTCTGAACTTAATATTCATCCTCAAATGGATATTTCCAGATATAAGGTAAAACAGAAAAGAAATTCAAAGGAAGCTAATTTAAATTTATTAACAATAGCCTCAAAATTAGAGAGAATAAAATGAAATTAGGGTTAAAATGATGAATTGAGAATAGGGAGAGGGACAGAGACTGGAAATCTCAGTAGAAACAAATATTAGGTTTAGAAAGAATAAAGAAGAGGTAAAGATAGAAGTAGAGGAAATTAGGATTTCAAAGTTTTTGATCAAGGAGAGAGCACAGCTATGGGGAAAAGATGGAATTAAGAATCTGAGTATACCTATGGATAGCTGAGATAGAAAAAATTTGCAAGTTATTGGAGTTCAGGAGATTAATAACAAGGTCACCATTTTCATTGTAAATGAAAGCCATTCATAATGAAGCCTCCAAAATATGAGAAGATTAGATGATGCTGAGAATAAGATCATGAACCATGTCCTGAACTTTTTGTAAAAGAATGAATAATGACTTGCATGAGGGAAATGGGTTGTGAGTGATAGTGGCAAAGGGAAAAGCAATAATGAGCAATGGATATTCTTTTTATGGTGCTTTGGAGGCAAATGAGAGAAGGACTAGGCAAAACTGTGAAGTTCAGAATGAAAATGTCTGTTAGAATGCAGTGATGGCACCAGAGATCAGAGGAGAAGATGAAAGAGTAGGGCTAAGGAGCATAAGGGATAAGAGCTCAGGAAGATCTAAGGGAAAAGGGCTTTATCTCAGTAGAAGTCACTCCTGAAATATGAGGAACAGTTGGATTTTGATTTGTTCTTAAATGACTCAGCATTGGTCTAGCACATTGCCCTGAGAAGAAGTCAGAACTAAGATTCAGATACTTGAGAAGGGTTCCTATTCAATTTCCACTATACAAAATAATTTCAGAGAAGGGGAGAACACTAATAAACTTGGGGGAGGAGAGAATAGGGTTATGGTTTGTGTAGGGAATGACAGAAGCTAAACCTTGAAAGGATCCAGACATTCTAAGAGGCAGAGGTGAGATGGAGGTGGTTCTAGGCATGTGTGATAATCTGCCCAGACATGAAGGTGGAAAGATAGAACAATGTGAATGGAGGACAACAATGAAGGACAGTGTTAGGCCGGCCAATGTGGCCGTCATATGGAGAGAATGATGAGGAGTAACATAAAGCTAAGTTTGGGTCAGAAGCAGCAGGCCAAGATGGTGAGACCAAAGGAAACAAAGAATATGGCTGATTTCTGGAAGGTCGCAGAATATTGATGCTAATTTATGTTCTACTTCTTTTCTTAGACAAATAAGAGAAATATTTCTTTCGGAAGACTATAAGCAAAACAAATAATAATTATGATAATATCGTTGAAATAATTGCTTATTGTGTCAATGCCTCTCCCTCCTACTTGGATATTTTGTTACTTGGATTTATATTATAGTCAGCCATTTGAGATCCTCAGAATTCTAAAAGGAAACATGACTAGTCCCTGAAAATGGCTCACAGATTTGGGCATAGACAATAACTATTGGGTATTTATTCTCTGACTAGCCCAAAGACCTTGACATACCCAGCCAGTTGTACATTTTTTTTGGTTCTCTGGGTCAGAAAAGGTGACTTAGACCCCACATTAGGGATGTTATTACTGAGGCAAATACAGGACTCTGACAACCTATACCAGGCAGATAAACATGTTGATTGCTCTTCTGCTGGGCAAAATGTCTACTGTATTGTCATGAACAGAAGCATATCTCTGCTCAGCATGTCTGATGGGGCCCATTCTTCAGGAATGGGGCCTTGTGATTGGCTCTACTTCCTAAGAAAAGAAGATAAAGTGACAGGTTGGCAGCTGATCATGTCACACTTCTGCATATTTATATGATATTTTTTCCCGCTCTCATCTCTTCCCATCAAAAAACAAGCCTCTGGCTGAAGTTTTAAATGAAGCATAAAAAAAGAGCTGTCATGGAAAAAAAGTACTGTCCAAACCTTTCAGACCAAGGGTAAAATAAAGCGTAGATGACTCCTTTTCCTGACAAAATAATTATGTATTAGAGTGGAAAGAATATGAGGCTAACAGTCAAGGACTTTGATTCAAGTTGTAGCTGGATTCAAGTTATTTATTAGTTGTGTTACTTTAGGCAAGTCACTTCTTTCTGAGTCATCTTTAAAAGTCTATGAGAGTTTGACCAAGTTGTAGGAGTATATGTAGATCTAGATTTGGAAGGACTCACAGAGGCCATATAGTGCAAACCATTTACTTTGCAGATGGAGAAACTGAAGTCTTGAAAGATTAAATAACTTAGTCAAGATCACACCAGAAGCAAATAGAATTGGCACTTGAACTGATAGCCTCTGGTTCTAGAATCCATCGTCTTCTCACTGTGCCACAAGAAAAACAATAATAATAACCAGCATTTATATTGTATTCTTAAGTTTTTCAAAGCATTGTATTTATAATATGTCATCAGACTCTTGCAACAACTCAGTGATGTAGTGAACGTTATTATCTCCATTTTATAGAGGAGAAAATTGAGGCTGAACATATTAATACACTTACCTAGAGTCACAGAAATAATGAGTTACTGAAGAGTTACCAATTCAGAGACTAGCATTCTATCTATTATGCTTTCTAGATGATTGTTAAAGTTCCTGTCAAGTTTCTGTGAGGTATCAAACATTATTCAAATGTGAGGTAAGATTAAAAAAAAAAGAGGGTTCTATTAGCATAAGAACTAGCCGATATTGTTGACAATAAATTTCTTGGTGTGATTACTCTGTCACCTAAAGTAATAGGATTTCTTCCCAGTACTTTGTAGTAAATTCATGAATCAAAGTAATTAAAAATTAACTTTCTTAATATTTGAAAACATTTAACTACTCTACTAGGGCAGCTGGGAGATTCAGTGGATAGATTGCTGAGGCTGAAGTCAGGAAGACCCTGCCTCAGTTCCTCACTGTAAAAAGAACTGGAAAAGAAAATGACAAACCACACCAGTATCTTTGTCAAGAACAAAATGGGATCACAAATAATTGGACATGACTGAAATGATTGAACAAGAACTTCCCTATATATTGCCATAGGAGAGAAAAAAAAATGATTATACCCATCTGACAAAGATAGAAACCAAAGCATAGAATACCAGATATTTCTAAATCTCACAAGATCATTGGTGATACTTTTTTTAGATGTCAGGTCATTTTCTATAGACCAGTGAAATTATAAATAAAACAGTATTATCTAGTTCAGAAATATAGAACCCCTAGCCTGCAATAATTCTGAATGTGGATGAACCAAATTAAAATGCAATTGAAAAATATTTCACAAGAAAAATAAAAATACAATAGAACATAGACAATATTAATATGTGGTTTTTTAAATTAAGCAGGCCTATTGGGATCCTTACGTATGGTTTAGTGGCCCTATTTTTATTTAAATTTGAGATTGTTCGTCTAGTAAGACAGTTTGGGATATGGAATGAAAAGATCCAGTTTCCAATCCTATCAAGGACTAGCTTCTGTGTTCAATTAGGTTCACTAGATCTGTGTTCAAATCTAAATTTTTTGCCACTTTACTTCTCTGAGTCTCAGGTCCATTATCTATGAAATGATGTTGTTGAATTAAATGTCCTTTAAAGTCCTCTCATGCTTTAAATCTATGTTTCTATGAGCCTATTATTAGGTAACTTCCAAGATCTCATTTAACTCTCAATCTTATGACTTGAAGGGACTGGAGATCATTACACCTAATGGTCCCAGACTAAATATCATCATCACTGTACTCAAACAACTGACTCTATCTTCTTTATAATAGAATACCAATAGCAAAGGCCCATTGACAAAACTCACAAAACTCTCATTACAAATTTCACTTTGCAGAGAAAGGTCACAAAATGTGAACTACCTTTCACTGTAAGTCCCTGAGAGTATGGTTGTAACTCTAAGCTGCTTGGTTTGTGCACAGATGGCAGGTGTCTAGAGGGCACTGTGCTTGCAGCACAAAGGTAGGTGCCTGAGTCCTCAAGCTGGGAGTTTCTGATACTCAGAGAGCTCTGACGGGTATTTGTGTTGAATGTGGCTGTCATCCTTTCCTTCTGCTTCAAAGAATTGGAAAACAATGCAAACATAAACTCCAGGCTTTCCCCCATCTCTTGTCTGTACCAGAATATTCTGTCAAAATTTTGGTTTGAATAATTACAATGAAGAGTACAGCTCTTTCCTTCTTCGATGGTCAAGTATGGAGGGCTCTGGTCCACATTCCCTTTGACACTCACACCTGTTCAGAAAAATAATGTTAGATGTAAAAAATTGCCATTTCATTTTTATATCTAACCTCCCCATTGGGAACCCCGAATGAACCAGGCTAAGCTACTCCCCTCTCCTACTCTCACTCCTATTGTGAAGATTATCTCCTGGTTGATTTTCCTGTTTTTTGCAGAAAACCAAAACCAAAACCAAAAAAGCAAACAAGCAAAACAACAATGACAGAAACAACAACTCCAGAACCTTGCTGGGCCCTTATCTTTATTTCCACATGACTCACAGATCAGCCAAAGCCATAGGATCATGGGTGTGGATCTCAGAGTTTTCTTCATTTTCCCAATATTGTCAAATAAGTGAAAGGAATACTGAACTTGATACACTAGATTTGGAGTCACAATAGCTGAATTGGAATTCTGATTCTCTAATTCTTACTACTGTGACCTTGGGTATATCAGTTTCCAAATCTGTGAAATGAGAGCATTGGAGAAGATGGTTCCTTTTACTTCTCGATCTATGATTTTATCTTCCTGTTTGAACACACTGAATGTTTCAGTCTGCTACAATAGCAATTGTGTTCCTTTTTTTTCTGCCCAATCAAAGTTTATCACCTCCTAAGTCTACACATTTAATTCTCTCTCTCACCAAGGAGTTTCCCAGTAGATGATTTTATAAGTGAAAACACTGCCCTCCTGAGGTCTTAGGGCAAATCATTGAGGAAATATTCACTAGAATATAAGGTAAATTCATGTCAACAGATTTTTTAAAAGAGAAATATATTCCTTAAAAATTATGTGCAAATTAAATTGCTTTAAGTTATCAGAAAAAGAGTTTTTAAATTATCAAAAATCCTTCCCATTTCTCTCTACCTGTTCAAATTGTATCCATCCTTCAAGGCCTAATTCAAATCCTGGTTCTTTCCATGAAGCTATTCCATGACTATTTTATCACATACTCATTTCTCCCTTCAACTAATCCATGAGTTACTTAAATATTTACTGTATATTTACTATGGGCTAGGCACATGTACAATGCACAATGCACATTTTAATTTCATTCAAAAACATTTGTTAAATAATATAATATTAAACATTTAGTGAGTATTTGCTTTGTGTTAGTTACTAGGGGTTCTGGGCAAAATATTGTCCATGTCCTCACCAAGAGCCTCATTTGTCCAATGAAAAGATTGTGCTCTATGATGCCTTTCAGCTCAGACGTTCTATAATACTATGGTTTTGTGATTTTAGAGAGTTCAGAGAATCATGGAATTTACTGGAAAACTAAAAGGAATGTAAGAAATCATTCAGTTCAGTCCATCCTTTTGTTTTATCATTATTCAATTGTTTTCAATAGTATCTGATTCTTTGTAATCCCATTTGGGGTTTCCTGGCAAAGATAGTAGAGTAGCTCTATTTCCTTCTCCAGCTCATTTTATAGATGAAAAAAAAAAAAAAAAAAAAACTGAGGCAAGAAAAAGAAAGACTTGCCCAGAATCACAAAACTACTCTAGTGGACAATAAGTAGCAGGGTTATGACTCAAACTCAAAAAAAAAATCCTTTTGATTCCAAATTCAGTACTCTTTTCTGCTGTAGTCTTTAAATCAAAATAATTCAATAAGAAAGGAAAATGAATCACTTTAAAAGATAAATATTACATTTGTTTCAGTTCATAACATCAAAAGCTTAAGTTTACTTGCTCTATAATTAAACTGGCAGCCAATTTTCACTCTATTAAGAAAGGAAATATCTACATTGTTGCTCTAAACCTGAATTCTAGCTCTTTGAAAGCAGGGATTATGTCTTACATTTTTCTTGCGTAGCAGTAAGTGGCAGTTAAAAGGTGTCTATATGACGCACAGGGTTCCTTACGCCATTGGAGATAAACAAATAGAAAAAAAAAGCTGGAGAACTCCCACTAGTTAATTTTCAAACCATCCACAGGAAGACAATAAAAACATGAGATGCCTATGGCAATTGCCTCACAAAGTGTGACTCTAGCTCAATTGTAAACCTTTCTTGACTAGAATGGCTTACACTATTTGTGTACAGCTAAGGGTCCAAATTTCCTAGTTCTTTCTCTATTGGGGGGGAAGGTATATAAATATGAAGCAATAAAATTAATTTTCTTTTATCTTGAACTCCCAACTAAAGCGAATCTCCCTCTTTATATGTGTGTATTTGTGTGTGCATATGTATATATGTAAGTACATTTGAAATCTACTCCTCTCTCCTGTATGCTTTATTGCCTATGGCCCACCTCTCTCAGCTACATGTGAGAAATAAAATATGTGGATCAACAATACATATAAACTATTTTTAAAACAACATTGAAATAAACAAACAAACTTTAAATTTGGATTGGCGAAAGTGGTTGAGTGGCTGCAGTTGAAATGTCATTCAAATATTAAATAGGATGAAAACTTCTTGGATATATAGAAGCAAATGGTATAATAGGAGATGTGGTTATTTTTCCCTTCCCCTTCATAGTCTGGGGCAGAAAGAAATTATAATCACCTTGATAAATCTTCATAGTGCAGTGGGAAATCAATGATCTCTTTTGAGCTTAACCAGAAATTAATGTTCTACTAAACTTGAAGAAAGAAATATTCTGTCTTACAACAGGATCAAACTACTCATTGCTTCTCTAGATGCTGTTCCATTTAAACACTATAGAAGTTTATAGATGTGTACTTTTCATGTGATTCCCTTGTTAATAGCTCCTTGTCATCCTATTTTGGATGAGATTGATATAGCAATCAAATTCCTGAGGAATTATTTCTAAATGGATTCATATCCCTGCCAGAACAAGGCATATTTAAGTCAGTGTACACTTTAAATAAATTTAAATACCATATTGAATTCTCAGTGAACTCTTTCAAGGACATCCCTAATTTTGGTTCTCACAGGAGAAAGATGTATAGATTAGTGGGATGGACTAGAACGAAGCATTCTGAGACTGACGAGATTGTTTCTTAAGCCTTGAGGAAATGGAGCCTAGTGATGGGATTGGGATAAAAAACATCATTCCTCCCTGGCTAAGAGTAATACTAAAATATAGTACATAAACACACACACACACACACACACACACACACACACACCCCATTTAATATGAAAGACCTAGATAGGTACCATTAAATAAGAAAATAGGTCCTCACTCCCTCTGCCACCTAGCCCTGGGAAATTATAGTCATAGCTTCTGGTCCCTCTCTCAGGTTTGTTGGCTGCTATTATGACTGATCCTTTTGTCTTAGCCTCTCACATATGTTCCAGAATCTTTTTTGTAATCTAGGGAATTGATATGGACTTATCACTTAATATTTAAGGCTCAGCCCCTATCCTACTTTGGGAAATCCTCATCTCATACTCTCCCAGCTGCATTCCATTTAATATATTAATTTTAATTTATTTCATTTAATATTTAATATATTAACTTACATAACTTATAGACTTTTAATTCTTATATGAGAAATTGTTAATAATAATAATAATAAATCTATTTGTTTGTCTATCTACCTATTTATCTAAAAACCCTCAGTAGGGATATCTTCTAGTTCACAAGATCCTTTTTAAACCAATCTCCCAACCTAACCTAGTTGGCAGACCAACTAGATCTCAGGATCAAATAATCTAGCTCAGATCCTGAACTAAAATCACCCATCGCAGCTATTTTATGGGGAGGAAGAGTGTCAGCCATTGACACACTTGTGTGATCAGGCTTAGTGTTGGAGGTCCTAACTCAATCCTGTCATATTGTTGCCTTTTTGTATTCACTTTTGCTCTGGTTCCCACTCTGATTGCTGCCAATCACTTTTCTCTCAGCTCCCTTTCTCTTCTGCCTTGGATCTGCATGAATTCACTTACTTGCCCTCGGGTTACAATCTTGCTCCTGATGCATGCTATTTATGAAATTGTGGGCAAGTCATTTAGTTTTTCCACCATTAGAGTGGGGGCTTATACAAGATGGTATCTAAGTTTCCTTCTGGATCTAAATACTATAATCTTAAGTAGTTTACAAGCTCAATAAACATTAAAGTAGTACCCCTTCTCTATCTCTCTTCTAGATAAATTTCATAATATGTCTAAGAACTATAGGCTTAACCCAACCTCCTTTCTACTTCTCACATGGATCAATGAGGAAATACAGAGATTTGTGTGATTTCTGGGCAAATCATTTAACTTCTGTCTCAGATGCGTCATCTGTAAAATAAGGATAAAAATAATATCGCCTTCACAAACTTATGAGGATCAAATGAGATAATATTTGTAAAGTACTTTGAAAAACTTAAAATACTATATAAATGCTAGTTATGATTACTGACCAGTCATTGTGAGAGAAGATATAGGAAATACTAGAGAAATGCAAATTATGGACTCTGTCCCCATAAGGCACACACTGTCTACTTGGAGAAAGAAGATAACTACAATTACAAAAAATATTACATTGAAAAGCAGTATGATTTTATGCATACAGAACTATTCTGACTCATAAAGGCCCATAGTTTGAAGTCTGATTGTATAATCCTGATCAGGACATATAGCTTTTCAGTATTTTAGATAAAGCATCTAAACCTGTAACTTGTAGAACAGTTAAATTTCTGAATTGTATTGGGAAAGGGAGTTTCCTAACTGAAAATTCCTTACATCAAAAAAATCATAATGCCAGATTTTTTAAAAAATATGAATAAAAACATTTGTTAAGTGTTTACTATATGCAAAGTGCTGGGAACACAAATAGAAAAGCAAGACAACTGCTACACTCAAGAAACATACATCCTAATAGACTAGACAGCACATATGAGAAGGGTCAGCTGTAAGTCAGATGAAAAGAATTTCATGATCCCTTAGGGTAGAGCAGGAAAGCAAATGATTCATCTTCATTAATGTCATTGCTGCTGATAAAATCACAAATAGTTTGATGTTGAAATGTTTGATGATGTCAAATTCTTTGGTGGAAGGTAATGTTTTTCCCCACATCTTTAATACCAGTGATTGCTAAAGAAATGGGGATTGCAATACTATCAGAATCAGTTACTAGATCACATCTCCACAGGGCTTGCTTTCTGGGATGATAGCTACAGAGGCTGGGCTAGGAAGTTAGACTGATTCTTTGAGGGAGGATTGTTGTGGGGAGCAGGAAAGGGGTGTTGCTGGGATGCTTGAGCTTCCTTGCCTTTAGTGGCAATTGGTCAGTAGTTTGTATTGGTAAAGAAAGTACACTCGTTTTGTACAGAAATTTCACTCTTCAGTGATGTTACTAGACCAGGGCTTCTAGTGCTGGGGGCATGGTTATTTCCAGGATTCTTAGGTACAGAGTCTTGGACTACCTCTATTGGATTGGGGTGAGGATTGAGGCAATGGTGTTGGTTAGCCTTGTCTAATACATGCTACCTCTTTTCTCTAACGGTTGGTTTTCCCTTACTGTATTTCTCATTTAGAAAAATTGAATAGTACAACTCTTAGTTCTATAGGAGCTCAGAGCTAAAGATAAGAGAATTGAAATAACCATGGAAAATTAATAATAAAATAATAATAGCTAACATTTCTAAAGCTTACTACATACTAGGCACTGTGCTAAGTGTTTTATACTTTATACTATCAATACTTAATAATAAGTGTCAAATCTCATTTGATACTCATAACAATCCTGGGAGATAAGTGCTATTATTATCTCCACTTTTCAGTGGAAAAACTAAGGAAAATAGAAATTAAGTAATTGCTAGGGTCACTTAGCTGCTAGGTATTTGAAACCAGATTTGAAATCAGATTTTCCTAACTCTAGGCTGAATGCTCTAACCACTGTATTGCCTAGCTGGGAGATGAGAAGGGATGAAGGATGTGTGAGCTGTGGTTTGAAAAAGTGGTAAACTTTGCATGGGCAGAAGAAAAGTAGGAAGAAGGAAGTCATTCTAGGTGGAGTAATAGCTTCACTAAACACCCTGATAATTATTGCTTTTTTCAGTATGGCTTCATTAAATAGGAAGGGGTGGTTCCATTATGCTACTCTTCCACTTTATGAGTGCAACTAGACAGAGATTGTTTTAGAATTGAAAGTCCCTGCTATTGTTCCCACCATTTCTGTAACCTAGCACTCCAGCCTTAAATTTGCACAATAATTCTTCTTATTGATGGAGACTACAGTTATATTCCATGTTCCATGCTTAAGGGAATTGCTGAGAGGTTTCAAGAGAGATCTTTTGGGGGTTTTCTTGTTTTTGGTTTTGGGTATTTTGGGGTTTTTTTTTTGGTTTGTTTTTTTTTTTGTTTTCAGCTTAGAAGGACATTCCTAGTTCAATGTTATCTTTAGTAAAGGGTCTCTGGAAAGAGAAAAAGATCCTGGAAAGAAGTTGACATGTAGCGGATCTGTTACCTCAAGCATGTCCTTGTTCCCAGCTTATCTTCTTAGAATCTAGGAAAATTTCCCTTAGTTCAGTTCAGGGACATACCATTTTTTTTATGGTTGAGCTGAGATTTTCATTAGAAAATCTCATTCACTCTGTGAATAGTCTGGTATAGCCTAATCTGGATGCTGTTTATTATGTGTGATGATCTTTGTATAGTTAGAATTTGTTGGGAAGGGAGTTAATCCTTCCACTATAGCTTGAGGCACTCCTTTCATATTAAAGCATGGTTCAGTGGCTTGAACCTAAAATTTATTTTCCTTAGATCAATGATATTGAGGGGGAGAGTAGATGAATATTATTCTAGACTAGCACCTCCTCTGTGTGGAAAACACAGTGGCCTAACTTGTGGCCTCAATCACTTGCTCCCCATCCCCTTCCAATAGGAATTCAAGCCTCCCTTGTAGAAAGGGCAGCAAATGACACTCTAGGGATATGTGTTCACCCCTTCTCATGAGCCACATATAGACAAATCTATGGGGACACAAATAACCCACGTGGACAACACATAAATACCTTATCTATAGTCACAAATTGTCTTTAAATGGATGATTATGTTTCCCATAACACATTCTCACCCCATCTTCCCAAAACTTATATAATTTAATGATAGCCACAAAGAATATTTTAGCTAGACAAGGACTGATTCAGCAAAGAACTGAGGGTCTGCAATACACTCCCCATGGGACCTCCATAAAATATTGAACCAATTCAGGTTGCCAGGGGAGAGGAGAAAAAATTCTAGCTATATTCTTGAGAAGAAATCAACCTGTGGGAGGAAAGGAGACAGGGCTCGGTCTTTTCATCCCTCTCTTGATGCCCTTTTGAGGTCTAGAGGATTTTGGACTTTCCAACTTCCCATCTATCATAGAGGAATCCCTGGAGGGTTGGAGACAGTCTTTATTAGAAGGCAAAAACAGACTGATTGGGCTATGGAAAGCAGAATCAAGGCTCTACAGAGAGTTCAGAAGAAAACCTATACTATACTTAGGGGAGAAATCTTGCCACATATGTTTGAGTCACCTCCTCTTGGACTCTGTATTCATGGGAGAGCATGTCACAGACCATTGGAGAGACATTTTATACCAAAATTTTTGTTATATCACTTTAATACCTTTTTCTGATACTAATTAAGTCAGAATGACTAATGAATTTCAACTGATAATCATGGCTGCAAGTACACTGATGAAAGCTCATTAGGTATAACATTGGAAAGATCACCCTAAATGCTCAGGGCTCCCCCTGCACTCTCGGGACACATGTAGTATTCATGCTCTGAGCCACCTGCTGCTTAATGAGGGAGAAAGTGGGATAGTAGCTCCAGAGCATGTGCTGTACTTGCTTCCCAGAAATGTTAGTGTAAAAGTTAATGGAAAGACAAGTTATGTTACTTATTACTTTACTCCTAAATCTATATTTTGTAATAGTTGAATTCATCTTGATTCTGAATTACTTCAAAAATAAAGAAAGGAAAAAAGAAAGACCTGGGAATACTCACTGTCTCTCTCCATGACTGACCTTGTGAATTTATTATATACCACATATAACTAGGAACATGATATTATGACTTTGAGCTGAGATTTGTAAAAAAAAAATTTTTTTCCGAGCCTTGGAGATCAGTTTTCTATACCAACAAAGCTCATTAGGATTAAGAATAAGGGGGTCTCATGATTCAGGGAATGTATAATAGCAAATGGTCAACACCTCCTGCCGTCCACTCTCCATTCTCTCCAAAATAAACAAACAAGTTAAAACAACTCAGCAAGCATTTATTAAATGCCTAACATTTCCAAAAACTATAAAAAGTGCTGAAGGCATTGTGTTATCAATGAACAACATAAGTACTATTTCTCTGCAACCTGAATTTCTCATCCAGCTTTTAACTCTCTGTTTTATACTTTTTGTTCTCTGGACCTTTTTATTGCTAAAATGATTGATATTCCCACAATCTTTTGTTTACATACATTGATATTTATTGTATTAAAATTTTTGGTATTATTATGAAAATAGTTTTGATATGCAGACCCCCCTGAAAATGTCTCAGGGACTCCCGGGTATCCCTGGACCACATTTTGAGAACAATGCCGTAAAGAATGTTTTCTATATGGGTGCAGTATACAGGTATTTCCCCTACCCCCAATACTTTACATACTGAGGTTTCTTGTATCTGTGAAATGGATCACCAGGAAATAGTGAGGGAGTGGGAAATGCTTCCTTTACAACAAAAATATGGCAAACAGAGCCTAGTTCCAAATGACAATGTAGTGAACTGGAACTCTGACAGGAGAAACAAACTGGTTCAATAGGAAGAGAACTAATATTGAATTTAGAAAATCTTGTTTCATGTCCTGACTCTCCTGTTTAATAGAAGTGTGACTTTAGGCCCATCACTCAACTCTCTAAACTTCAATTTCCTCATCTGTAAAATGGGGCTACAAGGACTGATAGCATCTGCTTTCAAGAGACATGTGAAGGAAGATCTTTATAAACCTTAAAATGCCAGATAAATAGAAGCTTATCCTGTGTAATAGCTACTAGTATTTATGAGGAAAGAAATCTGTGAAATGCTTCCTTGGTGCCACATAATCATGTGTGTAGTAGGTGCTCAGTTTTATTGGATTAAATTGAATTACGTGTCCCTGGCAGGACTGTATTTGGAGCCTGAGCCACAGTGTTTGTGCACAGCCTGCAGGTGCCTGAGGAGCACTGTGTCTACTGCACAGAAATAGGTGGCTGAGTCTCCCCTCTGGGAGCCAGTGATGTGCAGAGAGCTGAGACGGTCCTTGGAGTTCATCTTGGAGCTGAATCTTCCTATCTGCTTCATCCCCGAAGCCATGAAAAATAGGAAGACAGGGCCTTCCCCAGGGTTCTGTTTGAACCACTGCAAGTTATTCACAGCGCTTGACCATTTGCATTGCAGCGATACGTTGGCTCCTTCCGGGAGGATCAGGACCTGAGGACTCTGGTCCACCTTTATCTGCCCTCTTGCCCCTGGCCAGAAGGAGAACAGACAAAGGTGATGGTCACTGAAGAATCACTGTTATTCTTTCCAAACCAGTGACAATACTGGCTTGGGAAGGTGACAAAGACTTATCCCCTGCTATAAAATTCCCCACCATCTCCCCTTCTATAAGCATTCTCAACTCACAAAAAAGCTGCATCCACAGGAGCATGAGGGATGTTCTCAGCTGCCTCTTCATGATTCCTTCCCAGCTGCTAAGGACACTGGGGCAGAAACGTGTGTTGCTTCTCTCGGGGAGCATGTTGGCTCTATCAAACACAATCAGACCTAGAAGCTGAGAGGCTGTCTTCTCAGTCCTATGTTTGGAAGCTCTGCCCTCTATATCACAGCCCTCAGAAATGTCAGAGATCTTATCTTTCAATTTTCTTTTATCTTTCCTTGAGAACACCTGCGTGATAGCTTGAGCCAAAGCCTCAATCCTACAGTCTTGTTTGATTTTGGCCCTGCTCAGTGCCTCTCCTATTCTGGTCATGGCACTTGATTAGATGTAATTTAGAAAGGGGAAAAAACTGCACAAGTTTTCTTTGTAGTAAGTTTAATATTGGAATATCAGGAACTTCATCCGTTTTAAACTATTAAAATATAACATGTGGTTCTGTTGAGGTTTCAGTATATTCTCTGTTTTTCCAGAAACTGAATAATTTCATTCAAGGTGACACTTCTTCCATTATATTTTATTTTGTATCTGTATTCATGAGTTCATAGCTTTAAAGCCAGAAGGGTCCTTGCTCATCATCCTCTCTAATTTATTGATTTTGTAGTTCAGGAAACTGATGTCCGTGGACTTATCAAAGATCATACTATACTCCACTTTTTCCTCTTTCCATTAAAAAAAAAAAAGAAAAACATTCTATTTCATTTTCATTGACCCATTACTTAGTCCCAGGATGTGGTTTAAGATATGGTTAAGACCCACAAAAAAAAAAAGGACAAGTTGTGAGAAATATAGTGAAAGGGGAAGACACAGAGAAGGGAATGAATTGCTTATTGGCAGAGGAGCCAAAGGTTGCTTCTTGGGAGTGTATCAAAGGGAGAATATTCAACTAAGGGGAGAAAGAAAATGCTGTCATGGCTGAGAGAAGGCTTATTTTTAGACATCAGATGTGGGTTTCTTCTGAAGAATTAACAATTCTCAGGTATTTCCTTTCCACTCACTCTCCTCTCCCCCTAAAATAATTAATAGCATTCCATACCACTCTGCCTACATGTCAGAAGTCCTGTTTATTCTGGGAATTGCACACCAGATAATAATAATAACTGTAATTTATATAACACTTTAAAATTTACAAAGGGCTTTTACTTATATTATTTCATTTGATCCTCATAATAACCCCGTGAGGTTGCTGATATTATTATCCCCATTTTGTCGATAGGGAAACTGAAGCTTAAAGAAGTGAAGTTATTTGAAAAGAAACTCAAAGTTTATAAGTCTCTGGGGCAGGATTTGAACTTGAGTTCCAGCTCAGTACACTGTCACTTAGCTATCTCAAATGACAATGAAATTTGACTGAGAAAGTTGGTAAGGAAAACTGAAAAACACTCCTAGTTTCTTCCTGTGTGTGGAGATAACTAACAGCCCTTTATACTATGAAAAGAGCCCCCACGGGCTTTCATCCACAAAAGGCCACATATAGCCCCTGACTATTGTTTGAGTGGTTACATTTAATTCTTCAGGACCCCATTTGGAGTTTTGTTGGCAAACATCCTAGAGAGGTTTGCCATTTCCTTCTCCAGCTCATTTGTACAGATCAGGAAACTGAGGCAAACAGGAGTAAGTGACTTGCCCAGAGTCACACAGCTAATGAGTGTCTGAGGCCAGATTTGAACTTAGAAAGATGAGTCTTCTTGACTCCAGGGCTGGCACCATATCCACTGTGCCACCTCTCTGCCCCACATTCTCTGGAGATGAATACAAGTTAAAGTGTCAGGAAGGGAGGGTTGGAAATGAGAGTAAAACCCTCTTCTTCCCTGCCACAGCCTGCTACCCCCTTCTTCTCCAAAGAAGGGGATTAGTTTGCAAGTGCAATAGCCCCATCTTGTGACACATGAGTTAACTAGAAAGCCAATTCTCTCCTAAAGCAGCAGAAACCCTACCTCAGCTAAATTGAGGGACATTTTTCTCATGTCTATCTGAAGGTACCTCAAATGACTTAGCTCCTTGGACTGGCCAGGATCAAGGGATGAGTCTCTTGGATAGATTGGTGTCATTTGATGCCCATAAGCTGAGTCCCCATGGAAAAAAAGATTTCTAGTTCCATCTTCTCAACCAAGAACAACAGTCCCTTTGGGACATAAAGACTTTAATCATGTTTTGTTTTGTTTTGTTTTTTTTAATTCAACAGTTGCATTTCTTTTCCTATTGTTCATATTCCTTTTTATTTAAAGGTTTGTTCTAATAAATGCTGTTATTGAAGATCTAGCTAAAAGAACCTACACAGGTCAAAATTATTTTGTTGATGATTAGTCATTTTTCTTGTCTGATTCTTCATGAATTCCTAAGGTATTTTCTTGGTAAAGATACTCATTTGTAATTTCTTTTTCCAGCTCATTTTGTAGATGAGGAAACTGAGGTTAATAGGGTTAATGAGTTACCCAGGGTCATACAGCTAGTAAGTGACTGAAGACAAATTTGATCATAGGAAGATGAGTCTTCCTGAGTCCAGACAAGGCACTTTATCCACTGAATTGCCTGCAGTAAGTCTAAATTACAGATGATTCTAAACAGTGCAGGGTTGCTAATATTGCAAAAGACACACTTCCAAATGACCCTAAAAATATGGAAAACATCCACAAAATAAGAATGACATTTACTAGATGCAAGCATAAAATTTGGATATAAGGGTAAAATTAGCAACCAAACATTTCAAAGAATCAGAGTATCTTGGGGAAGACTCTGGGAAAATAAAACAAAAAAAGACTTGTAGATTATAAATTGAATATGAGGTAACAGAGTAGTACTGATAGTAAAAAGAGAAAGCTAGTATGACTAAGAATTATTACAAGGACTACTCTATAGATGTGTGTGTATGTGTGCATATGTGTGCATATGTATGAGAATTATTTTAAAGACTAGTCTTTACTTGTGTGTGTGTGTGTGTGTGTGTGTGTATGTAGACTATGAATTAATCTTTTCAAGATATTGTGCAATAATAGACTTATTACAGTGCTGCAGCTACTGGTATGTTGAAAATATTTTTAAAACTGGCTCTCCTAAAAAATGCATGTTATTAATGCATTATTAATCTGCATTATTAATATTTTCTTTATCATTTTCACAACTCTATACAATCAACAAAATAATAATCCAAGCCCTGATTTGTAGCATTTCCCTTTTTATGCAGTGCTAATGTCTATACTAAAAATTTTAGCAATTAATTCTTCAGAGCTAGTTCTAACTGACCCCTGCATATCGCTGACTTCAGCTGCTGTTCATTACAGAAATTCAAAAAGTTATATTTAAAAAAAAAAACTTGCCCCTCCCCCCCCAACAAACCACAATATAAGGAGTGACTGAAATAATGAAAGATAACCTTGGGTTATTTAGTATAGATGAGAGATAATCGAGAGGCACTATTACTTAGTAAATAGTGCTCTCCTCAAAGCCAGGAAAATCTGAGTTCAAATCTAGTCTCTGACATATACTGGTATTGTGACTCTAGGCAATTCACAATCTCTCAATGACCTTGAAAATTCTCAGCCTCTAAGATGCAGGTGCACAGAGCTTTCTCATTCTAAAATTCCCTATAGCAGTGAAATTTCATGTCCACTTTCTGTCTTAAGAGATAGTTAAGAGGTGATATTGCTTTCAAGATTATGAACAGGATGCTCTCAGAAAAACCTGAAAAGTTCTCCATGAGTACATGCAAAGTGAAATGTATTGTGTACAAAATAATAGAAATGTTGTGGGATGATCAACTGTGAATAACTTTGCTATTTTCAACCATACAATGATCCAAGATTATTCTGAAGGATTTATGATGAAAAATGCTAGCTATATCCAGAGAAATAATGGATTGTGTCTGAATACAGATTGAAGTATACTTTTTTTTTTACTTTATTTTTCCTGAAGATTTTTTTTTGGGGGGGGAAATCTATGTTTTCTTTTACAACATGACTTTTATAGAAGTGTTTTATATAACTTCACATATGTCTTCTCAGTGAGGAATGGGGAAAAAGGGAAAGTATCTGGAACTCAAAGTTTTAAAAACATCTAAAAAATGTAAAAAAATTGTTTTACAGATAACTGGGAAAAATAAGACTTTTTTTAAAAATGAAAAAAGGAGGGAAAGAAATAACCAGGAAAAAAAGATATTGCTTTCAAGTATATGATGTGTTGTTATAAAATAGATTAGAAATTGCTTTTTGAATTCAAGCCATTCTCCAATTAATAAATGGTCAAAGGATATGAACAGGCAATTTTCAGATGCAGAAATTAAAACCATTTCTAATCATATGAAAGATGCTCTAAATCACTATTGATCAGAGAAATGCAAATTAAGACAACTCTGAGACACCACTGCACACCTCTGAGATTGGCTAAGATGACAGGAAATGAAAATGACAAATTTTGGAGGCGATGTGGGAAAACTGAAGTACTGATATATTGTTGGTGGAATTGTGAACAGATCCAGCCATTCTAGAGAACAATTTGGAACTATGCCCAAAGAATTATCAAACTGTGCATACTCTTTCTCCATCAGTGTTTCTACTAAGCCAATATCCCAAAGAGATCTTAAAGGAGGGAAAGGGACCCACATGTGCAAAAATGTTTGTGGCAGCCCTTTATGTAGTAGCAAGAAATTGGAAACTGGATGCCTATCAGTTATGGTATATGAATGTTATGGAATATTATTGTTCTATAAGAAACAATCAGGAGGATCATTTCAGAGATGCCTGGAGAGACCTACATGAACTGATGACAAATGAAATGAACAGAACCAGGAGATCACTGTATATGGCAACATCAATATTATATGAAGATCAAGTTTGATGGACATGACTCTTTCCAACAGTGAGATGACAAATGCCAGTTCCAATGATCTTGTGATGAAGAAAGCCATTTACACCCAGATAGAGGATTGTGGGAACTGAGGGTGGATCACAACATAGCATTTTCACTCTTTTTGTTGTGGTTTGTTTGAATTTTATTGTATTTTATTTGCTTTTTGATCTGATTTTTCTTGTATAGCAAGAGAATTGTATAAACATGTTTATACACATTGGATTTAACATAAATTTTAACATTTATAACATATATTGGATTGCTTGCCATCTAGGGGAGGGGATGGGAGGAAGGAGGGGAAAACCTGAAACATAGGGCTATGCAAAGATCGATGTCAAATTATCATTGCACATGTTTTGAAAATAAAAAGCTTGAAAGAAAAAAAAACAAAGAAATTGTTCTTTGGAGAATATTTTTTGACTTATCATATAAGAGAACATTGGAGCAGGAGAGAATATGTGACTTTAGGCAAATCACTGAGTTTCTTAAGGGAGTTAGACAAGATTATTTCTCTATCCCTGGACTTGGAGTCTGAAAGCCTAGGTTTTAGGAAGGAAGGAAATAAGCATTTATTAAGCACTTATTATGTCCCAAATACTGTGCTAATGCTATTATGCTTTTTGTTATCTTATTTGACCTTCACTAAAACCTGGAAGGTAGGTACTATTATTATCCTTATTTTACATTTGAGTGAACTGAGGCAGATAAAGATGTAAGTGACTTTCCCAAAGTCACACAGCTAGTAAATTTGAATTCATATCCTTCTGATTCCAGGCCCAGTATTCTATCACTTTTTACTATGTTTCCTGGTACCATAGTTTCAGATAAATAGAAAGAACATTATTTCTGAAATCCAGTGGTCTGAGTTTGAATCCTAGCTCTGCTAATATCTATATGTAGACTGGGATAAGGAATGTAATGCTGGAGAAACTGAGGCAAAATAGAGATTAGAGAGTTTTAATATTTTATTGGAGAGCTTGGATTAATTGGCTGGATTGGACTCATGTCTCAAAGTATGCAGCCTCGAATGTGAGATTCCAGGGATTCTTATAGGACTTCAGTGATAAGGGAAACAAAGAAGAGGAGAGCACTGGTGATTGCGAACTTTCAGGAATGAAACCATAAATTCGGTTCTGACAGATTGGGGGTGAGAAAGGATCATAAATTCTGATAACTTGGGAGGACCTATGAGCCAGGATGTCTGGTTCAGAGGGTCTCATCTAGATATCTGAGATAAGCTATCTGTATTTTATGACTCTATGGAATGCTAATGGTCAGGGCTCCCAGCCCTAATTTATATCAGTTCTAATGGTCAGAAAGGGGTGTTGCAACCAGGGGGACTGAGGCAGAACAATTCAAGGAACTGAAGTATAACAATTCAAGGAAACTGAGGCAGAACAATTCAGGGAAATTGTGGCATAACAGGAACACAAAAAATGTGGAGCAACTCTCAAAGAAATAAAGGGCCAGGTTTCAGGTTGAATTAATCACCATTTATGATTAAGGCCAAGGAGGATCTTTGTGGGCAAGGACAGCAAGCTCTTTATGAAACAGCAGTGTAAGATTAATAAAATATACAACTGTAATTAGTTCTTACAAAAATGATAATTATAAAATAACTTTCAGAACAAAATATATCATTCAAAGGATAGAAAGAGGCTATCTTTTGATGAAGAAATCAAAATTATATATGGTCATATAAAAATGTTCTAAATCATTATTGATTAGAAAAATAAAAATTAAAACAACTTTGAGATATTGTCTCATACTTATCAGATTGGCTAAAATGATAGAACAGGGAGATGAACAAATGTGGAAGGGATGTGAAAAAATTGGAATATACTCTTGGTGAAACTGTGAACTGATCCAACCATTTTGGGGAGTAATCTGGAATTATGCCAAAAGAGTTATAAAACTATCTATGTTCCTTGATCCAGCAATATCACTTTTAAGTCTGTTAACCAAGGTGATTAGGGAGAAAGGAAAAGAATCCATATATTCTAAAATATTTATAGGAGCTTTTGTTGTGATAGCAAAGAACCAGAAATTGAGGGGATGCCCATCAATTGGGGAATGGCTAACCAAGTTATGATATATGCTTTTGATGGAATGTTATTGTGCTGTATGAAATGATGAGTTAGTTGATTTTAGAAAAATGTAGACAGACTTTCATGAAAGAATGAAAAATGAAGTGAGCAGAATCAAGATGATATTGAAAAGTAATAGCAATATTGTTTGAAGGTTAATTGTGAACAACCAAGTTATTCTGAGAACTATAAATATTCAAATCAACTATAAAGAACCTATGAAGGAAGATGATATCCACCTCCACAGAAAGTACTTAGAAATAGCAATATACATAGTATTGTTTTACCTGCAACTATAAATCTGTAATAAACTTGATCTTCTCTACTGCAGGGTGGGGAAGAAAAAAAGGATATAATTTAGAACTTAAAATGTAACCAAAAAATTTTTGTTTTTAAAAAGTACAACTTGAATCCAAATTCTTAAACAATGCAAGAACATTTATGTTCCCAATTTACCCATGGTGGGGGGATTGGCATCAGGTGTGACTTCACAAAGTGTCATTGTATTTTTTTTTTATAAGGAGGAATGCAACTTATAAAGATGGGAAAAGAGAGTGTTCCAGGTATACATAATTAGAGCATGCAATGTGTTTCAGGGAAGAGTAATCTAATTTGCTTGAAATCAGTGAGTCAGTCAACAAATATTTATTAAGTGCCTCCTGTGTGATAATAATTGGATTAAGTGCTGGGGATACAAAGCAAGGCAAAAGGCAGTTCCTGCTCTCGAGGAGGTCACAATCTAATGAAAGAGTCAATGCACAAACAACTATGGACAAATAAGACACAGGCAGAATAATTTGGAGGTAATCAAGATGATCAGAAAAGGCTTCTTAAACAATGTGAGACATTAATTGAGATTTGAAGCAAACAAGAGAAGCTAAGGGATGAAGATGAGGAGGTCAGTATGCTCAAGTATAAGGACAGCAAGTAAAAATTCCCAGAATCAGGAGAAGGAACATCTAGTTCAAGGAACAGCACTGAATTGGAGTTGCTTGTTGATAGTCATTCTATATTTTTCTTTTTGTTAAAATTTATTTTATTTTCAATTCACAGAACAAAATACCATAACACAGTGAAATAAAAGATGATTGCACATGAAAATGAAATTCTGCTAATGTACAACTTGCTATTCCCATCAAATATACAACAAAATCATCATGTAAATTTCTTTTTTATCCCTTTTCTTACCCTCATCCCACTCTAGAGATGGCTACCATTAGACACAGGCATATATATGTAAAATTGTTCTATAAACATTTCTATTTATCAATTCTTTCTCTGGACACAGATAGCATCTTTCTTCACATGCCCTTTATTTTTAATCTGTGTACTTACAATAGTTAAAATGACTTAGTCATTAATTCTTAAAACAATATTGCTGTCATTGCACAATACTCCGGTTCTGCTCACTTTACTCTTCATCATTTTATACAAATCTTTCTATCCCTTCCTAAGATCACTGAGTTTATCATTTCTTATAGCTCAGTGATATTCCATCACAATCAAACACCATAGTTTCAACTATTCCTCAAAGATGGGAATCTCTGAAATTTCCTATTTGCTTTCACAAAGAGAGCCACCATTTGCATCCCATTCATATTGAAAGTTATAATTTGCTATTTGTGATTTTCCCCTCCATCTTATTTTTACTCATTATTTAATTTCTCATTTTTTTTTACCCCATAACTGTTATCTTATCTTCTCCCCCAGCCTCCCATTCCCCCACTTTGCCCATGCCCTTCCTCAATCTTTTTTTTTTTGGCTCAGGCAATTGGGGTTAAGTGACTTGCCCAGGGTCATACAGCTAGGAAGTGTTAAGTGTCTGAGATCTGAACTCAGGTCTTCTTGACTTCAGGGCTGGTCCCCTATCCACTGCACTACCTAGCTGTCCCACCCTCCCCCAATCTTACTCTATACATTCTCCAAAAGTAACCCCTATCCTTTCCCTCCACCCTCCCAAATCCCAATTTATACAAACCTCTAAAAATCCCTCTCCCATCCTGTCTTCCAGTTTCCTATCTGTTTGGTAAATCTAATCCCTCTACATGTTTGCTAAACTTCTATAAACTTTCAGATATATTCATTGTTTTCTCTTCAACTTATACAAGACTAAGGTTACATTATCAGCCCTCCACCTAGTTCTCCTATATTAGTTCTTCCTTTCACACCTTATTTTTATAATATAATTACTCTTTTTTATCTTTTCTTACCTAATTTTGCTTTTAAAAATGACCCCATCATATATAACTCAACTCCAATCTCTTTCAAACCACCTTAGTAATGATGACAGTTTTAAAAATACTGATAGCCAGTTGGAGAATGGCTGAATAAATTGTGGTATATGAATATTATGGAATACTATTTTTTAAAGAAATAAATAGGATGATTTCAGAAAAACCTAAGAGACTTAAAATTGATCTGGATGAAAAGGCAGGACCAGGAGATCATTATATACCAACAATTACTATATGATGACCAGTTCGTGGACCTGGCCATCCTCAACAACAGATCAACCAAATCATTTCCAATGGGCGTAATGAACTAACCAGCTACGAAAAGAACTTGGGTGACTAAAACCAACATTGAACTCCCAATCCCTATTTTATGCCCCCCTTTTTTATTTCCTTACCCTAATTTATATTTCAGGTCTATTCTTTTGTAAAAAAATGGTTTGGTCATTATACTTTTATCTAATTTATATTTTAAATATTTAACATCCTGGTCATCTTCCATCTGGGGCGGGGTAAAGGTGAAAAATTCAGGGTTTTGTGTTAATGTAAAATTACCATGCATATAAAAATAAACATAAATAAAATAAAATAAAAATAAAAATAAATAAAAATACTGATAACATTTTCATATATGCATATATAATAAATAATTTGAACTTGATAAGTGCCTTATAATTGGTCTTTAATGTTTTACTTATAGTTCTTCTGGATCTTTTATACTGAGTTTTCTACTGAAAATATTTTGTTACAAACACCTAAATTTCTTTCAATTTACCAATTATCCTTTTTTTTTCTCCCATTCAGGATTATATTCAGTTTTGCTGGGTAAGTTATTCTTGAATAAATAATGATGAATGTTGGAGGGGATGTGGGAAAACTGGGACACTGATGCATTGTTGCTGAACAACCATTCTAAAATTTGGTTATGCTCAAAACTTATCAAACTGTGAGTGCTACTGGGATCCATCCCATAGAATATTAAAAAGGAAAGGGCCGTTTGCAAAAATGTTTGGGCCCTTTTTGGTGTCCAGAAACTGGAAAATAATGGATTTATCAATTGGGAAGATGGTTGACAAAATGGCATAGAATTTATGGGATATTATTGTTCTTAAAAAACCACAGGATGAATCTAGAGGCTTGGAGATTACATGAACTGGTGATTAAATGAAAGAACCAGGGATCATTAACACAAAACAATACTATAGGGATGTATTCTGATGGATGTGGGTATCTCTGAAAAAGAAGATCCAATTCAGTTCCAATTGATCAATGATGGACAGAATCAGCACACTCAGAGAAGGAACATGGGAAATGAATGGGACTACTTAATTTTTTTTTTCTTCCAGGTTATTTTTATCTTTAATCCAATTTTTCTTTGCAACAAAGAGAACTGTACGACTGCACAATAGGTATAAGATATCTTTAACATTTTAAATGTATAAGACTCCTCCATCTAGGGAGGAGGGGGAGAGGAAGGAAAACTTGGAACAAAAAGTAGTACAAAGGACAATGTTGTAAAAATTACCCATGCATATGTTCTATCAATAAAAAGCTATAATTTAAAAAAAAACGTTATTCTTGAATACAATCCATACTCGTTTTCTTTTCAAAATATAATGTTCCAAGACATATGGTCTTTTAGAGTAGAAGCTATTAGATCTTGTGAAATATCAAATGTATTTTCACAATATTTAAATTTTTTTCTTGTTGTTGACAATATTTTCTACTTACTCTGAAAGTTTTGAAACTTAACTATGATATTTATAAGTTTTCCTCACCACTTCTCAGGTGATTAATATTTTTTTCTATTTCTATTTTGTCTATTTCTACTTTGTTTTCTTGTTTTAGAACTTCAAGACAGTTTTCTTTATTTCTTGCAATATTGTAACCAGATTCTTTTTTTCATCATTACTTTCAGATAGTCTGGTAATTTTTACATTGTTTCTCCTCTCTCTGGTTTCCAGATCAGTTGTTTTTTTTTTTTTTTTTTTTCTAATAAGTTTTAGATTCTTTTCTATTTTTTTTCTAATTTTATTTTTCTTGGTATCTCATAACAACATTTCAATCCTTTTGCCTAATTCTAATTTTCTTTTTATGATTTTGGATGTCTTTTTCCAACTGGTTAACTTTCTTTTTATAATTTTCTTGGATTACTTTTATTTTTTCCACTAATTTTCCCTTGATTTTCCTTAATTGATTTTTAAGTTCTTCCAAGAACTCTTTTGGGGTTATGATTATCTGACATTGTTCTTTGGAGGTAAAAGTGGCTTTTTTTTTTTTTTTTTTTTTCTTTTTTTTTTTTATTTTTTTTTTTTATTTAATGTTTTAATTTAAGGATATATACATGGTAACTTTAAACCATTAACAATTGCCAAACCTCTTTCCAATTTTCACCTCACCCCCCCCCTTAAATGGCAGGATGACCAGTGATGTTAAATATAAAAATATAACTTAGTACACAATAATATCAACCAAAACATTAGCTTTCAAAAATCAGATTAATTTTGTACAATTAGCTTGTGAAAATAAAGATGCAGGTGGCATAAATAGGGACAAATTCTGTAATGGTTTTAGTCATCTCCCAGAGTTCTTTTCTTAACGTTCGTTATTTCTCCTTGAAATGTTTGGTTGATCTCGTTGCTGGGGGTGATCCATCGGACTGGTCATCATCTGTATTTTGTTGAATATAATGATCTCCCGGTTGTATTTCCTTAGCATCAGTTCTTAAGTCTCCAGGCCTTTCTAAAATCATCCTGTTGATTTCTTACAGAACAGTAATATTAAATTTTCATTCAATTTTTAATTCCAACTGATGGACATCATTCAGTTTAGTTTCTACCACTAAAAAGTGGCTTTTTCTTTCTTTCCTTAAATTATCTTTTTATATAAAAGGTATTTCTGTCAGATCTTTTTCCTTTGTTACTTTTTTTTTTTGTTTTGTTTATTTGAACTTATAATTTAGTATTATTTGATCAAATATTAATTTAAATTTTCCAAGAGACAATGCCCTGAGAGATATCTTGACATATGAATTGGTTTAAGTGGACATTTAAAATCATTATCTCAGTCTTTAATATTAAAATCCCTCCAAGACAAAATAAGATGACGGTGAGGAAGGATGCAGTAGGGACCTTGATTTTTAAAAGGTCTTTCCTACACAACTTTTTTAATTTAGGGTGATAGATTTAGGAATTGGGTTTAAAATTTAGTCAACCCCTTTGATTTATAGAAAAAACCCAAAAAATGACTTACCTATAAAACCTCAAATGTAATAAAAAAGGCAAAATTTAACCAAAACTTTATCAACCTTTTTCCTTTAAAACCAAAAACCTAGCAAAAATTTTTTTTGGGGTCCCTTGGAAACCTGAATAAGGTAATTCCTATCAAAATTTTTTTTCAGGGTTTTTGTATTAAAATTTTTAAATTCATAGGTTTTTCAAAAATGGGAAAAATAAAAAATTTTTTTAGGTTTTAAAATTATAAAAAAATTTTTTAAAAAAAAAAATGGACAAAAAAAAAGTAATGGGTTTGTCAACCCAAAGCCCCATAATTTTTCAATTAAATAAAACCCCAAAACTCCCAAAAGTTTATTTGGGTTCCCAGGGAAACCCTAATTTTTAACCTCTTTGGAAAAAATTTATTTTAAAATTAAAGAGGGATTTAAAAGGGGTTTTGTCAAGAAGTTATGGGGCTTGGTTTAAAGTTTTAAATTTTTGGACTTTTTAGAAATCCCAAAAAATTTTTCAAATTGGTTCTTATTAAAAAAGAGGGATTTAAGAAAACAGAAAACAAATGGAAATTTAAAGAAAAGGCAAAATGGGATTTTTGATTCTAGAAACAATACAGGGCAATTGGAATTAATTAAGTTGAGAAAGAAATGGTCAGACATGCTCTAGGAGGATTAGTTTGACAATTGCATGGAGGATGAACTGGGGTGGGGAGTGATTTAAGGCAAAGAGAACAACCAATGGAGCATTATAATAATCCAGGAGTGAAATAATGAGGGCATGCACCAAGATATTGGTAATGTCCAAGAAGAAAAGGGGATTTATGTAAAAGACAATTTTTGTTATTCAGTTTCAGTTGTGTCTGACTCTTTGGGACCCCATTTGAGGTTTTCTTGGCAAAGATATCAGAATGGTTTATCAGTTCTTCCTACAATTTATTTTTACAAATGAAAGATATTATTGTTAGAAATGGCAACTGATTCAATATGGGTATTTGTGAGAGAGCAAGAAATTGAGGATGATACCCAAGTTATGAGCCCTAGTAACTAGGAAGATGGTGCTTAGAGTTAAGGGGTAGTAAGGAATAATTTGAGATAATTATAATGATAATCATAACGATAATAATTATAGCTAAGATTTACTTAATGTTTTAGGGTTTGCAAAGAATTTACATGTTGTCTCATTTGATCTTCAAAACAATCCTGTGCTGTTGGTACTATTATTATTCCTATTTCACAGATAAGGAAACTGAGCCTGAGAGAGATTAAGTAACTTTCTTAGGGTCATACAACTAATAAATACCTGAGGAATGATTTGAACTTGAAAGGTAAGACGGTAACAGATTATAACCGGATCTATTCATTTAAAAAAAAAATTATTCTGATAGTTCTATTTAAGTTGGTTTGGAGGAGAAAAATTAACAGGAAGGTTTTTGAGTGGGCTATTGCAATGGTACAGGATTGTGAATGAAGGTCTACCCTAAGGTTACAGTAGTATTGGAACAGAGAGAGTTGGTTATAAGAGCTATTGCAGGGATGGAATCAACAGGACTTGGTAGCTAACTGGTTATGAAAGGAGAAGAGGAAGAAACAGTCAGGGATAATTTCAAGATTACAAACATAGAGAATGCCTCATTTGTGCTACCATGGATAGAAATTATGAAGAGAGCAGGTAAAGGGGGATATTAAGTTTTGTTATTAACACGTTAAGTTTTATGTTTTTATGGAATGTTAAGGATAAATGTTCTGAAGGCAGTTGGGGATGTAAGTGTAGAGTTAAAAAAAAAAAGGTCAGAGATAAGGATATAATAGAGAAATCATCTTCATACATTTCAGCCATGTTGATTAGTTATACATGGTAGCAGGCACATGGACCACTGAGATGAGCTTGAAACTGAACTTTGATCCTCTGGCTTTCTTTATTGCTTTTTATTTTTTTCCCTGAATATGGGTGAATGAATATCAATCCTAAGATAGACATTTCCATCCACAGAAGCAACCTCATACATTTTTGAAAGATCAAGAGCGTTGGATATCTCAGTTAGAGCTGAGTAATAGAAACTACATTTTCCTTTGACAGCAAGACCCCAAACAAGAAAGTAAACTCAAACCATGATTAGTTTTTCAGAAGATGGAGTTAATTACACAATGTTGAGTCAAGGGGAAGATAAAATGGCTAATGAGTAGGCTTATAAATACATTGCATTTTGATATTTTAAGACCTAACTTTCAGAGAGAATATAATGTAAAGTAATGGGTTACGGAATCATGGTTTAATCTCTCATTGTATTCTTAGGAGAATTTGTGTTTTAATTACAAATAAATAGCTGTCTAACACATGATCTACATTATAAATTAAATATAATTATAGTCACTTTTGGGAAGAATTTAGGCTTGAGACAGTCTTAAACTTAAGATTTTTTTTTTCTTGGTGTCCCTAAATAGGATTATAAAGAGTTAAGGGCAAAGAGGAATCTAAAACTGATATGATATAGTTTCTAGGGGAGACAGCAATAATTTTAAGGTTCCCTAACTTTAGGGGACTTCTGTTCTAACAAGCTATCAGTGATTCTAAATCTTCTGGCTTTGGGATCTATGATCCTGAGGCCCTCTGATCTAAGAATGCTATTGTTCTGCCAATGATCATAAAAGTTCTTTCCTTAGACTTTAGAAAAGATATATTAGTGATCCTGAGACTATTGCTTTAACAATCTGTCAATGATTTCAAGTCTTCAATTTTTTTTTTAAATTTTTTATTTTTTTTATTTTTTAGTTTTGCTGTCTATTTCTTCTTGCAGCTCTCTTAACTTCTCCTTTAGGAATTTAAATGCATATCTAAATTGGTGCCACTTGGTGCATATATGTTTAATATTGATATTGCTTCATTATCTATGGTACCCTTTGGCAAGATATAATTTCCTTCCTTATCTCTTTTAATTAGATCAATTTTTGCTTTTGCTTGATTTGAGATCAGGATGGCTACCCCTGCTTTTTTTTATTTCACCTGAAGCATAACAGATTCTGTTCCAGCCTTTTACCTTACTCTGCTTTATCACTCTGCTTTAAATATGTTTCCTGTAAGCAACATATTGTAGGATTCTGTCTTTTAATCCAGTTTGCTATCTGCCTCTGCTTTATTGGAGAGTTCATCCCATTTACAGGCCCTTTGATCCTTTAATGTGGAAGCTGCTAGATCCTGAGTAATCCTTATTGTGGATCCTTGGTATTTGAATTGTTTCTTTCTGACTGCTTGTAATATTTTTTCCTTGGTCCAATAGTTCTGAAACTTAACCACAAAATTCTTTGGAGTTTTAATTTTGAGGTCTCTTTTTATCCTTTTTAATCTCTTCTAGGAGAGGATTGTGTGGTGGGGACCAGATTATATCACCCTTTGTGGCTTCATCTGGAGAAAATTTGCTTTTAGTCTCTTCACTATAGAAACTATGTTTCTTCTCTTTCACTATAGAAGCTGTCTATTGTAAGAGCTCACTTTGCCTTTTTACTTATTTTTTTTAAAAAGTTGGGATCTACTTTTAGGGCAAGGAAGGCTGTTCAGGCCTCTCTATAAGCAACACGAAACAGTAGCAGAGCAGGAATGGCTGCACTGGGATTGCGCTGGAATCATGCTGAGTCACTACCTGTGTTGGGTGGGTGTGGCCAGGTCCTGTGAGACTGCGGTGTTTTGGATTCACTCTTTAACTTTTGTGTTTGTGTTGGATGTTTTATAACTTCTCTGCTGATCTTCTGGTTGCAACCAGGGCAGAGTGGCCAATACTGTGGTAGAGTCCTCCCCGTAGATTCTCCACTCCCCGCCTCTGGTCTGCTCATCATGTGCTGACCTCCATGCACTTTCTCCCTGTCTGCACCTGGACTCCTCCCATGCCCACACCAATCAAAACAGACCTTTTCTGGCAATCTTTGAGATTATCTTCTGCTGGTAATTTACTGTACTCCCGATACTTGTGGATTCTGCCAGTCCAGCACTATTTCAGAGGCTGAATTTCTTAATTAGTGTGAGGGTAGTAGAAGAGCTCAGAATTCCATTGACTTGTTGATGAAAGAGTTTGTTTTATATTCTATATTTATATACACCCTCTGATAACCAAATTCTTGAGACCACTCCTTGGTTCTACCTCTAGGCCATAAAATTAGCATTATCAATGACATGAACAACTAGATAAACATGTCTCTTTTCTCCAGATTCCTTGACAAAATCTGTAGACTTTAGCTCGCTTCAATGAGCATTATAATTACAATAAGCTTTGCCCCTTGATTTGGATATGGTTCGAGTCTGCAAATTCTTTTGAGACACCTCACAACACCAGTCTGTGACCCAAATCTTTTGGAGTCCCTTTCCAATCTCAATAAAACCTTGGTTGGAAAGCCACTCTTTATCAGGACTGAACCTGTATACACATGAATGCAAAGCTAGGGGATCATTAAATAGAGAAAAAATGTTCTAGATCCCTGGTTTTGCACTCAACTTGGCTAAAATGAAGGAAATACTGGAGTAAGGGGAGGAAAAAACATCTGAAGATAAATATAAAAAAAGGATGACTAATGGAGTGATTTCCTGGAAGAGGCAAGATGGAATATAACCAAATATTTGCTTATTTAAAGACAAAACATATCTCTTCCTCTGGGATCAGATGCAAGAAGAAAAATCAGTAATAATATTACTGAGAACTTTTCAGGGATATAATAAAGGGCAAACTAGGTGGGTTTACACTGATGGACCAACCTTTTCCATGAAGTAAGAAGCCAAGTAATCTAATATAAATATGGGGTTTTGAGCCACTGAGTAATATGGTCACATTTTAGCTTTAGGAATATCAATTTTTGTGTGGTTATGGAAAGTAGATTAAAGAGGAAGACACTAGAAGTTGGGAGATCAATTAGGAGACTATTAGAGGTCAGGCAACAGGTGATAAGTATTGGAATGAGGATGGCGCCTCAGTGATTAAAGAGAAAAGGGGAAGAACAGGAGCTTGATTAGTTTAGAAAAGCAGTTTGTGTTTGTACGTGTGTGTGTGTGTGAGTCAGTGTTTATCTCAGTCAGTGTTTATCTCAGCTACTTGGGATTTAAGAGAGCTTGTTTTGTACATAATTGGACTTAATGCAAATAGCTTTTAGCTAAACAGAGGAAGGGCTAGTTCTGAGATAAGGAAAGTTTTTGAACTGCTACATCAAAAAAGAAAAAAAAAAACAACCCCGACATTTCTGTGAACCTAGAACTGGCCAATTTGGGCCTGCAGAAATAAAGTTACAGAACTGCTAAAAACATTTTAGCAGATTCTAGGGTTTTTGAGACTGTTCTAAGTTGCTTGGCACTATCTCTTAGTTAACTTAATTGTATTTTTAAGTAGGCCTTATTTATATGACTAAAAGTCTTCCAAGGGCCTGAACCTGAAGCTTACAGAAAAACTGCAAAAGGATTAAAACCTTTCTCTCTGGGATTTTCCATGCTTCTCTCCTTTGGAGAGGCTTGTGGAATTTGTCCTGGTTAGACTGGTGTCCCTGGCTGATGTGGATTCTTCTGGGGTTTGCACTAGTACTGCAACATCTTTGATATACCCCTTTTGAGCTTCCTCCACAGGTCCTTTCAATCTGGTGTTCTCAGCCTCCAGATTATAGGCTCAGTTATCTATAACATCTGGTAATGTACTTCCCACTCTGCTTCTTCCAAGACTTAGTGAGCACCCAATTTCCTGGAATTGCATACTCCAAAGGTGTTGTCTGGGTCAGCAATCCTTGGTTTCTAAGGGCCAAAAGGAATGAGGACAATGCCAGTACATAATTCCTTAAAAACTTATCATTTGCTTTAACAAAGGGTCTTTCCCTTTTTCCTCCCAAATAAAATAAACCAATTTCATATGAGGAAAGTCCCAGATCACTTCTGGGAATAGTTCTAATTCTATAGCTCTAATTCAGCATTTCTGACATGGAGCCACAGACTTGCACCCAATCACCTGACCTTCTCCCCCAGTGTCCTAAAGTCCACCAATTTCTTAAAGCCCTGTAGATAAGACTTGAAAGGTCAGTTTCTGCCACCTTAAATTTTGGGGCTGTGTGCATTTAAATTGGAATTCTGATTCTGAAATTGTATGAGATAATTATTATTAACTAGTTTGTGCTAAAAATATGAACTTGTTTATTCTGGTATGAGTTTAGAAATAAATAAGCTTTGATATTGAAATACTATTACTAGAAATTTAAATTTGTATTTGATTTGATTTTAAATTAAAAATTTTTGGTTGTCTGATAACTTTCCTAAAGATGTCACATGCTTGTATCTACTAATTAGATGAAATATATTTAAGCTACTATGTTGCTTGCTAAATTGCACATTGGGCAATTTGTAAAAATTGTATGAGCTATGCTTTAACATTTTGTCAGCCCAGCTAGATATGTGATATAAATTTTGTGAAATTTGGTCCACAGTTATTTAGATATTACTATATTCTGAATCTTAAGAGTTGTCTTACTTTCTCTCTTTAACAAAGAAATAAAAACAAGAAAATTTGACATAGAGGGATATGTGTAATTGCAAAACAAATTGTATCTGAAAAGTGTGTAATATGTCTAAAGATAAATAAGAAGGTAATGAGTAGATGTCCCTCTGGAGGGAAGGAGCCTGGCTCCAGAATATTCAAGTCACATTTTACTGAAATAATACCAATGGGAAATGAGGCTTTTACTAATTATAGTGGACTATTTCATAAGGTGGGTGGAAGCCTTCCCCTGAGTTCCCCTGCTTTAAGAGTGGTTAGTGGAATAACATTGGAACAAATTGTATCTAAGTATGAATTGGTAGAGACCAATGATTCTGATAATGGGACATACTTTACGTCTCAGGTTTTATAAGAAATAATGGGGAGGGATTGCAAATTGAATGGAAATTCCATATACCTGTGCATCTGCCCTCATCAGGGAAAGTGGAAGGAGTGGATAAGATTCCTAAGAAATGAATTATTAAATTGATGTTTAAGATTAAATTGCCTTGGTTCAAATGTTTACCTATTGCTTTGTTAAAGAATTAGAACTATTCCCAGAAGTGATCTGGGACTTTCCTCATATGAAATTGGTTTATTTTATTTGGGAGGAAAAAGGGAAAGACCCTTTGTTAAAGCAAATGATAAGTTTTTAAGGAATTATGTACTGGCATTGTCCTCATTCCTTTTGGCCCTTAGGAACCAAGGATTGCTGACCCAGACAACACCTTTGGAGTCTGCAATTCCAGGAGATTGGGTGCTCACTAAGTCTTGGAAGAAGCAGAGTGGGAAGTACATTACCAGATGTTATAGATAACTGAGCCTATAATCTGGAGGCTGAGAACACCAGATTGAAAGGACCTGTGGAGGAAGCTCAAAAATGGATTGTTAAGGACAATTTATTACCTCTAAAATTGACTTTGCAATTAGAAATGTTTTGGTGGAAGGAGAAATTAATTGTGCTTAGAAGAATTTTTTAAAATATTGATGTTATTTATATTTCCAGAAAAGTTTATAGAGATTCATCAATTAGAAATTGAATGAATATTTTTTAGGATGAAGAAATTATTAATGTTAATTATGATAGGGTTCTTTAATTTGAAATTTGGACAGTATATTCTATATTCTATTTGAGTTTTAATTATTTGTATTGAGTCATTTTAAAGCTGTTACCATTGTTTAAGGAGATTTTGAGAGTAGTGGTCTATGTCTATTGATTATTGAGCAATTTATAGTAAAAATGATTTATGTAATGTTGAATTTAAAACCCATCTACTTAGAGATGAAAATAAGCTATAAATTTTTTAGGATGAATCTCTTATTGTTATCAAATTATAACATGGTTATAGGATTATATTCAATACTTATTTAGTATGTGATTTTTGAGAGCTAAATTCCCCGGAATCTTTGATTAATTAGACTTGCTATTTGAGATAAAATCTCTTGGGACTGTAGCTGACATTATTTGGAGTTTTGAATTCAGATATGATTATCTAATGAATCATCAAGCTAGTAATCCACCATCTGAAAGGAATATGCCACAAGCTACTCAGAGGAGGGATCCTGAATTGTTACTTTTGGATGTTACTATCTGGACAAGTATTGAGAGGAAAACTTTGGCCTCCACTTAAGGTAGGATCCTTCTGAATTGATTTTCCAGTGGTGTTCCTTTGAATAAGAACCTATCCGATTATTTCTGAGTCTGGCTATAAGGTGGAATTGTTGTGGCATGCAATTACTCAAGTCAAACTAAACTAAGGATGTTATGTATGTTCTCAGGCTGAAGCCTGAAGGACTAGTTTTTGATTATAATCGTGTTCCTGATTTTTCCTCTTATACCAAATTTTTATAATTATGGCAAGTGTTCAGTAGAAATTATGAGCACAGTTCAATACGTACGATCCTGCATTTTCTTATCTGAAAATTGTCATTATATCCTAATAAGTAAGTGAATACTTACCTAGTCATCTATCTGTTGCTAGATGCATATGTCTGATTCTTTTAGCATCTCTGTTGCTGCTGACTTTCCTGATAGACATTTTTATTTGTGAAGTTATCTACTCTAATTACTGGGGACACAAATGGTTGGGGTGATAGATGCCCCAGATGGGACTTGGGATACAGAACCCCAGTTTGTATGTGGAATAGGCTCATCAGACTCCAGGCCATGTTATAAATAATAACTAACCAGAAGACAAAGGCACTGGATTTGTTAGCAGACCAGGACACTCAGACTAGAGAAGCAGTATTCTAGCATTGGTATTAGATTACTTGTTGGCTGAAGAAGGTGGAGTTTGTGGGAAATTAATTTTTTGCTGTATGAAAATCGGTGATATGGACAGGTGGTGAAGGAAATTGCCAAAGACATCAGAAAATAGGCCCAAGTCCCATTCCAGACCTGGTCCCCACCATTTTATACCTATGGTCTTGGTCTGGAGGCAGCTGGTGGAAAGAGCCTTTGGTTGCTGCTGATAGCTTTAAGTGGAGTCATACTACTCCCTGTCTGTCTCTCCTTTGTGATACAGCTTATAACAAGGGTAGTGCCAGGATGGTAAAGATTGAACACCCTGGAGGGGGAAGTCCCCTTGGAGTTGGAGTATTAAAAGAACCCCAGGAGAGAATAAGGACAAACAAGGTCCAGAGGGACTGGAAACTGAGAACAAGAGGATTGAGGAAATGTATCAGAAATGGTGTGAGAAGTCTTCAAAGGTTAGTAAAGGAGGGATTGAATAGGATAAACTGAAGATCTCTCCGAAGAATATGGCCTTAACCTATGCTCTAATTGTGACATGAGACTTTGCAATAACTTGAGCTATAGTTAAAGACTGCAGATGTTTGATTATCTCAGATAAAGATTTCTCTCCTGTTCCCTCCCCACTCCCCTTATTTAGCATAGTCTTCCTTCACTGCGAACATGGCATATTAGTAAAAACTTCACTTAGTGTACTCATCGTCCATTACCTGATGTGGGGGAAGGACTCAAAGACACAAATATTTTGGAGAACTGTGACTCAAAGATATCATTGTTCACCCTCTGTGGGACAACTGTGAGAGTGTGTTTCCATAGATAAAGTCAATGGCTTCCTTTTCAGACCCTCAGCTGAACTATCCACAGACATCTTTGGTCTCAGCCCACTTCCTCTCCTGGTTTCTGTTGGAAACAGCAGCAAGTATCTCATCTCTTCTTGTCTGCTGAGGTTTTTGTACAGCTTCCTCATCATATGTCTTACTGTGGCTCATCCAGAGCACAGAAATACACGGAGGAATCCTCCAGCTTTAAGTCAGAGATCTTTAGACTGATGGAGCTGTCTGCTCTCTGGAAGTTCACAGAATATCGTTCTTGTCTTGCATTCTTTGTGCTGTAAGAATCCTGATAAATTAGGAAAATCATTTCCCCACTAGGAGACTGTTTGTACCAGTGCAAATAATAAGCAGTGGCACTGGTGGAATACTTGCAGTTGAGAGTTACAGCCTTCCCCTCCTGCATAGATATCACTGATGGGGTCTGAGTGACTGTCTCTGCCGTACCAGGTCCTGTGGAGAAGTATGCAAAATGAGCATGGAGAGATTCCTAACATAATTCAAAGCATTAGCAGACAACCACTAAGCAAGAACAACTGGAATCTAGTATTTATCCCTCCTGACCTCATCAGCCCCACCAATTTTCCATCCTGACCAATTTTCCATCCCTTCATTCCCCTACACCCAAAAAGTGATTCAGTTCTCCTCTTGCTAACTTTTCTTACCAAGGTAGGTGAGGGCTGTGAGTGCCCACAGAAGGTTGGGGAGTGACATGCTAGTGATCCTTCCCTCAGTGTAAAGTAATTTATTCTGCACTGAAGCCTGGGGCACAGTCCTGCTCACAGTGTCAATTAAAGATTCTACTAGTGCTGCCCCAGAATAGGAAATAGAGTGAGAGGTTGGCAGCCAATCATGAAGCACCTTCTCCCCGTTTATCTATTTCTATCCCCACCCCTCCCTTTCCCATCAAGGAACAAGCCTCTGGCTGCACTTTTAATTGAATTAGAAAAGAAAAGCTGTTCAAACCTTACTTTGTCCTTGGTATGAAAGAAGGAAGAGGGAGGAGGAAGCTGACAAAGCCATTTAAATGAAAAAAGATTCATTCCTATGACTGAGATGATAGAAGGGGACACAAACAAAGCCCAGATACAAATGGAGGGAGGAAGCACCTTGGGATCACATTGTTCTATCATTTGGCTCTTTGACTTTTCTTTTTAGAAAATGTAGTTTGTTCTTCACAGTCAGATGAAAAATTGCTTCAAATCACTAAAAATTAAGAAAATGTAGATCAAAATAGCTCACGTAGCAAATTGCAAAAATGATAAAAGATATAAAAATAATTAATATTGAAGGGGCTGTGGAAAGACAAATATACTAATTTAACCCCTGGTGAAATTGTAAATTGGTCCCCTATGCTGGAAAATAAAAAGGAATAATTCTAAGAAAATCATTCAAATATCTATACCTAGAAATTCTTCCACTAAATACACAGACCAAGGAGCTAACTCCCCTTCCCTATCAAAAAAAAAAAAAAAGAAAGATAATGTGCATTGAAAACTAATCCTAGCTGTACTTTGTTTAAGGTCTTGGGGGATAGGAGGCAGGGGAATGTAACAAAGAACTAGAAAGAAAGTAGATAATTATCTATTTGGGAATGGTTAAATAAATTGTGGTATACAAATGTAATGGGATACTACTATGCAATATGAAAAGATGAATAGGAAAAATATAGAGAATGATATTATAAGTTGCAAAGTGAACTCCACAGACTCACTGATAATATAGGAAAGATTTATTTTACATTCTTGCAAAAATTGGTGCTTAGGTTAGTAGAAACACCTTTGAAACTCCAAAGTCAGTGTTTTATTTCCTATCCTGAAGCATAAGTCCCTCCCTGATTCCCCATTAATTGGATATTAAAGAAGCTAGATGACCTGAATCTCCACCCCTCATTGCATAGCCAATATCTGTCCCCAAGAAGCTTACATCCTTTTGGGAGACGATAACTAACCTCCATCCTTGATTATTCTTTGATATCCTTGTGGGTTTCAATTTTCTAATTTAAGCCTCATTTCTCCAATCCAACTCTCATAACTGTGAAAACCAAATAAATGCCCATCCATTTCTCACAATAGGAAAACTCATATAAACTGATGAAGAATGAGGTAAACAGAAACAGGAGAGCAATATAGCCAATGACTAGCTAATAAAAACAGAAAGAACAGAAAAACAAAGTCAACCAGTGTTTAATTATAATTGCCATATTTGCCCATAAAAGGGTGGAGAAAACATACTTCCCTCCCTTCAATTCCGAGGTGGAGAAATATGCATTGTAAGATGTCCAAGTGTTAATGTTTATTGTTTTTGCAGAAATATTTTTTTAAAATCTTTTTTATTCCTTTGTTCAATAGAGAAGGCAGGAAAAAAATGAATATGTTTGGAAATTAATATGATATTGTGAGAATTAGATGATAATTTAATTTCCACAAAGTTATTAAAAATTGAATTGGAGAAAGAATAGAAATTAGAAAATTGAAATCCAAGAACTGGGAGACCCATAATGATGTCAAAGAATGGAATCATGGGTCAAGGTTTTAGATTTGAATTCTGGACTTTACCCCCTTCCCCTCCTCAGGTAATAGTCTTTCAAAACAAAATAAGAATATAAACTTCTTGGGGCCAGGAACTGGCTAGGTAATGAGGGGTAGAGATTCACATCCTATTACCCAATTAATGTAATACCCAATTAATGAGGTATCTGGGTAAGGACTTGCATTTCTGCCTTTGCTGGTTCAAAAATGTGTCTGCTAACCTAGGCACCCATTCATGCAAGAATATAAAACAAACTCTTTCCTACATTCATCAACAAGTCAGTGGAATTCTTGGTAAGATCTTTTGGTTCTTACAATATATAAAATTTTAAAGTATCCATTTTTTTAAAAATGTAAATAAAAAAATACAGTTTAGGATAATAGCAGTTTTTGATTACCTTTGATAAGGAGAACCAGAGGGATATCAGGTGACAGCTAGGCAAACTTAGATTAAGTTGATTCAAAATATTCTGGATTCAAATTCTAATTATTTGCTAGCTGGGTTCCTCTTTTTAATTTAAGCGTATCTCTGAACCACATCCTTAAAAATGGACATGGACAATCTGTACTACATATATAATAAGACTATTTTGAGGATTATGTATCTAAAAACATTTTATTAAACAGGTTATTAGCACCTTTCTGTTAAGAGTCTGACAGAGGTTCTTAGTTTCACTCATGTATTTTAGTTAGGAAGCAAAGGATAGGAATTATTGCCCCCTTTTTACAGGCAGATAAATGAAAGCATTCAGAAAATAAAATCCAGTATTATCCAGAAAGACAGCATAATTTTTACACTAGAATGTGTCATCTTTATATTTGTGAGCTTTCATTGCTCTAAGACTCATCATATAGGGGGACTGTCAAAGTAGATTTTTCCACCTAGAAAATAAGATTTCTGGGTTGATGAGGGAGAGATTCACTTCAAAATTAGTTTGTAATGCAAAAAACTGTGACAGATCTTAGGATAATCTTTCTTTTTATTTATTTTCTTCTTTTAAAAATTCTACAGACACTGAGTTTTTTATGATATCATCCCTATGCCAGGGAGAGAAGTTGACATCTAAAGAAATGCTTGACTAATTACAGCAGATAGTTCAGTTAACTTATTAGGTTTCTTTATTAGGTTTATTAGGTTTCTACTTCTTTGGTTTCTTGTCCTTCTCAAAATCTTCAGGAAAACCTCTTGACCAATTAGAGAAAGCCAACTTTCCCATCCTCTTTACTTCATTAGCTTTCTGGAATGTATCCACTAGAGCTGTCTGTTCCCATTTCCTAAAATTGTCTAGCTCAAGTCCCAACTGATGCTTTAGGATCACTAATAAGGCTCTCTGGAGTTTCTCCATTCTTTCTTCCTGCTTAGGTTTACCACTGACTCAGTTCTGGGGCCTGGGAGGGTGATCAACTAGAAGCAGAGGATTTAACTTTTGTCCTATTTCTTGAGTTGCTCAGGCTAGTTTAACTAATTAGTTTTCTGAGTTTATCACCTTATACCATAGCCCTATTCATTTAGTGATACATAAATGGCTAGGTAAGCAAGAGCTTTGTACTCTTTCTTGGAGACAGAGGATCAAGTTCAAATCACATCTCTATCACTAACTTAAAAATAAATGACTTCAGGCAAGTCATTTTGCCTTTCTTTTCTCTTTTGTCTGTTTCTTCATTTGTAAGATACAGGGAACTTAGCTGATCTCTAATGCTCCTTCCAGCTTTAACATTCTGTGATTCTATAAAGTATGAAATGTTCTACAAATACAAGTAAGGATCAGTAAGATCAGCAAAGGAGGAACTGGCCTGTTTGTGAATATCTTTTAGAATATTTACTTGCAATGATGTCTTTTTTCATATACCCAAAGGTTTTTCCAGGAGTCATCTGTGAACAGTGTATCAAATCAAAGTCATTAAAATCTACCTTTTTAATGTTGGTGGATACTTAGTTTCCTTAATACATTCTTTTGGAAGAGAAGCAGGTACAATTTTCTTCATTTTACAATCAGGAAAACTGAAATGTTGCAGTGATGAATGATCTTGCTTCTCAGCAAATTTTTAAATTGATGAAGTTTGTAGGGAACAATTTTTGCTATTTTTCCCTCGATTTGTCCTTTCTTCTTCTGAAGTCTGTCTACCTCTCCCCTTCACTATAATACTAATAGTTGAATGAATGCTTCACGAATAGAGTATCTACTGTCCATGGCTTTCCTATCACCTGCCATCTTGAATAGAGGAAATGGATTATACCTTATAGAGGTTCAGTCTGGTCTTAGGAAATCAAGCACTTGGCATTAACTAATTCCAAAGGGTGTTCCGAACTGCTTCCACTATGGCATATAAGGTGATGAGCTATGGAAGCTGACTTGTTGACCCAGAACTAACTAATGTCATGCTCATCCCTCATTGGTCCCCAGAGGATGAGCTAAGGTTGTAAGGACATTGGAGTGAATGGGACCTGGTTAACTGGTTTTTCTCCTATTTTGTGTCTGACAAACTTCTAACTCTATTCTCTTATTTCCATTTGTAACAGTTTACTCCATAACTCCTGAGGGACTGACATTAAATTCATTAAACTGATTTGTGGCCAGCAGTAGATATCTAGAAAGAGAAATATAAGACATCATAGTAGCTAGGGTATGAGGGCTTCTGAAGGTGAACACAAAGACAAAAATGATGGTGGGAGTGGAGTCTGTCAGCCACTTAAATGTACTAAGGCTTTGTTATTAAATATAACTGAGAATGTGTGACAAAATATCCACTTGCTGTGACTTTTATGGCATAAGCCAAATATAGGTACAAGAGGGAAATACAGATGGATGAATAAGGACCAGGCAGTGATGTGGGCTGGAGCAGCAAGCTGAAAGGATATGGGAGTGGGACAGTGAAATAGAAGCACAAGTCATGATCTGATTGGATAATTCCCTACATAAAACCTAGCCCATTTGGAGGGTGAGGGTGGGAAGGATAGATCAAGGAGCAGAACTAAAAGAGAGCGATCAGCTTTTGCATTCCAGATAGAGCTTGATAGACTTCGGTTGTCCCAGAGCACCTTCTAATATTGGATAGTTCACAAGGTAAGTGGAAATGAGCACCTGAGGGTCAGTACCTACTCTGCTCTAGTCACTGGTCACAGATCTCTTGCTTGTTACACTGTGAATTCCAAATTGCCCAAGTGAAAAATTTTTTTCTATTACCATTATTGCATTTTCATCCTTACTCAACTAAGTTCTACCCTTATGTTGTTATAGGATTATGAATAATAGTAATTAGCATTTATATAGTGTTTTTAGATTTTCAAAGTGCTTTAAAAATATTTTATCCTCAAAACAACCTTGCTATTGTTATCTTTATTTATTTATTTTTTTTAGATTCAGGAAATTGAGACAGACAAAATTGAGCAAGTTGCTCAAGATCATACAGCTAGAAAGTATCTGAGGCAGTATTAGAATTCAGGAATTACCAGCTCCAGATCCTGTGCTCCCTCTGCTGTGCTTCTAGCTACGTCATATGTTCCTTCTTCCCATTTCCATATCAGATATTTAATGTTAACAGCTTTTGATCTGTTGGAGCAAATATAGGCAATGAAAATTGAGAAATTGGATCTGTAAATTTGGGATAAGGATAGGCTCCAAAAGCTGGGTGGCCAGACTAGGCTGAGAAGCAGAGCAATGTTTAAGCAGTAGCTGAACAAAGAGGGCACTAAAGACACACTCTCCTGGTATTTCCCCTTCCTCTTCCCTACTAGTGGACAAGTTAGTTGGAGAAAAGGGACAGTGTAAGACTAGGGTTAGAAGCTACAATAATATACTTTATGGAATTTAAGTAAGAAATTATTTTGGTGATATGTGATTTTTACCTTACAGGTATAACTCTGTTGTATATTATTTGATCCAGATTTTGGTTATTTTAATGTACTGCACTTTGGGTCATTTTTCCTCCTCTCTCAAAGAGCTCAAAAAGTTTTCTTTTCCATCCCTATTACTGCACTTACACTTGAAGACTTTAATATATTTGTGCTATCCCAAAGAAAGCTAAGGAGAGGCAGTTAGCACCTGACAGAAAGGAAGAACTTAATGATGCCACATTTCTGCCCTTTCCTCTCTACTCCAAATGAGCCTAAAACTGCTTGGATAGCAGCAATGTCCAAGTGGTCACAGAGAAAGAATGCAAAGGTTTCCCTAATAAGTCACCATTCCCCCAATTTCTTTCTTCATGTTCTCAAATCTCGCTTTTATATCATCCACATCTTCAGCTTTCCTACCATTTGTTTAATTATGATTCTTTTTTATGAGGTGCTCTTTCCATTGAATCTAACAGGACAGAAACTCTTAAATATATGCATAGAGGGAAAAAGTAGGGAATCCAGATGATCTAACATGTACTGTTTTTTAATCTAAAAATATCTCAGGAAACTCTCTACAATTATGCTATATGTAGCATAAAACTTGCTGATATCATTTAATAGAGGGATTTGCAGATCTATATTAACTGAAGGATTTTACTCCCTACATCAATAGATCAACAGATCCATATCCAAAATTAATATCTATCAATCTATGCACGTTTCTAGTTGTTGTCTGACTCTTCATGACCCCATTTGAGGTTTTTTTGGCAAAAAAACCACTGGAATGGTTTGCCATTTCCTTCTCCAATTCATTTTACAAATGAAGAAGAGATGCAAACAGAATTAAGTGACTTGTCCAGTATCACAGAAGTCGTAAGTATCTTAGGACAGATTTGAACTCAAGAAGATGAGTTCATCTCAAGATGAATTCTCGACTTTAGGCCCAACATACTATTTAGCTACTCTTTGATAAATATGGATATGCATATAAATAGTTGTACTCTTTATATTTAAAGACAAATGTTATTTTTCTCATTGAGCTGTGGCAGAAGGAGACCCAAATGGTTTGAGGCTGGAACAAAGGTCACAGTTTTTTGAATATGGAGTCCTCTGGAGATTTCTGGAAGACATGCTAGAGCATGTGTAAACAGCTAAAGAGCTCAATTACTAAATTTTCAGTGTATTTACACCTCAGGAATTTGCAATCACTGAAATCAGGGCTTAATTTGTTGTTTTGTTGATTTTCTAGACTTAAGAAAGTATTAATAATGTAGATTAAACTTTAGAGTATGTATGCATATTTTCTTTGTCCAAAGTCTATCTTGTTACCAGCACACTCCCCTATTTCTATAACCATTACTTTATTTTAGTAAGAGTATAGGAGAATACTCAAGGAATGGAGTCCTAGAAGCCTGGTGACCATAGACGATAGGCTACTGTTGCTGCTGATGGTGACTGCTTATTTATATACCACTTTAAGGTTTGAAAAAAAATGTTTTATATTCATTATCTTATTTGAGCCATACAGCACACTTAGTTATAATCTTCCTTCCTCACTTGGAACTATTTTCTTCCAAATCATTTTTTTTTTCTGATTTATGTGAGGCAGATATGGAGCTCTACAACCACAAAAGTCTAACTCTGATTGAGCATCCCCTTTTAAATTCTGAAATAGACTCAGTCAATTTGTATAAGTTTCTCTTTCTTATATATGACACCCTGATTTCTGTTCTGTCAGTGTTTTTACAGCTTCATATGAAGAGAAGATTTGATTAGAGTAAAATTCTCTTAGAGGAGCCATGTATGACATTGGGAAAATTTATAGGATTCATGAAATGGTAAACAGTGCTCTCTTGTGGCAAATTGAATGAACTAGTATTTTTTGTATTTTTTGATCTGATCCCAACATTCATTTCTTACCTCTGGCAAGAAGATGTAGAGGGGAGAATCTCTGTTTTATAACAGCATACAAATTACTTAGAGTAAAGTAAAATAATCAACTTTATACAAATTTTTTCATCTCTAAATTTTTTTTAAATTTATGTGTTCATTATGTTGCAATCATTTGTTTTATAAGATCTGGTATTATCTTCACACCATTTTCACACATTCTTTAATTTTTCATCATGGAACCAAAATGTTATCATTTTAAATATTTGTTTAACTTTTATTCTGAACTTAAAAAACAGCAAAATATCACAATGACATCGAGTGGATTTTTAACAAATAGTATATTTTTTCAAATATATCCTTGATTATAAATCCATGTTTTGTTTTTTAAATGTTTCACTTTTAATTTTATTTCTTTTTTTTAATTGCGGTCATTAATTTTTTTTCTTTTATTATTCTGATCTCACTCCTACCCCCTATAATTTCTGCTCCCATGGAATAAATAAAACACGCATACACACATACACACACACACACACACACACACACAGAGAAAATAAAGTTTTCAATACACACTCTAGCAAAACAAATTCACACATTTGCCATATGCAAAAAGCATACCTCTTATAGCACTTTACATAGATAGAGAGAGAGGGCATTTATTAAGTACTTGGTATATATCAGACACTATATGAAGCACTGGGAATGAAAATAAAAGCAAAAAGAAATGCATTAAAATTCATCACTTCTTTTTTTGTGATAGGATATGAGTTTAGTTTCATTTTTTAAAAACTCATGTTTGACCAGAGTTCAAAATTTTTTCATAGGTTTTTTTTTGATCACATCATCATTCTATAAATGGCTCTTCTAGTTCTGTTCACTTCACTCTGTATTAGTTCACAGCAGTTTTCTCAGTATCATCTGAAACTATTCATTTTATTGTTTATTTGTCAATGGGATAGCTAGGTGGCACAGTAGATAAAATCCTGGAGTCATAAGGACCTAAGTTTAAATCTAGTCTCAGACACTTGATACTTTCTGACTGTATAACCCTAATTGTTTTGCCACCCAAAAAAAAATTAAAATAAAAAACTTAATATGCTATTGCATTGTGTATCACAATTTATTTGGTCATTCCTCATTAGAAAGCTATTTCCTCACTTCCCAATTTTGGGCTACCACAAAAAGAGCTGCTAAAGATATGTTTGGTCATCTAGGTCTTTCTTTTTCTTTAATTTCTTTGGGATGTAGGACTAGTAAGTGACATATCTGAGTCCAAATACCATTTAGAAATTTTTCAGACATGATTCTAAATTGCTTTCCAACATGGCGGCATCATTTCCTAGTTCCACCAACAGGATAATATTATATCTGATCTCTTACAGCCTCTCTAACATTTACCATTTTCCTCTTCTAAAGTCTTTTAACCCATAGTTTTTGGGTTTTTTTTCCCTGAGGCAATTGGGGTTAAATGACTTACCCAGGATCACACAGCTATGACGTGTTAAGTGTCCTGAGACCAGATTTGAACGTAGGTCCTCCTGACTTCAGGGCTGGTACTCTATCCACAGCCCATAGGTTTTTAATGGAACTTTTATCAAGTAAATTTTCAGACCACCAAAGGATGTTAATATTTTTGCCTTTTAAGATAGATGAAAAAATATAAAGTCATTTTGCAATATTCCATGTTTATTTAGAAATGTTTATAATTCTGGAACAACTCCTTTTTTAAGAATATTAATACATTAATCATATTGTTGATTGTGTCTTTCCTCAAAGTTAAAAAGACTTAGAGCCCCCTCAAAGTAAAAAAATATATATTAGATTAATATTTTGAATGAATGTTTTATTTTGTAAGGATTCCTGCTTCTTATAGACTTACCTAAACTTCTTCTGACAATGGTTTTGAGTTAAAAATAAGTTTCATCAATAAAAATTATCATTGTCAAATCTTCAGCATTTATCTCAGTGCTAACGTCTCCTTTGTGTCTTGTTAATATATTAAGAGTACCTTTGCAGCTCTTGGACTCTCTATTATTCCTTGCTTTTGCTACATTGCTGGCTCGTCTATTTTTATCCCAAGCATACATGTCCTGAACAATATATTTTTATGTCATTTCTTACACAGAAGTCATACTTAATAACATGTGAAGCCCATCAACATTGGATAACTTATGATTTTGATTCTTTGGAGATTTTGTTTCCCTGGGCTACTGACAAATAACATCATTTGGAGCATAGTGGTGTTAATCTTGACCTCAGTGGATTGATAGTGAAGCATGTTTTCTCCTATCTGCAGAGAAGATGAAAGATTATAGGTATGGAATAAGACATATTTTCAATCATGGCCAATGTGTCGATTTATTTATCTTCACTATTTTTTGTCATAAGAGAAGATGTAATTGGTAGTTAGTGAAGGTAGGGAAAAGAGGCACTAAGAATGAGCACAATTGCTAAAGATCATGAGTCAGGCAGTTTATTATTCAAAGACATGCAAGCATATGGCTCATCAGCCCTGCAAGGTGAATTAACAAACAGAGCTCAGCCATGCATTGAGATGCATATCCTGAGATAGAGTCTAAGTCTGTGGATGTCTGCCCTTATATTTAATTGTTCCTGCTGGGTAGATTCAGAGGGATTGATTAGGGAAATGATTTTTAAGGGCAGCCAAGCAATGAATGGTTTAGACTACAAACCCTCTTCATATTGACCACAAAGTCAGTGTAATTAAGAAAGTTTGCTAATCTTATGTAGCTGAATTAGAGGAAATTTACTAAACTGATTGTGATCGGTAAAGATTTACATTACTTATATAACTTATACAACTGATGGACTTATATAACTGTGGCTGACTCAACTAGTCTTAGGTACATAGGAATAAGTGATAGTCAGTGAATAGTCAATTAGTGATCCAACAGGAAATCACTTGTCAGTGAGAGCCTAGCAATAGGTCAGTCTTCACTGACTCAGAAGGAGATTTACACTCCCAAATTCCACTGTTGGTCACAAAAAAGCTTAGAATTGTTGAAATGGCTAAAAATTTCCCAAATATAATAAAGCCTTTTCCTGCTATTCAGTTCTAGGTCCAATTTTTGCAGTGCCTGTCTTAAATATATCCATTAATGGACTAATTCAATGGGTTGCCTGAATATCATTATGTATGGACTATCTGCATTTTTCATCCATTTGGATTTTCTTGGGTGGATTGCTAGAATTATTTATCTGGGTATCTGCAGATCTCAATAAGGAAAGTCTATAGTTTTCTAGGGCTTGCTGTTTTCCAGTGCTCTTCATAAGCAAGAGACTTCACCATCAAAGGAGATACATGTAAAGCATTTTGTAAACTTTAAAGCACTCTATACAGTTAACTATTATTAATATTAATATGATCATTAGTGTTATCATTTTTATGATGGACTTTGGGTAAGACCTCCTTCATGATCTTTGGTATATGTTTCCCTGTTTTATGCCTTACTTAACACTGATGATTACAAGATTGTTGAGCAACATTATTTCTGAGTCTTATCTTTTTAAGAATTTTTAATGACCTTAATATATACATGAGAGAGAGATTCTTTGGGATAGAAGAAGTTGTACAAATCGATTTTGCTCTACTGAATTAAAAAGTGTTAAGGTATTTTTGGAACTATAATCAACGAAGATGATTAGATCAATCCATTTTGTACAGCTTTCCAACTAATAACTGACTTTATATATATGATCTGCAAACAAAAAATAACCTGCTAAATTCTAGCTGCCATTTTTTCATATTTTCATTGAAGATTTCCTTGATATATGTGGTAATTCTTATAAAGATTTTATAGAGATAAGGAAGTCATATACATTAATGATTGCTGGTAGTTTGCCTCTTTCTCTTGGGAAGATATCTTGAAAATTGATCTTTTGGTGGTTTCAGAAAACATCAACTCTGGCAGGGATTGATACATGAAGGAATTGGCATTTGACTTTGAGAGGCATTATGGCATAGATAAAAGAACACAACTTTGAATCAGGAAATCTGGGCTTCAGACTGAAACAATCCATGACTCTCTTCTTTATTATTTGTGTGAATTTAAGTAAATCATTAAGCTATCTGGTCCTCACTTTCTTGCTCTATAGAATGGAAATAATAATACTTTTTATTCCCTATCTCACAAAATTGTGAGGGAGGCATTTTTAAAATTATAAAATATCATGGAAATGTCAATTATTAATAGCATTCTTTGTGCTAGATCTTCAAGTATAGATAATGTTGTTTGATAGGATGTGAGGAATTTGTGTAGAGAATCTTCCAAAGAGCAACACAAACAGATTCATAGAGCTGGAAAATTGTATTAAATAATTTAATATATGATTGATGTGTTAAAAGTATTGATCATTTATGGGGAAACCTATATTTCCCCATAATAATGTTATGTTATGTTAGGTAAATGTTAGAGAGGCTGTAAGAGATCAGATACAATATTATCCTGTTGGTGGAACTAGGAAATGATGCAGCCATGTTGGAAAGCATTTTAGAATCATGTCTGAAATGACATGAGGTTATTGCTCTTTGGACATTATATGCTATGTAGCCCCCTCATTCTACAAATGGAGAAGCTATAGATCAGAGGACTTCCATGACTTGAGCAAGAAACCAAAATGTCATCCCCTGGAACTTAGCTAGGTCCATTCATTTTATTATTTTCTTCATCTCTAATTGCCTTCATCTCCATTTTACTAGCATCAGTTACTTCTCCATATCAAATTTCCTTGTTGGGTGAAAGTTGTCTCTTTTTATACCTTTCTCACTACCTCACTCCTCCTGAAGCTATTTTCTATCCTTGTTTTGCCCTCTGGTCTCTCCCTTTTTTCTTATTCCCTTTCATTTTAGTTTCCCTTCTTTCCCTTCAGAACCTTGGCTCTTTAGTAAGAAATTTCAAATGGGCACTGTGTTCTACAATTAAATTCCTTACCCCCTTGCCCTCGCTAATTGCCAACTTTTGTGTCTACTCTCTTCCCCCATTCTTCTCCAGTCTTATCTTCTTTACTTCTTCTTGAGACTTTGAACAGTGTTAGAAGAAATTGCAAAATCCTGCTGGCTGCTGAACCATAATCTTTTTATTTATCTCTTCATTGATGCTCTATAACCATTGCTTCTACTTCTCTAAGTGCCTCCTTTAACAATCTTCATAGATATACTACCAACACTTCAAACTTAACAAACCCATTACTAAGCCATTGCCTTTAACCATGGATCTTGCTTTATTTTCAACTTCTTTATTTCTGTTAATAGGGTCACTATCTTCTCAGTTAACCAGGATGAGCACCTTATATTCTTATTTGACTCTTCCCTCTAAACATTTTTATGTAGAGATCAAGAATATCTCATAGGTCTATATTCCTCAGTGTCTCTCCCCTACTACCAGATGATGACAATATGTCAGAATTCAAATATCAGAGCCATAGTTACAATAGAGAAAGCAATTGTCTCTGGGTATAAATGGAGCTTGTGTTGGACAACCAGAGCTGGCTGCTATGGAGGAACATTGCAAAAAGGAAGAATATCTCTTAATTTGTTGTAGGGATTAACTTTTCCCATCTGGGTTATGCAAGTTGATAGTTTTTCTACCATCACCCCCCCCCCTTTCTCAGGATCCATTTTCCACTGCTGTTGATCCAATGTGACCATATTAGATCAGTTTGTAGTTCATATGGAACACCTGGTCTGGACATCTGTGACAATCAATGACAATTCAGCAAGCATATATTAAATGCCTATTTTGTATTAAGCGTTGAAAATACAAAGACTAAAACAAAATAGTTCTTCTCTTCAAGGACCTTAAAATCCATCTGGGAAAGATATGGTGAAAAGATTGGCTATGTGTTTAGATTGCCTAAGTGACCACCTTACAATTTTGCAGATGATCCAAAGTCAAGAGGGACAGCTAGATGATAAAATTAATATCTAGAAATTTCTCGATTAACTAGAGCAATGGGTAGATTTAATAAACTCCTCAATCTATTTCCAAGAAGGAAATGATCTGCCATCCAATCCCACTTCTCTTTTGCAATAAGATTTTTTTCTTCCTGACAAAATTTTATTTGTTTGTTTTTGATCATATATTATTTTTCCAGTTATGAGTAAATATGGTTTTCAACTTTTTTTGGTAAGATTTTGAGTTCCATTTTTTCTCCCTCCCTTCCTTAACCCCCTCTCCTCCCAAAGATAGCTAACAAACTAGTAATAAGATTGAAGTAAGTAGAAGAGTTGTTATTCACTCTCAGAAGAATACCAGGAGAACCCTAAACAAATCTCATTAGTAGGTCCTCAATGCTTCTTATTGGATAATTACTAGCCATCTCTGTTCTTTTTTTCTGCATAATGACATCTTGGATACTTGGGGATTCTCTTTATCTCATCAAGAAAACTTACTAGCTGAGTGACATTGGGCAAGTCACATAACTCTGTTTCCTTCAATTTTTCAACTATAAAATGAGCTGAAGAAGGAAATGGCAAACCATTTCCATATTTTTCCCCTAAGAAAACCCCAAAATGAGCTCAAAAGGAATTGAACATGACTGAAAAATGACTGAACAACAGTGAACAGCAATGGACAAATGGTCAGAAAGGTAATACAAGAGAACCTTTGCTAGTAGTGGGTACAGCTGGCAACTCTATAACCGTATACTTAATTTGGACTTCTAATTCCAGGGAAGGAGAGAAATGCAGGTGGTCAATTGCAAGGGAACAGGAGCTCTAGTCTCAGTTTCAAGGCATTAATGACTGTAGGGAACCAGGGGCCCTTCCTGGGTAAAGAACAGATACTAGACCAAAAAAGCAGTGGCCATATCTCTCCCAGGATCACACCACTTTAAAAAGCACCAAAAGTTTGCCGAATCACAGAATTAGCTCTGAAAATAGACAAAAAAGTCTAAAGCTTGGAAGAGTGCATCCCCACCTCCAGGTAAGCAGAGCCCAACTTAACATAAAAAAATAGGGAGGAAAAAAAGAAAAAAGAAATAGGGTGAAAAGATGAACAAATAACTAAAAAAGAACTTGATCATAAAAAGGTACTACTATGGCAGAGAAGATCAAGACATAATTCAGAAGTCAACAACGTGAATATAACTACAAAGTTTCACAGAAAATCGCAATTGGACTCCAGCCCAGAAAGAATTCCTGTAAGAGTGAAAGAAAGTGATGAGCGGTAGAGGAAAAATTTGGAAAAGCAGTGAAAGTGATGCAAGAAAATTACAAAAAGAGAATTAATAGGTTGGGAAAAGAAGCACAGATACAAGGACTTGAGAAGGAATGAGATAAAAAAGAGAGAGAAATTATGAAACAGAAGGAAATGGAAGACAGGGAAATGCATGTGTGAGTCCTAGCGTGTTCGCTCACCCGCAAACACACACACACACACACACACACACACACACACACAAGCTAAAGAAAAATACAAGCTAAAGAAAATAACACCTTAAAAATAGAATTGGTCTCATGGTAAAAGAAGCACAAAAATTCACTGAAAAAATTACTAATTAAAAAACAGTATAAACCAACTGGAAAAGGAAGTACAAAAACCCACTAAAAAAACAGATTTGACCAAATGGGGAAAAAAAAAAGATACAAAAGCTCACAGAAGTGAACTGAAATTGGGCAAGTGAAAATTAATGATTCCATGAAACATCAAGAAACAATAAAACAAAACAAAACAAAAAGAATAAAAAAGTAAAGTATGAAATAACTAATCAGAAAAAAAGATCAAGGAGAGATAATTAAGAATTATTGGACTTCCTGAAAGCAATTTTCAAAGAAAGAGCCCAAACATCATATATCAAGAAAGTATGAAGGAAAATTACTGATAGCTTAGATCCAGAAGATAAAACAGAAATTTCAAAAATCAACTAGTCATTTCTTCCAAGAAATCCATTTGAAAATGAAAACCTTCAGAAATCATAATAGCCAAATTTCAGAGCTCTCATTTCAAAGAGAAAAAAAAAAAATTAACTTCAAATAGCTAGAAAGAAACAATTTAAATATCATGGAGTCACAGTCAGGATTGCACCAGATTTAATGGTTTCCACATTAAAAGAGTGGAATATGATATTCTAGAAAGCATAGGAGTTAGTATTATACTCAAGAATAATCTTCCTGGCAAAACTCCTTCAGAAGGGGAAAAATAAACTTTTAATGAAATAGAAAACTAAAGAATTGCTGATGAAAATACCAGAGATGAATAGAAGATTTGACATTCAAACACTAAACTCAAGAGAAATATAAAAATGTAAAAATGAAAGAGTACTCATAAGGGACTCACTAGAATGAAACTTTTTACATTCCTATATAGGAAGATGATACATGTAAATCCTAAGATATTAATCATTATGAGAGCAGTAAAAAGGAGTTTATATAGGGTATAAATCAATTATGTAGGAATGATTTCCAAAAAAAATTAAATAGAGGGATGCAGTTGGAGAAGGGGTGAGGGAAAACAGAAAAAGGAAAATTTTCTCACATAAAAGTTGTGTGCAAGATGAATTTTATGCTGTGCGTGGAAATAGGGATGTGGCAGGCAGTGCTTGAACTTCACTCTCAGAATTTGTTCAAAGAGGGAAGAATGTATATACACACTCAATTGTTAATAAAAATGTAAATTACCCAATAAGGAAATAGGAAGGAGGAGGATAACAGAAAGTAGGGATGGGGTGATAAAAGGTAGCATGGTTTAAGGAAGCAGTGGTTAGAAGCAAAATGGACTTTTAAGAAGGAATGAGGGGAAAAAAAGAGAGAAAAGATGAAACAATGAAATAGGATAAAGGGAAATGCACATTATTGTTGTCTGAAATAATTTACATCTGGCACAGCTAGGCCACCTTCACTGGTATTTTTTTTTTCATTAACTTCCTTGAAATTCTTGACCTTTTGTTCTTCCAGATGAACTTTGTTATTACTTTTTCTAGGTCTATAAAATAGTTTCTTGGGAGTTTGATTGGTATGGCACTAAATAAGTAGATTAATTTCAGTTGTATTATCATTTTTATTATATTCACTCAGTCTACCCATGAGCATTCAATATTTTCCCATCTGATTAGATCTGACTTTATTTGTATGGAAAGTGTTTTGTAGTTGTGATCATATAGTTCCTGACTTTTCCTTGGCAGATAGATTCCCAAATATTTTATACTATTGACTTATTTTAAATGGAATTTCTTTTTATATCTCTTGTTGCTGGACTTTGTTGGAGATATATAAAAATGCTGATGATTTATGTGGATTTATTTTGTATCCTGCAATTTTGTTAAAGTTGTGAATTGTTTCTAGTAGTTTTTTAGTTGATTCTCTAGGGTTCTCTAAGTATAACATCATATCATCTGCAAAGAGTGATAATTTCATTTCCTCATTACTTATTCTAATTCCTTTAATCTCTTTTTCTTCTCTTCTTGCCAAAGCTAAGATTTCTAATACAATATTGAATAGTAATGGTAATAGTGGGCAACCTTGTTTCATTCCTGATCTTATTGGGAATAGTTCTAGTTTGTCTCTATTACATATAATGTTTGCTGATGGTTTATGATATTAATTTCTAATCCTTCAAAGATTTCTATGATCATTCTTTAAAGGGTCTGATTGCAAAAAAAAAAAAAAAAAAAAAAAAAAAAAAAAAAAAAAAAAAAAAACAGGAAAAAATATAACCTGTTTCTATGTTAGAAATCATTTTGAAAATGTTTCTCCCGGTAGTCTATTCCCATTGTCTCCTCTCTGAATTGAAGAAACCTTCTGCCCACAGAATAAAATACTAAGAGGGAATAGATTTGCTTCAAAAAGCAAAGAATAGCAATAGGCTGAAATTGAATGAACATTGGTTAAGAATGCTATGACTAAGAAAGGCTTATATTTCATAGAATTTTATAATTTATCCAAGTGGTAATATAATTACATTTAATTAACATATTTATAGGATTTATCTTCAAAATATCAGTAATTTTGTGTATCAGGGAGCATCCTGGGATATTTCAAACGGCTACACAATTTCCCAAATGCAATTCTGCTTGCTCCCTTCTTTTTATTCATTGTATAAAATATGTGTGTGTATATATATATATATATATATATATATATATATATATACACACACACATACATTAATGATGAGATCTACACACTGGTAGATTAAATCATAGGTTTTACATACATTTGTATATCATATACCATAAACCACATTTTATCATCTCTACTCTGAAATGGCATTGACATTTTTGGGTTTTTGTTAGTCATTTTTCATTTGTGATTTGACTGATTCATTTGACTAGATTTTCTTGGTATTGGAAGTGGTTTACCATTTTTCTTTCTCCAGCTTATTTTACAAATAAGGAAACTGAGAGTTAAGTGACTTGCCCAGGATCACACAGCTAGTAAGTGAATGAGGCCAGATTTAAACTCAGAAAAATGGGTCTTCCTAGTTTTAGGCCTAGCACTCATTCTATTCACTGTTGTCAACCAGCTACCCCAATATATTGATATGGGTTAGCTTATTGGTTACCCTATGGTGACTTTACCTAGGACCTAGAAACTATCTCCATGTCCTAAATCCCCACTTGTGGCTGAAATCATGATATTCTAATTAGTGAAGACCTGGGATAATGATCCTGAATTTCACCATATTTCAGAATCACAGAATGCTATTTCCAGAAAGGACTTGAGCAAGCATTTAGTCTCATTCCTTCATTTTGCCAATGGAGAAACTGAGACCCAGAAAGATGAAATATAATTTACCCAAAGTTCCAAAATGATTAATAAGTGACAAAATGGACTCAGACTCAAGCTTTTTGACTCCAAATCTTTTTTCTTAAACATTGCATTATGTTTTCTTGTGTGGATGAATTTGGTGTGTAACATTCTATGCAGTATATAGAAGTAGAGAAGAATGTGCCATTTTGTACATCACCAGATAGAAAGTGCTTTAAAGGTGTGGTTGCATAGTGAAGAGATGATACAGAAACCTTGATTCCACTTTCCCCTCTTTAATTTGTTGTCCATATAAGTGTCAAATTAACATTTCTTAAATACAGAGCAACAATATCACTTCTCATTTAAAATCTTAAGTGAATCCTTAATACCCTTCTGATAAAATACAGAATCCTCAGTCCAACAATTTTAGAAACTCCACAATATGGCTCCCACCTATCTTTCCCATTTTATTTTATATTTCTTCTTCTTTCAATTTTAGTCTAACTGGTTTATCTGTTCCCTATGCACAAAGTTCCATTTCCCCATGCTATATGCCTTAACACAGACTGTGCCTAACGTTTGTAATGTAGTCCTTCCTCTTAGAATCTCTATCTTTCAACACTCCGTACTTAGTCTATCAAATTCTTGAAATTACACTCAACATGCTAGTTCTAATTGTTTATGTTATTTAATCACTTATCTAGTGAGGAGTGCCTTTTGGTCTGATCAGAAATATCAAATTCTTATTAGAGATTTTCCATATACTTTGCATTTACTTGTCTGTGTTCATATTTTGTACCACCACCATAAGAATGTGAGATCCTTAAGGGTAAGGCCTGTTTTATTTTTCTCTTAATATCCTTGAGACATATTATAGTCTTGCACCATTGGTTTCCCCATGGTGTAGTAGATGCCTATATAATGTTTGTTGAATTGAATTGAGAAAATTCCAATCTATTCCTCCAGACTACTTTCCATTAGACTACCAAAAAAAAAAAAAATTGGTCACACTCCATGTGCTTTACTTGATACTTTCTTGTATTTCTGTCGCTGTGTCTCTTTGTCTCTGTCTCTGCTTGTCTGTTTGTCTGTTTCCCTTTCCTTCCCTTCTTCCCTCTCTATCCCTTCCTCTCCCTTCTCCCTCACTCCCCCTCTTTCTTTCCCTTCTTCTCCTCTCTCTCTCTCCCCCTTTCTACCCCCCCTTTCTGCATGTCTCTCTCTGTCTCTCTGTGTGTCTCTGTTTCTCTGTCTCTGTCTCTCTGTCTCTCTCTCTAGGTGTCTGTCTCTGTCTCTCTGTCTGTCTTTCTGTCTCTGGCTGTCTTTCTCTGTGTCTCTGTCTCTGTCTCTGTCTCTCAGTCTCTTTCTCTGTGTCTCTGTCTCTCAGTCTCTCTATGTCTCTGTCTCTTTGGCTATCTGGCTGTCTCTCTCTCTGTCTCTGTCTCTCTCTCTCTGTCTCTCTGTCTCTTCTTTCTGTGTCTCTGTCTCTCAGTCTCTTTCTCTGTGTCTCTGTCTCAGTCTCTCTCTATGTCTCTGTCTCTGTCTCTTTGGCTGTCTGGCTGTCTCTCTCTCTCTCTCTCTCTCTTTCTCTCTCTCTGTCTCTGTCTCTGTCTCTGTGTCTCTGTCTCTGTGTCTCAGTCTCTTTCTCTGTATCTCTGTCTCTGTCTCTCAGTCTCTTTCTCTGTGTCTCTGTCTCTCAGTCTCTCTCTATGTCTCTGTCTCTGTCTCTTTGTCTGGCTGTCTGGCTATCTCTCTTTCTCTCTCTCTCCTCTCTATTTCTCTCTATCTCTCAGCAAGTGTTCCATTTATAGATCAAAAGTGCCCTTTCAGGAAGTCGGGTTGCAGCCCCGCTTCAGGGTTTGTAAATAGGCTGCATATGCCGAGGTTATGCTGTGATCTTGCACAGAGATAGATGCCTGAGTCTTCAGTCTGGGCAGCGATGATGAATAGAGAACTGAACTGTCTTTTTTCATCAAGCCAGACAGCAAATTTTCCCTGATTTTTCTTTTTTTCTCTATTAAATAACAAAGTCAAGAAATCAGGCCCTTTTGGCTTGTGCTTATACCACTGTATGCTGTATAGCGAACTTGAAGAACAGTTTATGGTGATATTCTCTCCTTCCTCTATGTTCACAGACTGAGGATTCTGATCCAGTTGTTGGCCACTCGCCCCTGTTCAGAAGAGACACAGACAGAAATAGCACTCATTAGAAGCTTTTTTTCCTGCCCTGACTATTTATTTTTATCTGTTGTCAGCATCTCTTTAGGTTGTACCTCCCAGTCACCATCTTCACTTGTGAATGATTGCTATTCTTCCCCGTTTAGTCCTGACCTAGGTCTTTCCAAGAATATGAAGAGGCTTACGTCCTTGTCATCGAGGAGATAACATCCCCAAAGCACTCTCTGTGATAGAATTAAGAAACCCCCAAACTCACAGTCAAACTGCATCCACAGGAAAGCCTCCAGGAGTTTCTTTATACTTCTTCCTTCCATCAAGAGTAATTGAAGATTTCAGCTCTTGGTGAGACTCTTAAGTAAGAGACAACTTTGAGTTATATCACACACCTTTTGCTATTTATTCTACTTGACAGAATTATTTCTGTCTATTCTTGCCTGTCTATGCTAATCGGAGGTAAGACTGTTTCCTCTTTGTAATCACTGTGCTCATATAGTTGGAATATTCTGTTGAAAACATTGCCCCCTTGTTGTCAGGGTCAGAAATGCTGAAATGATGACTTTCATTAAAGATTTCCAGAGTGAAATTGTCTTCCAAGGAACTTTCCATTGCATCTCCCCACCCCCAACACACTCATGTTATGCTTTTAATCAGCAAACCGAAACAATGAGAGGGAAAGAAGAAAAAATTAATGTATAATATTTTAAAAATACTTTTATTTTCAACTTGAAATTCTCTTTTTTCACGAACCTTTCCTCTACTCAGTGAAAAGGCAAGAAATATGATATCTATTATACATATGAAATTAAGCAAAACATTTCCACATTAGCCATGTTGCTGGTAGGAGAAGAAACAAAAAAAAATGAAAAATGTGTTTAAAATTCATTAATTCTCTGCTTGAAGGTAGATAGTGTTTTTCATCATGAGTCTTTTGAAAATATAGTGGATCTTTATATTGATTAGTGCTTAAGTCTTTCTCAGCTAATCATCATTACGATACTACTGTTACTGTGGATCCCTATGTATGGGATGACAAAACATTGAACCTACTAGTCTAGTGATTAACAGGAACTGGTGATTCTTTAGGTGGAAAGGATTTAATTTAAATGATGAACCTAGAGAATTAAGCAGAATGTGGAATCAGTTACATACACACACACACACACACACACACACATATATGTATATGTGTATATATGCATATATCCAATTCACCACCTCCTCCTTCTTCATATATTAAAGTCAGGGGAGTTTCTGCCTTAAACAGTTTATTATTCTTTACACTAACCTAAAATCACATTCAGGTTCCCAATATGTGCTCATATCCACATAATAAGCATGAAAAGAATAGGACAAATCATCCTTTCTTCACATCTCATGACAAGAGGCTGGAAACAGAATTGACATAGGTAGATTAAAGAAAAGGGGTCCTGAAAGTTGAGGTAATTTATTATTTAAATATCCATTGAGTCATAATCTTTTTTTGACCAATAAATAGAATGGCTAATAACAGAATGCATCGTCTCAAATTGTAAGAGTGTTTAAGCACTAATTACAGAAGATGGTTTTGTAGTACTGAGTCACAGGAATGGTCACGTCATCTTCAACCTGTCCCATTTTTCAGTTAGTACACATGATTTACAGATCAGGAAGGGACACTTTATAAATTCTCTATTCCACCCATGTTTCATGTGTGTATACATTCACATGTAAACATAAAATGTTTACATTTTATGAGACTGAGAAAAATGAGACAGACATAAAGACAAGAAAAATCAAGAGACAGAGAGACAAAGGGAGAGAGAGAAAGAGAGAGAGAGAGAGAGAGAGAGAGAGAGAGAGAGAGAGAGAGAGAGAGAGAGAGAGAGAGAAACAGAGTAAGAGAAGGTCTGGATCTGTAATTTCATTAGTATAGAGAACTCCCAAATGAGGAAACTACTAATAATAATGCAAACAATTCTCTACAATTTAGAAAGCTACTTTAAGTATTGAGAGGTTTTATATCTTAGTGCAGAACTTGAACTCAAGTCTTTCTGGACCTAAGTGCAGCTCTCCATCCAGTCCATTATACATATATCAATGTCCTGGTCTGCCTCAAACATGAACAATCATGTTGATATCCTTAGGTTCCTTAATCTAATTAAAGAGAAAGCCTTGATATGGCATTTCAACTTCCCTTTTCTCACAATCTTGCTTTCCTTCTCTCCATACTGTCAATGAGGGAGAAAAAAATAATTTTAAGGACTTTATACCCTTTTCTATTTCTAGTAATTTAAACACATCATTATTCAAAATATTAGATTTTTCACTGTTAAGGTATAAACACTTTCCAAAAATCAAGACAACAATTCTACTACATAATTAAGTCAAAGACCAAAAATGTCCAAATTGTATCAAATACATGTAGTAACATATTATGTTGTAATAAAAATTTGGAAATACCATAGATATCCATAAATTTAAGAATGACATTTTAACTTAATTAAATGTTATACTATTGTGTACTAACAAGCAATTAATACAGTTTCAGAAAAATGTAGGAAAATTCATATTAACTGATACAGAACAAATTTTTTTTTGTTTTTAGATTTAATTATGAGCATATTCCCAGTAATAGCATTGCTGAGTCAAAGAACATGACAATTTAATCACTTTTCTTCCATAAATCCACATTGAAATCCAAAAGATTTGAGTCACTTTTCATCTCTGTTAACAGTGCATCAACTCAATGTGTCCATCATCTCATAGATCCTCCGAGATTGATTCTTCTCATCTTTCTTTTTTCATATTTGTCAATTTGCATTGCATGAAGTGAAACTTCAAAGTTGTTTAAATTTGAAAGGTTGAATTGTGAAGAGGAATATGTGGCCAGTTTATACTAATGTGGAGAAAAATGTGAGATTCTAGAAGTCCAAAGAAAAAAATTAGGGCTGCAGTAAGATCCTGGTGAAACAAGGATGCCCTTTATCACCACTATCATTCAATATTGTACTAGAAATGTTGACTTTAGCAATAAGAAAAGAAATTAAAAGAATTAGAATAGACAATGAGGAGATAAAACTATCACTCTTTGCAGATGATGTGATGATACACTTAGAGAATCCTAGAAAATCATCCAAAACCCACTTGAAACACTGAACAGTTTTAGCAAAGCTGCAGGATATAAAATAAACCTACACAATTCATCAGCATTTTAATATGTTACTGATAAAGTCCATCACCAAGAGAAAGAGAAATTCCATTTAATATAACTGTACATAAAATAAAATATTTGGGTATCTACCTGCCAAGACAAACCCAGGAATTATATGAACAAAATTACAAAACACTTCTCACACAAATAAAATCAGATATAAACAATTGAAAAAATATCAATTGCTCAAGGATAGGATAAGTTAATATAATAAAATGAAAATTCTACCTAAATTGGTCTACTTGTTTAGTGCCATACCAATCAAACTGTCAAAATATTATTTTATAGAATTAGAAAAATTAATTACTAAATGCATCTGGAAGAACAAAAGATCAAGAATGTCAAAGGAATTAATGGGGAAAAAATACAAATCATGGTGGCTTAGCAGTACCAGACCTAAAACTCTATTATAAAGCAGCAGTCATAAAAACTATTTGGTATTGGCTAAGAAATAGAGTTGTTGATCAATGAAATAAGTTAGATATACATAACACAATAATCAATGATATTTGATAATCTCCCAAAACTCCAGTGTCTGGAATAAGAACTTACTATTTTGCAAAAATTACTTTCAGTATTCAGAAAAAGAACTTTTGAATGTAAATGTTTGAATGTAAATCAACACATGCTATGTTCACTTCTTTTTTCTGGTTTTTTTTTTCCCTCTTGTGGTTTTTCCCCTTTTGTTCTGATTTTTTCTCTCCCAATATGATTCATAAGAAAATGTGTATTTCAAAAGTTAATATACATGTATAACCAGAAAAAATAAACCCATTAAAAAAAGTTAGGGATGATTTAAAAAAAAGAGATGAACTTGGTGTTCTGGATAGATGATGTGTGCTATGAATGATGCTTTAGAAGGAGAACTTTTTCAAAAAGGAGAACTTGTTAAGGCTTTCAGAAAAAGGCTAGGATACATAGAGTTTTTAGAAATGTGAAGTGGTGAAGAAGCTATGGTGTTGGAAACAACTGATTCTATGATTTCATGGGTCATAGGACCATAGTGACCCTCCTCATTTAACAGATGTTAAATAGATGTTCAAGGTTACAGGACTTTGCCCAAGGCAACACTTGTAGTAAAGATCAGAAGTGGTATTTGAATCTAGGGTCTCTGACTACAGAGTTAGGCAGTGCTCTTACTACTGAGCCACATTGCCTCCATTATTTATTAACGGACAGTAAAAAGTTATTAGACATGAAGTGATTATAAGATTCAGGGGGACTTAAGTTCCTGGAAAAAATGGAGTGGGATGTAAAGGACAAGGAGAACATGAGACAAATAGAAGAAGAAGCAGAGGCTTATGAAAAGTTTTTTCTCACTGTTTGTCCATCTGACTTATTTATTTCCCAAAGATCAAAGATAGCTCAGAAACTGTTTTTTAAAAGCCAGGCAGCATGAGAAATCATAAACAATAAATAACAAGGGACTTTTAGGAGTTGCTTGACATTTGGTTCATCAAATTGTGTTTCATATCCAGGGGAAGCTGAATTCCCTATGAAAACATCAAAGATAGTATGAAAGAAAAAAAATCTTATATAAAAAAATCCTTCCTTTTCTTTTTAAGTCCTAAGGGAATGATTAATAAAAGAGCTATTCACTTTGGATAAGGAAAGTAAAGTTCTGAGTCTCATGTTTCTTTTTAAAAATCCAAAGACAAGAAAGATTTACAAAAGGACTCCAGTAGTCTCTTCTTGCTCGTGGTTTATGAGCAGGTAGAGAAGAGAGAAAATATATAGAGGAAAAAATGATGGCCTCAGGAATGAAGGATGGAATTTCTGAAACACTGACACAGGAAAGAGGACACTAGTTGTTGAATGGAAGAGACTTTTTTTTTGCAGGAAATGAGAGGGTAGGTTTCATTTAAATCACTATATTCCATCATGAAGGGGACATAAAGTATGGTATATAAAGAAAAGCACTGAATGGGAATTAAGAGAGGTCCTGATTCTTTTACCCATTTTGCTATTATTCCTTTTAATTTCCAAATATATATATATATATATATATATATATATACATGCTTGAATGTTCATAAATTCTTTTTTTTATAATATCTTAGTGAGGTTCATAGCACATGTTATTGCCATTTTACAAAGAAGGAAATTGAGGCTAGGGAACTTGTCCAAGGTCACATAGCTATCAAATATGAAACCCATATCTAGAGCTTTGCCCATGGTGCTAAAAAGTGCTCTTTGGGCAACTCTGTCTGATGGTCCTTTGAGACTTTCTATTCTTTACTTGCCTGAATCTCACTCATTTTATTTGCAAAATGAAAATGTTAGACTTAGGGGTACCCCAGCTCTAATAGTCTATAAGTCAAGTTCATGTATTTTCACTCTGTTCCTAATGAATTATTTCTAACTACATTGATTTGAATTTCAAATTCATATATTTCACTTTATGGAAGAAAAACAGGATCTTTCTGATGGATAATTTCTAAAAAGAAATATCCAGTACCATAGTTAGAGAAAGTCTGTGCCTAAAAATACAGAACTATCCCAGAAATGAAGAATCAGTGTATTCCATAGGCTTTCACACTTTTATTTTCCAGACTCAACAGCATCAGTCCTTAGGACCCAGCATGATTCATCTGTTTCCCAGAGGAGAAATCCAAAGTTGGGTTTGTTTGGGCAAAGAATAAAATTATTCTCCCAAGGCTGGTAGACTGAGGGTCATTGCTACAGCCTTCATCACTATATCATTCAGAACACAATAGTACACAGCAGAATCTCCCATTTGGACTGAGGCTTTCTCTAGATGGAAGTAAGATTTTTCCTTAATTTTTTTTACTCAAAAATCCATTGTTGTCTTTTGGTCTTCCACTGATATCTCTTTAAAGAAGAGCTTCATAGCTTCATTGGGATACTAAATATACTAGAAAAGTTAAGCTGAATAAATGGTCTGATGAAAGCAGTTTCATGTTAGTGGAGAATCAAGTATCCTTCTGTCTAGGTTATTGAATCTCCATAACTACTTCCTGAAAAAAAAAAAAGAAAGCTTTGATTAAACTGAACATTCCAATTCAATTAAATTAGGAAAAACAAAAAACACTAATAATATTACTAAATTGATAAAATAAAATATTGTGTTCCAGGGGTCATTGTTCTCTACAAAAAATAACAGGATCCCAACCAAAGGTATGAGAGCAAAAATCAGGGGTTACCTAGTGGTGAGGAAGTTATTGTCTATTAACAAGACTTCTCTATTTAGTTTCTTGCTTTTCTCGCAAGTCTTTTCTACCAGGAGAAAAAAAAAGCCAGCTACAACTATTTAAGTTTCTAATTTTGTCCAAATTTTTTTTTATTTTGAGGTCTAAGGTTGGTTTAATCAAATCTGATTCCACTCACCCCATTGTCATCATAGTTGGGGGGTGAACTGAAAACTTTCTGTTTTAGAGCCAAGAAATTTATTGCAGACAATCACACATAATATATCATGTTAGAAAACACCATCCTTTTTTCTTGGTTGCTTGCAGCTAGGTACAACAGTGGAGTGCTAGACTCTAAATCTGAAAAAAACTTCAGGATGACACTGCCTCAGACATACACTGGCTCTGCTTGACTCTGGATAAATCATTTAAATCTGTCTCAGTTTTCTCATCAATAAAGTGAGGACGTTGACTCTATATTATCCATTCTAATTCTAAATATATAATCCTGTAAACCAACGGGTGTAAAAGGAGTTCTCTGACCATAAATATGAGTTTAAAATAATAGTCAGGCAGAAGATAATCTCACCTAAGCATTTAAAGAGAATTCCCAGTTCAGCAATCTCTTCATTTCCCACTCATCTGGCCTCTTCCATTATGTTCCTGAGTCAGTAACTTCTACATCCTTCATTACTTCAGCTTCCTTTTTTATGCTTTTTCCCCATTAGAATGCAAGCCACTTGAAGGCAAGAATTGTCTTTCCTTTTGCTAGTGACACTAATACTACCACATAGTGGTGCTTAATAAATTCTTATTTTATAGTTTTCTTTAATGAATGGCTTTTGTTTTTAACCAATGTGTCCTAAAGTGGAATAAACACATTTGAGAAGCTTAGATGCTATGGGCATGACATCTCACCTCTGGGATTCCTTTCAAGTAATCCAAATGTCAAGGAGACCCGAGTGTTACATTCTTATCAAACTGAATTATTGGTAATAACACTTATTCAATATGATTTGATTCAATTAAAAAAGAATTTTAAGGCTCTAGATATGATGTTAGGTGCTAAGAATAAAGATGCCTCCAAGAAGCTTACAATTCCACTAAGGGAAAACACATTATCTTCACATAGTTGAATACAAAATATAAATATAGTAAATACCTAAATATTAGGAAGGACAAAAACTAGATACTAATGGGAAAGGAAATGTATATTATAGATATATAATATACAGACACAAACATATTACATATATATATACACATAATCTATATATTATATATATAACATACATATGTATATGTATGTGTATATATGTAGATAGATATATTGAGAAAGACAGACACACAAAGAAAGACAGAAAAAGAGACAGAGAGAAAGAGACAAAGAGAGAGACAAAAAAGACAGAAATAGAGAGAGACAGACAGACAGACAGAGGGAGGGAGGGAGGGAAAAAGGAGGCAGGGAGGGAAAAGAAGAGGGAGAAAGAGAATAGTTTTGTTTTAGAGCTACAATCCAGGTTCATTTGAAAAAAAATTGGGAATTTTTAAGGCCAAAATGAGGAAAAAGAGCATTTCAGGAATGTGGGACAATCAAAGCAAAGGCAAAAGGACACAGGACTGAATATTATGTACATGGGAATCAATATTAAATAAGCCAGTTTATCTGTAATGGGGAGTAATTGAGGAGGAGTAATGAAAAATCATTCAGGAAATACATGTTAGACCAGATTGTGAAGAGCTTCAAATGTCTGACAGAGAAGTTTGTATTTTATCCTTATAGTAATAGGGAGTTACTGAAGCTTCTTGAACAAGGCAGTGGCAAGATTAGAACTATACTTTAGGAATATCTGTTCAGCATCTTTGTGGAGACTTGATTGAAGAGGGAAGGGGTGGGAAGTAAGGAATCCAATTAGGAGGCAATGAATGAGGACCTGAAAAATGAGGACTGAGTCAGTGAAATCAAAGGGAAAGACATGACTGATGATGGTAAATGACTTGAAATGGGAGAGGGATGAGGAGGAACAAAGAATTGCTGATGACTTTGAGGCTTCGTGTATAGATGATGAGACATGGTAGTAGGCTGGACAAAAATAAGGAAGTTAGAAGTATTGATTTGAGGGTCCTGAGAGGTATAGGAGAAGAGATAGTAAATTGTATTTTGGACATATTTAGTTTCAGATTCTTAGGACACATACAGGTATAGATATCAAGTTGACAGTTGGTGATGAAGAGTTAGAGTAGGGAGAAAAATGAGGACTGGAGAGGTAGTTAGGGGAGTCATTTGTTTAGAGATACTAATAACACGTATGGGGATTGATGAAAGGGCAAGATACTGAGAAGGAATGATCAGATACTGCCAAAGGGCATCTTTGTAGGTTATGGCTATAATACATTTCTTAGCATCTGTACTTTTCAGAAACATTCTCTTCCTTCAAAGTCAGTCAGACTTTGTCTCCTCTGTGAAGTTTTCCTTGATGCTCTGACTAAAATTGTTTTCTTTATGATATAATGAAGAATATAAAGGGAAAGGAGGGGAGTGGGGATGTCCACTGAGCCCCATCCTAATGGTACATTCAGAGTACTTCTGATGTAATTACCCATAAAAGACCCTGGAAGAGACAGGAGAGGCTGTTTTAGGATAGTCATGATGATGTACTATGGAAATGCCTTGTAAGAACTTTATAGTATGCATAAATACTTCTCTAATCAGTGGTGATAGGCCAGCCACAGGGTGAGAAGGAGCCTTCTTGATGGTTTGACCGCATTCCTCATCTCTTGGTTTTATGCCTTATCTTCATGTGATTCCTTTCTTGCTGACAGAGTTTGAATAAGAGACAATGCCATGAGAGAGGTCTCAGACCCAGATGCTTGTGGTCCATGAATAGGTCTTGGTTCTTTGCCTTGGTATTTCCTCTTTCATTTTAACTTCCTCTAAAAAGGAAGTTAAAAGTACAAACTTGTCAGTTTCAAAAGGACAAGAGAGTGAGTGGGCCACCTGAGAACCAGGAGTCCAGGAGTTGGGTCCATTTCAGGTTTGTAGCCAAATCAACATCAATGCCCTGAGTGAGGATTTGACCTAGTCGTGTGGAAAATGGGATGAAAATGCCCTGAAAAGCAGTGCCATATTTGGACATGAAGCTGTTGGGACCAATGTTATGTAGAAACACTATTAAGTACTAGCACACTCTCCCCAGAGACCATGGGTAATATAAAGGAGAATATGACTCCTGGGTGTATGTAGGATATTTGTGCTTTTTTCTTGCTTTATATTCAAAGTAAATATCCCTTTGTAAAAACTAATTGATGTTAATTGTCTAAATGGAACTAGAATTGTTAATTGTAGCTAGCAGTCAGGGGAAAACACTGAAATGAGGATAGAATCAATATCATTACAGAAGAGATATACCAAACCCTTTCTGGTACTACTAGAAATAAATGTGAAGATGTAGCTTGGAAGACTGTGAGAGAGAGAGCCTGGAATATATTTGCCTCACTTAGTATGGTAGACTTGGTAATCAGGAGGACCTAGATTCAAATCTTAGCTTGGGTACTTAGCAATAACATGAACATGGCCAATTCACTTAGCTCCACGTGTAAAAAATGAGGGAATTGGAGATGACTTAGAAGGTTCTTTCTACTTTGGATGATCTGATTTTTCCTATATTTCCTCAGAAAAATTTGCCAGGAATTTTATCTTACTCCATTCTAACATGTAGTATACCTATCTGTGTGTCTAGTGTGATTGTTGTAAACCCTTTGAATAGGATATGAATGTTTCTAGAATAGATGTTGTGACTTTTGGTTTTTACTTTTGTATTCCTAACTAGCTGACAATAATAGAGCTTTGCTGATTAGAACAGCATGAGTTACAAATAGGAAGAGGGCATTCCTCTGCCAGAAGAAGACAATAATGAGTCCGCCAAATAGGAGACATGAAGAGGGTCAGGGCAGATAACTTCTCTTTAAGGTCTTTGCATGTTTCTTGGATGTCACATTCTGCTTTCACTACTGAAGACTGGCCTCTAGAGAGAGTGCCTGAAACTCATATAGAGTGCTAGTGATGTGACCTCAAATCTGCCTTTTAAACACATATTAGTAATATGACTTTGAAAATCACTTAATCTCTGTCTGTCTCAGTTTTCTCATCTATAAAATGAGGAGCATAACAGTAACTTTCTCGCAGCATTGTTGTAAGGATCAAATGAGATAATGTTTGTAAAGAGCTTACTGTAGTGCCTTGTACTTAGTAAGCACTTAATAAATATTTGTTCCCTTTCCCTTCTCTTTCTATTCTTTCCTATTATTATTATTTTTTATTTAATTAATTTATATATTTTAGTATATATTGCTTTAGAATCATGTTGTGAGAGAAAAAGGATAAGATAATTGACAGGAAAAGATAATGATATATGTTGGAGGGGATGTGAGAAAACTGGGACACTAATTCATTGTTGGTGTTGTGAAATGACTCAACCATTCTGCAGAGCAATCTAGAATTATACCCAAAGGATTATAAAATGTGCATATTCTTTGACCCAGGAGTGGCATTCCTGGGTCTGTATCCCAAGAAAATAAAAGAAGAGTAAAAGACCCACATGTGCAAAAATGTTGGTAGCAGCTTTTTTGTTGTAATAACAAATTGGAAAATGAGTAGATGTCCATAAATTAGGGAATGACTGAATTAACTGTGATATATAAAGACTATGGAATATTATTGTTCTATAAAAAATGATGAACAAGTTGATTTTAGAAAGCACTGGAAAGATTTGCATGAATTGATGCTGAGCTAATCAAGCAGAACCAGGAATATATTGTACACAATAACAAGAATGTGCAATGATCAACTATAAAGGATTTGGTTCTTAGTGGTTCAGTGGTCCAAAACAATCTCAATGGATTTTGGACCAAAAATTCCATCTGCATCCAGAAAAAGAACTTTGAAAATTGAATATAAATCAACATATTATTTGGTTTCACCCCTGATCTTATTGGGAATGTGTCCAGCTTCTCTCCATTACAAAAAATGCTTGCTGTAGGTTTTAGATAGTTAGCACTTATTATTTTAAGCTCCCTTTATCCCTGTGCTCTCTAGCGTTTTTAATAGGAATGGGTGCTATATTTTGTCAAAAGCTTTTTCTGCATCAGTTGAGATTATCACATGATTTCTGTTTGTTTTCTTATTGATATGATTGATTAGTTAATAGTTTTCCTGAGACTGAGCCAGTTCTGCATTCCTGGTATAAATCCCACTTGGTCATAGTGTATTATCCTGTTGATAAGTTACTGTAATCTCTTTGCTAATATTTTATTTAAAATTTTTGCATCAATATTTCTTAGGGAGATTGGTCTGTAATTTTCTTTCTCTTTTTTGGTTCTTCCTGGTTTAGGCATCATTACCATATTTATGTCATAGAAGGAATTTGGCAGGACTTCTTTATCTATTTTTCTAAATAGCTTACATAGTACTGGAATTATTTTTTCTTTAAATGTTTGCTGGAATTCAATTGTGAATCTGTCTGGCTCTGGAGATTTTTTTTAGGGAGTTTATTAATGGCTTATTCAATTTCTTTTTCTATAATAGGACTATTTGAGTAATTTATTTCCTCTTCTGTTAATATGGGCAATTTATATTTTTGTAAATATTCATCCACTTTTGTGAGATTATCAGATCTGCCACCATACAGTTGGGCAAATTAGTTCCTAACTATTGCTTTATTTTCTTTGTAATTGGTCATAAATTCACCCTTTTCATCTTTGATGCTAGTGATTTGGTTTTTTCTTTCCTTTTTCTAATAAAATTAAAGATTTAACTATTTCATTGAGTTTTTTATTATAAAACCAACTCTTAATTTTATTAGTTAGTCCTATAGTTTTTTTAGTTTCAATTTTATTAATCTCTCCTTTGAATTTCAGAATTTCTAATTTGGTATTTAATTGGGAGGGTTTAATTTTTTTTTCTACCTTTTTTAGTTGCATGCCCTGTTTACTAATCTCCTCTTTCTCTATTTTACTCATGTAATTATTTAGAGATATAAAACTTCCCCTAAGAACTGCTTTGGCTGCATCACATAGTATTTTGTTACATTATTGTTATACTCTTGGATGACATGGATTGCTTCTGTGATTTGTTGTTTGACCCATTCATTTTTTAGAATTAGATTAATTTCCAATTGGTTTTTAACCTATCTTCTCCTGGCTCTTTATTGAATATAATTTTTATTGCATTGTGATCTGAAAAGGAAGCATTTACTATTTCTGCCTTTCTGCATTTGATTGTGAGGTTTTTATGCCCTTATACATGCTCAGTTTTTATGTAGGTGCCATGTACTACCAAGAAAAGGGTGCATTCTTTTCTGTCTCTACTGAATTTTCTCCAGAGGTTTATCATATCTAGGTTTTCTAGGATCCTATTAACATTCCTACTTTCTTTTTTTATTTTGTGGTTCAATTTGTCTGATTCTGAGAGGGGAAGATTGTAATCCCCCACTAATATAGTTTTGTTTTCTATTTCTTCCTGTAACTGGCTTAAAATCTTTTCTAAGAATTTGTATGCTCCACTATTTGGTACATATACATTTAATGTTGTTATTTCATTGTTTATGTTACCCTTTATCAAGATACACTTTCTTTTCTTATTTCTTTTAATTAGATAGATATTTTACTTTTGCTTTATCTGAGATCAGAATTGCTATCTCTGCCTCTTTTTTTTTTAACTTCAGCTGAAGCATAATAAATTCTGTTCCAGCCTTTTACCTTTACCTTATGTGTTTCTCTGGGACAATTGTGTTTCTTGTAAACAATATATTGTAGGATTCTATTTTTTAATACCTTCTGATATTTGCTTCCTTTTTATGAGTTCATCCCATTCACATTCACAGCTATGATTACCAGCTCTGAATTTCCCTGCATTCTATTTTCTCCCCTTTTTGTATCTCCTTCCACCCTGTTTTTAGTAGTACCTCCATCCACTACCTTGTTTTCTATCATCCTCCCCACTTCTCTTACCTTTTTTCCCTAGTGTTTCTGCCATTCCTTCCATCAAGCCCTTCCTTTTTCTTTCCTTTCTTCTACTTTTTAAAAATAAGGTTAGATTAAAAAGTCTATACACAATTGAATGATTAAAATATTCCCTCTTACAGTCAAAACTGATGAGAGCAAGCTTCAGACAATGCTCTTCCCCATCCTTCTTTGATGGATTGTAATGGGTCTTTTGTGCCTCTTCATGTGATTTAATTTGTTCCATTATACCTCCTCTTTCCTCTTTTTTAAGTACAGATTTTTCCCCATTCCTAAATGTCTTTTTCTTTGATATCATCATGTCAGAATCCATTCACAACCACACCTTCCATCCATGAGATGGGCATCTATCCCTCTCTCTGTCCCAGTAACAGATACAAGTTTTCAAGATTTACAGATGTCATTTTCCCATCTACGGAGGTAAACAGTTTAACTTTTAAATAATATATATTTTCCCGTTTACCTTTCTATGCATCTTTTTATGTCCTGTGTTTGTATATTAAACTTTCTGTTTAGTTTTATTTTGTTTTCAATAGAAATGATTGAAAATCTCTTACTTCATTGAAGATTCATCATCTCCCCTGAAAGATGATGTTCAGTCTTGCTGGATAGTTAATTCTTGATTATAACCCCAAGTTGTTTGCCTTCCAGAATATGATATTCCAGGTCCTTTATTATAGAAGCTGCTAGATACTGGGTAATCCTGATTATTGCTCCTTAATATTTGAATTGTTTTTTTTCTGGCAGCTTGCAATATTTTTTCGTTGAGATTTTGAAGTTTTGCAACAGTGTTCCTTGGGGTTTTCCTTGTGGGGTCTCTTTCTGAAGGTGATCAGTGGATTCTTTCAACGAGTATTTCCCACTCTGTTTCTAGAATATGGGACAGTTTTCCTTAATGATCTCTTGAAGAATGCTATCCAGGCTCTTTTTTTGGTCATGGCCTTCAGATAGGCCAAAATTTTTTAAATTGTCTTTTCTGGATCTATATTCCTGGATGGCTGTTTTCCTAATGAGGTATTTCACATTTTCTTCCATTCTTTTTAGTTTGTTTGACTAATTCTTCATGTCTCATAGAGTAACTAGCTTCCATTTGCCCCATTCTTGTTTTTAATGTATAATTTTCTTCAGTTAGCTTTTGTATCTCTTTTTCCCCAATTGGTTAATTCTACTTTTGAAGGTGTTGTTTTCTTCATTGAATTTTTTTTAAGGAATTGCCTTTCTTTTTCAAGCTGTTGATTCTTTCTTGCATACCTCTCTCTTTTTTTCTCATTTTTTCTTCTATCTCTCTTATTTGCTTTTTAAAGTCTTTTATGAGCACTTTCAAGAAGCATCTTTGTGTTTGAGACCAATTCGAATCATTCTTTGAGATTTCCTTTGTGGACATTTTGTCCTCATCTGAGTTGGTGTTTTGATCTTCTCTGCCACATTAGTAGCTTTTTTGGTCAGAGTTCTTTTCTGTTTCTTGCTCATTTTTTTTTCCTTTTCTTTTGGTACATCTTATTTCTTTCCTTTTTTTCTTACTTTAATGGTCTAGCTTTGCTCCTGGGATAGAGTCCTATCCCAAGCTTCCTGCACAGCTCAGATTCTTGGTTTTGAGTACAGAGATTCCTTGTTTTTGCAGGGGTTACTTTATCTGTGCTTTCCAAGAAACAGCCTGGTTTCCCAGAATTTGCCTTTTGAGCTGAGGCTGGAAATTGTTTCACTGATCTACTCCTTTACTGAGAGCCAAGATTGAGGTCTCAGTTGTTGATTTGTTGTAATTAAGATCCTCTCACTGGCTTTCCAAGCTGGGATGAATACCCTTTTCACCCAATGAGACTGACCTTTCTTGAAGTTTTTCCAATTTATTTTGAACTGAAAAGTGGTTCATTCTGTCAGACTCTGTTTGGAGGCTTGATTTCACGTGGTTTTCATGGGAAACCAGGAAAGCTCCAACAGCTTTCTGGCTTCACTTTGCTATCTTGTTCTACCCTCAGAACTCTTCCTATTATTTTTTTTTAAGAAATTGTTTTTTGGTCTTTTAGATATTATAGTCCCTGAACTCAACTCATTACCAAACCTATAGCCCTGCAGGATCTAGTAAGGCCCAGAAAGTTACTGATTCCCAATTAGAAACACTTTGATTAAAGGAAAGAAGCTATGATTCTTGAATGCAAGTAAGTATGGTCATTCTTTATTTCATTTTTTAAAAAAACAATTATTTTATATGCAGAGAGGTGGCACTATGTATTAAACTCCAAGAAGACCTGGAGTTCAAATCTTGCCTCAGACACTTCCTAACTATCTGGCTCTCTGTCTCAGAATCTGTTAAGATATCTTCACACTCATCTCCAGTAGTACCAAAGAGGTTTTAATGTGTCTCTCTTGTAATGATCTTGGCTCTGTCCTCATTTCAGTGTTACCCCCAGCTACAATTAACTAGTACTTCAGATCCATTTAGATAATTAACATCAATTAGTTTTTACAAAAGGATATTTGCTTTGAATATATAGCAAGAAAAAAGTACAAATACCATACATACACCCAGTAGTCACATTCTCTTTTATGTTGCCATGATCTCTGGGGAGAGTATTCTAGTATTCTTTTTTTTTCTTTTTACCTAATTATAAAATGGATTATTGGGTTATTGTTGGTATTATTGTGAGGATGCAGCAAAATGACATTTAAAGGGATAAAAACACTATAAATATAGCTATTGGTTTATTTTATTTTTATATAACATTGATTTTTAACATATCCTTTTCTACTCTTCTACCAAGTAATCTTTCCCTCAATCAGGAAAGATTGAATAATAAAGAGAATAAAAGCAATAATACATGAACTGTCTTATATGTACAATCTTCCATACCCATATTTTCCTACTTTTATAATGAAGATAGAAAAATGTATTTTCTCAACTGCTCTTGGGCCCAGGCTTGATCATTATAAGTATATAAAGTTCAATGTAAAGATTTTTTTTCTACTTTCTGTTTACATTGTTTTAGTTATTGCTTGTTTCATTTTGCAGCCATATCTAATGATTTAATAATAATTTATAAAAACAAATAATAATCTAATAATTTGTATCTAATCTCTAATCAGTCACTTGCTTTCCCAAACTTGTCTTTCCTTTGGTTCAGCAATATTTCTCACTACACTTTTCTTCAATCAATGGGCATCTACTTTGTTTCCAATTTTTTTGTCAGTACAAAATGTTCTAAGAATATTTTCTTTCATATAGGACTTCCTATTTTTGATCTGCTTTGGACATGTCTTGCATTGCTATCTCTGATTCAAAGGATAAATGTAATTTAGACCCTTTAAGAAAACCTCCCAACAATTATGGTTTGAGTTTAAATATCTTTTTGAGTTTCCTTCTTCCCTCTAAAAAGCCCCAAGCTTTTGATCCATTCATCTATCTTCCTGCCTGTTCTACCCCCGAGTCTCTAGATGATTGTCTGCTCTTTTGGGGGGCTATCATTGCTAAGGCAGTTTTAAATGGTTCTTGTCCATAGCAGTCTAGGGAATGACAAGTTGGCAGCTTTCTCTTATATATTTTAATATATAATAATATATAATGTTCCTTTGCTTTGAAGCCCAGGGCTCTTTGTGTCTGACAGGACCCATGAAGAAGCACTGGTGCTATTTCAGAAGAATAAAACAGCATTTCCATGCCATTAATTCATACTCCAATTCATAGAGACTAAAGCTGACCAACAGACACATTTATGATAGTATCACTCTGACACAACAGATATAACTCAGTTATTGTATGAGGTCCTTTTTTAGTTAAGAGATTTCATATTGGATGATGCTTGTTGGATGGCCCCAGTGGTTCTTTATAGAGAGCTCTCATCTAGATAATTGCTCTTGCTTTAAATTTATCATTTTGTTAGATTCCCTAAAATAGACTATCTATAAAATTCTCTTTCAGCTTTTGATGCTAATGTATCCAAAAAAGGATCCCCTATTTCAAGTGTCTCCCCAATTCGCTCCCTGATTCTTTCTCCTTTCAGTGACTAAGTGATTTTCTAAGGTACAGGTCTGATCATGTCATCCCTTCCCCTTATATTCAATTAATCTTTCTCGTTGTTCAGTCATTTCAGTCATATCCAACTCTTCATGATTCGATTTGGGGTTTTCCTGGCAAAGATACTGGAATGGTTTGCCATTTCTTTCTCCAGATCATTTTTATAGATAAGGAAACTGAAGTAAATAGGGCTAAGTGACTTGCCCAGGTCACATAGCTAGTAAGTGTCTAAGATCAGATTTAAACTCACAAAATGAGTTTTAACTCTGAGCCCAGTATTCTACTCATTGAACCACCCAGCTGCCTCTTCATTTAATTCCAGTGGCTCCCTATTACATCTCAGATAATATATGAAGTTCTTTGTATTTGAAGTGCCTCACAACAGGGTTTCTTTCTATCTTTTCAATATTTAACCTACATGTTCCTCCTTATATACTTCATTCCAGCTCTACTGACTTGCAGTTCTTCAAACAATACTACATTTATTGACACTGTTTCCTGACTCCTAAAGGGCCTGAGTTTACATTTATCTTTTGAATCAGAAATAGCAGTGCAAGACATGTCCCCCATGCCTGGAATTCTCTCTTCTCTGCCTTCTGCCTATGTCTTCAGGTTTCAAGTAAAATCTCATCTTCTCCAGAAGCCTTTCCTGATCCCCCTTGATACTAGTGCTTTCTCTCTATTGGTTATCTCCAGTTATCTCACATATATAGTTTACTGTGTTTATTTGCATGTTGTCCCTCTCATCAGACAGTGAGATCCTTTAGAACAAGGATTGTCTTTTGCTTTTCTTTGTATCCCTAGCACTTAGAACAGTGCCAGGCTCATTATTATTGCTCATTCATGTCTGACTCTACATGTTTTTTGGGCAAAGACACTGCTTTAGTTTCCTATTTCTGTTTCCAGTGGTATTGTTTGGTTTATTGGTTATTGTTTTAGTTGTGTCCTATTCTTTATGATTCTATTATTGACAAAGGAAATTGTCATTTCCTTCTCCAGCTCATTTTTACAGATGAGGAAACTGAGGCAAACAGAGTTAAGTGACACCCAAAATCACACAGCTAGCACATATCTAAGGTCAGATTTCAACTCAGAAAGATGAGGCTTCCTAGTTGCAGGTCCAGCATTCTATTCACTGTGGCCCCTAGTTAAATTGAGGTAGGCAGAGGTTAAAATACTTGTCCAACATCATATAGCTAATAGGTATCTGAGGCTAAATCTGAACTTGGGTCTTCCCTGACTCTAAATCTAGTGTTCCATCCGATGCAACATTTAGCTGCCCTCTGATATGGAGGCAGGAAACCTGGAGAGGAAAGAGTCTAGGGAAGGTTGATAAATCCCAAGAATCAACCCAATACAAAGATTTGGAGGAGCCTGCTGTGTTTGTAAGTGTCTTCTGCCAAACCAAACTCTTTGGACCCAACCACCACAAGCAGTGAACATTCAGCTTCTTTTAGCTTTACTAAATGTCTTTATCTATTAAATGATCATTGTTAGGTTAGCCAGGGGACTGTGGGAGTGTTTTTCCTAGAATACTGTCAACAGTTTTCTTTTCACACTCCATCACTGTGGCCACCTAAAGCCTCATCTTCCCTATCTACTTCCACTTTGGGGCTTAATTATGGCTCTTCTCTGAGTCGCTTTAATAGGGGTGCAGCTGAGGGGAAATGAATCATGTTGAGCTTTGGGGTTTTTGTACAGTTTTTTATGTGAATTAAATCATTGTGGACTTGCTGAGGCCACAGAAATACATCCCTGAGTCTTTCAGCCGTGAGGACAAGATAGTGAAGTTGACAGATTTGGCTTCTTTGTGGAAGGTCAGAGAATATCGACCTTTATATTTTACATCACTGGATAGAGAATTCTGATGAAGGATGTAAATAACCTCCCCATTGGGAGATTGTTTGTACCAGTAAATGTCATAATTTTTTGCACCAATAGTATACACACACTGCAGGGTCACAGCTCCTATCTCTTGAATGGAAACTGCTGGTGGGCTCTGAGTGATTATTTGGGCTGTGCTCCATCCTGTGTAAGAAAAGAAAGAACAGGGCTTCATCGCTTTGAATTGTCTCATGGAGGATGATTAAACCAGGATTGGTTTAGGACACTGGAAATGAGCAGAAGGAGCCATAATCCCTGCTTTTCCAGCTGCTTAGTGATCCAAAGCTTCTGACCCACCCAAACAGTTATCTCCCTCCCTGGTTGCTGGATCCTTGTGAGGTGACTTGGTTCCCATGTTTTAGTCCTTACCCAGAAAGATAAAGGCTGTGAGAGGCCAGAGGAGACTGGGGAGCAGCATACCGGCAGCTGTCCTCCTGTAGGACTCTCCTGGTCTTCTCTGAAGCTTGGGGTTAAACTGTGCTGCACGATGTGACAAGTTCTGATGCAGACTTACTGGAGATGAATGATGTGGCTGGCCCAGAACAGGATATGTGTGGTTTCTGTGGGAGACAGATTGTCAACTGTTCATGTTCCACTATTGCAAGGCTTTTCTAGTGCTGACTTTGATCTTTGCTGCTCTCCATTCCCATTCTGGAAAAAATTAATTACCTTACAGATGCCAGGTTAGCGTACAAATGTTTTCTGGGACAGAAAGAGACTGGGTCTTTGTCCAGGAAGAAGGGGGATAGTGATGTGGTTGTGGCTGTGCTGCCTTTTCACATCAAATTGGCTGTAAATTTCTTCTGAATTTTCAATTACTTAATCCTGATTTATGTCATTCAAAGAATGGATTGTTTTTGCAGACTCCTGCCTGTCTATTATAAGCTGGTCTTATTGTTTGACAAGCTTTGGACCATTGGGAAGATACCCTCACAGAATAAAGCCTCTGTTTCTTAAGAGATTGCGTGGTTCTCCTTTTGAGGAAGACAATAGAAGAAGACATAACAGAATCTCAACCTCAGAGTGATGATTGATTTTCTCATTGTTTCTTTCTATTGAATCTTCCTCATCATCATAAAACATCTTCAAAAGTTATTGCCTAGCCTTTGGCGCATAGGTGGGATTCTCAGTGAGCAGAACAAAAGATGGTATGGCAACTGCTCTTTGTGAATGAGTATCCCTGTCAGACTGCTTGTTATTAAATCAGGAAACTCCCAAATTTATAAGTCATATTCATTCAAAGCATCATCAGAGAAGTCCCCAGGCACATCTCCTGGTAGCACCTGGGTGAACTTCCCTTTGAGGAAAATTCTCAGTCCAATTACACTTCCTAAGATGACTTGGACTAGCCTCCTCACCATCTCTCTAAACAAAGTAGTAACTAGACTTTGGTAATTATTAATTCCAATTGATTTTTTAAAAAAATTACAAACACTTATTTACAAACTCAAAAATATTTAGCAAATGTTTGTTTTCTTTAGCTTTCTTCAGTTTTCACCCAATAATTTTATTTTCCTCTCATCTGTGTATGTTGGAAGTATCAGGTAGATATTACATGGCTTGTGATTTAGTTGAAACAGAGAATTCTTGCCCTTTTGACAAGGATGAATTTGCTTACTTTGGCTGGGCATGTTGAGGAAAATGAAAAGGTCAGGTTTTTTAATTCTCATTTTTAACAGCTCATGGAGATCTTAATCCTCTGATTAAGAACTCTGGCCTGCCATTCACCCTCTTCTTATAACTTTTACATACATACAGTCAAATATTATGGTTAGCCTTTCATTCAACATTTGCAATCAGAAGATGAGGCAGATGAACATGGATACAATTAAAATAATTCATTTGATTTCAAAAATTATAAATTTATGATGAATTAAATATGGTGTGTTTTTGTGTATATGTTATCTAGGTAGCTGATTTCAAGTTCAATTTAATTCAACAAACATTTAAAAGCCACTCCCCTTGTTAAGTAGTGGTGGACATCAAATATTTAGATAAGATGTTTTTTCTCTGTTCTGATAGAGTTTAGAGGCAAGCAATTGGATATATATAGCTCATATACAAACTGTTGTAATACAGACTAGAAAGCTTGTGTAAGATTTTCTTGAACAGATATCATTGAGTCAGAATTTAAAGGACAAGCAGGAATTCATTAGGTGAAATAAATGAGAAGAAGGGAAAAGGTAACAGTATAGTGAGAGGTACCAAGGAGAATGAGGGTTAGGAGAAGGAAATAGGAGTGTAGAATAAATGGACGACATTGCTTTGAGACAAATTTTAAAACACCATATAGTGGCAAATTATGCTAGCCTTTTAGTACCATGAAAAGGAGTTAAAATTTTACTTGATAGGCAAAAGGAAATAACTGAATGATTTTAAGCAGGACTGACAACACCACCAGATAATCAAAATTGTTTGGACATCAGTGTGAAGGAGGGAGGAAAAAGTGGAGATTCAAGGCACTTGGAAGCTATTGCACTACTCCAAAAAGCATGTAACTAGAGATATTTTAAGGCTGTACCTAGAGAAGTAGGAGAGATATTAAAGAAGCAGAATTGGTAGAACTATTTTAGGTTAAGGATAACTAGACAATACAATAGATAGAGTGCCAGTTTTGGAATCAGGAGGACCTAAGTTCAAATCCAGATTCATATTCTTACTAGCTGAGTGACCCTGAACAAGTCACTTCACACTTTTTGCCTCAGTTTCTTCATCTGGAAAAATGACTTGGAGAGGGAAATGGCAAACCACTCTGGCATCCTCACTAAGGAAACTCCAAATGGGATTGTGAAGAATTGGATGCAACTAATGGACAAAAAAATTAGGGTTAAGTTTTATTTTTTCCAGAGACGGGGTAAGAGTGTGTGGAGAGGAAGTTTGGGGAGTAAGGAGTCATATTTCTGTTCTTTCTGTAACTTAAAAGTAAATGCCCCTTTCTAAAACCTAATTGATTTTAGGTGGTTAAATGCAGCTAAAGTGATGGTCATTTAGTGATGATTATTAACATTAAAGAAAAATATAACAGTCAGAGGCTTGAGCTATCAACTTGTAGAAGAAAACCTCATACATCTCAGGATACACTTATAACCATGCAACAGCCTGTCTCTGGCCAGAGTTTACTAAATAGATTGATCAATCAATAGATCAAAGAAAGAAAAACTGACAGATGCCTAGATAGATACGATAGATAGATGAAGGGATGGATGAAAGATAGATAGATAGATAGATAGATAGATAGATAGATAGACTAACAGACATGGATAAGTGATTTACCTGAATTCATACAGAAACTGAGTGATAGAACAAGGATGTCAACCTAAGTTTTTTGTGTAAACTTGTATAAATTTGTGTACTAGCTCCAGTATTCTTTCCACTGTGCCATGGATCCTCTGATTAAAAATTCTGGCCTGCATTCACCCTCTTCTCATAGCTTTTACATACATGCAGTCAAATATTATTTTGATTTTATTCTTTCATTCATTGGTTCAGCTTTCTTTATTCACTTATATTCTCTCTCTTTCACATACATATACACACACACACACATACACACACACACACATGCATATCTATCTGTCATCCATCGGAGACTGGATGTCCCCATGTTGTTCAGGCTGGGAGTACAGAGACTACTCATGGACAAATACTGATGGCAAAGAAGGTTTAACCTGTTCTATTTTTCTGACCTCCTCAGATACCCTGATGTCTTTCTGTGCTGAGTAGCTCACTGTATTAATGTTGGAATTAGGTCAGACATTTGAATAATTTTAGTTGTATGCAATTCAAACCTCCCAAACTCAAACTCCCAGACTCACCTTCACCAGAAACAGGAACTACAGAAGTATGTCATACACATACACACCTTATTTTGAATTTATTAAGATATTTTTGATTGTTTTAGATAATTTCATGTGTTTGTTGAGGGGCTTGGGTGAATGGATATACATTTGCATTTAATAGTCATAGGATACTCGAGAGTAGAAATAAATATTTTTGTTTTTCTCTTGTGTATTTCCTTAGGCACTGCTAAAAGGAACTATAATTTGTAGTGGTAAAGGAATATCCATACTAATGGAATCGCAGATAATGGTTTTAAAATGTACACATAATCAAGGTAGCATAGTATAGTGAATAAAAGTTGGCTTCAGTTCCATTAAAACATGAGTTTACTTTCCTCCTCTAAAAATCTAAACTTTAATGTTTAGGTTGAGGGACAGTATGAAAATGAAGGCTTTAAAAATAATGGGGCTCTGGAAATTATTCTCAGAGATACATTAATCAGAGACACAGGTCAGGTTAGAGATAATGGTCTAATGAAAATGTGGAAAAACTTCATCTTCTTGGGCAAGGTTTAAGTTGAAGAGCTGTAATCAGTGTGAGATTTTAAGTTGATAGATTTGATCTGATGAGAAAAAAGAACTGTTTATATATGGAAGCATATATAACCAGTTGGGCCTGGAAGAAGATGAAATTTTTGCTTCTATTGGTTTAGGTATATTGTGTCTATTTCCATTAATTTATTAATTAATTTAAGACTTGTCTACTTTGCAGAATGTTGGATGCTAATGTTTCTACATCATCTGAATGGAATAAGTTTAGGAAATAATTGAAAGGTTCCCAAAATCTATATGACTTCCTTATTTCAAGAGAAATACTTTGGCATGAGATAATAAGTTTGAATTTTTGGTGAATTTTTTACAGTACTAGAGCCATCTTAAAATTTGGAGCATCTTTTGTTTCTCTTTGTGGATAAAGAGTTCTAGAAAAATGTTTCCTTATCGTTGCCGAGAGTCCCATGAAAGGAACTATGTATCTAGAGCTCACATAGTTTGTGTTCAGGGTGTTGATGTCAGGGAATATAGTGCCACCCTAGCATTCAAGTAGGTGGTTAAATCTCTAGGTGGATAAGACATGACAAGCAAAAAATTGTGCTGGTTTTTCTTATACAACGTTTTCCAGACTCTTCATTTCTCAGTTCTTAACTACGAGAATAAGGAACCTTTCCTGTGTCAGTGTGAGGTATATAAAAAGCATAACAAATCATCATAAAGGATTTTTCCTCTGGATGCTCAGGGACTTTGTTTCATTTGGTAGCTGATTAGACTTGTTTAGAAAAAGAATGGGAGAATGAGGAGACTCGTGAGATATGCACATTCTCACAAATGCAATGGTTTATTTTTTTTGTTCCTGTCATGCTACTGAAACTCTCCCTAAGCATCATAAATGCTTCAGCAGCTTACAAACATGTCTGATCTTGACTGGAGCATTTCTAAGAATAAAGAGGAAATATTTCCCTCCTGGCAGAGAGCTTCCAAACCAGTAAGCCTCCCTGTGAGGATATCATGAAAAAAGCCAAACTCACAGGTTAATAGCATCCACAGGCTGGTTAATGGGCTCTCAGGAGGTTCTTAATGCCTTCTGCCTTCAGCAAGAGCCTCTGAACAGTCTGCAAGACCTGAATGAGGTATAGCATCACTCTGGGCATGTAGCATCTGGGACGACTGATTCCAAAAGACGTTTACCAAGCCAGAGACTAAATCAGTATAAGTAATGTATTGACTTAAGTGTAAAGGTTTGTTGGAAACATTGTCCTCTTTTGGCCAAAATTAAAATGCCATATATATGATCACTACTTTTCAGATTATTTTTCCAATTAAATAAATTATATCTTAAGTTATCAATAGTGGGAAAGCCTCTAGTGAACTTGATGGATTTGAGTCCTCTGGTGTCAATAATTTACATCCTCAGGTGCTGCCAGAGTTGACAGATATGTTTGTTAAGTCACTGTCAGTAATATTTGATAGAAAATGGAAAAGGGGAAAGTTACCAAAATGCTGGAGAAAGGCAAATATTCTTCATTTTTAAAAGAAAGATATTTTATTTTTTTCTACTTACATATAAAATAAAATTTAGTATTCTTTTTTTAATTTGAGTTCCAAATTCTCTCCTTCCTTTCCTACTCTCACCCCTCACTGGAAAGGCAAGAAACTTAATATAGATTATACACATAAAGTCATGGAAAACATGTTTTTAAATTAGTTATGTTGTGAAAGAAAACACAGATCAAAAAACCCCAAGAAAGATAAAGTTTAAAAAAGTATGTTTCAATCTGCATTTAGACTCTATGCAATTCTGTCTCTGGAGGTGGATCATCATCAGTCTGTCAAAATTATCTTAGATCACTATATTGATGAGAATGGCTGAATCATTCACAGATAAAATGATCATACAGTATTGTTGCTATTGTGTGCAATGTTTTCCTGGTTCTGCTCACTTTACTTTGCTTATACTTCTTATAAGCCTTTCCAGATTTTTCTGAAAGCATCTTGCTCATGAATCCTTATAACATAATAGTATTACATTACAATCATACACTACAAATTGTTCAGTCATTCCTTAATTGATGGACATCCCCTCAATTTCCAATTCTTTGCCACCATAAAAAGATACCCTATAAATATTTTGGTAAATTTTGTAAATTTACATTATTTGTTATTCTTTGATCTCTTTGGGATATAGACTTAGTTGTAGTACTGATGGGTTAAAGGGTATGTGCAGTTTTATAGCCCTTTGAGCAAAATTTCAAATTACTTTTCAGAATGGTTGGATTGGTTCACAGCTTCACTAGTAGTGTAATAGTTTTGTAACATTTATCATTTTCCCCTCCTATCATTTTAGCAACTGATAGGTATGAGATGATATTTCAAAGAAATTTTAATTTATTACAAACTAAATCTGAGTCAGCAGCAGGGATGTGCTGGTAGATATTTTACAAATGGCTCTTAGAAAAGGAAGTTCAACATACTTTTAAATTTAATTATTTAATCTGTATTATTAATGTATTCCTCATTATTTTCTTAAGTTTCTATATTTGTCTATCTAGAATACTAAATCAAATCCTGATTTATAATTTGTCAATTCTCAAGATGTAAATGCTCATACTAAAAATTTAATAATCTGCTCTTCAAGCTTGTTCCAATATACTCCTGTTCAGCACTATAAGGTGGAAGTAAAAATGTCACATGATATTGGAATGTATTGCAATGTAGTTTTTTAGGAATGAAAAACTGATAGTTCCTCTTTAATCTATCTTATTCAGACTCTATCTGTAGCATTTTATTAAATTCTATGTGTTAGAGTAAGAAGGACATTGATAAACTTAAATGTACATTGAGGAGGACAACCAGGATGATAAAAGACCTTGAGAAATTACATTCAGTTATCATTTGAAGAAAGTGTGAAATATTCAGCCTGGACAAGAGAAAACTCAATGGTGATATAATGTCTGATTTCAATTATTTAAAAAGCTTTATAAAGAAATTAGACTTTTCTATTTGACCCCAAGGGCAGAATGAAGAACATCAGGTAGAATTTGTTGCTGTTTCTCAGAAGTGTCTGACTCTTCATGACTCATTTTGGGATTTTCTTGTCAGAGATACTTGAGTGATTCAAACCCTCAAGAAGAGTTATTTGTTTCTCTGTTTGGTTCACTGAATGAATTTCCATAAGTGTCTCCTAAAAAACCAATATTCTAATTACACTCTGTACAAGTCACTTGTTAGGAGAGAGAGAGAGAGAGAGAGAGAGAGAGAGAGAGAGAGAGAGAGAGAGATAGATATTAGAAATGCTATTAAACTGAAAAAAATATAGACATTAATCAGGGACATTTTTCTCACCAAAGAGTAACAGGACCCCAATTACTGAAGCAAGAGAAAAGATTATGACTTGTCCACTAATGGGGAAATGGATGTCAGTAATTCCTTCCTTAGATCCACTTCTCTTCCAGGATACAGAAAGCAGATACTACTCTTGTTGCTCCTAATTTTAAACAAACATTCTTCTTTTTGGTTCTACGGTTGTATTTTTAATCTGTGAAATCAGCCTCCTTCTGGGTCTTCACTTTGGAGAAAAGAAGAGAAAAAGCAGAAGTGAGGCAGAGAAATCATCACATTAAAACCATAGGTGATAAATTTTTGTATTGTGAAATATTGCTCTCTTATGGTGGAGTGTAGGAATGACTTTGAAATATTAGTCAGAATACTTGTTCCCACCCTCAAATATCTAGTCTCTTTTCCAATTAAGCAGGGAGGTTACTGGGGCTAATAACAAAAGCCCCACCATTGATACCCTCTTTTCTAAATGTCATATAAGGCCTTAGATCTCATTTTGTTGCAAGAGTATGCACTTTCTAGTCTTTTTCTTTTTTATTTTATTTTATTTTATTTTTTATTTATTTAATAGCCTTTTATTTACAGGATATATACATAGGTAACTTTACAGCATTAACAATTGCCAAACCTCTTGTTCCAATTTTTCACCTCTTACCCCCCCCTCACCCCCTCCCCTAGATGGCAGGATGACCAGTAGATGTTAAATATATTAAAATATAAATTAGATACACAATAAGTATACATGACCAAAACGTTATTTTGCTGTACAAAAAGAATCAGACTCTGAAATATTGTACAATTAGCTTGTGAAGGCAATCAAAAATGCAGGTGTGCATAAATATAGGGATTGGGAATTCAATGTAATGGTTTTTAGTCATCTCCCAGAGTTCTTTTTCTGGGCATAGCTAGTTCAGTTCATTACTGCTCCATTAGAAATGATTTGGTTGATCTCGTTGCTGAGGGATGGCCTGGTCCATCAGAACTGGTCATCATATAGTATTGTTGTTGAAGTATATAATGATCTCCTGGTCCTGCTCATTTCACTCAGCATCAGTTCGTGTAAGTCTCTCCAGGCCTTTCTAGTCTTTTTCTTGAAAGAAGATTCTCAAATATAGTTCTCTTTCCCTCATATTGGTTTGGTGATTGCCTTCATTTATATTTCATCATCTCTTTTTTCTTCAAATTTGCTATCATTTTCTGCCTATTTTGTGTCTTTTGAGCGTGAGCTCTGGAACCCTTTTTCTTCCTTAAATATCTTTTCCCCCCATACACCCTCTCCTATATCCATGGAAGGCAATTATAGGGCATACTACTCATATCTATTTGGATTCTCTAACACAGTGACTATGTGTTCTTATCCTGATGTTACATACAATTGCTAACATATGGAACAAGAAGTGTGCAAATGAAAGAAAAGGGAGAAGAAGGAACTTAAGAATATAAAACAGTGTTATTGGAGAATATAGCATGAAGAGACCAATGAAGGCCAGAAGAAAGGACGTAAGCAGGTGAAATTAGGAAGAGAAGAACTTGAACCAAGATTGAGAACTCATCTACTTACTTATTATTTTGTCTCATTTATCAATAATCTTTTTTTTAAATATCTGCTTCCATGAGTTCTCTTGGCCCATTCTGTGCTATCATAGATATAAATAATTAATATAAGAAAAAACTTAGATATTATGTAATGCAAAACCTTTCTTTTATAAATAAGGGAACAGTTCCCTTCCAGAAATGTGAAGTGACTGTTTCCTTATTTATAAAAGAAATGATTTCTTGCTTATGGCAGGAGAAGATGCTATAATGAGGTAAAGAGATTTGTAGTTTGGATAAAACTATAATTCAGAAGGCAAAATCTAATGTTTATGATACCCAAAAAGGCCAGAAATAATATCAAGCCCATATCCTCTTTTTTCCCTTAATCAACCAATAAATCAATAAGTATTTATAACTTTTTGAGTTTTCCAGAATGGTTGGATCAATTCACAATTCCACCATCAATGTATTAATATCCCATTTTTCCACATCCTCTCCAACATTTCTTATTTTTCCTTCAGTCATTTTAGTGAATCTGATGAATGTAAAGTAGAATCTGTTATTAATTAGAATTCCTCTGATCCATAATGATTTAAAATTTTTAAATAATGATTTTTATTTCTTCATAGGAAAACTACCTGTTCATATCCTTTGACTACTTATCAACTGGGGAATGATTCATATTTTCAGTTCTCTATGTAGCTGAAATGAAGCCTTTATTTTAAAAACTGTTCAAATTGTCCTCCTAATTTTCTGTTTTCCTTCGAATCTCAGTCACGTTAGTTTTATTTGTACAAAATCTTTTTAACTTAATGTAATAAAATTATCCATTTTACATGTCATAATGCTATCTCTATTTTTTCATTATTTGTTCTCCTATACATGAGTCAGATAGGTCATAGTTCTATGTTCTTCTAATTTGCTTATGATATTTCCCTTTACATCTAGGAAATGTATGCATTTTTATTTTATCTTGGTAAATGGTGTAAGGTATTAGTCTATACCCACTTTCTATCAGACTGCCTTTTCCCAACAATTTTTTACCAAATAGTGAATTATTATTCCACAAGTTTAAATCTTTACATTTATCAAACACAGAGTTACCATAATTATTTACTGTTGTTTTTTGTATATCTATTATGTTCCACTTGTTCCATCTTACTTTCAGTATCTTTTCCTTCTTTAGGTGCCTTGGAAAGCAATTCTATCAGAGCTATTGTAAAGAAAAATAAGAACAGATTCAAGGAACTAGTGGTCTGGAATTCAAGCCAAAAGAGGAACAGAAAGACAGAAAGTGAGAGATAGTACATTTCCATCACTTAACTTTGATTTACCTCATTCGTTTAACTATAAAATAGGGGTAATGATATCTCTTAGTTTTCAGGTTTGTAGGGTCAATTGAAATAGAACTTATAAAATACTTAGCACCATGATTAGAACATAGTATGTGCTCTATAAATGCTTGTTCATTATTCCCTGACATTTTCTTTCTTTGGTCTTGAATTGATTCTTGAATGGATTCTCTCCTCTCTCTTTTCATTACCACTAATGTCATTTGAATATCCATGATCATTCTGCAGCTCTACTACAAGAGCTTTCTTCATTGGTTGCTATGTCCAAAATGACATCACTATTCTGGGGTCAAAGTACAGTGTGTCCATCTGTAGTTGATCAGACCAATATGAGCTCAGAAGGGCAGGGAGGCCACCCACAAATAGTCCACATGAACATTTAGAGTGGAAATATTGTTAATTTTGTGTATTTCATGTTTCTTTTGAGCTATTGCAATTCTATTTGCTCATAGAACACGAGCACCTTCTTTGGGGTAGTTCTGTACCAAAGTCTTTCATGACATGTAATGAATTCCAGAGTTCTTCAGAAAGAGTGCCCTTCTATCACTTCTAAAACAGTATTTTAGGCAAACACATGTTTGGGATTTGAATGATGTGGCCAATCTATTGGAGTTGCATCATTTGTAGTAGAGAGTGGGAAAATGGTATGGGTGATGTCTTTAGATGAACACATAAATCAGATTTAAGTGAGGCTGATTTAAGTGAGAAGTCTGGTCTCACTCTTTCTTCCACAGTCATCATCAAGGCAAAATCAAGACAATTGATGATGGTTTAGGATGCAGTGGATGACCTTGTAGTATTTGATGTCTAACCAAAGTCTAAGCACTCCACAATACCTGCTTCGGCCACCTTCATGGCCACTTGAACAAATGCTGCAATAATTTTCTTTTAAGTCTTTCAATCTTATTGTCAGTCCAAGCTGGATACATAACTACTAGAATCTTATTTTAGCTTTTGTTATTATTGTTCGGTCATTTTACTTGTGTCTTACTTTTCTTGATTGAATTTGGGGTTTTCTTGGCAAAAATACTAGAATAATTTGCCATTTCTTTCTCCATCTCATTTTACAGAAGAGAAAAGTGACTAGCTCACAGTCACATAGCTAGTAAGTGTCTGAGACCAGATTTGAATTAAGGAAGATGAGTCTTTCTGACTCCAGGACTAGTACTCTATCCATTCACCACCTGGATGCTCCAAATTAGGATAACTTTAAGGAAACCCATATGAAAGAGATATCATATACTGTTAACTAGGTTGGATTTATACCATAAATGTAGGCAGCCATGTCTAAAAATGCATATTTCTCTCGGTACCTTGCAAATTCTCTGTCAAAAGGTAGATGAAATATTTCAACATAGACCTTCTGTAAGTATGATTGATCATTGCATTGATCAGAATTCTTAAGTCTTTCAAAGTTGTTTTTTCTTTACAACATTTCTTTGCTTGTATAAATTATTCTTTTGCTTCTGCTTATATCATTCTGCATCAGTTTGTATTAATCAAGATTTCTTGAAGTTTTTTCTTTATTTCTTACAGAACAATAGTCCATTATATCAATATACCAGGATTTATTCAGACATCCTCGAATGTTTAAGAAGCATTCTAAGCCATCCTCTTAGAAAGGACTTTTTTTCTCCTTTTATTTCTCCTTTATGATAATTTTCCTTTTAGAATTCAAAGTTTGTTTTGTTTGCAGCTATTCTCTCCTTGGTATTATCTTCCCTTTTAACAACTCCCAGGCCCATTCTTCCTTGTTTCACTGCTCAGTTTGATGTATTTGTACATCAAACTGTGGGTCTTCAACCCTCTTTTTTATTTCCAAAAATAATTCATGCGATTTTCACTCACCCATGTTTTCTTCCATATTTATAGCTTTTTAGTATTATATATCCAATTATGAGAAACAGCAGGTCCCATTCTCTTTTTCCTATATTTTATATGTGTACTCATTTTTCTTTCTCTTCTCTTTCCCTTCTTAAAGCCCTCATAACAGAAATGATCCATCCTCAGGTATTCTTTCTTATTTAACTCCCTCAATGCCCTTTGAAGATATTATGGTTTTGAAGAGACCCTTATTTCATCTTCCCCTATTAAAATTTCAGAACCACACTATCACACAGTAGCTTCCAAGTTCTCAAATAAATTTATGTTTCTAGCTGTCTCTGGACTCTTATGTTTCTATTTCAAAGTTCCTATTCAGCTTTGGCATTTTTATCAGAAGTCTTTGAAAATATGCTCCTACAGTAAAAGTCTATTTTATAAATCCTCTAGTATTATATTCTGTTTTTCAGAGTGAATTTTTTTTTGCTTCAAACCTATAGCTTTTACTTTTAAAAATATCGTATTCTAAGATGGTCTTTCATTTGTAGATCTTGCATGATCCTGACATAATTCTTTGATACATGAAAATTTTCCTAGATGTTTGCATATATTTTTTGATGTGGGAATTTTGGATTTTGATTGGAATGTTCTGTTTTTTTCTTTTGGATGTTCCTTTAAGAAGATGATTGATGGACTTTTAAATTTTTTATTTTCCTCTCTGGTTCTAATAGATCTGAGAATGTTTTATTTATGATTTTTTTTTGGAATGTAACAATTGATTTTTATCATGTTTTCAGGGGCTCCAATGACTCTTAAAATATCTCTCCTTTAAAAAGGTCGGTTTTATATCTTTTATACTTTTAAAAAATATCTTTTGTATAAGTATTCATATCCTTATGGAAAATCCTTCTCCATTGTTCCCCTTCCCCCCATAGTTTTTCTGCAAGCAGTTAAATATTTGATTGCTCTTTCTTTTGGGGAATCTCTAGATTGGCAATTATTTTTCACACTGGTTGGTTAGTGGTTTTTTGTTGTTGCTATTGTTCTTGTTACGAATCTTTTCAGATTTAGTTCCTAAATTAGGGCTTTGTGATAGGACCACACTGTGTTCCCTGCTGTGCTTTTGGGTGGGATGTCTGCTTTACTTGGGCAGGCTTCTGCCTTGACTTCAACTTCCTGGAATCAGGCCCCCTGGACCTTTAAAGTTCAAAATGGTCAGTCTTAAAGATTCACTCGTGTCTCAGAATGGTGTTAAGGATTTTAGAACCTTTGGGTCTGGGCTGCTCCTGCCCTGAGTTCTGAAGCATCTTGCTCATTGCTACCTGCTGCTGTCTCTCTCAGACACTTCTAGGATCTCTACTTCAATGCTTTCTGACCAACCTGCATCTTTCCTGGGGGAACTTTCCATTTTTGTTGTCTTCCTACCCAGAGCCTTGCAGATCATACATATCCTGAGTTATTTCTTGTAACACAGAAAGGCTAATCTGTGCTAGCTCCCATTTTGTTTTCTGGCCCTCTTTCCTGTTGTCCACAGGCTTCTTGTTGACCTCTCTTGAAGTTTTGAGATGGATGAAGTCACTTACCACAGTTTTTCTTTAGATTTCTTAATCAACTGATGGAATTAAAGTTATTTATAGTTACATGAAAAAAAATGCTCTAAATCACTATTGATTAGAGAAATGCAAATTAAATACCTTGCAGATTGACTAAGATAACAGGAAAATATATTGATAAATGTTAGAAGAGATGTGGGAAAACTGGGACCAATGCCTACTTGGTGGAGTTGTGAACTGGTCCAGGCATTCTGGAGAGCAATTTGGAACTCTGCCCAAACTGTGCATACCCTTTGACCCAGTATTGTTTCTAGTGGGTCTGTCTCCCAAGGAAATTATAAAGAAGGGAAAAGGACCTACATGTGCAAAAATGTTTGAAGCAGCTCTTTTTGTGATAGCAAAGAACTGGAAAACAAGTAGATGTCCATCAATTGGGGAATGACTGCATAAGTTGTGGTATATGAAGGCAATGGAATATTATTGTTCTATAAAAAATGATGAAGAAGCTGATTTTAGAAAGGCCTAAAAAGATTTACATGAACTGATGCTGAGAGAAACAAGCAGAACCAGGAATACATTGTACACAATAACAGCAAGAATGTGCAGTGATCAACTATGAAAGACTTGTGGTGAAAGACTTGTGGTTTAGTGATTCAAAGCATCACTTTGTTCTTTATTCTTATTTACAGTTTATTCTGTCCAATAAACTTTGGACAGAAAATGTCGTCTGCATCCAGAAAAAGAACTATAGAGACGGAATGTAAATCAACCCATGCTATGTTCACTTCTTTTTTCTTTTTAATCTCTCTCATGGTTTTTCCCTTTTGCTCTAATTTTTCTCTCCCACCATGATTTCTAAAGCAATGTATATTAAAAATAAATAAATTAAAATTTTTTCTTAATCATTTTTGTTCTGATATAAACTTCAAAATATTTCTGTAGTAGACATATAGGAATTATAATGATCTGCCCTCAATTTGGACAGCTATCTTGACTGCTGACTACCTACTGACCCTCCTTTAAATGATGGCAAACACCTTTTTCCTGTAGCCTTCAGATCAGTGCCTAAATGCCAGTTAGGGGAGAAGTCTGATTCTCCAGGCAGGTAGGTGAGAAGCAGTGGTGGGTCAGGGACTGTGCTGCCCCTTCTAATCAAAGTTTCAGTCACTTTCCCTCAAATTTTTACTTAACTGACTCTTTTTCATGTCATCAAGACACAGTTTCTGTAGGCACATGTCTGTCTTCCGTAAAGTGTTCATGACTTTTTGGCAAAGTGCTTGACATTATGAAAGTATGTTCACAGATGAGAACTCTGATTTGTGAGCCTTTGATGGATTCCCCTTTGAAGAAATATAATGGAAGACAGAACTTAAGTGAGATCCTCATTTTCAGAGCATTGATGGATTCTCTTACTACCTCTCTGTTGTCTTTGCAGTTGTCATTAGTCATCAAACTTTCACACATGACTAAGTCTCTCACAACCCAGAACAGATATAAGGCACAGTGTCTTCCCTCAAGGAATGCAATTGCCACAGGACTCTTTTGTGAATCAGTAAATTCCTCAAACTCATAGGCAGATTTCATTCAAAGATTCTCTAAGGACATCCCTCAAATCATCTATAACCTGAACCTTATAGCTCCTAGATGGACTTCCAAGAGGCTTCCTTTAGCTCAGAGTTACACCTGGTTTGGCTTTCTTAAATTGTAAACAACTATTATTCCTTATCTCTCAAGACCTGATTTAAAAATGTTGAGTGGATGATCATTTTCTCTGTCATTTTCTCTAGCTTTCTTTGAAGAGTCTTGATTTCCCTCTTGAATATGTATGTTAGTAATATAGTCAGGACATCCAAATAATGTCTAGAGATTTAGTCAGGATGGAAATTTCCTTCCTTTTTGACAAAATAAAATTTGCTTCAGGTACACAGTTGATTTTGAAAAGGCCAGTTTCTCATCCTCACCAAAACCAAAACTCTGCCTGTGAGTTGCCTCAATCAAAGCTTTGGAAACAGGAGAAGAGATAGATAAATTTATATGCAGTTCTAGTTACTCATTTAAATTTCTGATCTTTTGGTACATAAGTGTATGTTTTCAAGGAAGATGATCAGATATATGTTCACAAAGCATAATAATGGAGTATTCAGGGAAGGTTTATTTAAAGAAATGGCATCTGAATTTGCCTTCGATGGATGCATATAAATAGATTGGTTGGAGGAGAGAATTCTAATAACAGGGAACACCTTGATCAAAAGTTTGGAAGCAAGATAGTATGAGACAGGTGTGATGAATGCCAAGAAGTACAATGTAACTGAAATAAAGTCTTACTGAAGACAAAAATAGTAGAAAATAAGGTTGATAAAACATAGTGATAACAGCTTGAGAAGAACTTTTAATTTAATACAAAAGAATTCAAACTTTATACAAACGACAAAGAAGAATCTAGAGCTGAAAATATTAGTAGAAATATAGGAGACAGAAAATAAGGTGCCAATATAGAACAGAGAACAGAGACAATGACTGAAAGCACTGGAAGTCAAGGGAAGTTACAAGTCAGCAATATAACTCAAAGGGCTGAGTAATGGGAAGAGCATAGATGAAGAGAAACAAACCCTACATTCTCTGAAATTGGTCCCAATCTAAAGACAGTACTGTAAGTCATAGAGATAGTGTTAGTATTGGGAATGTTATGCACACTGAGCACATTATTACTTTCTCTTGGTTCGGGGGGGGGGGGAGTAATGTGTGTTTCAATTAATCCATATTTTCTGCCTTGTGAGAAAGTATTCTTGAAAGAGGTCTTAAGGAAAGTTAAATACTGAACTCTGAATATCTGCCTGAAAACATTGTACCAAAGAATTAAAAGGTCCTAAAAATGTACCTAGGACCTTTATGTTAAGAGAGAAGCTTCAATAGAAGGCATTGAATTGAGGCATGTAGTTGAGATTGAGGTGTAATAGAGAGAATGCAGGACTTGGAGTCAGGAAAATCTAAATTCAAATTGCATCCCAGACAGTTATTAGCTGTACAAATCACTTACCCACTATGAGTCTCAGTTCCCTTATCTGTAATGTGGAGATATCACTTAATAGAACTGTTGTGAAGCTCATATAAAATAATTTATATACAGCATATTGCAAACCCCCTCAAAATGCTATATAAATGATAGTTATAATTACAAAATTTCATTTGGATTTCTGGAAAATTTTTCATAGTAATGAAGGGCCATTTTGAAATATGTAGTATCTTTTTTTTGGCCTCCTATTTTCTGTAGAAAGTTCTTCCCACCAATTACAAAGGCTCCCATGACAGATGATATAACTGGAGCTCCAGATGCAGGGTTTCTATATAGAAAGAAGATTCTCTACACATATAATGCCTCCCCAGCACAAAAAACAACCAAGCCTCTGAGATTAGATGATATGACAAGCAGGGAATTATCCTGTTTTTTCTCATGTACTCAATCAATTAAGTTTTTCAAACTTTGCACTTCTCTATCCTTAACTAAGATGAACAAGACAAGAGGAATTTTCCTAGGTTCCTACCTATATAAATATGATACAGATAAATATTTATATAAAAGCTGAATTAGCTGCAGATCATTTTAAAAGGTTTTTCCCTCTTGAAAAATAAGGAAATGATGACTGCTCCACTTAGCAGATGCATAGGCTTATTCAGAAAGAAAACAATTTTGTAAAATGCACATTCCCATAAATGAAATGACTTATTGTTCCATCCCTGCCAGATTACTGAAGTTTTCTCATTCTCATGTGCTGGCCCTCTCATGAGCATGAGTAAAGAGAAAGCACTCTTCATCCCCTAATGGAGTTAACCAAAATTTTGAGACTCCCATTAAAGAGATAATTAAACATGCTATAAGTTGACAATGTCCACAGTGTAACCCATGGGGTTTGTAAAAAGTTCTTCATCTCTCTTTACTTCAGCAAGGGATGCTGAAACCATTCAGAGTAAGGTACAATGGCATTCTAGGTAGGAAGTAACACCTGTTGCAATAGAGTCAACAAGACATCTTCTTAGCCAGAGATTAAACCTGTTTCCCTTATATATGCAACCTACTGACCTAGTTGGAGAGGTTTCTTGCAAGCATTGGCTTTTTGGCTAAACATTAAAATTATGGATAAATGTTCATTTTAGTTTTTCTTCAATTAAATTTGATCTAATACTTCTACCATTATTCCTAATTTTTTTCTTTAAGTTGCTGATAATAACCTAGTTATTCTTGATTAATTCAAGCTACCTATCCTAGGTGATCTATGTTCTTGGATATTGAAGGAATTGGCAGATATGTTTGTTAAGTCATTATCAATAAAATACCTATGTCATGTATCATAGTAATAGTAGTAATAGCAAAAGCAGCAACATTAATAATGCTAGTAGTAACAGCAACAGTAGTAGTAGCAACTAGCACTTAAAATTTTGCAAAATATTTTATAAATATTATTTCATTATATCTTGTTGAGAATCTCTCAACCAAGAGGAATAGGGCCTCTCAAAAAAGATATAGTCTGATATCTATATCAAAGATAAAAAAAGCAAAATGAAAGTAAAGAAATATATCAGAATGCTAAGGAAGACTTTCACTGAAAGCAACTTCATTCTAGGATTCAGATTTGATTTTTATAACTTTTCAGTCCCACTTAGAAAACTAGTCAATCAAGTACAACTTAGAATGGTAAAGAGATATAACTTTCATAATTGAAGAAGGAGTAGAGAAAGAAGGAAATCAGATAATGGAGAAAAGAGGAGAACATAGAATGCAAGGGACTGGATTTATTCGTAGATTAGGAAAACATTCTCTATTAAAGGGCAGGAGACAAGGGGGAAGAGATATTTACAATTATGAAATATGTTCTTTGAGAGAGGTCTGCATGGTCTCTAATCAAAGAAATGTGAGTAGTTATAACAAGAGTGGATGAGACCATGCACTTTACCATATCCTTGCACAGATTGTGATGTTAAATTTTTCCTTCAACAGTAGATGTGAACTTTCTAATATTAGGCCACCAGGTGATTGAATAATTAGTTTGATGTTGCAAAATAATTGTGCTTTCTTTTTGTCTCTACAATCCTTACAACAATCCTAGGAGGTCCTCAGAGACTATTATTATTTTAATTCTGCACATGAGGATACTGAGATTAAGTGACATCCATATAGTCACACAGATTATAAGTGTCTGAAGCAGAACTCAAAATTCTAATTCTAAGGTCCAACACTCTATCCACTGTTCCAACTAGATGCCTGGAAAACAGTAATTGTACTTGAGGACTAGTGCTCTCCCATTTAATTTCTAAAGGGAAGAAACAGTAACTTCTATCCTTAGGGAAATTCTAAAATGTGTCTTTAAAGAAATATTTAGCAATAGAAGAAGTGATTACAAAAAGTTTGTATAGTTTCAACTAGAACTGCCATGCCAAACTAATCTTATTTCCTTTTTAAACAATTTTACTAATTTGGTAGATTAGGGAAATGTTGCAGATAAAGTTTACCTAGACTTTATTAAAGCATTTGGCAAAGTATCTCTAACAATTCTCGTGGGAAGCAAAGAGAAATCTGAACAAAACAATGATTCTAGAGAAGGATTTAGAAATAGTTGAAAGGCCATATTCTGAGTAATCATTAATAGCTCAGTGTCACCTTGGTGAGGAGTGTACAGAAGTATTTCAGGAATGTGAACTTGGCCACTTGTGGTTGATTTTTTCTTATTAAATATAATAAAGATATAGATTTCATTTTTAAAATTTCAGAAACTATGCATAGACCAGTATCTTATACTAGTTACCAAATTACAGTCAAAATAGATACATGACCTAGAAAAAGAACAATTTTACAACAAGAACACAGGAAATATGTCTTATTAGACTTATGGGTAAATGGCCCATGGGTAATGGGTAAAAGCAAAGTTAGACTACTGAAGTAAAAAAAGAGAAAGAAAGAAAATGAGCAAGAAACAGAAAACAATCAATCAAAAAAACTAAAAAGAATGAAAAAAATATAAGAAAATGTAAACTACCTCATTGGAAAAACAGCTCACCTGAAAAATAGATCCAGGAGAAACAGTTAAAAATTATTTTAAAAATATGGCCTGAAGGCCATGACCCCCCAAAAAGGAGCCTGGATAGCATTTTTCAAGAGCTCATCAAGAAAACTGTCCTAACATACTAGAACCAGAGCGGGAAATAGTCACTGAAAGAATTCATCAAACACTTCAAGAAAGAGATCCCATAAGAAAAATCCCAAGGAGCAATGTTACAAAACCCCAGAATTATGATCTTAAGGAAAAAAATACTGCAAGCTGCCAGACAAAAATAATTCAAATATCAAGGAGCAACAGTTAGGATTACCCAGGATTTTGCAGTTTCTACAAGAAAGGAAAGAAAGAAACCAAATTACCAACATCAAAAGAAAAAAAAAATTACCACTCATCAAAAATGAAAAGAGTGAATTTACCACCAATGACAAAGAAATTAAAGCAGTAATTAAGAACTATTTTGCCCAATTGTATGTGAGCAAGTCTGACTAACCTAATTGAAATAGATGAATATTTACAACAGTATAAATTATCCAGATTAACAGAAAAGGAAAGAAATTACTTAAATACTCCCATTATAGAAAAGGAAATTAAGCAAGCCATTAATGAGCTTCCTAAGAAAAAATCACCAAGACCAGATAGATTCACAAGTGAATTCCAGCAAACATTTAAAGAACAATTAATTCCACTACTATGTAAGCTATTTGGAAAAATAGGTGAAGAAGTCCTGCCAAATTCCTTCTATGGTATAAATATTGTCCTGATATCTAAACTAGGAAGAACCAAAACAGAGAAAAAAAATTACAGATCAATCTGCCTAAGGAATATTGATGCAAAAATTTAAAATAAAATGTTAACAAAGAGATTACATTATCTTATCAGCAGAATAATACACCATGATGAAGTGTGATTTATACTAAGAATGCAGAATTAGTTCAATATAGGAAAACTATTATCTTAATCAATCATATCAATAACAAAAGAAACAGAAATTATATAATAATCTCAGTGCAGAAAAAGCTTTTGACAAAATACAGCACCTATTGCTATTAAAAACACTAGAGAGCATAGGGATCAAAGGAGCTTTCTTTTAATAATAAGGAGTATCTATATAAAATAAACAGCAACATTAATTGTAATGGAGAAAAGATGGACACATTCCCTGTAAGATCAGAGGTGAAGCAAGAATGCCCATTATCCCCACTGTTATTCAACCACATTGCACTAGAAATGTTGGCTTTAGCAATGAGAAAAGGAAAAGAAATTTTAAAAATTAGAATAGGCAATGAAGAGATAAAACTATCACTCTTTGCAGATAAAATGATGATATACTCAGAGAATCTTAGAAAATCACCCAAAACCTACTAGAAACAATTCACAGCTTTATATTATATAAAATAATATAGCTAGAAAAATAATAACAAAATTCATCTGGAAGAAAAAAAGGTCAAAAATATCAAAGGAATTAATGAAAAAAATACAAAGGGTGATAGCCTAAGTATCAGATCTAAAACTATATTATAAAACAGCAGTCATCAAAACCATTTGAGTGGATCAGTGGAATAAGTTAGATGCACATGACACAATAATCAATGATTACAGTAAAAAAGTATTTGATAAACTCCCAAGCCCCAGCTTCTGGGATAAGAAGTCACTATTTGTCAAAAATTGTTAGGAAAATGGGAAAATAATGTCAGAAACTTGGCATACACCCATATCTCACACCCCATACCAAAATAAGGTCAATATGGGTACATGATTTGGGTGTAAAAGATGATACCATAAGTGAATTAGGAGAGTTAGGAATAGTTTACCTATCAGATCATTGGAAAAGAGAGGAATTTATGACCAAAGAAGAACTAGAGAATATTATGAAATTGAAAATGGATAACTTTGATTACATTAAATTAAAAAGGTTTTGTACAAACAAAACTAATACAAACAAGATAAAAAGGAAGTACAAAGCTGGGAAAATTTTTTGCTGCCAATTTTTCTGATAAAGGCCTTATTTTTAAAACATGTTAAAAACTATTTATAAGAATACACTTCATTCCCCAATTGATAAATGTTTAAAGGATATGAACAGATAATTCTCAGATGATGAAATTAAAACCATCTACATTTATATAAAAATGCTCAAAATCACTATTGATTAGAGAAATGCAAATTAAACAACTCCGAGATACTACCTCACACCTCTCAGACTGACTAAGATGACAGGAAAAGATAATGGCAAATATTGGAGGGGATATGGAAAAACTGGGACATAAATACATTGTTGGTAGAATTGTGAAATGATCTAACCATTCTGGAGAACAATTTGGAATTATGCCCAAAGGGCTATCCAATTATGCATATCCTTTGACCCAGAAGTACCACTACTGGGTCTGTATCCTAAGGAAATTATAAAGAAGCCATATGTGCAAAAATGTTTATAGCATCTATTTTTGTGGGGTGGAAAAGAATTGGAAAATGATGCCCATGAACTGGGGAATGGCTGAATAAGTTAAAATATATGGAAGTAATGGAATAAAATCAGCTTGAAAAAGCTGATTTTAGAAAGGCCTGGAAAGATTTACACAAACTAATGCTTGGGGGGGAAGAAGCAGAACCAGGAATGCATTGTACACAGTAACAGCAAGATTGTTTCATGATCAACTTTGAAAGACTTGGTTCTTCTCAGTAGTTCAGTGATCCAAGGCAATTCCACTAAACTTTGGATAGAAAGTGCCATCTGCCTCCAAAAAGAGAATTGTGGAGATTGAGAGTAAATCAATACATGCTATGTTAACTTTTTTTCTGTTTTTTTCTTTGCCATGGGTTTTCCCTTTGTTTTGATTTTTCTCTCCCAACATGATTCATAAAGAAATGTTTATTTAAAAAGTTAATATACATGTTAAAAATAAAATAAAATACATATATGAGTACAAAACAAGAATGACTTTAAGCAAATAAATTATTTGACTATTCTAAATACCCAAGTAATCATAAAAGACATATGAAAAAAGACATTAACTGTAACCAGAAAAAGAACTGATAAATAGGTGTATGTATAGAATAATTTTACACATGTAATATTCCTATTTGTTTCTAATGCTAACCATCTCTAGGGCAGGGGGAAGGGAAGGAAAAAAAAAGAAATTTACATGTTAATTTTGTTGTATATTTGAAAGGAATAGCAAGTTGTACATAGAGGATTTACAGTTTCATGTGCAGTCATCTTTATTATTGCTCTATCTTATAGGAATGTTTGTTTTATTCCATAAATTAAAAATAAAATTTAAAAAATATATGTGTATATAGATGTGTGTGTTTGTGTATGTGTATATAAATGTGCATATGCATATATGCATACAAATATACACACATTTATATTTCGTGATCATCAGATGTAGGGATAACAGAAATTTGGGACTCAATAACCTGTATTATAGTCATGAGAAAAAAGGGTCTTGGCAGAATAGAGCTGGGCTCAGAAAACTTTGGCCTGAAAGTCAAAACTCACATATGTCTCTTTTTTTGCAAGGTGAAGTAAGACTAGTTTTAACATTTTAAAATAACTTTATTTCACTTTTTTAAAGGTAAAAGCCATTTTTAATTGCTGGGCCACACTAAAACAGGTGACAGATAAAATTGGCTTATAGTTTGCTTATGCCTGGACTAGAACATTTTACTCAATCTGATAAGATAAAATCCAATACATTTTTATACTAAAGTTCAAAAATTTAACTTCATTTCTGTGTGTTATACTAAGGTGATTAGTAAACTGAAGTAAATTCAGAAGAAGATAACAAAATAATGAAGAGCTTTGAGTTTATATTATAAAAAAGTTAGTTATTTTTAGCTTGAAGAGAAGAATCAGTGGGGACTTGATATCAGATTTCAAATTATTTATTTAGATAGAGATCTGTTTTGTTTGTTTGTTTGGTTGGTTAGCCAAATGAAAGAATGAAGATGACTAGGAAATATTTCCAATATTGATCAATGTAAGATCCATGAGAGAAAAAAATTTCTAACAATTAGAATTCTTCAAAAGTGGAATGAGATGCCCAGGAAAGGTGGGAGTTCCCTATTACTGAGTTCTTTAAGCAAAGGCCAAAAGATCACTAATTAATTTTATGTGTTATGATAGAAAATTCTTTGGGAAAGAACCCAGTATGGGTTAGACTAGATAACTACTTCAGATCTTTCCTAAATTCTAAAATTTTGTGATGCTGTGATTTCTGCCTCACTCATTTCCCCCTCACTCCCATCCTCCCACAATCCTTTTCCAAATGCTTTTATGTGCTCTCCTCTTCTATTAGAATTTAAGATCATGGAGAGCAAGGGCTGTCATTGTTTTTGCTTATATCTGTGCCCCTGCTTCCTGGCATAGTGCCTAACACATAGTAATTGCCTACATATTGCCTCTTCTAATAGACTAGGAGTTTAAGTTCCTTCTGTTATTGCTCTATTCATAATTAATAACTTCTTTCCATGATAATTGCAACTTCAAATTCAAGTTCTTCCCTTTATGGAAGAAACACCGTAAACTTCTTATAAATAATTCCTAAATAAGAATATCCAAGACCAGAGAAAAAGAAATCCCCATGATTGAGAGCAGAAAATGAGGCTTAGGATATTCCACAGACATCTAGTTTCAACGAGGGCTTGTAGGACAGTAGAATTTACCCCTTTATTCAAGATGTGTCCCCAAAGCTTGTATTTTTGGAGTAGAGAATAAAACTCTAGTCAATGGTAGTCAGTCACAGGATGTCTCCTGTATTTCACAGAATTTGTGTTCAGCTCCCTCTATAGTCTTCATCACTGTGCCACTGAGAACACAATAGTAGACAGCAGAATCTCCCATCTGGACTGAGGCTTTCTCCAGGTAGAATAAAGATTTTTCCTTAATCTTTCTGGCCCCAAATCCATTCTTGTCTTCCTCCTGGTCTTTCCCTGATGTCTCTCTCAGAAGGAGCTTCAGATTTCCTTTGGGATACTGGACATACCAAAAGAGATAAGGTGCCCCACTGGTCTGATAAGAGCAGTTCAGTGTGAGTGATGTTCCCTCAGAGAGAGTAATGGGTCCTTCTGTCTGAGTCACTGAATCTCCATAAGTGCCCCCTGAAAAACAATGAAAATCATTTATTTAATTAGAAGTTAAAGATCTTATTAAGTTGATAATATATGTTGAAAGTGATCAAAGTCATAGTTCTCACCAAAAAGTAACAGAATTCTAATCACCAAGATAGGAATAGAGATCATGGCTGGTCCAGTGGTTGGGAAGCAGATGCAGAGAAATAGCACTTCCCTCCCTGATCCTTCTCTTCCAAATTCTTTTCTACCAGCATACAGAAGGCAGACTTTATTCTCGATGTTTCTAATTTTAGGAAAATATCCTTCTTTTTGATTTTGAGATTGAATAGATAGACTCTTACTTTATCTCCCTCTCAGTCCTCAACGTTTAGAGAAAAATAAAGAAAGAAGAAAAGACAGAATTGATAAACAGACTTCCTCACACTATATTAACACGTGACTTTTCTAACTTAAGAAACATTGCCCTCTTGTGATTCAGTGCAGGAATAGGTTGGAAATTCTTTTGACTATCTGATACTGCTCAACTACCTGACCTTAATTCCAAGCAGACATTGCCACAGATATTGGGGGTGAAGACAAAGATTTCACCACTGCCCAAATTCTCTATGAACTTTGCCAGATCTTATAAAGTCTGAGATTTTGCCAGAGCATGTACTTTGGTTTCTCACATGTTATTCTGCTTTGTTAATTTAGTCATCTCTTTCTTTCTAAGCGGCCTACTGATTTTTGTTTCCTGAATTTTGTTATCTTATTATTTCCATCTTCCTCAAATTTGCTGTCACTTTCTGCCTCTCTTTTTCTTTTCCTTGAATGTCAGGCCATTGTTTCATTCTTAAACTTATTTCTACTTTATTGTTTTACACACGTCTGTGAAGGCAGAATTATACAAGTCCATATGGATTCTTTACCACAATAACTAGGAAGTCTTGTCCTACCCTCCCCTACAATGACTGAGAGGTGGACTGTGAGATATGGAAATAGAACAAAATGAAGAAGTCAAGAACTTGAAAGTGCAGAACAATGAATATTTCAAAATGAGGGAGGCAAAGGAAGGTCAGCAGAAGGACATAGTCAGTATGAATAGGAAAGGAAGAAGCTGTGTGGTAATTGGCTACTGACCTATTTAATTCCCATTCCAGTATCATTTCCCCATTTTATTTAGTTTCATTCCTTCCTTTAGAATTGTTAATTCACTTATGATATCATTTTGAAATTCTACTTGATGGTTTTGCCAAGCTATGATTTTGTTTGATATCTTGTTTGTTGATGTAGAGATATTCTCTTCGGGATTTATGTCTTGGCACTTCATGATTCCATAATATTTCTTTAATGATGAAATTTTTTATTTGTTTATTATTTTCTAGTCTAAGTTCCTGAATAAGGTTTAAAGATCTGTCTACTTCTTGAACAACTACCAGTATTATAAGCAAGTACTTATATTTGCCAGGAAATATATGTTTTGATTCAGATTACCTTGGATCCTACCACTATTTTCTCTAAGTATTGAATGATATGTTCTTCCAAGTTCCCATGGTGATTCAGGCCTGAGAGCTGCAAATTTATTACCCGTTCTTAAGCAGGTTGATCTGGGCACAGTTTGATCAACTACTATCCTAGTCTGATCTTTGTAGGTTCCCACCAGCATTTCCAGTTCTAAGTCAACTAATTTAAGCTCATTCTGTTCTTATTGTATCTAATGATAATAATATGAAATTATAGTTATTGTGGGAAGAAATAAATAAATTTCAAATTCAAATGTCCCTTCTGAACTTCTGTATTACAGTTGATGACATTATCAGTGACTTCCAGTCAATCAGGCTCAAAGTCTATTTCACTCTCAATTCCTTATTCTCTCTCACTTATTCTATCCAATTTATTGCCAAGTCCTGCTGATTCTAACTTCATAATATCTCTTGCATATGCCCTCCTCTGACATTGTCCCTGTTATATACTTTTTTATAGTCCCTTATTACCTCATGTCTGGACTATTGCAACAGTCAGCTGATTGCTCTCCTTGCTTTGTCTTTTCTCTCTCCAATCTGTCCTTTACTTTGTCATAGAGATCATTCTAAAATACAGATCTCCCTCCTATTCAATAACTTTCAGTGGCTCCCTATCATCTCTGGGATCAAATATAAAATCCTCTGTTGGGCATTCAAAACCCTTCATAACCTAACCCCCTCCTATCTCTCCAGTTTCTTACTTCCCCTTTCCTCCTTTGTGGTCTGATGATCCTGGCCTCTTTGAAGTTCTTTGCACAAGACTCTACTAATTCCAGACTACCCATTTTCTTTTCTTTCTCTTTCTTTTTTTCTTTTCTTTCTTTTTTTTCCTGAGGCAATTGGGGTTAAGTGACTTGCCCAGGGCACAGGTAGGAAGTGTTAAGTGTCTGAGGTCACATTTGAACTCAGGTCCTCCTGACTTAAGGGCTGGTGATCTATCCACTGTCCCACCTACCCTCCTCCAGACTACCTATTTTCAATGGCTGTATTTCATGCCTGCAATATTCTCCTTCCTCATCTCTACCTCTTTATGTTTCTACTTCTTATGCTTCCTTCAAATCCCAGCTAAAATTCTATCTTCTACAAAAAATCTTTCCAGATCCTCTTTATTGCCAGTGTCTTCCATCTATTAATTATCTCCAGTTTATGCTGCACATAGTTTGTTTGTACATAGTCATTTTCATCTCTCTCCCATAAGACTCTAAGTTCCTGGAAAGAAGAAAAAAATACTGTCTTTCGTTTTTCTTTTTATCCCCAGAGCTTAGCATAGTACCCAGTACCAAGCAGAGATGTTAATAAATGCTTATTGACTGAAAGAGCTATCACACCTGAGAGTAGGAACTGTCCCAGAAAGAGACTTTTCTTCTCCACTTTCCAACCACAATCACACTCAGGCTTATGAAAGTAAAGTTGAAAGCTTTCTCCAGGGATGTCCTTGTCTAGGAGGAACAGAATAAAACGCCTCTAGCTGGGCTACTTGGACTCAGAATCATTCCTGTGCCCCTCTAGGTTTGTGTTCAGCCCCGCCTACAGTCTTTGTCACTGTGTCACTCACGACACAGTAGTACACAGCAGAATCTCCTACTTGGACCGAGGTTTTCTCCAGGTGGAAGGAAGACTTTTCTGTATTCTTTTTAGTCCAGAATCCATTGTTGTCTTTCTCCTGCTCTTTTCCTGATGCCTCACTCACAAAAAGCTTCAGAGCTTCATTGGGATACTGAATATACCAGAGAAGATAAGGAGGTACACTGGTCTTATAAGAGCAGTTCAGTGTAAGTGGCGATCTCTCAAGAAGGGTGATATGTCCTTCTGTCTGGATCACTGAATCTCCATAAGTATCCCCTGAAAAACAAACACTTTAGTTACATTCACCATATAAATCATTAAATTCAATAATTAACATGAGTTTAAAGATCCAGTGAAATCAACAAGTGTCAAGGCTGCTGCTGCCATTGTTCTCACCAAAGAGTAAGAGAATCCCAATCACTGAGATGGGAGCAGAGATCATGGCTGATCCAGTGGTAAAGAAGCAGATCCCAAAGAAACTGCACTTCGTTCCTTGCAAATGGTCCTTCTCTCTCAAGTCTTTTTCTACGAGGAGAAGGCAGATTCAATGACCAGTGTTCCTAATCTTAAGTAAATTTAATTCCCCCTACTTTTTTCTTTGGTCATAAGGTTGATTTTATAATCTCTGAACTCATTCCCTATCTAGGGTCCTCACAGTTTGACCTAAAATGAAGACAGAGGAAGAATTTGTGAGTAGAAATCATCACAATAAATTGACATGTGATGTTTCTGTATTGAAAAATACTGCCCTCTTGTGGTCAAATACATAAATCAAACAAATATTATTGAGTACCTGCCCATGTCTTCAGTCTACAATAAGTTTCATTTTCAGTGGGGTAGGGCATGGATTGGGATTCAAGACAAACTCATCTCTACTTTTCCTGTTTTTCTAAGTAATATGTCAGTGTGTAATATAGGTCTGATATCTTGCAAGAATTTGCCCTCTAGCCTTTCTCTTAAGTGGTTTTCATGGATCTTTCTCAAATTAACTCTCCATCCAAATAGCTTGTGGATTATGCTTTCTGACATTTTTCTTTTTTTGTTTACTTTTTACTTTCTCTCTCTCTCTCTCTCTCTCTCTCTCTCTCTGGCAGCTAAGTGACTCAGTGGATAGAGAGCTGGACCTAGAGTCAGAAACGCTCCTCTTCCTAAGTTCAAATATGGCCTCAGATAATTACTGGCTGTAAATTCTGGGCAAGCCACTTAACTGTTTTTGCCTCAGTTTTCTCATATACAAAATGAGCTGGAGGAGGAAATGGCAAACAACTCCAATATCTTTGCCAAGAAAACCATAAATAAGATCACAAACAGTACCACATCACTGAAAAACAACAAACAAAAAAACAACAAAATGACTGAACAAGAATAATAAAAAGTCTCTCTCTTCCTCAATATGGCTCTCTATCATCTTCTGCCTTTCTGTTTTTCTGTTTTTTAGATAAATGAAGCATCAATTAATAGCTTATGATATGCCAAACACAATACTAAGAATGGGGTATATAAAAATAAGTAAACCAGATAGTCCTAGTCCTGAAGGAACTTACCTTCTAATGGAGAAGACAACACATAAAGGAGAGATGAGGAGCTGGAAATGTCTGGAGTGAATCAAATGATAAAGTATGGCTAGGACCCCTTGTGAAATGTGGTCTTTTTATAATCTCAATGTCTTGATTACTATTCAGTTCATGAAACTGGTTATATTTTCATCCTATTCTTACTCTTTTTTTCCTCTGCAAGACAAAAACAAAAAATAACCCTAAGTCCTACTGGATTCTCTAGTACAATGAATAGAAGGCTTTGGTCTGCTATGCCATATAATAATTGGTAGTATGTGAACTCTATGGGAAAGATGGAAAAGGAAGGACTTTCCAATTGCTTGTCAAGAATATTGGAAACTGCAGAAAAGGAAAAAGCAAGAGAAGGCCAAAAGAATAATGTAGTTAACATGAATGCAAAGGAAGGAAGCTGAATGGGAATAATTCAGGACCTTATCACCTTTTCTTACCTGAACTATTTATTGCAATAACTTTCTGATTGGTCTTGTCTGAAGGTTCCAGGTATTCCAATCCTTTCTTCACACAGCAACAAAGTGTTTTCCCTAAAGATTATATCTATGACTATATTACCTTCTGACTCAGTAAACTACTGGTTCCCTTCTACCTATAGGATTAAAACAAACTCCTTTGCCATTTAAATCTCTTGACAGTCTGGTTGCATACTATCTTTCTAGCCATATTAAATATCATTCCCCTTTACCCACTCCATGTTCCAGCTATATTGCCATATAAATTATATGCTGACCATTGAATATTTGCATATAACATATATTGACATGACATTTGATCTCTCTTCTCTGTGCCTTTACATACATTATTCCCCATACTTGGAATGCTCTCCCACAATTCTTTTATTTCTTAGAATCTACGGTATAGGTAGAAATGTTACAGAGATTATATAGAAATTAATGTATAGTTTCCTTCAAAAATCAACACAATGACCTTAATCTCACTAGATTTGTCTCAAAGAAGGAATATCATACATTTTTAGTTTGATATAGAAACTTCCTCAGGGAAGTAGAACTGGAAAAGGAAAAAGGAGAACAGAAGTAAAAGGGGAAAGGGATAAGAAAGAGGGAGGGGCTGAAAAAAGGGGGGAGGGGCAGATCAAGGGAGGTGACAGCAGAAGCAAAACACTGGTAAGGAGAGAAAGGAGGAAGAGAGAGAGAAAAATATAACTTGAAAAAATAGGAGGGCAGCAAAAAGTTATCAAACTGTGCATACCCTTTGATCCAGCAGTATTTTTACTGGGCTTATACCCCAAGGAGACACTAAAGAAGGGAAAGGGACCTGTATGTGCCAAAATGTTTGTGTCAGCCCTGTTTGTAGTGGCCAGAAACTGGAAAATGAATGGATGCCCTTCAATTGGAGAATGGTTAGGTAAATTGTGGTATATGAATGTTATAGAATATTATTGTTCTGTAAGAAATGACCAGCAGGATGAATACAGAGAGGCTTGGAGAGACTTACATGAACTGGTGCTAAGTGAAATGAGCAGAACCAAGAAATCATTATATACTTCAACAATGATACTGTATGAAGATGTAATCTGATGGAAGTGGGTTTCTTTGACAAAGAGACCTAATTCAGATTCAATTGATCAATGATGGACAGAAGCAGCTACACCCAAAGAAAAAACACTGGGAAATGAATGTAAACTGTTTGCATTTTTGTTTTTCTTCCCAGGTTATTTTTACCTTCTGAATCCAATTCTCCCTGTGCAACAAGAAAACTGTTTGGATCTGCACACATACATTTTATCTAGGATATACTTCGAAATATTCAACATGTATAGGACTGCTTGCCATCTAGGGGAGGGAGGAAAAAATCGGAACAGAAGTGAGTGCAAGGGGTAATGTAAAAAAATTACCCTGGCATGGGTTCTGTCAATAAAAAGTTATTATAATAAAAAAAAGAAAAGAAAAAATAGGAGGGCAGGAAATACAGAATTAGTAATTTTAACTGTGAATGTGAATGGCATGAAATCTCCAGTGAAATGGAAGCAGATAGCAGACTGGATTAAAAGCCAGAATCCTACAACATATTGTTTATAAGAAACACATTTAAAGCAAAGAAATTCATATAGAGTAAAGGTAAAAGGCTGGAGCAGAATCTATTATGCTTTAAATAAAATTTTAAAAAATCAAGGGTAGTGATCTTGATTTCAGATCAACCAGCAATAAAAAATAGATCTAATTAAAGGAGGTAAGGAAGAAAACTTACATGTTATTAAAGGCCATAGAAAATGAAGTAATATCAATACAAAACTATATGCATTAAGTGGTATAGTATGCAGATTCCTAGAGGAAAATTTCAAAGAGTTGCAAGAAGAAATAGATAGTAAAATTATACTAGTGAAGGATCTCAATATCACAGAACTAGATAAATCAAATCACTAAATAAACAAGAAAGAAGTTAAGGAGGCAAACAGAATTTTAGGAAAGTTAGGTATGATAGATCTTTGGAGAAAGTTGAATGGGGACAGAAAGTGATATACTATTTTTCTTAGTGTTATATGGAACCTATACAAAATTGACCATGTATTAGAGCATAAAATCCCCAATATCAAAGGCAGAAAGGCAGAAATAGTAAATGCATCTTTTTTAGATCATGATGCAATAAAAATTATATATAATGGAGGTTCAGGGAAAAATAGACCAAAAATTAAATGGAAGCTAAATAATCTAATCCTGAAGAATGAGTGAATGAAACAACAAATCATAGAAACAATTGATAATTTTATCCAAGAGAATGACAATAATAAAACAACATACCAAAATTCATGGGATGCAACCAAAGCATTTCTAAGGGCAAATTTTATATCTCCAAATGTCTCCTTGAATAAACTAGAGAAAGAGAACATCAATGAATTGGGCATGCAACTAGAAAAGTCAGAAAAAAGGACAAATTAAAAATTAATTAAATAATAAATTTGAAAATAGAAGGGGGAAATTAATAAAATGAATATAAGAAAACAATTGAACTAATAAATAAAATTAAGAATTGTTTTTTATGAAAACACCAACAAAACACATAAACCTTTAGTTAATTTGATTAGAAAAAAGAAAAGAAGATAAAACTGCCATTATCAAAAATGAAAAGGATTAATTTACCACCAAAGAAGAGGAAATTAAAACAATAACAAGGAATTATTTTGTCCAACTATATGTCAACAAATCTCAAAATCTAAGTGAAATGGATGAAAACTTACAAAGATATAAATTGCCCAGATTAACAGAGGAGGAAATAAATTACTTAAACAGTCCTATTTTAGAAAAATAAATTGAACAAGCTATAAATGAAGTCCCTAAGGAAAAAAATCTCCAGGGCCAGATGGATTTACAAGTGAATTCTACCAAACATTTAAAGAACAATTACAATTAATTCCAACACTATGCAAATTAGTTAGAAAAATAGGGAAAGAAGGAGTCTTATCAAATTCCTTTTATGACATACATATAGTGCTGGTACTTAAACCAAGTAGGGTGAAAACAGAAAGAAAATTATGGACCAATCTCCCTAATGAATATTGACGCAAAAATCTAAAATAAAATATTAGCAAAGAAATTACAGCAAATAATAATCAGGATAAACACCATGACCAAGCAGGATTTATATCAGGAATGAAAAGCTGGTTCATTATTAGAAAAACTGTTAGTATAATTGACTATATCAATAACCAAGCTATCAGAAATCATATGATTATTTCAATAGATGCAGAAAAAGCATTTGACAAAATCCAATATCCATTTCTATTAAAAGTACTAGAGAACATAGTAATAAATGGAATTTTCCTTAAAATAATCAGTAGTATCTATCCAAAACCATCAGCAAGCATCATATATAATGCATATAAACTAGAAGCATTCTCAGTAAGATCAGGATGAAACAAGGTTTTCCACTATCATCATTCTATTCAATATTGTATTAGAAATGTTAGCTCTAGCAATAAGAGAAGAAAAAATGATTTAAGTAGGTAATGAGGAAACAAAATTATTACACTTTGCAGATGATATAATGGTATACTTAGAGAATCCTAGAAAATCAACTAAAAGCTACTAGAAACAATGAACAACTTTAGCAAAGTTGCAAGATACAAAGTAAAACCACATAAATTATCAGCATTTCTATATGTCACCAATAAAGAGAAATTTCATTTAAAATAACTTTAGATAATATAAAATATTTGGCAATCTACCTGCCAAGACATAGCCAGGAACTATATGAACACAATTACAAAATACTTTCTACACATATTGTTATATATAAATAATTGGAAGAATAACAAGTGCTCAAGCTAATGTAGTAAAAGTATAATGTAATAAAAATGACAATCCTACCTATACTAACCATTTATTCTGTTCTGTATCAACCAAACTGCCAAGAAGTTACTTTACAGAGCTAGAAAAAATGATAACAAATTAAGTTGGAGGAACAAAAGGGCTAGAATTTCAAGGGAATTAAAGAAAAAAAAATGGAAATAAAGGTGGCCTAGGTGTACCAAACTTACTATATTATAAAGCAGCAGTCATCAAAACCATTTGGAACTGGCCAAGAAATAGAGTGTTGGATCAATAAAACAGGTTAGGCTTATAAGACACAAGAATAAATGACTATAGTAATCTAGTGTTTAATAAACCCAAAACTCCAGTTTCTGGGATAAGAACTCACTATTTGACAAAAATTCCTGGGAAAATTGAAAAATAGGATGGGAGAAACTAAGCATTGACCAACACCTAACACCCTATACCAAAATAAGGTTGAAATGAGTTCATGATTTAGGCATAAAGAATGATTAATTCTAAGCAAATTAGAACCAAGAACAGTCTACCTCTCAAATCTATGGATAAGGAAGGAATTTGTGTCCAAAGAAAAATGAGCACAGTATGAAATGCAAAATGGATAACTTTGATTATATTAAATTTAAAAAGTTTTATACAAACAAAACCAATGAAGAGAAGATTAGAAGGGAAGCAGAAAACTGGGAAAAATTTTTATATCCAAGGGTTCTGATAAAGGCCTCATTTCTAAAATATATAGAGAATTGACTCAAATTTATAAGAAAACAATTAATTTTTCAATTTCCAAAAAAAATTCCAATTTTCCAATTAATAAATGGTCAAAGAATATGAAAGCACAATTTTCAAATGAAGAGAGGACTTTTGTCATAACGATGAACTATCAAGACAAGTTTTCCATTTAGCTACATTGCTATAGCATATTTTATCTATTCTTTTCTGATGTGGATGACTAAATTAATCCTTTTCTCATTGTCATAGATTTCTCCTGGGAAGCTTTGTAGTCTCCCAAAGCTTTATACAATTAACACAATGTCATCTATAAACAAGCACATTTGCAGAACTTTGCTATCTATCGGGAATCCTCTGGTTCAGATTCTATATGTGACATCTCCCATGATACAGGCAAATATCTTAGTTAAGTATACATTTCCCCATTTGGTACCTTGTTTGATGTCACTTCTCAGTGAAAAACCAAACAAAGCCATCTCTATAGTTATACATGTGATAGAATCATTTATGATTTTAATATATTCATACGGGAAACCTCAAAGATGTCAAAGCTTCATTTTGCTCTGCCAAGTCAAATCATTTGTTTAAAAACCAATAAAAACAGACACAGCAGGGTCTCATATTTTTCCTAGTTCTCAGTCAATTTTGTAACTGGATAGACTTAGATCACTATATAAAATTATGTTCAAAAGGTATTCTACTGCCTCCTCATGTTATTAATGAGGATATCTTCAATACATTCATAGACTATTTTCATAAAATATTTATTGAGATGAAGAAATAAATCATTTGGTTTTTGCTTGTATTTTCTCAGTTGCCATTAATAAACAGGAATACTAATATAATAAATAAACAAATTACAAATACTTTTCACAACATTTTATATTATTTCAGATTTTTCTCCTCTTTAAGATGACTTGAAAGTGATCCCTGAGAAATTTTTAATTTGGATTACTTCCAGAACAGCTTTCTTGTCCAAAAATGTCCAAATTCTTCTTTGTTTCCTTGTTTAAGACAATAGGACTTAGAGCTGAAAGGGACTTTAGAAATCATACAGGCCAATTGTCCTTATTCCATAGATGGGGATATTGAAACCAAGAGGGATTTAGATAACTTGCCCAGAGAATAAAACCATAGTATGTAGCATAATTATGATCTTTTAATTTCTAGGAAGCTAAATGGTATATTGGATAGAGCATAGAACTTTAAGAATTAAAAAGATGTGAAATAAAATTCTCTTTCAGACTCTATTGAACTGTTTGATTATAAGCAAGTTATATAAAGTCTTTCAACCTCAGTTTCTTCATCTTCAAAATGAGTATGGTAATAGTACTTTGCTCCTAATGTTTTCCTAAGGATCAAGTCAGAAAGCTTATGTGAAAATCAATATAAATACTTGCTATGTTCTGTCTCAAAACCCAGTGCTTTTTTGTTTTGTCTTGTTTTGTTTTGAGTGAATGCATGGCTTCATGTAGTTAAGTGTCACTGCAAATATTTTACACATTGCAAAAATATGATGGTAGAGACCACTAAGAAGATGGCGGCAGAGTGAGAGGTGACAATAAAATTGAACTTGTCAATATCCTCCTCAGAAAGAATTTAAAATGTCCCCAGAAGTAAACAGAAGCTTACAAAAGATTAGTTTTTAGGGGAAAAAACACTCCAAGAAAAATATGAACAAAAGAATTTTCCATATAATAGAAAAATAACTATTTATTTATTGATTGCTGGTGCAATTGGGCTTATGTGACTTCCCCAGGGTCACACAGCTAGGAAGTGTTAAGTGTCTGAGGCCAGATTTGGACTCAGGTCCTCCTGAATTCAGGGCTGGTGCTCTAACCACTGCACCACCTAGATGCCCCCATTTTTTTTTCTTTTTTGCTGAGGCAATTGGAGTTAAGTGACTTGCCCAGGCTCACACAGCTAGGAAGTATTAAATGTCTGAGGCCATTATCCACTGCACCATCTAGCTGCCCTGAAAAATAGCAATTTAAATGAATGAGACAGCAAGATTAGGAAAAATATATAGGAAAAATAATTTTACATTAGTTTGACTAATTTTTTTGAGGATAAAGCAAACAGTAAGTCAGATTTGTGCCTATAAAACAAATAAGAATATAGAATTTGAGTTTCCATTATAAAGATGTCTTACAATTAATCAGTATTTTATAAATGTGATTTAGTCACTATTTCAATGTCACAGGAGAATAGCAAAACAACAACGCTATTTGGAACCACTGGTTACAGTGTGCCTGGGGTTGACCTCTCTGGTTTTATTTCACATAATTTCGAAGAAGCAGGACTTGAACCAAAAGCTATACTGACTCTAAGGCTGATTCACTCTCCTCTATGTCATGCTGCCTCTTAGATCTCGAAAGGGTCTTAAAATGAGTCTGAAAAATGTCAGAAGCAGGTAAGGTAATAGGGAGCATTGAGAAGTTTTGAGTGAAGCAATACCATAGTCTGATCTGGAATCTAGAAGAGATATGAGATCAAAAAACTGAAGTGTAGGGCTATTGACTCAAAGTCATATGATGATCTTTGGATGCTGGGAATAGATCCTCCTATGCTCTGGTAAGCCCCACAATAGTATTCTATATTGAGTCTGAAGTAAAAGTTTCAGGGACAAAAAAACTTCTCAGACATTTCCCTGGGAGCTTCTCTGATTTCTGCCCACCTGCTACTAGGCTAAACCTCTTAGACAAGTACTCAGTCCCCTATAGAAGCCCTTCTGGTAGACATGATGGCCAAAGCCCCAGCTACAGAATTTGTAGTTATAATAACTTTGAACAGCAGCTACCTGAGGACCACTGTGTACTAGCTACACAGAAATCCGTAGCTGAGTCTTGAGTCTGGATTGCTGTAATATGGAGGGAGCTGTTATGAGCTTGAGTGTTGAGTGTTTCCATAAATTTCCCTTCTATCTTCATAGACATTCTATCTTCATCTGACAGCAATGCAGCCAGCAACTCCAGGCTTTTGCCCCAATACAGCTTATCCCAAAGAAAGTAAATGGAAACTCTGTTGGAATAATTGTAGGAGATGGTCACATTTTCCCCTCTTGAATGGTCATGAACCAAGGGTTCCATTTCACTTTCACTTGGCTACTCACCCCTAATCAGAAAGACAATGAAAAATGTAGTAGATTATGTCAATGAAAAACTTTTTTTTTTTCTTTTCAGTATCCAGAAGGAACTCACAGGCAGTGTCTGTGTTTCTCTGGCTCAGTCTTTAGGAAAAATGTCCCTTGGAATTCCTTTTTCCCAATTATAGGAATTCCTTTTTCCAAACTATAGGAATACCAAACTTACAGCTGAACTGAAGCCATAAGTCCACTAATGAGAATTCTAGGACATTATCTATTCTTTCTCCCTCCTGGGTTCCCTGAATGCAGATCTCTAGGTACAGACACAAACTAGATTTCCTCAAGCATAGGAAATCATTCTCTCTGGATGTTTCTGCTTAGTGAGGTTTCTCAGTCAGGTTCACAGTCAGTCATTAGTACTGCATAAACAAAAAAATCATTATTTCCCTCCCATTCATTGATTTAAAACCATTATTTTCAGAAAAGAGGATTGTGAAAATGGAAACATTGCCCCCTTTTGGCAAACCAGACTGAAAAAATACATCGTGCTTCAAAATAGAATTCTCCCTTATTTTTCATTACTTTTTGGTTTTTAAATTTGTAAGCAAATAATAATAGAATGTGGAACTAGCATGCAGAACCATACTTTAAGTGCTGAATGTAAAGTTATTGTAATATACATGTTCAAATTCAACGTCTGACAATTATTAGTTGTTCAACCAGAGGTGAGTCATTTACTCTCTCTTATGCTTGGTTTTCTAATCTTTAAAATGAGGATAATAAATGTTATGGATTCACAGGGTTGTTTGAGTCCCAAGAGAAATAATGCATGTTAACAGTTTGAAAAGCTTAAAGAAACATTTTTGTTGTTATTGTTCAATCACATTGGACTCTTTATGATGCCATTTAGGGTTTTAAGATACCAGAATGGTTTGCCATTTCCTTCTCCAGCTCTTTTTTTCAAATGAGAAAACTGAGGGAAAATAGGGTTAAGGGACTTATCCAGGGTTATACAGCTAGTAAGTGTCTGATTTGAATTCAGGTCCTCCCAAATTCAGACCTTATATTCTATCCAATCTACCACCCAACTGCCATAAAAAGTCATAGAGATGTCATTTTTTCCTGTGGTACATGAAAGAAAGGGGCTATTTTTGGTCCCAATTTCATAGTTTCAGTGTCAAGTATAGTGCGTTGTGCACATGTGAAGAATTTATGATTTCTTCAGCATAAAACCTTCACAAGTGAAGTCTTCCTCTACCAATACATTTGCAACCCATTTCTAACTGAATTAATAAGTCCTAGGGGATTGTCTGATATATGTGGGTGATTAAGTGACTTATCTTGGGTAGTAAAACTAGAAAGTATCAGAGGCATCATTTGAAACTAGTTCTTCCTAACTCCAACCCCAGCATTCTACCTACCATGTTATACTGCTTCTTGGGCCTAATACATAGTAGATATTTAATGTGTTTCTTGTATTTAATTATTTAATTGGATAGATAATGATAGGCCTAATCATTTTTAAGCTTCTTAGTAATTATGCAAAAACAAGAGGAAATTCAGTAAATTAAAATCCAGTTTTAATTACTATCACATTTGCAAACATTTCTAAGGTTAAGTGGGAAACTAACGTGAAAAGGGACATTTCACCACCAAGTGTAGTCATGTGCAGAAATTGGGCTAAAAAGATGCATTTCAGGCAAATCAACTAGCAATAGAAAAAATGGGTAGAGCTGAGGAGAAAATTTCAAGGTTCCAAAATAGTGAAGAGGCAGAAAGCTTTAAGTCTTAAGATAAACAGCTTAGATTATCAGAAAAGGGAAAAAAATACCATAGAGGTAGAGCACAAGGAGTGGTGATTTTTTAATGCTCATGATCACCAAGTCTGAAGATAGGAATCCCAGAGATGGACAAAAGTTATGTAAGGATAGGTGTCAACCACTTGTTCTGGGACCTGGTTTTTTGCATTTGGAGTTGAGGGTTAGGAAAATAGATTCTGCATGTTTTAGGTATCAAATAGGCTGCCATTTCCATCCACTATCTATGATTAGAACTGAGCAAAAGTCAAAGTCAAAAATTGGCAGAAGGCAGTCTCATCAGAAAGCAAAAGAGAGTAAAGAATAGGTCTGGATCCCTGTACTTGATACACAGGTTCAAAATTGCTGCATAAGACCTTGAAGAAAGAAATATTTCAACAGGTGGTGATATGGAGGCAGTGTGTTCTAGGTATGAAGAATATATATATATACACATACATATATATGTATATAGATAGATAGATAGATAGACAAAAGACAAGATAATAAATTACATGGTCTGCCTACAATTTAAAAAATAAGGAGAAGGAAGGTAAGTTGGAATGAGATTTTGGAGAATCTTGAATATCAGATTCAGAAATTTATATTTTATTCAACAAGCAGTGGGGCCTCACTAAAGTAAGTGTATAAAAAGAACTATGAACAAGGGACATTATTCTAGCAATAGTGTGAAAGTTAGATTTGGGAGTGGAAGACTGAAGAGAGGGAGGCCATTTATAAGGTTATTATAGCTCAGGAAAAGATAATGAGGGTCTAGCTGTGGTAATGTGTCCCAAGATTTCAAGCAATATATATTAAGCTTAACATTAAGTTAATATTTCTTCTATATTTTTATTAAATAAATATCTTAACATATTTTAATTAAGTAATATTTAAACCATGTTTTGCTCATACAAAAAAACATTCAAGATGTAGACGTGTTTCACTGTCAACCACTAAATCTGTGATCATATGAATAGGAATTTATTTGATGTCTATGGGGCAGCTAAGTGGTAAAGCAGATAAAATGCCAGGCTGGAGTCGGGAAGACTCATTTGTGAGTTCAAATACAGCCTCAGACAGTTACTAGTTATGTGACCCTGGGCAATTCATTTAAGTCTGTTTACATCAGTTTCCTCATTTGTAAAATGAGCTGGGGAAGGAAATAACAAACCACTCATATTTTTGCCAAGAAAACCCCAAGTGACGTCACAAAGAGTCAGGCAGAACTAAAATGAATAAACAACAAAAAATCCTATCTATGAGACATTCTTCCTTTGGATACCTCTTGTTAGAATGTTTTTCTTTGCATTGAAAATACAGTTAACCTTTTATCCCATTCTTCCTAGTTCTACCCTCCAGGGTAGAATTAGTATAATTCCTCTTGCACATAAAAGTCCTTCCAATATTTGAATGCAACTACATATTTCTCCACAAGTCTTCTAGTTAAACATCCAGAGCTCTTTCAAGTGATCTTTATATGACATAGTCCTCAGTCAATGCATCATCTGGTCACCTGCCTTTAGACATACTCAGGTTTATCTTAAAATATGGTGCCCAGAACTCAAAACAGAAGTCCAAGAAAGGTTTGCCTAGGGCAAATTGCAAAGAGATGATCAAAATGTTCATTCAGGATTTGTTTCTCTCCTGAGGCAACTTAAATACTCATTATTTGCTCCATATTACACTGTTATCTCATTGAAGTTAAAATAGTTTAAATCCAAATCTTCTTCATAAAATGCTTTTTTTCACATCATTTCCCCCAGTCTATTGATTTTTTAAAAAACAAAATATTATACTTCATATTTATACAGATTCTATGTCATCTATTTCTAACATGTTGAAATATTTTTGCATGTTGAATCTATTATACAACATGCCGGTTATCCTTCCTATATTTTTGTATCATCACTAAATTTGATAAGTATTGTCTTAGGTCTTGGGGATGACCACAAGAAAAACAATTGTGCACCTGAGACTATAGGGGGACACAGTTGCTAATATCTATTAGTTATCACATTGCCATTTAGGATGCAACCTTGGCACTGGTATTAGAAGGCATGGAAATAGAAATTGGCCCCTGGGTATGTGAAGTTGCTGTGTGAAGGAAGGGACCTATTCTAGTAATTATTCATGAAATCTGACTCAGGGAGAGAAAATGTGAGAGAATGTCTTGAAACAGAACTGCTATGATTATATCAAAGTCAGTGCTTGTAACTAGAGAACTATTAATGGAGCTGTGATTTAATACAACTATTTTGGAAAGTAACTTGGAACTATGCTAAAAAATGAATAAATATATTTTGATCCACAGATGATGCACTGTTATGCATTTACCTCAAGGAGGTCAGAAACAAAAAATCCTTTATTGATCAAATTCTCATAGCAGCACCTGTGGTAATAGTAAAGAACTAGAAACAAAGTAGATGCCCAGGAACTAGAAGATGGCTAGACAAAGTATGGTACCCAAAGATAACGGAATATTACTGCTTCCCATATGAAATGACAAACACAGAGAAGCATAGAAAGATTTACAGTGGGCAAAATAGGCAGAACCATGTTATTGCACAAGAGAACTTATAATTATGCAAATGGAGACAACGGCGACAAGAATAACATTGAACACTGTAATTTTAATGACCAAGTTTGGCCCCAAAAGAGAGATGAGAAAATGCATTTGCCTTTATTCTTTGCAGAGGTAGAGGATTATGAGTTTTGAGGATTACATATGTCATCATGCTTGGCTAGAGTGATGGATAGATTTATATAAAGCTTTCCCCCTAGCTTTCTTTTCTATTCTTTCTTGCAAGAGGTGATTTACTGTATAGTGGAGCATGAAGGTGCATTCAGAAATGAACACAGCTATATTACAATATTTCTCTTTTCCAAAAGAACAGATAATATATGAAAATGCTACAGTATTGTTTATCAACAACATATACTCACGGGAAGAAGTCCATGTATATAACTGAAGGAGGGAAACATAATTAGAAGAGGTTCATTGGAGAGAGAAATAGAATATTGTGGTAGGAGTATCCTGAAGACTATTATGAAGACTATTTTTATATTTCCTTCTGGAATATCTAACAGAATTGTTGAAAGTAAATCTCTCATGGACATATACTTCTTTTGTATATGTTATGAGTCTTGTGAACTTGAGATCTTTTAACTTGTCAATGCTTCATCTTGGCAAATCATACATAACAGTTCATACTCTCAAAGGTCCTTCTGTAAAAAGAGGAGTGAAAATTCATTGAGCATACAAAAAATAAAAATATAGGTCAATCATTTTTGAGAAACTTTAATAAAAACTAAACATGCAAACAATTGTTTTTTTTTTTAAATAAAAATCCTTTTAGTCAGATAACCTAATTTGCATGAGGAAATTATCTTTAATGGTTTGTAACAATAACTCATACTATATTAAATGTTCAATGGAATGGAGCAGAGCTAAAGTACATAAGAGAGAGAGTCCAGACATGCATAGAAGATTGTGGAATGAAGTGAAAGTTGCAAATTCCTGGTTATGTACCTCTGAAAAGACAGATAATAGCAATAAAGAAACTATTATTCTGATTTTTCACAAATTTCCATACATTCACATGTGTTTTTCCTACATTCATACAAATTATTAGCACATTAAATATTCTATCTGCCTTGTTCCATTTATTTTATGTCATACAAAGTTATAAGAAAACAAATATAACTTTTTTTTTTAAGTTGGTTACATTATCTGCAGCCAGAGGGGACTGTGGGGATTGAGTATGGATCACAATATAGTATTTTTACTTTTTTGTTGTTGTTTGCTTGAATTTTGTTTTCTTTCTCATTTTTCCTTTTAGATCTGATTTTTCTTATACAGCATGATAATTGTGGAAATATGTATAAAAGAATTTCACATTTAACAAATATTCGATTACTTGCTTTCTAGGGGAGAAAGTAGGGAGAAGGAAGGGAGAAAAAATTGGGAATACAAGATTTTGCAAGGCTGAATGTTGAAAACTATCTATGCATATGTTTTGAAAATGAAAAATCTTTTAAAAATAAAATAAAGATGTATGAAAAAAGTTGGTTACATTATAAATATATTTAAAGTCCAAATCCTTTATTGTCTCTTTCAAAGTCTTGTCTCCTTCACTTGGGGCTTGGCTAGTTTTTCTGTAGGCCTTCTCTCTTGGTTCGAAAAGTTTGAGCTCCCGCCTGCCTTCTCTGCCCTCTGAATCTCCCCGAATCCAAGGCTTTGTGCTTGAGCCTCCAGCCTCCACAAGGTGGATGATATATAAAATAAATCCCCATAAATCCTCAGCATGTTTATACATCACCAACAAAATCCAACAGCAAGAGATACAAAGAGAAATTCCATTCAGAATAACTGTCGACAGCATAAAATATTTGGGAATCTATCTACCAAAGGAAAGTCAGGAATTATATGAGCTAAATTACAAAAAACTTTCCACACAAATAAAGTCAGACTTAAACAACTGGAAAAATATCAAGTGCTCCTGGATAGGTCGAGCAAATATAATAAAGATGACAATATTCCTTAAACTAATCTATCTATTTAGTGCTATACCAATCAGACTTCCAAGAAAATATTTTAATGATCTAGAAAAAATAACAACAATATTCATATGGAATAATAAAAGGTCAAGAATCTCAAAAGAATTAATGAAAAAAATATCAAATGAAGGTGGCCTAGCTGTACCTGATCTAAAACTATACTATAAAGCAGCAGTCACCAAAACCATTTGGTATTGGCTAAGAAATAGATTAGTTGATCAGTGGAACAGGTTAGGTTCACAAGACAGAATAATCAACTATAGCAATTTAGTGTTTGACAAACCCAAAGATCCTCACTTTTGGGATAAGAATTCATTATTTGACAAAAACTGCTGGGATAACTGGAAATTAGTATGGCAGAAATTAGGCATGGACCCACACTTAACACCGTATACCAAGATAAGATCAAAATGGGTCCATGATTTAGACATAAAGAACGAGATTATAAACAAATTGGAGGGACATAGGATAGTTTATCTCTCAGACTTGTGGAAGAGGAAGAAATTTGTGACTAAAGACGAACTAGAGACCATTATTGATTACAAAATAGAAAATTTTGATTACATCAAATTAAAAAGCTTCTGTACAAACAAAACTAATGTAAACAAGATTAGAAGGGAAGCAACAAACTGGGAAAACATCTTCACAGTTAAAGGTTCTGATAAAGGCCTCATTTCCAAAATATATAGAGAGCTGACTCTAATTTATAAGAAACCAAGCCATTCTCCAATTGATAAATGGTCAAAGGATATGAACAGACAATTTTCAGATGATGAAATTGAAATCATTACCACTCATATGAAAGTGTTCCAAATCATTATTAATCAGAGAAATGCAAATTAAGACAACTCTGAGATACCACTACACACCTGTCAGATTGGCTAAGATGACAGGAAAAAATAATGATGAGTGTTGGAGGGGATGTGGGAAAACTGGGACACTGATACATTGTTGGTGGAGTTGTGAACGAATCCAACCATTCTGGAGAGCAATCTGGAATTATGCCCAAAAAGTTATCAAACTGTGCATACCCTTTGATCCAGCAGTGTTTCTACTGGGTTTATACCCCAAGGAGATACTAAAGAAGGGAAAGGGACCAGTATGTGCCAAAATGTTTGTGGCAGCCCTGTTTGTAGTGGCTAGAAGCTGGAAACTGAGTGGATGCCCATCAATTGGAGAATGGTTGGGTAAATTGTGGTATATGAATGTTATGGAATATTATTGTTCTGTAAGAAATGACCAGCAGGATGAATACAGAGAGGCTTGGAGGGAATTACGTGAACTGATGCTAAGTGAAATGAGCAGGACCAAGAGATCATTATATACGTCAACAACGATACTGTATGAAGATGTAATCTGATGGAAGTGGATTTCTTTGACAAAGAGACCTAATTCAGTTTCAATTGATCAATGATGGACAGAAGCAGCTACACCCAAAGAAAAAAACACTGGGAAATGAATGTAAACTGTTTGCATTTTTGTTTTTCTTCCCGGGTTATTTTTACCTTCTGAATCCAATTCTCCCTGTGCAACAAGAAAACTGTTTGGATCTGCACACATACATTGTATCTAGGATATACTAGCTCACATTCAACATATATAGGACTGCTTGCCATCTAGGGGAGGGGGTGAAGGGTGGGAGGGAAAAATCGGAACAAAAGTGAGTGCAAGGGATAATGTTGTAAAAAAAATTACCCTGGCATGGATTCTGTCAATAAAAAGTTACTATAAAAAAAAAAACCCAAAGGTGGACGATGGAATGAATCTATCTCAGCCTCAGAGAGCTTCTAGTGTGCTTGTCCTTCCTGGCCCTGAGAGCTTCTCCCTTTATGCCCCATATTGAGTACAAACCAATCATTATTTCACTAGGAAACCATTATTTGTTGTAGGACTAAATCAATGCTAAACTAGATTTAACCACTGTCTCCTCAATTCCACTTAGTACCTTGTTTCAAATTTTGACCCATAACATCTCCTTGTAGGATTAAATCAATCATACTGAACCAGGCTAAATTAAATAACTATTTCTCTATCAATTCCACTGATTTAGCACCTTGTAAGAATCCTTTGTTTTAAGTTCAGAGTTCTGGCCCATAACAAAAAGTATTGAAGAAAAGTGGGTAATTGACAGGTATCAAAGATTGTACAGAGGTCAAGAAGCATAAGGATCAAGTAGGGTTCATTAAATATAGTGATTAAAGATTTAGAGAAAGTAATTCCTATTGAATGAAAAGAGTGAAAGGAGAGAAAGTATAGAAATTGATTGAAGATGATTGTCTCAAGTAATTAAACCACAAAAAAATGGATAGATAGATAGATGTTGAAGAATAGAAGGCTGGATGAAAGATAAAAAGTTACTTTGGTAAATAAAATAATGAATGGCTTAGGAAAGTGTAAAAATATTGCTTTGCTGCATTGGGTTCTCAGTTGAGATTATAGAACATAAATTTGTAGAGGATACTGTCTGGTTTGTGGGTTTTCTACAGCTCTATTCAATAGTATATGAAAAAGAGTGAAGACAGCAGATGGTGGGAGTAATCTAAAACTGAGACTTGGCAATGCATGAATGAAAATAGGATGGACACAGATGAGAAACTCAAGGGTAGAGGATAGTGTAGAGTTATACTGGTTCACCAGGGAATCAAGTTATTGAAGGGAAGAAGCCAGTAGCCAGTGAAGGATAATGGTCTGGAAAAGAACTGAGGGACAGAGGGATTGGTGCTGATAATAAGAATAAAGAGTTTATAAATAAATAGAGAATAAATAAATAAGATAGATAAATAAATAGACAATTAAAATAGTAAACCTTTCATAGGGCACTGGGAAATATAGATGACTAAAAGATTATGATAAAAGAAAGGAATTTCTGAGTACATGAACATATAGATGTAATTCTTATAGATAGTTATAAAAGAAGAGCATAATCATCTCTGTGTGTAGCTGAGGGGAAGGATATGGAAAAGTAGGTCATGGGAAATGAATAAATTAAGGAATCATCAAGGTTAAGTTGCAGGCTGTTTGAGGGCACATTAGTATTCATGTTAAAGTCCTCCAGAATGAGGACATCTAGTAGAGAACATCTGTCCAATTCTCTCATTTTGCATATAAAAAATCTTAAGATAAGAAGGGTTTAAATGATTTGCCTATGGTCACATGCATAGCAAGTAGCAGAATTTGAAGCCTCCAAATCCAAGATTCTTTCCACTATTCCATATTCTCCCTATATTTCTTCCCTACAAGGCATATCCTTTTGAAAAGCAGTTTACTTTTATCACAGGTGTGCCCATAGCATGTAATACAGAAGGAGTTCCATTTGAATGGTTTATGTAGAGGCATCAGGTGTTTGAAGAGCACTGTGTCAGAGGCACAAAAGTATCTGGCTGAGTCTCTGGGTTGAGTCTCTGTGATGAGCAGAGAGCTGTGTTGCTTTTTTTCATCAAACTGAGCAGTTAATTTCCCCTGATTCTTCACTTCTTTCCCCTTAACTAACTTCATCAATAAGATAAGACCTTTCCCAGGATCCTGTCTATACCAGAATAGTGTGGCCAAAGTGGTCGAGGTACTGCAGTTCATGATGAAATCTTTTCCTTCCTGGATGCTCATAGACTGAGGACTCTGATTCAGCTGTTGAGTGCTCACCCCTATTAAGAAAAAAAAAATAATGGAAATACAAAGTGTTATTTTTACAAATGCTGAATAATTAATTCTATCTTTCTTTGCCACTATGTATGCTGAGCCTCCCTCATCAACATCGATATTGCCCAATATTTTCCAAGCTCCTAGAGATTCCCAGGTGACATAACAAAAATACTTATAGACCACACATTTACTATAATTCAAATATCTCACTTTCCTTTAGAACTATTATTTTCTTAAATGCTTTCATTTGAGTCTCACTATTCCTCCATGTATTATTATACCCATTTTACAGAGGGAACAAACAAGGCATAGAAATATTAAGTGTGTTGACCAAGATTAAAGAATACTTTGGTGATGGAATCAAGAATCCCAATTTTTTCCATTAAATCACACCTTGTGGCTGAATGAGGATATCTACCCAGACTCACAGGCCAGCTGTCGCCATAGAACGACTAACAATGTTCCCAATAGCATCTTCATTGGTTGACCTTGTATCAGTGATAGGTGTAACTGGAAGGCTTCTGTCACTAAAGAGTGTCACCTTCGCTATTTTCTGTTAGAATGGGTTGTGTCCAAGGCCAATCAGAAGCCAGATCTGTTTTCTTCGAGTCTATGAAAGCTGTGGTAAACATAAAAAGCATCTTGTTACAAACACTGCACTCTAGTGTCCAGATGTAGAAATGCTTGCGTCATTCTTTTTGCCTTTTCTTAGCTCCAACCTTCCCCCCAGATCTATTATTTAAGGGTCAAAAATCAATCAACAAGCATTTATAGATACATTCTACTTGTGAGATCCTGTGCGATACACCAGAGAAACAAAAAAAAAAGCAGAGGGGATGTTAGAGCCTAAAAATCTTAACCAAGGATGCATATATTGCCTTTTGGGCAATCAGTGGTTTGGTAATAGCAAGTGCCAATTGTTTTAGTACTTGAGATTGGACTTAAACAGAGCCAAGTTACTTGATTCATCAAAGACCACCTGGGCCTTTCTTATTTTAATTTTTAACTTATTTTAGGACATCGACTCCCTGCTAACTATTGTTGTTGGGAGAAAGGAGAGGGAATAATCATTTATATATTACCTACTACATGCTAAGTACTAAACAAAATGCTTTACAAATACTACTTTATTTGATTTTTGCAACTACCCTGTGAGACAAGTAAGTGCTAGTATTATCCTCATTTTACAATTGACTAAATTAAAGTAAAGAGTGCATAAGTGACTTCTTAGGAAGTGTCTGAGGAAAGACTTGAACTCAGATCTTTCGGACTCCAAGCCCCGAGCACTCTGTCCACTGAGCCACCCGCGTGTCTCATATGGAGGTATCTTGCTGCACCATTTCTAGTACAGTCTTCATTCTCTTTGACAGAACACAGAGTGACACCCTGGGTAGGGACTTAAGCTAAACCTCCACATAGTTATCACACAGAAAGGACACGTTGAACCTGGGTGTAACAGAGCGATGCTGCACTAGGGTGGACATTCTAATGTTAAAAGTTTTTTAAAGTCCATTTTTTAAAAGTTTACATTAAAATCACTTGATAAAAGTGACATGCTTAAACTGGAGAAGAGACGATATCATGGAAACAACGTAATAACCCTCAAATATTTGCATAATTGTCACAAGGAGGAGAACTCAGACTCATTCTGCTTGACTCCCAAGGGGGAAATTAGGAGCAACAGATTAAGCATGCAGAAGGATAGATTTAGGTTTCATGTAAGGAAAATTTCCATAATGATTAGAACAATCCTTGAGTGTAATGGGCTGCATCAAAAAGCAGTGAGTAACCCCTTATTAGGAGTCTACGATTAGAGACTGAATTGTAAAAGGGATTCTTTGTTGGAGTAGATTCATCTGAGTCAGGTTCAGATTCTTGGATTCTGTGATTCTGCAATATCTCTGAATCTGAGAATCTTCAAGACTCATGCTGGCTTTTATTTTCCCAAACACCTATGATATAAACAGAACTTCTATATCTTCCATCATTAGGAATAAAGTGGAAATAAAGAATAGATGGATAATCAAAATTTATAAATGATGTTCTGGAATCAATTTTTATCCATTACTGTCTTATTCTCTCCTATTATTCTGGAGAATTGATGACATTGAATGAAACTGCTGGATTTGAGTTGTAATTCATTCCATGTTTCTCGTCTACTACTTGTAGGAATTACATGTATCAAGAAGCATTTCTTGGGGCTGTTGTGATTATCCCTAAAATCTGGATGTGAAAACATCTGGGAAGATGATTCATTTTTCTTTATTCTTCTGGCTGAGTTCTGAAACTCTCTCTCAAATTCTTTTTTCATATAATCACATTAGGGAGGTATCTTTGAACCTATTTTGAAAAGATGAGGAAGGTCAATGTAATGACTTTCCTTTTCTTAAAGTATGTAAAAAAAATAAGTTTGAAATTTTCATTGATTCATAATTGAGATGAACAATTTAAACAGTCATGGTGGTTTTATATCTGTTGTCACAGCCTCTGCACACAAACTGATATAAGACCGTTGGAAGTTCAAATTAATTCAAATGAAACCTTGAGAATGAAGGAAGGACAGTGTTATCATTCTAAATGCCCATCCCTACTCCCTCCAGTTCTTATAGAAAATACGTTATTAGATGAATACTGCACAGTATGGTGGAAAGGGAACTAGAATTGTATCAGAGAAGGTGTTTGATTTATTCATTTAAAAATGGAAAAAAATTTTGAAAGAGAATAATAGATTGGATTTCTTGCTTCTGTGCTTATTGGGTATATTACTTTAAACCAGTTACTTAACCTTTCTTAGGGTCAAAGTTTTCATCTGTAAAATAGAATGTGAATTGTTATTAGAAGTAATGGGAATGAACTATAAAAGATTTAGTTTTCTGTATGCATGTTGATTATTATGTTGATTTGTATACTATAATAAAGGACAATAAAACCATATATTTAGTAAGAAGAAAAATGATGATTTCTGAGCAAAAAGTCATGTAAAAATTATTTCTATTTAGAAAATAACAGTTTACCATAGGTGAGTGCTGGATATTTCCAATGAACATAACAAGGAATATATTCAAATGGTCAATATAGTCCATTCCTTCCAACATTAATCATTACATTAATGTACAAAGAGAATTTTCCAAGGGAAATAAGTATAACCAATTGAGTTAGCATTCTAAAATATGATCAACATTTTAAATTTGAACTCTTCATGCAAGGGGATAATAATAACTTATATTTTATAGCACCCTAGGGTTTTCAAGGCACTGTCTTCATAACAAAATATCCTTATTTTACCGAAAAATACAGCAAAAGCTAAGTCACTTGTTTGTGATGACAGAACCAATAAATGTTCTAACAGAGATTTAGAACCAAGTGTCCTCAGTCCAAGTTTAGAAGGTTTTGTTCTTGCTGATATAAGATAATATGAGATATTGTGTACTTAATGATTTCTAAATTATTGTGATATTAGCCTAAACAAAAGCACAATAAGAACATTTTTGTCATTCCTGTGATAAAATGAAAAGAATGATTCATGGGAATGGAGGCATTGTTTTGAAAGAAAAGTTTTGATTCTCAGGTTTACTGGCAATAAGGAAATAGTTAGACAATGATAGAAACTACTAAGCATTTTTTTATTTGGGAACTTCCTTGATCTCCGTGTCATCATATAATGGACAAACTAAGAAATCTTGCCTTATTTTATCAAGAATCTGTTGTGTTTAACTTATGTAAGAAACTGGGAAAATTGATTCAGAGGTCTAAAGTAACCCAGTGATCTATCTCTAGGATTGGGTTGGACCCTGGTAGGAGCTACTGTGATGGTTAAATTATCTGCCCATTGGGAAACTATGGTGAATCACATATTCTCAAGAATTCTAGTCTGCTTTTGTTGTGTAAGATATTGCATTCAGTCCAAGAAAGGAGCCTTAAGGATTATGGTCCAGGATGATGCCTAAGTGTGGGGCTTCATATTCAAACTTATAATACTGTTTAGGAACTGGGTTAAACTGTGAACATAATTTCTCCCTTCCTTCCCCAAAGAATAATGCAGTACAAGGAGAATTATGACCCTAAGGAATTGGGAAAAATGTAAAGTATGTTCTTGCTAGGTCTTATAAGTAAATATTCCTTTGTAAAAACTAATCTTCTATCAAGTTGTTAAATAGAACTGAGGTACAAATCACTGAGCTAAAGCACTAAATCACAAATCACTAAAAAAGGAAGTGACATAATCAGTGGGGGCTTGAGCCAATAATAGGAGAATGCAGAATTCCCCCAAATTTCTCAAAGGAGTATGTGTAAACTGTAACATACATGGCACTTAAGGGATGGATCAGAACATAACTGCATTTCATATGGAGGGTCACTTGGGATAAAAGTGAGTCCTTCATGTTTTCAGGAACCTGTGGAGAAATTTTCTGCTCATGACTTTAAATTTGAAACCCTAGTTTGCAAGATCTAAAGAAATTATCAAAAGAAAAATTATTAGAACAAATATACAGTTGAACTTTCTTTCTGGTGCATGTTTTTCCAATCATGTAATTTGGTTTTAATACTGACACTTGCTATATTTGTTGAATTCTATAACTTTTTATATTGAGTATAATATGAGGAAAACAGGTTTATATCACTAAAATACAACTGCTTAGTAGAAATATACATTGTTAAAGATAATGATGAATATTGGAAGGGATGTAAGAAAACTGAGACACTAATGCATTGTTGGTGGAGTTGTGAAATGATCCAACCATTCTAGAGAGCAATTTGGAATTATGTCAAAGGGGCTATAAAATAGTGCATATCCTTTGACTCAGTAGACTCTATAGCCAAAAGAGAATATAAAAAAGGGAAATAGACACATATGTGCAAAAATGTTTATAGTAGCCCTTTTTGTAGTGATTAGAAAGTGGAAATCAAGTAGATGCCCTTAATTTGGGAAATGGCTGAAAAAAATTATATGAATGTAATGGAATAATTATTATTCTGTAAGAAATGATGATGAGAAGACTTATTTCAGAAAGGTCTGAAAAGATTTACATGAACTGAGGTTGAGAGAAGTGAACAGAACTAAGAGAATATTGTACACAGTAACAAGATTATGTGATGATCAACTGTGATGGACTTGGCTTTTTTCAACAATGAGGTGATTGAGACAATTCTAATATACTGGATTATTAGATGAAAAGTGCCATTCACATCCAGAGACAACAATGGGGACTGAATGTGAATCAAAGAATAGTATTTTGTGGTGGTGAGTTTTTTTTCCTTTCTTGTATTTTTTTCCCTTTTGATCTGATATATTTTGTGTGCAGTCTGACAAATTATGGAAATATGTTCAGAAGAATTACACATGTTTAACCTATATTGGATTGCTTGCTGTGATGGGGAGAGGGAGGAGAGGGAGAAAATTTTGAAACACAAGGTTTTGCAAAGTTGAATGTTGCAAAGTTGCATATATTTGGAAAAACAAAATATTATTTAAAAAAAGAAATGTTCATTGTCCTTCTTGCAGACATAAACTGCTTACCTTATTGTGAGAGCAATATACCCTATAGTTTTCTGGGAGAAAAGTTTACTTGTGTCTAGAATCTGCAAATAGTTAACTTTCTTTGCTGCTACTCAAACTAAGCTTACGACTTTACTTGTCTCATCTGGGGAATTTGCAGTTCTATTTGAATTTTCTTTGCAATAGCAGGCCTTCATTAGGAGAACTTTGAGTACTAGTTGGAATAAAGACCTAGAGAAAATTTATTTGAACCTCTTATAAGATTACCTTTGGCACAAGGACCTTTAGAAAATTTACATGTGACCTATGTAGAAAGGGACACTTAAAACTATTGTCCAGACACCAATTAGAAAGCTTGTTGAAATGAGAGAATCAAGGCTTTCTACCCGAGGTAATGTTCTCATCTAAGAAAAGTGGATTAGTTAGTAGTTTAGCATTTATTAATTGCATACTATATGTCAGGAGTTGTGCTTGCATTGGGTGACGTCTAGGGAAACCCAGAACCTAAATCCCTGGGGGGAGGAGCTCCATAAGGTTTTCAAAGCTCAATGCAGACATATGAGATAGAAGTTCATTTTTCTTTGTCTTCATTTTAATTTTTTCTAAAAAAAAAACACCAAGAAAGGTTATCTGCTGAGTACTAAGTAAGCAGTAATCCCTTATAACATTGTGAAATGTTCTTTAGGAAATCTGCAAAACTGTGAATTTAGCAATAATTGTGATTTATGTCTCTTCATGTGGAACTATATATTATCATGTAACATTAACTATTTTGAGACTCCATTATGGATCTGGGGAAGTGAGCAAAAACACAGTATTTATGCCTCCTCAGAAGTTCCAGAGGACTGTTTTCAATTGAGAACATAGTGTTCAAAATGCACCCCTATTTATTTTCTGGACATTGTAATTCTTTTTAAATGAGGGAGGGAAGAGTGTTATGAAGATTTGAAACGTTACTTAATATGGAGCCATCCATATGGGACACAATAGAACCTTGTTCTGGGAGATAGGAGAACTAGAAGACACATGGATATTCTGATGTGGCAATTGAGAGAGGCTTCTTTCCTTTGGCTGCTTATCTGGAGCTGTCTACATCTTTAGCTTTTCCATCTTCTGCACCTGACCAAAGGCAATCTCTCTCTTTTATGTTGTTGGCTTATGGAGGTGAAGGACTCATTCACTCACATCAGTGGACACCATGAATTAAGGGATAAGGATCTGAGGGCTGTCTTCTTCCTCTCTGCCATTAGTTCACAAGGCCTAGAGACACAGTTTGGGATTGGGGTGGGTTTAATTTGTTCTTTTCAGTTCTAGTTGCAGAGAGTGAAGTCCTCAATGCAGCAATTTGAGTCATAGGCATTTTGGATAGGTATGGCAGCCATCCCAGAAGGAGGAAAGCCATTAGGAATAATGATCCTGGATTTGATCCAACTGAGGTTTTGGACTTAAACTTGGAGAGATTACTATGAAGTAGGAACTGACTTTAGCTGCAAGTTTAATCAACCTCTCCTCCTCAGAGATTAAAATGGCATAAAAAGATCATACCCTAAATTATTTTTATGTTTACTCATTATGCCTTTGAAGTCAATATTCTTTTGTAAAAATTGATAAACTATTAAATCTAGTGTAGACACAATGATAGCAAATGTATTTAAAACAATATCAATATTCTTTTTGTACAGCAAAATGTTTGGACATGTATACTTATATTGTATTTAATTTATACTTTAACATATTTAACATGTCAATCTGCCATCTGGGGAAGGGAACGGGGGGAAGGAGGGGAAAAATTTGGAACAAAAGATTTGGCAATTGTCAATGCTGTAAAATTACCCATGCATATAACTTGTAAATAAAAAAGCTATAATTAAAATATATATATATCATAGAATAGTTAAAAGAGCTAGGATATCATTTCTGGACAAAAAAAGAGTTAGGGGGTTTATAGACATTGCTATCAAAAACCTGATGACCTATTCCATGGAGAGGGATTGGACTTTTGACTGCCTCTCCCAAAAGAACACAGCCAATGGGGACTTGAGGGAATGAGAGAGACAAAAAGACCCTTACAGTTCCCTTGGAAAATGGGAGAAGTTAGGGGAGGGAGCATTGGGAGGCCAGAGAAAGCCATGTTTACACACGAGCAGTTTCACAAGTCTAATCCCTCTCCTATGGGAAAGGCCTTCAAATATTTGCCAACACTATGATCTTTTCATCTTTCCAGGAATAATACCTTTAAATCCTTTAACTACTCTTTCTATGACATGGTTTCGAATCCCCTCACCACCATGCTCTGTATTTCAATTTCTCGATGTCCCTCTCAAAATATAATTCCCAGAAGTTCAGTGACACTTTCTCAAAATTATGTTTAAAAGAAAAGTGGGGTAAATGGATAAATCTAGAACCTTGGATTTCAAAAATAGTCTATATTACAAGGGTAGGAATGGATCATTTATATCTATGTTTCTATAGTCCTTTCTCCTAGAACTTCCCAAAGTAGGAGTTTTTACAGCTACCCATTTCAGCACTCTCCTTTGTCAAATCAACAAGCATTTATTATATATTTACTATGTGTTTGGCACTATGTTAAATAATTGCTGAGAGTACTATCAGACAAATACACTATCAAGGAGCTCACATTCTAATGGGATAGAAAATATGCAAGTAAAGGTAACTTGGGTTTCAAGCCTAGATCATTTGCATAAGGCTCTCCTCACTGATGGAGAAAATGATGACTCAATAATTACATATTTAATATATTTAAGGCATATGCAAAGTAACTGGAAGCTAATCTCATTAAGAAAGCACTCACAGTGGAGGGCACTAGTGAAGTAAATACACTTTTGAGATAAAATAGCAAATGTGCCTGCCCTGATGCTGGGATTTAGCACAGCCTGCAGGTGCCTGGGGATCACTGTGCCTCCACAGCACAGAAGTAGGTAGCTGAGTCTCCGGGCTGAGGGGCTGAGATACTCAGGGAACTGTGACGTTTCTTAGTGTTAAGTGTAGTTTTAAATCTTCCTTGCTGTTTTTCATCCCCATCCGAAAATATTATAAATAGCACTGTGGGACTTTTCCCAACATAATGTCGGTACCATTGTAGATTGTTTATAGAGCTTGTGTAAGTGCAGTTCAAAATGGTGCTTTCTCCTTCCTGGAGGTTCAGGGATGCAGGACTCTGTTCCACCTGTTGGCCACGACCCCCTGTTCGGAAAGACAGTGTTAAGTATGGGATATTGGGCAACAGAGCATCACGCTCCAGAATTCACATTTTCTTTCTGCAATCAATGATCAAGTGAAATAATATTTATGAATCACTAAGCATATTATCTGAAATCTAGTAGGTTCTTAATAAATGCTTCTTCCATTCCCCTCTCCTACTCTCCTAATCGCCACAGGGAAGCTTAAATGAGGTATGCTTAGTTCTTATTTTTCTCTATAAGAATTTTGGGGAATGTTCCCTGGACCGCCCTCCTCCCATTCCCATGCCAGGAAACTCCAACTCACAGTCCAGTTGAAGCCACAAGATCAGTAATGAGGATACCAGAAGTTCCATTTTTTCTTCTGTCCTAACTCAGGATTCAAATTTAGCATCTAACGTGCTGTCAAATTCTTTCAGTCAAATGAAATGTTTCTATTTTCTAGTTCTTCCACTCCAAGAAATTGCAAAGGGCTTAGAGTGATTGTCCAGCCAATCAGAGGATAACTCCTCTCACTCTAAGTATTGCATCTCAAGTCTTTGAGGAGTAATGGCGCTACTGCCATCTTGTGACCATATTCACCATTTCCTTCCTCAAATATTTTCTGACAAGGTCAGGCCTGAAATGTTCTCCTTGTGCATAGATATTAAATTGTCACACAGTTTATAAAAACCATAACACCAAAACCTTTGTGTCTATTTGAATGTCAATGTATTTGCATTGGAGGAATCTCTTAAAATCCATGTTACCTACTCTTTCTCTTTCTCCAAACCATTTTCCACACACTACCAAACTGATATTTCTGACCCACAGATTTAACTATGTTAGCACTGACTCAAAAATCTGGAGTCATGTCTCTCTACTCCCTCTAGGAAAAAATATAAACTCTTAGCCTGGCAGTTGATCCCCTCCACAATATGGTTCTTATCTAATTTTCTAGTATTCTTTCATATGATTGATTTCCTTTCATGTTTTACCTGTTCCTATCAAGCTGTCATGTTAACTATTCCTCACACACTACATTCCATCTCTAAACTTCATGTCTGATGTGTGAAATACATTTCTTTCTCACCCTTGCATCTTGAAGCTCATCTTCCTTCAAGTCATTGCCTAGGTAACATTTTTCTAAAAGAAATATTTTGGATCATCTTAGTTCTTAATTCCCTTTCCTTCCACAATTACCTTTGTCTTATTTTGTATGTACTTTGTATTTACTTTTCTCTTTCTCCTCCTTACCCTGAAATCTGTCTATTAGTTTTTTTCCAAAAACATTTTTTGATATACATTTAAAATAGTTTTCAACACTCATTTTTGTAACATTTTTCTCCTTCCTTCCCTTCCCTCCCCCCTTTCCCAGGACAGCAAGCAATCTGATAGAGATTAAAAGATAATTATCCTTTTAAATATATTTACATATTTGTTAGGTTGTGCAAGAAAAACAGAACAAAAGAGGAAAATATGAGAAAGAAAAAACAAACATTTTCCTGTCATCTTAGCCAATCTGACATGCATAAAGTGATATCCCAAAGTTGCCTTAATTTGCATTTCTCTAATCAATAGTGATTTAGAGCATTTTTTCACATGACCAGAAATGACTTCAATTTCTCCATCTGAAAATTGTCTGTTCATATTCTATGAGAATTTTATAATTGGGAAATTGTATTCTTATAAATTTGACTCAGTTCTCTATATATTTTAGAAATGAGGTTTTTTATCAGATATACTAGCTGTAGAAACAATTTGCCAACTTTCTGCTTCCCTTCTAATTATGTCTGCAATGGTTTTGTTTGTATAAATTTTTTAAAAATTTAATATAATCAAAATTATCCATTTTGCATTTTGTAATGTTTTCTAGTTCTTCTTCTGCCATAAATTCCTTCCTTCTCCACAGATCTGACAGGTAGATTATCCCTTGCCAATTTGCTTTATGTCTAAATCACGAAGGCATTTTGACCTTTTCTTGTTATAGAGTGTAACTTGCTAATCCATGCCTAATTTTTGCCATACCATTTTCCAATCATTCCAGCAATTTTTGTCAAAGAATGAGTTATCAAACAGTAGATTACTATAATCATTGACTATTGTGTCTTGAGTAGCTAACCTATTCTACTGATCTACTACTCTATTTTTTAACCAATGCCAAATGGTTTGGATAAGTGACATTTTATGATACAGCTTTAAGTCTGGTAAAGCCAAAGTTGGCTGTGCTACTTTCAGCTTAGTTCCTGCAATCATCATTAAGAGTGAATCCAATTTCCTTGCCAATAATATCAGCCATTGACCATATGCTACAAATGGGCAGACAAACCCAAGAAGCCTGTGAAAAGACCCTATAGATCCCTTGTCATATCCACCCTTGCTCTCATAGTCATCATCCTGGGAAGGTGCAGCCTGGCACCTGTTTCTGTAGGTATACCTCAACAAGCACTGAAGGCATAGAAAGAGTTCTCACCACCATGACAATGTCATCATCAAATCATTCAACATCAGAAACAGAATTTGTAGAAATGATGTAAAGAAGATGTATTACTATGTGCTCTGCTGCTAGATCCTAAGAACAATGGCTCCTTTCTAGCTGATTCTTCCTACAAGTGTTGTCTCCTCATTAGAATATAAACTGATTTAGACTAGGGACTAAAGAGCTCACGTAGAATAAGCCCTTAACCTGTGTTTGTGTGACACTAGGTGGTATCATAGTTCACCCAATACTGAGTGAAGTTAGGAAGACTCAGTTAGGAAAACTCATTTTCCTTAGTTCAAATACAGCTTCAGACACTTACTATCTGTGTGACCCCCAACTGGTCATTTAGCTCCATTTGCCTCAGTTTCCTCATCTGGAAAAAGAGCTGCAGAAAGAAATTACAAACCATTATAATATCTTTGCCAAGAAAACTTCAAATTAGATTATAAAGGGTCAGACATGAGTAAATAGCAATAAAAGTAGGACCAAACTGTCTGAAGCCATTGACTTTAAAGGAGAGTCCTTGAAAGCTGGAATAATTTCAAGAGATGGAAATGAGAGCATCTAGATGGGCAAAAGTAGATAAAGTGCTAGAATTGGAGTCAGGAAGACCTGAGTTTAAATTCTGACTCAAATATTTCTTAGCTCAGTGATCTCAATCAAGTCACTTACTTCTCAGACTCAGTCTTTTTATTTGTAAAATAGAGATAATAATAGCAATTACTTCACAGGGTTGTTGTGAGGATCAACTGAAGTAACATGTTAATATACTTTGCAAGCCTTAAACCAATATGTAATTCCTATGATGAGGATGTTGGTGATGAGATGGGAAAGATGAGATGAAGGATTCAAGATATATGTGACTTTGTAATGGGATTCTTAGCAATGGGAAAACCCAAGATATCAAGTAGACCAAATTTATTAGAGCACAGAGACTATGGGAGCAGTATGAACTAAAATAGTTTAGGCATTCAGGAGTATTTCTCTGACTAATTAGTCCATGCTGATTTTCCCATTTCTTTGGACTTTTGAAACATTTTTTTACCTGTTTTTATTATCTTGGTACCTGCCTTACTGATTATCAGTTTTATATATGTTTATCTTGTCTCTCCTGCTTGATTGTGGATTCTTAGTCAGGAATGGCTTCCTTTTTTGTTTTGTTTTTGTTTATGTTTGTTGTATTTTTTTAAGTGTCTTGGTGCAACACCCAAAATGCTCTGCACACAAAAAGCATAAGACATACACTTCTTTACTAAACAACTAGTAGTTGTAGTGGATCAAGCATGGTATTTAGAGGAGGGGCAGTCAGTAACTGAATGCCACATCTCATATTTATTAATCATGAGGTTTTGGACAAGTTATTTAATATTTCTGAACATTTTTCTTCTTCATCTGTAAAGGGAGTGAGAAGATAGACTTGACCTCCAAAGCCCCTTGCAGCTATCAATCTACGATCTTGTGAATTAATTTGAATCTTACATGCTCCCTTGTTTCATGATTTTTTTTTACTTTATTTTGACAACATTATGAAGTTCATGAAAGAAATAATATAATAATTCTAACTTTATTTTCTAACAGACCTGTGGTTTTACCAGAAATTTTGCTTTGGTCAGAAGCTGTGACAAGCTATGTCTTCAGGAAGTGGAGAAACTTGGTGTCAGAGTCACAAAGCTAGAATTCAAGTCTGCCTCTTGCATATACTAGCTGTGGGACTCTGGAGAAGTCACTTATGTGCCAGTACTCCACATGATTTTCTATGACTACAAGTTGTAGAGAAGATGCCCCACACAACTGGTAGAGGAAAATTCTCCCCAAGAACTTCCAATACTGGCAAAATGGAATAATTCTTACATCTGGGACTTAATTAAATGTGACTTTTGAAGGAGTATAATGGGAACAATAATTCACCAGCAATGAAGCTAGAAGGAGCATAGAGGTCACCTATTTCAATCCCCTTATTTTGCAGATGAAGAAATTGAAACCCAGAGGGATGATTTACCTAATGATACATGGAGATTGCATGGAAGGAGTGGGATCTAAATCCTGGTGATCAGTGCTTTTTCTACTGAAATGAAATTAATTCAACAAACATTTATCTAGGACATATAGATGGATAGAGTAAATTATATAATGAATGATAAGAAAAAAATTATGATTTTAGATGTAAATTTTAAGGAGGCATAAGGATTTTATATGAAGTCAGCAGTTAAATGCTCTTTTTAGAGGATTTGAGGGAGAGACACAATATAATACTTATGGTATAATTTTGTCCCAGTTTGAAAGTTGAGAGTATAAACTGGAGCTGTATATTTGTGAATCTGAGAGAGCAGGTGTTGGAATCTTTACAAACTGTTAAATCATTAGAGTTGATAGAGACAATAATTATCTAATTTAGCATGGTTCAGTTTGATTGATCTGATCCTACAAGGAGATGTTATGGGCCAGAAGAAACAAGGTACTAAGTAGAACTGATAGACAATAATGCTTGTGTTCACACCTTTAGAGAGTTCATATAAGCAAGAAATATTTAAGTACTCATTGGAATTCACATGTATGGGAGATTCACAAAGTTAACTGTGTAACTTTTTGAATTCACACCTCCCTTGAAGTTCTTAGGGCCAGAGAGCACTCTGGGAAGAAACTCATAATCCCATTCTCTCATATCCCACAATCGCACTCTTGGAGAAGGAGCAGAAATAGAGCTTCAGGGAGCCAGTCAAATGAGTTACTTCAGAACATTGCCAGGGGTCAGAGAGAAGCACTCTGGGAGGAAGCCAGAAGCCCTCTCTAGGAGGCAAGAGAGATTAATTCCTTCTGGAGACTGAAGAAAGCAGAGGCAAAGGACAAGTTGCAAGAGCTCTTAGAACCAAGGAGAGAGAGGCCTCTAAGAAAGCTAACCCGGGTATATTGAAGGACACAATAAAAGATCTGAACTTTTATCACCTGGCTGCATTTGGAGTAATTATTACTTTTAACTGAAACGAAGGCTGCCTCCAGAAAACCTCCCCGAGAAACCTTCTCCTAGTGAGAACCATTATATTTTAAAGAAGAAAAACACCACAAGCCGGAAACCTTTTTATGCATTATTCCCTAGGATAGAACTTCCAATCAGAAATCCAATCAGAAGCTCCTTTATCATAAACTTCATGGTAGACCAGATATCCATGTGAAGGATTGATCTTTTATACAAGCTCCAAGTCATTTTTCCAAGACAAAAAAAAAAAAAAAAAGATAAACAAACAAAAAAAAAGTTAAATATAGGGGTGTTGTTTTTATTATTATTGCTGTTGTTGATGATAATACTAATGCTGATGCTGTCCTAGGCCTAGAGGGCACACTAAGAGACTTTGAGAACTTATGGGTGTTTTGTTTTTTTTAATCATGATTTGAAATCTAATTTGGAATCAGGGTTTTTTAATGAACTAAATTTGTTGCCCAGTGATATACTTTAAAGTGCTGCTTAAAGTGAGTAAGTAGCAAAAATTAGTATAGCTGGTAATCTTTAATATTGTGCTTAATTAACTAGGTTTAGCTAGGGGATAAAATGCTAAGCTTGAAATCAAGAGATTCATCTTCCTGAAGACACTAAGTGTATGACTCTGGGCAAATCACTTAATCTTGTTTGCCTCAGGTTCCTCATCTATAAGATGAACTAGAGAAGGAAATGACAAACCACTTTTTACCAAGTGCTATTTTTGTCAAGAAAACCCCAAATGGGATCTTGAAGAGTCAGATTCCACTGAAAACTGACCAACAAATGAAATTAATCGGCCACAGAGCTGAACAATCATCTTGGTGACTGGACTTAAAAGTGATATCTCTGTCAGAGTAGCTACCTCAGAAGATTGAGAATTTCTTCTGATAATGTATTTATGAAATCTTTTTCTGGCATATTGAGATTGCTGGAAAATTAAACAGTAAGAAGATCATAATCTGAGAGATTAACATTAAGGACCACAGCGATCACGTGGTCCAACTCTCTCACTTAACACATTTGGAAAGTGAGGTTCAATAAGACAGACTTGCCAATAGACAAACTGGAATGGAGAGTAGGAGAACAAAAGACAACTCCTTCCTTGTGTTCTAAATTACTACCTGAGAAAACCTATGTCAAAACCATCATGATCTATCCAATATTAGAAAGATAACTGTATATCAATGCTAAAACTTTTTAATACATAAGGATAGACTGAAGACAAGGTAATTTAAAATGGCATAGCTCCATACAAAATGTGCTGGATTTTAGTCCAAATTTGGTCCAAATATTGCCCTGGAAATGAGTCCAATAAATTTTAACAACCAATTGGATTCAACTGGTATCTGCTGAAAAAGAAACTTATATATGTTTACTCATAAATAATAGGCTAATTGGTTTAAAACTGAGGTCTTCAATACCAGGAGACTTGTTTCCTTCCCTTTATTGACTCACTTCAGAAGAGGATGCAGATGGTTCTTAGTTTCTCTGCTCTTGAAGTAAGTACCCAGATTTTTGAGGTTTTTCTAAGGATTTGTAACTGTTAGTAACATAGAGGAAACAGTTAGGGAGTAAGAAAGGCCCATCTTCTTATCTCTTTTCACTAAACCTCTAATTTTACTTTTTTCTATTAGATCCAATAGAAAAAGGTGAAGTTAGACATTAATACTGATAGTGATTACTGGTATAAAAAGACTGATGTGAAATTATTTGCACTTCATAGAAAAAAAAAAAAAGATTACCCTAGGCACTTTGTAACAAGAGCTATGATAAGCCTGGATATTCTGGAGAGATGGATAAAATCTCAGGAGGGATGGGGTGAAGAGATGAGTTGAGGGCTTAGAATAGTACAAAGAATAGTTCTTTAGTTTGGGAGTGAAAATGATAGAGGAGAGAGGAGATACCTATTAAGATTTTACTTCTTCCTATATTAGTTAAGATACAATAGCTCTTAATTGAGCTAGAAAACTATTCAAATGTACAATTATGATTTTCATTCATGCTGGATGAAAATTTTCCTGGACCCGGTTTTTGAGAGTTGCTTACCTATGAGGTAGCTAGTAGAATATCAGAAACATCCAAATAGGAATCACTTCTCCCCATCCAATTTTACTTCCACAGTGCCTAACATGCTACCAGTAAAGCTTTATGCCTTTGGCTATCCGTCTTTGAAATATTATTTTAATATGAATTTTCTTTTTAGATTATTTTATTATTATTCATTTCCCCAATTATATGTAAAAGCATTTTTGTTATACATGTACATTCTTTTTTGCATTTTTCCATATGAATCATGTTGGAAGAGAAAAATCAGAACAAAAGGGAAAAACCACAAGGAAAAAAAAAGATAAAAATTAATATGATTTTTTAAAAAATGATTCCTGCCTCACTTTAAATTATAAATACTTCCCAAGGAGATTATAAATTAAATTTCGTCAGTTATCTCCAACTTAATGTGAAGGAATTTTATCAAATCTTATCTTAAAGAGTTCTGAGTAAGGAGCTTGAAGGAGGGAGAAAGAGAACCAGAGTAGCAGTAACAATAATGGAACAATCCTCTATGGCAGATTGTAGGAATATCATTATACCCCCTGAAGAAATTAAGAAACTAAGGTTCAGAGTAGTATTAACCAATCATCATGTAGCTTGGAAGTCGTGGCACTAATTCTCCAAAATGAGTCTTACTAATTAAGTCTATTGGTCTGTCTAATGCCCTGTAGTTCATTGGAATGTAGTTTATTCCAAGAGGTTATCACCATTCCCAGTTCCAGACTTGAACCCTTACTTATTCTGGGACTTGGAAAATGATATTATCCTCTCCTGAATCTTTTGAATGATTGTATTTTAGAATCAGAAAATAAAATCATTTAGAATGGAATAGAACATTAGAGATTAGCTCAATTAACTGCGAATGTGTGTGTATATATGTTGATATTATGGATTTTTTTTGTCAATCTAATGAAATATATAGATTCTTATTCAGAATGTTTTTAAATGCATAAAATTAAATATATAAGATTACAAAGGAAGCCAAACATAATGAAATACAATTATCAATTAAAAACACCAAGGTTTTTAAATTGAGATTTCTGATCTTGTTTTGTTTAACTGATAATTGCATTTCATTATGTTTAGCTTCCTTTGTAATCCTATATATTCAATTTTATATGACATCAACATAGACAACTTAATGTAGAGTCAAAAATAAATATAAAGAAATTAGATTCAAGTATGACTCTAAATCTCATGTTATTTCTATATCGTTCTTTTTCAACTATAGTTTTGTTTTCATTGAAGTAAGTTGATAATACATATAGCTAATATTTGTCACTGTAGGTTTTAGATAGTGTCAAAAAGAGGTATCATATATAGTTTTTGCTCAATATGAATGAATGATTAAAACATTTCACATGTAGAACTAACTTTTTATCTAGGTCCATAGAATTATGATTTCATTATTAGTATTGTTTATAATTAACAAATATATTATCATTAATCACAATGATTATCATATTTATCATAATGATTATATTCTATTGCAATAATAGAAATAAATATGTAATATTTGGAAGTCTAGTAGGAAAAATTCACAAGGGGCAGCAACTTGATCCATCATAAATTATTAATTTCTTTAAAAATACATGAAATAATGAACAATTGTCATGCTAGTATTCAGACAAGAAATATGATAAGTAAAATGGAATATTACCACTTTACTTGGCATAATACTTCATAATATCCAAAATGCTTTCACAAAAAGATATTTGAGCTTCATAATAATTGTGTGAATTAGGCAGAGTAGGGCAGGTCATTAACATTATCTTCTAGATGAAAAAAAATGAAGTTTACAGGATTTCAGTGGGATTCAAACATAAGCAATAGTTTAAGGTGCATTTTCCAATTTTTATTTAAGAAGATTCAATGACACATTCTCTAAAGTAATGCTGGTAAAAATGACTTCACTGCCACATGTTCAGACATGAATTCCCCTCCTTGTGCAAGCCTACAGAAGTCATCTACAACTAGGTTGATGCTGCTCTCACCTCTGAACTGTACATCACAGAATAAAATTAGTTATTAGCATATTTAATTAGTTTTCTTCCTTCCAGTTTCTCCACATTCAAAACTATCCTCCAGAGTTGCTATTCTCCTAAAACACAGGTGTTACTTTATTATGCTCCTAATCAAACTTTAATGGCCCAATATCACCTATAAAAGAATCAAATATAAAAAGTCCTCAGTTTGACATTTAAAATTTTCCACAACCTGCCCTCATCCCACCTTTATAGCCTTACTACACATTAACCCTATTTATTTTATCACCAGTTAAATTGCTATCTCTCTCGCAAACACCTTCCATCTCTCATCTCCATTTTCCACTAGCTATCCTCCAAGCCTGACATGTCCTTTTTTACTTTCATGTCTTGGAATTCATGATTTATTTTAAGACTCTACTTAAAAGTTACTTTCTACACAAAGTCTTTCTAGCTCCCCTTGCTGTTAATGCCTTTCCTTTCAAAGTTCCCATGTATCAGCTTCCTATGTGTTATATTTTCCTTTCTTCCTCCATTCTATTGAAAGTATGCTGATTCAATTGCCCATTGTTCTCAACCCTGCATGTCAATCAATATTGGGGGAAGCATCCCCCAGTCTGTGGCTTTTTTATCACACACCAAGTCATCATCTATCTATTTGTACCTGTTAAACATCACATAGCCCTTACATACTGGCAACTGAGGAGATACTGAAATGCAGTGGTCCATCCCTTTTTGCCAATCTAGACCTATTCCCTTTATGAAAGTTATCAATAAAAGCTGGCTCCATTTTGAATTTCTTGCTGATGTCCAGTGATCAGCCTGTTAATATTTTGCTACTTTGACAGACTTTTAATTCTCTTAGTCCTGAATTTGCTTCATTAATCAGGATGAAATTTAAAACAAAGAATTTTCTTTTTCTTAACCCTTCCTTTTTTTCTTCCCTCCTTCTTTTTTGTTTCTTTCCTTACTTCTTTCTGACTTTTTTTCTACCTTTTTCTCTATTTACCTTTTTATATATATATTCCTTTTATAGGCTCTCTTAGACTTTCATTGCTACATAATATTTCTTTAAATAGAATTTAATTAAACTCTTTGAAGGTCAGAACATTTAAAAAATCTAGTAGTTATAGTATCTTGTTAATTATATTTGTTTATAGTAACCATGAGAGTTTAAAATTTGAGAAATTTGACATTTAGAAAACCTAAATATCCTATTAGTTACTTTCTCCGGCTCCCCCTCAATTTGTATTCAGAGAGGATGTTTGAGTTTTTTCTTTGAATCAATGACTAGTGTTCTACTGGAGAAGGAGGAGAGGGGGCCTACTGCCCCATTCCTATATTGGACCCCTCTCTCATATACAATCCTTCCATATTTTCTGTGCTTCAGAATAGCTCACTCTAAAAAATCCAATTGCCTGGTCATTATCAGAGAATGAACTAATTACCATGTGGTAGAACTACACTTCCTCCCACTTTTGAAAAAACTATGACAGAATTCTCAGAAAAATGGGTTCTCCATTATCTCTCCCCTTCCCTTGTACCTTTTAATTCCATATCATCCTTGAATCTATGGATCTGCACAGTCTTAGATCAGTATAGAGAAGGGGGGTCATGTTTTTCATCTGAATAACCTAGAATTTGTTATTCAATTCAGTTACACAGTTTTACTCCTGCACTCCTTAGGAGAAACCAGCCTCAATCTCTGACAATGATATGCAATATTGAGGATATTTCTGTTGGGAATGAAAAATGGTCAAAGTAAGAGAAAACAGTGCAAAAAAATGTGTTAAAGACCCATAGTTGGTGGCAAATAGAGATGATGAATCTCTCAGAAGAGTCACCTTGACAATCCCTTTGCCATTTTGTATATTCTTAAAAATATTCTATATTGTACCCCAAGATCAGTGCCCAGTCAGGTCTTTGGAATATGTGATGATTAGACATGGACAGCATTTTCATGGAGGACCTATCAATTCTCATTCATATTCTATTTTCATAGGCCTTCTATATGAGACAGAACAGTTCTTAATATTAAATGAGATCTTGAGCAACTGAGTGCATATGCTCAGTTCTAGAGAATTCTGTATATTTTGTTATCACATATACTTTGTAGAATCAGATTATTCCAAGTGATCTGTTCGGTATCAATTTAAAAAGTGTCTTTATGCAATGGTTTCTCCCACTTACTCAAAGCAGGGAGTTTTTGTATTGTTCTCCTATGAGGTTCTTTCACTGTGTCAAGCTCCAGAGCACAGTAATAGATTGCAGAGTCTCTGAAACTCAAGTCTGAGATGGATAAAAATGTGGAATTTGATGTGGTCCCAGAGGAAAATCTCTTCTTTGCATTATCTGCATCATGCTTAGTTAAGTAAAATGATTTTGCTCCTCTCTGTAGAATATACTCTAGACCCTGGCCAACATACTGGCGATACCAGTGAAGAATAACTTGTTCTTCAGCTGTGTTGTAAGAACACCAGAGAATTATATTTTTCCCTTCCATTGAAGACATATGTGATTGTTTAGGTGTGATCCAGTTCCCCTGCACAGAATCTGGAAAAAAGTAAAAACACATCAGTCCTAGAGTTGCTTACACTACCCCCCAGCAGAGATTCTCTAGGAGCACAAAAACCATATAACAAGTCATTTACCTGTAAGAATCAAGATCAGAACAACCAATGCAGTGTCTGTCATGGTCCCAAGTATTTGACTGATACTGAATTGAAGAGTTGTATCAAAAGTTGAAAAAAAGACTGTCCCAGACTGAGACCTTCCTGGAACTTGGGGTATATAAGACAACATCCCAAGGAAAACTCATCATTGAAACCCAGAAAGGAAGGAGGAGGAACTCAAACTCCCATGTGACCCAGAAAATTTGGAGGGTGGTTCTTTCTTCAGAGTCCAAGAATGGGTAGGAGGACTCATCAACCAATTTTCGTCATCTTCTTTCTTAAACTCCCTTTAATGCCCTTCAATTTATCTCCATAAGCCTCCTTTATTGTTTCTGTGCCGGGATCTTCAAAGGTTTACTTTCTGTGCTTATTTTTTCTTTAAATGATCATAGAAATGTGATTCAGAAGTTCAATGCTTGGTTTTCTGTTCTTTCTCTTGAATTTCCTCAGTGCCTCATCTCTGCCTCTTGGATTATACCAGTTTAGCTTCAAACCATTATTCAAAATATCGAGTGTACTCAAGGATGAGCAGCCAGTTCAATTCAATTTAAATTCAGGATTCATTTATTGTGATTTAAGAGATTGAGATTAAGTGACTCTTCTATTGATCTGTACAGGATGAAAACATAAATACATGTAGTTTCTGTCCTCACTCAACTTACAACCTTAAAAGGTAGATAAGCTGTACTCCACTAACTAGAATGTTTATTAGAATGTGTAATTGAAATGAAAGATGAAACCATGTGATCAGGGGAATTTGAAAGACTATGCTGCCATTTAAACAGAGCCTTAAAAGATGGATAGGAATTACACTGGCAGAATTATAGCCAAGGAAGAATTGCAGAGGGGAGGACATTTTATGAGGAAGGAAAAGGCTATGCAAAGAAATAGAATTAATTTTCTTAATTAATTAAATTTATTTTATGAAATAAGACAAGCATTTCTATAACATAGTATAATAAAAAAGATGATCACACATGAAATTGCAAATCTATTATGTACAATTTAATGTTCCTTTTAAATATATAATAAAATTAACATGTAAATTTATTTTTTTATTTTTTTCCTTTTATTCTTCCTTTTCCCTCATTCTGCCCTAAAGATTAATGCCATTAATGCCATACAAATTTTATATATTATATATATGTATATATGTGTGCAAAATTACATAAAATTATTCTATACATACTTCTATTTATCAATTCTTTCTCTGGATGCAAATAGCATTTTTCTTCATAGGTCCTTTATAGTTAATCTGGGTATTTATAATAGTTAAAATTATTTATTTGCCCAAAGCCATTCCTAAAACAATATTGCTGTTACCGTATATAATGTGCTCTTGGTTCTGCTCATTTTATTCTTTATTTCCTGCAAGTCTTTCCATGTTTTTCTAAGATCATCAAGATCATCATTTCTTATAGCATAGCAGATTCTGTCACAATTGTATACCACAATTTGTTCAGCTATTTCCCAACTGATGGCAATTTCCAATTCTTTGCCATCACAAAGAGAATTGCTATAAACATTTTAGAACACATAGGAATTCAATGAAACATGAGCTCTTCCAAGGAATATCAGGTAGTCCACCATTAATGGAGTATAGAATCCAGGGAATAGATCTAAGGAAATAAGAAAAGGCAGAATGGAGCCAAATTATGAAGAACAACAGATATTAAAGAGTTTGAATATTATTCCAAAAATAAGGAAACATAGTTTTTTTCTAAACTCCTTAGAGCTATATGGTGAAAGCAGTTTTATTTTTAAAAAATGGATGCAAGCAGAGATGCCAAAGGTAGAAAAACAAATGATAACTATCATAGTTATCTCCTCCTTTTTGTCTACCTCAGGATAAAATGTGCCTTTTCTCTATTCCAAGAGTATCCACTACATTTGAATCTTTTATTAAATATTCTTCAGTTAATTGGTGTACATTTAGTTCTCTTGGTTCTCTCCTGTCTCTCTGAATACTTCATTGCTTCCTTTACTCGTTCCTCTTCTTCCTCATAAACCCAAATTGTTAGTGAGCCAGGCCAAAAAATAATAATAATAATGAAGAACTAATTTGATTAATGTCAGTGAGAATGGATAGAAGGGTATAAATGTAGAGGAAATTCCATACTATGATCAGCAAGACCTTTTGGGAAGGTGAAAGAGGGGTCTAAGATAAGATAATAAGATAATATATCATTAAGTGATATATTACAAAAATAATAATACCAACAATCATCATCTACATAATACTTTAAAGTTTGCATAGCAATTTCATCTAATCCTCAGGACAATTTTGGAAGGCAAGTTCTATTATTATCTTCATTTAATTCATTTATCTTTATTTTAAAGGCATGGAATCTGAGGCAAATAGAGGGTAAATCTTGCTGTGACAAGAGAATAAAGGTAGAATTGAGATTGGGTCAAATAAGAGAATTCAGATTTTTTTTTTCTCCCTCAGAATAAATTATTTCTCTAAGAATTATTTATGGATATTTAAAAAAAGATAAACCTCATAATAGATTTCATTGTTATTTTTTAAATAGTATAATTATAATAAAATAATAACAAAAATTAAAATTTAATAATTACTTATGAGGGTGTCCAACAAGTCTTAGTTCAGTTTTAAGCTCCTGACACTAAAAACTGAACCAAGATTTTCGGAACAATTGTATTTGTCCATATATACTTTATCCCTTTTGATCCTTACAACAATCCTGTCAGAACAGAGATAGAAAGAATTTAGGTGCTTTCTCCAAAGTAACACAGCTAGTTGATTGTAGAGCTAGAATTAGAACCCATGAGAATTCTATAGATTTATTCTTCTTTTCATAGTAATGAACAAGCAAACAAAAAGCTTCTTTCTAAATTTCCCAATTTTGGCATGGTAGAAAGGAGAATTGCTCCCAAAGTGGTGATCTTTCTACATAGCTGTGCAAATTTGTTCATGCCAGTATCCTCAAGCTTTCCAAAAAATGGACTTAATTGCAGATAAATTAGAACTCTACTCCTTTATCCACTCTTCTCTTGAAAGACCTATGACTTTGTCCATCAGGACTTGGGATCTCCTGCCATGGAAAATATCATAATTGATGTGATGTGGATGTGATAAATGTGTAGATTTCCCATACCTGTCCTCCAAACTAGGTTCAATAAAACAACGAATAAAAACTGAATGCTTTAAGTTTAAAAAATAATTTAAATAAATATTAGAGACATTTATATCTTCTAAATATACCCATTTCTCTCTACTTTCCTGACTAGAGAGTGATCTCATATTAGAAATGTTTTTAAAGAAAATAAAATCAGCAAAACCAGTACTGGAAAAAAAAATCTGATGATATATGCAATGTCCAATATTCATGGACCCCCTACTTAAAGAACAGAGTGGGAAGAAGTGTTTTACGTTTCTTTAGAGTCAAGTTTTTTTTTATGTGTAGCTTTATAACATCCCTTTTTATTATTTTGTGGTCATTCTTTCTATTTACATTTTTGTAGTCTTTGTGTATTTTATTTTCTTGACTGCTTACTTCACTTTGCATCAGTTCATGTAAGTCTTTCTATGTTTCTCTGTATCCATTATATTGCCATTTATAAAACACTGGAAATTTCTATTATTTTCATGTAACACAGTTTATTTAATCAATCCCCAATCAATAGGATACTTTTTTTCTGGTTCTTTGTTAACACAAACAGCATTGCTACAAATATGTGATTGATTGGGGGATTCTTGTTTGTTTCTCAACTTATCCTTTTAGAGTGTCATTCTAACAACATAATCTTTGAATTATAATGCAAGGATAATTTTAGTTACTTTATTTGCATAATTCTCAATTGCTTCCCAGAATGGTTATGCTTATGCATATTTTCACCAAAAATGTATTACCGTGCACAATTCCTCCAAAATGAACTATTTTCATCTTTTGACATCTTTGCAAGTTTGCTCAGTATAAGGTAAAACCTCACAAGCCTGGGGAAAACTTCAGGCTTGTTGATTATTGCTTTATTATTATTATTAGTGATTTGGAACACCCTTTCATTCAGTTATTAGTATACAATTCTTTAAGAACTGTTTGCTCACATCCTTTTATTACTTTTTAAAGTTACATCTTAAGTATTTTTCTTTGATCTTAATTATTTCTCTTAGTCATATCTATATCTTGAATACCAAGCCTTCATCTAAGATATCACGTGAAAAGATCTGTTCCCAGAAAACTAATTTTCTTCTTATTCTATGTACATTCCTTTTGTGTCAGAGTTTTTGAATTTTATTCAAAATGTTTTTTTTATATTTTATAATTGTTTTTATTCTTTGGTCAAGAATACATGTCCTACCCATACTTGTGAAAGGTATATGATCTGCTTTTCATATAATTTTATAAATGATACAATTTTTAAAATTCATGTTATATACATTTTGAATTTATTTTGTAATATCATGTATCATTTTGAGACTAATTTCTGCCAGAAGGATTTCCAATTTTCTCAGAAACTCATATTCTCAGAAATTCATAAATACGGAATTCTTTCTCTGGTAATGTATGTTTTAGTGTTTATCAAAACTGAGTCTATATTTTTAAGACATAAACAGTTGAAAACCACATAGTTATGTGTCAGCTACGATAACTCATGTTTCTGGGGAGCATAATGGAGAACAGAAAATCAAGGAAGTGGTTATACTTCCAAACCACCCAAAGAATTAAGGTTGAATTTTTGTGGGCAATAGCTCTCTAGACACTATTCAGAACTCCCTCTCCATTATTGTTAGAAACTTGAAAAAAATTCCCTGTTATCACTGGGTTCCTTGCTTTTTAAACTATCCAGAATAGGGGATGAGAAAAACAAAGGATATACTGAAAATGCCATTCACAAGGATGAGAAAAAATATATATTTATATACAGTTTCTGCATATATCTATGTCTTGCCAAATCACATAATCACAGATCATTGTAATTGGAACACACAGTTTCCAAGTATGTTTAATCCAATCCATTCTCAAATAGGAATCCCCTCCATAATAAATCTGACAATCATCATACCAAGCAGGAAAACCTGTATTCAAGTCTCATCTCTGTTATCTGTGTGATCTGGACAGATCACATTTTTAAACTATAAGTTTCATAAAAGATGCTAACCTGCAATACTGGAGGGGATTTCCTCCCCTGTGAAATTCTTTAAGGAGTGAAATCACAGTTCTAATCCTTATTCTAATTTTATAAGAAATGATAACAAAAATATTTTCATAGTTTTATTTAAGATTTACAAAATACTTTCTATACATATACATTTGGTTCAACTAGTATCACTATTTGAGACAAACAATGGGACCTGGATTTGAGGGGAGTGAGAAAACATTTTGGGTCATATAGCACTCATTTCACAGTTTGAATTTATTTAGTCAGGATAAATAATGCAAATGCAGCAATTAAATCCACATTCTAAAAGCATATCTAAGCAAATTTTGTTCCATAGTCAGTTTAATTTGCTTCTTACCCTGCTGAGGTCCTAGGGTAAGTCAAAAGAAAAATCTTTTTTTAAAATTTTTTAAAGTACTCAAATGCTGATGAATCATGATTCCCAATACTGCCTCAACCTTCACTTTTATAATACTCCTGTGATTTCCATAGAAGATGGAAAAACAAAGCTTTTTCCTACTGCTAAATCAGAGGTGGAAAGTTTTTTCTTTTTCTTTTTTCCCAAAAGATAAGGTCATTGAACCACAAAAAGTGGGAAGAGATGATACAGGCAGGAAATATGCTGTCAGGGAGTTGGAGATAGAAGATATAAAAGTGAATTTGCTGTGACTCATCAATGTCAATGAAAGAAATTCATCTGAATATGAGAGGAATAGTGGCTATCAGTCAAGATATTTCTCATAGTCATGTGTATTGCAACCTGAAGGACTAAGACAGTACCATTTTACAGCAGGGATTGGAGTTGGTTTTCTTTTAAAACTCAGAAACAATAAATCTATAGTGCAAGAGAGAAGCTTCAGAGTAGATACAACTTAGTTCTATTCATAATCACAGCTGTGGCAGGACAGGGAGCTTTGAAATACTTCTTTATGATATTCTTGGTATGACTCCATATTGGAAGAGTTTTCTTTGAAAAAAGGCCTAGCAACTTCACCTGCTGAAGCTACAGATACTGCATTAACTCTATTAGATGTGTCAATCAATAAACATTTTTTGAATAATCCTACTCTGTGCCAGGCACTATGCTAAGTGCTTGAGATACAAAAAGAAGCAAAAGACAGGCAATTCTTTCAAAGAGCTCACAAACCAATGAAGGGATTGTGGGAGCTATCAGTTGCTGGGCTCTATTGATAGCTCTTCAAGAGTTATGAGCACAATCTGCTGGGATCTATGAAGAACTGTAGAACAGAAGATAAATTATAACTGATGAGATTTATGGAATTCTGTAGCAGGTGCTCCACATCAATGAATTGTAAGAGGTAAAACTTAATGGAAGTTCTAATTAGTGTATTATAAGAGAATGAAGCTATATTGAGATTGAGAAAATAATTGTTAATTGATGTATGCCAATAATTCCATGATTTGTCATAAAAGTGCTATTTTTGTCCTTTGGAATATACATTAATAACTTCCTTTGGGAACTGTATGCTTGCAAGGGAAGTTAGAGATAATACATGGTATGATGTTCCACACTGAAGTTCTCAGGGTTTTTTCTTTGTTTTTAATTAGTAGAAATTTGCTAGACATATGAAAAATCCCCCAGGATTTTATTATAATTTGTCCTACAGGCATTTAAAGCATATTCCCCAACCATTCATCCATCTATCCATCCATCCAGCCATTCATTATTTATACAATTATAGAAGGACAACGCCAACATGACTTTTCTTTATAGTGTATATTTAACTATGTTCAGAATACTGATTTTTCACCCCTCCATTGCTTGTACACAAACATACTCAGTGGGCTCTAGTTGATCCCTTTTATTTCCAGGATCAAATATAATGTTCTCTGACATTTAAAATTTTACAACCTGGGTCTTTTCAACCTTGTTAGTTTATCTACAATTTACTGTTCTCCACCCACTCTGTGAACCAGTTATACTGACTTTCTTGCACTTCCTCAAATATGGATCCATCTCCATTTCTGTGCCATTATAATAGTTCTGCTCCTGCCTGGAATGCTGTGCCCCTGGACCTCCACATTTTAGTTCCTCTCACTTCCTTTTGGTCTCAGTTCAAATACCATCTATTTTTTTTAACCCTTGCTAGACCTTTTCCTTTGCAGTCTCTCCCTGAGATTATCTTCCACTTACACTGTCTTGCAGGTAGCTAGATGGCTCAGTGGAGAGAGTGCCAGCCCTGAAGTTAGAAGAACCTGAGCTCAAGTCCAGCCTCAGACATTTACTAGCAATGTGACCCTAGACAAATCACTTTATCCTGTTTACCTCAGTTTCCTCATCTGTAAAATGAGCTGGAGAGGAAATGGAGAGCCACTTCAATATCTTTGCCAAGAAAACCCCAAATAGGATCACAAAGTGTCAAACATGACTGAAACTCATACAACAATCTGTTCCCATTATTTACCTATTGTTTTCACCTTTTAAAAAGAAAATCTTTGGGAGCTGTTCTTTCCCCCCTTTCTTCATATGCTCAGGGCTTGCCATAATACTGACACATTTTATTTTAATTTTTTTATTAAAGCTTTTTATTGACAAAACATATGCATGGGTAATTTTTCAACATTGACCCTTATGAAAACTTCTGTTCCAACTTTTCTCCTCCTTTCCTCCACCCCCTTCCCTAGATGGCAGGTCGTCCCATACACGTTAAATATGTTAATATGTTAAATACAATATATGTATACATATTTATACAGTTGATACTGATACATTTTAATGCCTTAAAAAATGCTGATTGAGTTTCAACTGGGCTTATATCCCGAAGAGATCTTAAAGGAGGGAAAGAGATCCACATGTGCAAAAATATTTGTGGAGCCCTTTTTGTAATGGCAAAAAACTGGAAACTGAATGGATGCCCATCAGTTGGCAAATGACTGAATAAGTTATGGTGTATGAATGTAATGGAGTATTATTGTTCTGTAAGAAACAATCAGCAGAATGAATTCAGAGAAGCCTGGAGAGACTTAGATGAATTGATGCTAAGTGAATTAGATTGTACAATGATTCAGAGATCATTGTACTCAGCAATAACAAAGATTATACAATGATCAATTCTGATGGGAGTGGTTCTCTTCAACAATGAGATGATTCAGGCCAGTTCCAATGATCTTGTGATGAAGAGAGTCATCTACATCCAGAGAGAGGACTGTGGGAACTGAGTGTGGTTCACAACATAGCATTTTCACTCTTTTTGCAATTATTTGCTTGCATTTCATTTTCTTTCTCATTTTTTTCCTGTTTGGCTTGATTTTTCTTGTGCAGCAAGATAACTGTATAGATATATATGTGTACATTGGAGTTAACATATATTTTTACCATGTTTTAAAAAAAATGCTGACTTTTTCTGAAACTTTCTTTTAAATCTGTAAAATAATGTTAATTCTTTTACTTATCTGCTTCACAGAATTTTCTTGAGGAAAATATTTTGTAACCCCTAAAGATTTATAGAAAAGTGAACAATTCATTGAATTCAATTAATTCAACAAGCCTATATTAAGCACTTAATGCAGTGGATAGATAGAGCACTGGGCCTGAAATCAGAAAAACTCAAGTTTAAATCCAACCTCAGACACTTACTAGCTGTACAAGTCACTTGACTCTGTTTGCCTCAGTTTCCTCAAATGTAAAATGAGCTGGAGAAGTAAATGGCAAATGACTCCAGTATTTTTGCCAAGAAAACCCTTAAAAGAGGTCATAAAGAGTCAGACACAACTGAATAAAATGCATTCAGATCACTGAGTGAGATGGAAAATTTGAATTATAGGATTACTTCTCTTGTATTTGCAATCTCTTAATGGGATAGTACATATGTTGAAATGGATTGAAGGCAGTGAGGTAACTCAGTGGATAGAGTGCTGGTGTCAGGAATACTTGATTTCAAATTCTGCTTCAACATACTTATTAACTATGTTACTTAGGGAAATTATATAACTTCTCTTCCAGTTTCGATACCTGTAGAGTAGAGATAATAGTAGTATAATAGAGATAATAGCTAGTAGCACCTAGCTTATAGGATTGTTGTGAGGACCAAAAGAAATCATGGTCTATAAAGTGCTTTGCAAACCATAAAGATCCAAATAAATGCTAGTTATTATTATTAATACCTGAAAAGTTCAGGTGAGAGAAGCAAAAGGGTAGAAAAATTTGAGAATAGTATCAATTCACATATTTTTCATTTGATATTAACTAGGGGAGTCATTATAGCAAGTATTATTATCCTCATTTTATAGATGAGGAAGCTGAGGCTTGGGAGTGGGGGGGTTAAATAATTTGCCCACAGTCACATAGCTAATAAGAGCTGGAGTTCAGTCTCAAACCTGTCTTCTTTCCCTACCTAGATCCAGCGTTCTTTTTCAGTATCTAATGCTACTTCTTTGAGTTTATACTTATTCCTTTGAAAACAGAAAAAAATTCTTATTAAAGCAACTTCACTTTGAACCATGTCTGTATGTCTCAGTGCATTGACTCAGAGCTACAGGGATCCTCTGGTATACAATATAGTCTGCACGTGAGTCTATGACAATCTTTCAATTTTTATTTCTCCCTATGGTCTCACACTTCATTTTAAAATAGAAAATTTCCTCCACTTCTCAAGGGACTTAACTTTCTTAAAGCATTATTTTCCAAAAGTTTAGATTTGGGGGAAGATATCAGCTTCAGGAGAATGCCAAAGAGACTGGCCCAATAATCTATATGAGAAAAAAATCAAACAAACAAATAAACAAACCACATGTGAAAATGCCTATGCTTAGTCCTAGGACTTGCAGTTTGATGGCTAGTCAATTGAGTTGATATATCAGTGCAAATGTCTGGGGAAAGCATGGCAGGAGGATGATGAGTTGGGGCTAGAATTAAATTAGTACTAGAAAAAAATAGAATGTATTGCATTTGAGAAACTGAGCAGTGCTTTTAGCAATTTCAAATTGCTTTCTAGCATACAAACTCACTACCTTTATGAAAAGTGTTATGTGTATTTTTTTACATTGCTCCATTTTCCAACCTCTTTTACTTCCTTCTACCATCACAGAAAGTCAAATAGCCATATTGTATAAAAATATTTTTAAAGTGATTCTTTAAAGCTAACCAACAATCAAAGAAATTTGGGAATATTTTCATGATTCCACTTTCAGGATTGTTCAGGAATTTATATGTCAAACGTAGGAATTTGTATTTGATTGAAAAGGTAATAGGAAGTGATTGGCATTTACTTACCAGGGGAATGACATGCAGGTCAATAACTTCTGGTCCAAATAAATCCTTTCCTCATCTTCTAAACCAATAGCACCCTCCCTCCCCAACTAACTTCTATTTATTTGGTATTTATCCAGTATTTACTTAATCTTTATATTCATACACTCACTCACACACACATACTTATGTGGTATACTAATCCATAAAATACCAGCTTTTTTTGAAGATTTCTTCTTCTTCTTTTTCTTCTTCTTTCTTATTTCTTTTTTCTTCTTCTACTTGTATTTCTTCTCCTTCTTCTCCTTCTTCTTGTTCTTCTCTTTCTTCTCCTTTTTCTCCTCCTTCTTTTCCTTTTTTCTTCTTATCCTTCTTTTTTTTCTTATCTTCCTCCTTCTTTTCCTCCTCCTCCTCCTCTATCTCTTTCTTCTACTTCTGTTGCTGCTGTTGCTTTTCCCTCATTTTCCTCTTCTTCTTCCTCCTTCTTCCTCCTCTTCTTCCTCCTTTACATCTCCTGAATTGAGCACGATGCCTAGAATATAACAAATACTTAATAATTGATAGATAAATTGGTATTCCTAAAAGATAAGACAATTTGGGTCACATCCAAAATATAAAAGTATATTTGTTACATGACTAAAATACATGTAAAATTATACATATATACTTATATCTGGATGTTGGAAACAAAATTCTTAACCCAAAAGGGATGCAGTAAGTGAACAACCTCAGGATGAGTTTAATACACTTTAATACACTTCTGCAGAAGCAAGTATAAAAACTCCATATGAGCTCACACACTGATACAGAAAGAACAAGCTTTTTTACTCTAAGGTTATAGACCTACTCCTCCCTTGAGAGTTGTGGTCGGCCTGAGCCTTTCTGATTTAGTCTTCCACATCCACCCTTATATGTTACTCCTAGACATCTTACCCGTCACTGGTCATACATCCCATGTTCAACGAGGATGACTCAGGGTGTATTAGTTAATATGTATGATGTTTATTAATCCTACGTGCTTGCAAAAAGCTTGTGTTCTATCATTGATCCCAGCCAGTTCTAGCCAATTTTAGGCCTGCATCCCCTTAAACTTTGTGGTTTAACTAACTTCTTGACTCACAAGGTGATTGGTTGGAGATATCTTAACAGACTGCTTCAGTCATCCTCCTTGTCCTTTTTTGCAATGTTTGTGGAAACCTATCAACATTTCTTGTAGGGATATATCTGCATATATGTAGGCATATCTAAGTGTATATAAGAATATCTTTATCTGAATACATTCATAGAAATAGACATCTTTGTATACACACACACACATATGCACTCTTTAGAGTCATAATTTTAGTTAATAATAAAATAATCATTTATAGATTACTACAGTAATATTGTGTAGAGGAAAGGTACTTAAATGAGAGTCAAGAGATAGGTATTCTAGTCCTGCGTCTGCCATAATTTTCACATGGCCAAGCCTTGGCTACTCTGGACATCATCTAAAATGATGAGGTTGGATTTTTAAGGTCTCCTCCAGCTCTAACATCTCGAGAGTACAAAATGTCAATTAAGGCAGACTCTAGAAAAAAGCAAACCATTGATCTAGTGACAGTCCACGGGGATCTGTTGCCAAATAAGTTGATTTAGAAGACAAGGGATTAAATAATGAGAAACAATAGTGATTTACATTTCTACCTCTTTCTTTGTGAATAGCCAGAGGAACATGATTCGTTGTTCTGGTAAATGTCACTTTTGAACATCTTGAGTTGAACTTGTCTAGCCCACCTGCTAGGTTTATGCACGGGCTCACAGGTGCTTAAGAACCACTGTGTCTCAACAGCGCAGAAGTAGGTGCCTGAGTCTCCCGGCTGAGAAGCGAGGATGTGCAGGTTGCTATGCTCCTTCTCTAATATGGCTCTAAATCTTCTTTCCTGTTTTTCTTCTCCTTTCGAATACATGGCCAGGAGAATACTGGGGCCTTTCCCAGGATATTGTCTGTACCACTGTAAACCTCTAAAATTGCTTACTGCATACCTACAGGTCATCGTGATGTTCTCTCCCGCCTGGATGCTCAGAGATGGAGGAGTCTGTTCTATTTTGTCTTGACTGCTTACGCCTGTTTAGAAACATAGTGTTAGACACAATAAATTATCTTTTGTTCAGAATTCCCATACTTTGTTTCATCTAAAACTCCTCAAAAAAAAAAAAAAAAAAACAAGACAAGCCAGGATAAACCCATTTCTTCTTTGCTTTCAGAGCATATCCCCAAGGATTTTTGTTATCTGCTTCATTGAATGACCTTCCCAACACCCATTTTCAACTCACAGTCCAGGTATAGCCAAAAAACTACTGATAAGACTCCCAGGACCTTCTCCATTCTGAGGTTCCAGTCTTTGTGGTAGTATTCTAAGGATGCACAACAATAGTGAGCATCTTCTTCTTAATTTTTGTAATACAAGAAGACTGAAAGTCTTAATTTAGCTGCCAATCAGAGACAAGCCCTTCTCTCAAATACGTTCATCTACCCTGCTAAATAAGCCATTCATATTCTACAAGAATATTGAATACTATAAAAATATAGTAACATTGCCATCTTGAGGCCATATTCACAATTGTAATGAATTATTGCCAATATCTATATCTTTTGGATTAAGTGATCCATATGATGTGCATAACTGGAAACCATGGGATTATTATATAAAAATAGAGCTTGAAAGAACCTTAGATATACTAGAGAGAAGGTCATATAGGTAATAAGAGTAAAGCCAGAATCCAAGTCCATATGTCCAATTCTAAATCCAAGGATTCTTTTTCTGTACTATGACTAAATGATTTTCCTCTTACTGTCAGATGGACTTATGTGTTCATAATATTATTCTATATTTAAAACATGATGCACATGAGAGTACTTTTCCTTGATTATAGACTTAATTTTCTGGAAAGTGGGGCCTGAAGTTGGCATTTAAAATCAAAATCTATTCCTAACCTTTCTGATTATTTTATAATCTCTTCCCACATTATGCTCTTATTTCAGCCAATCTTGGTTATTTATTATTCCTAAAACTCTGAATTCCATCTGCTGTCTCTATATTTTTATATATACTATTTTCCATGCCTGGAAATGCCAGAGTAATCTTTTTTTGAAAATTAGTCCTTGATTAGTATTAGGCTTCTATTTCCACAGCTGTCCCTCACTAGAAGGTTATGCTGTACATGTCCATTTGGGCTAGAGTTGGACAGTCCTCTCTTAAAATTCCATAATAAATTTTTTGTTATACTTCCCATGTTATTTGTTGCAAATTTTCTCCTCTCTTCATGCTTTCTCCATATCTCTTTCTCTTATCAAATGACAGTATTGTCACTTACTTTTCAGAAAAAAAAAAGGACATTTGTGTCTCACATCTCAGAACTCCTGAGCATTATAAACCTTTCTCTATTTTTTTTAGCCTTTGAAAAGGCTGAACTTCTCCTTGTTAAAATAAAACTTTCATCTTGTGTCCTTTATTCCATTTCCTTCCATCTCTTCCTGGAGCTTATGCTATTGAGCTCTCTCATTCCCTAAATTTTTTTTCATCTTTCCTCCTTCTACTATCTCCTCGCTGCCTACAAATATGTTTGCTTCTCATTTCACTTCATTTTGACATCCCCTCAAGTTATTTTTCTGTTACCCTTCCTCCTTTTCATAACCAAACTCTAAGGAGGAGGGGAGGGGAGGGGAGAGACAGCCATATGTATGCTCTTTGACTCCACTATCTCACATCTCACTCAGTTTTCAACCTCTTCTTATCAGATTTCTAATACCACTACTTTATTTTCAAACTAAAATAAACTTTTCTTCAAAGTTCCTAATTTCAATAAATTATAATAAAATTTAATCTAATTATATGTAATTAAATATAATAAAATAAGTTATAATAAATGATAAAGCTATTAAACTTTTTCTGTTTTCTTTCTTCTTGATCTCTCTTTAGTATCTGACAGTTTTAACTCATGTCTATCTTAGATATTCTCTTCTCACAGGGTGTTCATGACAGTTTCCTCTTGGTTTTTTTCTTACTTGTATAATTATCACTCAGTCTTCTTTGTTAGATTATCCCTTAGATCCTTGAATCCACCATGAGTGACCCTTGGGTTCTTTTTCTAGGCCTTTTGGTCTTTCAATTCTTCTTGTGATGATATCATTAAACTGCATGGATTTGATTATCATCTCTTTGGATATGACTCCTATATCTATAAATGAAGGATTAATCTCTCAACTATTTGTTGGCTACTACATATAGATGTTTTATAAACATTTCAAATTCACCATGTTCAAAATATATCATCATCTCCCTCCAAAATCCAAATGTCCTCCAAATTGTCCTATTTCTATGGAGGGCACCACAATCCCACCAGAAAATAGGGAGCTTTGCATCCGAGCATCACCCCAGATTTGTTATGCTCCCTCACTATTCCTTTCTAATCAGTTTTCAAGTCTTACAAACAGCACTTATATTTATACCCTTCTCTCCACTCATATGACTACCAGTATTGTTCAAGGCCTCATTGCCTCACCTTGACTATTACTATAGATTCTTTTTTTTTTCCCTAGTTTTTTTTTTTTAATTTTTTATTTAATAGCCTTTTATTTACAGGATATATACATGGGTAACTTTACAGCATTAACAATTGCCAAACCTCTTGTTCCAATTTTTCACCTCTTACCCCCCCACCCCCTCCCCTAGATGGCAGGATGACCAGTAGATGTTAAATATATTAAAATATAAATTAGATACACAATAAGTATACATGACCAAAACATTATTTTGCTGTACAAAAAGAATCAGACTCTGAAATATTGTACAATTAGCTTGTGAAGGAAATCAAAAATGCAGGTGTGCATAAATATAGGGATTGGGAATTCAATGTAATGGTTTTTAGTCATCTCCCAGAGTTCTTTTTCTGGGCATAGCTGGTTCAGTTCATTACTGCTCCATTAGAAATGATTTGGTTGATCTCGTTGCTGAGGATGGCCTGGTCCATCAGAACTGGTCATCATATAGTATTGTTGTTGAAGTATATAATGATCTCCTGGTCCTGCTCATTTCACTCAGCATCAGTTCGTGTAAGTCTCTCCAGGCCTTTCTGAAATTATCCTGTTGGACTATAGATTCTTAATTATACTGCCAACATCACTATCACTCTTCCAGTAATGCTCTTCAAAGTTCTCAAAATAACTTCCCTGAAGTATAAGTTTGATCATTTCTTTTCCTTGATCAAGAGTTTTTAATGTTCCTATATCACTTCTTAAATAAAATTTAAAGCCAAAATTGGCTCCAATCTTTGTGATGATTTTACAAAATCTTCTCAACTTTTACCCTTAGTTCAGCCAACCTAAATCCTTAAAATGTTGCATTTCATCTTCTCTCTCTGTCTCTCTGTCTCTCTGTCTCTCTGTCTCTCTGTCTCTCTGTCTCTCTCTCTCTTTCTCTCTCTCCCTCTGTCTCTCTTTCTGTCTCTCTCTGTCTCTGTCTCTCTCTGTGTGTCTCTGTCTCTCACTGTCTCTCTGTTTCTCTGTTCCTGTCTCTCTTTCTCTTCAAAGCTCTCAAAATAATTGTCCTGAAGTATAAGTTTGATCATTTCTTTTCCTTGATTAAGAGTTTTTTAATGTTTCTGTACCACTTCTGAGCTCAGAAAATATGTTGGTGATTTTTATAAGTAATTTTTATTTGGAATCTAAGTTTCAGAATTAAAAAGCAAAGGAATTTCTACCCAGTTAACTTAGACACAATGATCTTTGTGTTACCTGATTGGTAGTGATGGCAGAGAATACCAGTGGAGCTGTGGCAGGTAGCAAATGACAAGCATGGAGAATATGTCATCAGGACTAGTCATGGGTCCCTTATCAGCTGTGTGAGTCCTCATATCTACAGAGCCAGAATTCTTGCATATGCAGTTGTATATTAACTCTTTGTATCTTTCTATTAGTATAGCTATGGGGAAGTACAGAGAAGGCAGTATGGCATGGTGAACAGAGAGTTTGTCTCATAGCCTAGATTCAAGTTTCATTTCTGATACACTATCACTGTAGAACTGGAGTAGGAAACCCATATATAGTAAAAATAAATTATACATACACACATATAATTACATATGGAATGTATGTTACAAAGGATTTATATAATATATTCGATGTAGATAATATTTAGGATATGTAAAATATTTTGGAGATATATCGAAGTCCCTCACCTGTTTTTATTCCTAAGGGATTTCAGTCATGCTTACTTCTCTCTTAGCTCAACTTATTCTCTACATTTCCATGTGTACTCTGAAGTTACAAGCACAGTCTAAAAGGATCCATATATGATCAGAAATCTTTATAAAACTTTTGTTAAGAGCTCCATGGTTCAGTTAACAAGATAGGTCAAGCCTAAGGGAAAATAGCACATTTTAAACTTTAATTTGCATTATTAGCATTTTCTTGATCACATTCTTGATTCTACACCATCAAGAAAACTCTAAATCCTAATGTGTAGTCTTTGTTGATTTCTGAGGAGTAAATGCTCACACTGAAAATTTAATAGTTGACTGCATTTTTGAGCAGATTCTGACAAACTTCTGAATCAGAGGGAATGATTCAAAATCTGAAACCCAGACTGAGTTGTCTTGTTTAATGGTTTTGAAATCAATTATAAATATGTTAGGATGTTTGTTTCAATTAAAATGTATTAGGATGTGGAATTTACAATTGTAAATCTTTTAAGATGTGCAACTATTTATAGAACTAGTTTAGTAACAGCAATTTGAAGGGAAAGAAAGATAAAACTCAGATAGCTAATCTTAGCTTAACTGATTTACAAGATGAAAAGAAGATCATGGTCAAGTCACATTTTTCAGTACAGAACCAAGAATTTAAAAGTTTAAGAGAAATGAGAACCAGTGCCTCTCAAATATTCAGGTGAGGATGTCACCAGCAGCAGAAGTAGATTGAATCACTATGGGAAAGATGTATTCATTTTCATATGAAAAAGTAATATTAGGAATGAGTAGAAGATTCAAGAAGTAGATGGGATAAAATAGGAATATTTGTGACATGGCCAGGGTAGGAGGGGAATAGGATTATAACAGTAGCCATTAGAGCCTTTGGAAAAGCTTTACAATCTGACATTATTAGATGGGATAATGAAATAATCAAAGATCAATGGTAGTAATAGCAAGAAGACCAAGGAGACTCAAAATAAGGCTTAAATCTATGGATAACTGTCCATTTGAGAAATAGAGCAGAATCAGAAGCAGAAACTAAACAGAGTATAAAGCATTAAGCAAGTTCAAAGCCAGAGATTATCTCTGAGAGCTTCAGTCAAAGGAATGCATCACCTTGAGATGTTAAAGGGAGTTAGGAGAAAGGCTATGATCAAGAAGAGTCCATATTGGGAGAAATAGTGTAGATGTAAAAGTATGGGTGAGCCACAAGCATGAAAAAGATTGTTGCCCAGCAATACTTGCTTTGAACTTAAGGAATTCACCCCTTTCTGTACTTCATTCAGCTCATTGGTTAGTTAATAGAAAGTAAATAGAAAGTTAATAGAAAGAAAGTTAAAAGAAAAATAGAAAGCCTAAGAAATGAGGGGATCATAGCTTTATATCTGGGAGGGACCTTAAAGGACCTCAAGTTTAATTATTTTTACAGAAGAGGAAACAGACTAAGAGAGTTTTAAACAATTTGCGCAGTCACATAGCTAAAAAAAAAAAAAAAAGCTTGGCTAAGGCAACAAACTCAGATTCTACTGGCTCCAAGTCCAGTTTCTATCTGTTACACTATGTTTCTCCTCCAACTGATTCTTCATTCATTGGACAAAAACTTACTTTTTTTGGAATAGTTTTTAAATGTATAGAGGAAAGTTATGCCCTTAGTGTCAGTATGCCGAGCCAAAACAGCCCGTCCCTAACCTATGCCATTGTAAATCAGAGCTTCCCAGGTCCCAGAGGAAAGACTTCTGGCTTGGCAGAATAGTTAGAATATTTTAATTTTGATCAAAAGAAAATTATAAATGATGTGTTAAAATTTTAAAAGGATTTACTTGATGATGCAGGCCAGTTAAGCTAGGAGACTTTTGCCCAGAGGAAGTAAAGGAAGGATGCCAAGAATATAGAAAGACATTGAAGGATATGCATGATTATAAGCCTTAAAAGTACAAAGGAATTCTACCTTACTTGACCTACTTATCACTGGAGTTTTTGCAGATGGCCAGATTTTTGTTAACCTTGAATCAAACATATGCCAAAAAAAAGTTATTTCTACAATGACTTACTTGTGGTGTTATCTACATTAACAATAATTTTTAGCTCACATAAGCTACATTTAAACAAAAGAGGAAAATGGTTGCTTCAAAAAAATGTATGATGAAAAATATTTCCCACACTTTGACAGATAACCAATTGGTCAGAATTGTAGGATCTTCAGTTCTATGCTGAAGAAAGATTTTTACATCTAGAGCTATGCAGAATCAAATATACATCTCATGGCTTTGAATCATGGCTTTTAGAAGATTGTTAAAACCATTTATACCTTGGCAATGGTATAAGACATAGAAAGATTCAGGGAAAGGATTTCTCGTAAGTTTTTTTAATAATGGGCTCTCCAAGAGAAAATAGTATCCTAATGTATTTTAAACTTTAATCTGCATTATTAGCATTTTCTTGATCACATTCTTAATTCTACACTATCAAGAAAGCAATAAATCCTGATGTGTAGTCTGTTGATTTCTGAGGAGTAAAAAATGCTCACACTAAAAATTTAATAGTTGGCTGCAGTTTGAATAAATTCTGGCATACTTCTGAATCAGAGGGAATGATTCCAAATCTGAAAATTCAAACTTCTGTAATGCAAAAAATATCAATTCTATTTCTAACCATCTTTAATTCATCTTTCACTTTAATCCATCACCATGAGTGATGTTCTCTTCATCTTTGCCAACTCATCTATATGATTTTTGGCACTTGAAAGATTTGAAAATAAAAATGTTCTCAAGGAGTTGTGGTTCCTAGACTATATCCTCTGAATCCATCTGTGGGTAGCTTTTTTCTCTCAAAATGAAAGACCTTTTTTTTTTTAGAGATTTCCAGCTGTTCTAGCACAGGTGCTGTGCCTTTTTGTCTTGCTTAGCATATCTTTTCCCCAAGGCCCTGGAAGTAGGTGAGAGGCCCAAAGCTGAATAATGTTGTTTATCTGTAGTTCCTCCTGTCACTTGTGACTTTTCTGAGAATCCAGAAATAAGTCCAAGAGGATGACACTGATGGATTTGTTTTCTGAATGTTCACTGAAGATTAATTCTTCATTGTGTTCTGCTGTTTAAAAGCATCCTTGATGAATAAAGAAAATCATCTTCTTGCCAGATAGTTGTCCCAGAACAAAGTATAATTGTACTCACAATTGTAGGTGAGAGACTGCTATGTCTTCCTTGCCAGACATTGTTGCTTACCCTTGAATGGACTCAGACTATTCTGGCTTCTTCAATAAAAAGATGAAAACAGCCTGGATCTGCTGGGTTCCATCTGGATGGGCTGTTGTCTTTAAAATTTAAAGATTAAAGATTTTTTAAAATCCTTAAGATTTAAGGAGTAAATTAGAGGAGTGAGGATATTGTTTCCCTTTCTCTCTGAATGGCCCAACAGTCTTAATAAATGTAATTAATTACTCCCCATGAACCACTATAATGAGATCCTAAATGGTGGGTGTGTTAAACAGAGAGAAATTGAAGAATTGATCAAATTGATCCCTGCACAGACAGGGAGAAGGCACTGATAAAAATCTGTTTAGCATTGTGGCCAGTCAAAAATCCAAGTTATGTCAAACCCCTGAAGCCCACCCTTTGTAGGGGTCTTGGGCAGCTTCACTTTGCCATGCCATGTCAAAAATCATGTCCCTGAGGTTAAATTTCCCCTATAAAATCTACTCTCTGCTCTCCTTTGGGTCAGTCTGCCTTGTGGTATCTTTCTCCTCACCCCACCACATCATGTGTTGCCTCCCCTAACCCTACTATGGTTCTCAACCCTACTTCTCCTTATAACTAGCTGTTTTAGGGTGCTAAGTATTTAGCCTGCCAACTAAGGTTATGCCCCATCCTCATGGATATTTCCTTTCTCCTGGTAAATGGCAAGTTCCACTAGGAAATTTGCCTTTTCCATCATTAATTATTAAAACTTTTTTATGATTTTTTTTGCTTTTTAAATTTTTTATCCTTTTTTATGCTTTCCTAACTCTGTTTCATATTTACCATTCCTGGTACCTATTGAACCTCTTCTTTTGTCTGTAACCTTTCCCCCTAAATAAACCTATCTTTTGCCAAAGAGAATGACTATTGTGAATTCTTCATAAGAACAACATTTGGTGCTTCTCCTAAAGTACATCACTTAGTGCCTTTTGGCGTCTACATCAGCCATATCACCTGGAGTTACCACAATTGCCATGCTAGTGTGGCTCTTACCAAGGAAATTGGATGTTACAATTGCCCACAGCAAACCGTGGAAAAATATATTAGTTATATTTTCTCTTTAATGTTGGAACTCAGTCAGAGTATCTATTGCTAGTGGTGACCTATGTAAAGTTATAAGGATCCTGTTACGCATCTTTCTTTGAAAGGAAATAGAATTTCTGGGTAGAACAAAATTGGTCTTGACAAGCCATGCTACTCTCTGCAAAGGCTAGCAATGACTGATCAACTCTTAACCTCCACGCAGTCTTTTTACCTTTCCCTGAGAATTAAATTGAATAATTTTGCATTTGTGATGGTACATGGGTAAATTTTAATATTACTAAGGACACAGTGGAGAAAGAAGTCAGTAATGACAATTTAATCATTTGTTCTGTAATAGGAACTAGGTGGGATAAAGTTTATTTTGGAATATAATGCATTTTAAAGAATGAATATCCTTCCTACTTTGAGATACAGTATTCATGAAAATTATGTATGCTTTTCTTTCTCTAATAATACAATTCTGGATATAGATTTAAAAGGGATCCCAGAGGCTATCTAGTTCACCCTTACTCATTTTACAAATGAAGAAACTAAGATCCATATATTTACCTTAGGTCATACAGGTTGTCATCATTAGGCAATAATTTTTAAAAATTATGTCTAGAGAATCCCAAAAAGAAAAGAATAATCCTATAACAAGTTTAAGTAGTGACTCAAAAGAAGACAAATATTAGTTTCTCACATGGACTATATGTGTGACCTAAAATAAATTAAATAGAAGTTTTTAAAAAATGAAAAAAAAAAATCTCAAGAAAAAATTAAGAGGAGAATATGCTAGGAAACAATTTAATAAACTTTATTGAAAAAATAGACTCCATAAAAACTAAAATGTTAAAACAAATAGAAAACAACTCCATTGGACAATAAGACACATGAAAACCAAATCAATAGACTGAAAACTAGGAGAAAAATATAAAGTGTCTGGTATTTTTTAAGTTGACCTGAACAAAAAATCAAGAAAGACCTTAAGCAAAATATGATTGCCTAAAAACTATTATTTAACAAAAAAACCCTATACATAAAATATTTCTAAAAATGATGAATGAAAATTGCCCAGAGGTCAACTAAAGATAGAATCCATCAATCATCTCTGAATGAAACTACAAAAGGAAAACCATTAGAAATGTCATAGTCAAAAATCAAATGCTTCCATGTCAAAAAAAAATATCACAAACATTCAGAAAGAAACAATTCAAATATCAAGGGGTGTAGTCAGAATCACATAGAACTTGGCAAGTACCATGAAAAATGAAAGGAAATTTTGGAGTACAAAATTTCAAGTCAAAAGAGAGGGATAGACTTACAGCTAAAAATAACATTCTGAAAATCTAAGTTTAAGTCTACCTATGGAAAAATACACTTGTAATGGAATTTCAAGCTCTTCTACTGAAAGGACCAAGTAGAGAAGAAATTTTGAAATGCAAAAAAATCAGAAATCTAGAGAAACCTAGCAATTTAAATTTACTTGGACATTTGGAAAGAGATACATAAGGAAGTAGACAATGATGCAATGCTAATCTTCTAAAAGAAGAAGATAGGGGAAAATGTGTACCTTCACAACCTCAGTGTCTTCAAAAGAACATTAAATTTGAGACTCAAGAAAAAGAGAGGTCCTGGGATAGATTGGGTTTGTTCTGATGGTTTTTTGGGGGAAAGGGAAGAGAGGATAAGAAGAGGAATGCATTAGTGTAGAAAGTGATGGAACTGATCACAAAATGAGGAGGTCAGGGTAGCAATCCCTATTTCAAATAAAAAGCACAAGGCACATGTGAAGATTTCACAATGGTGTTCTATTTGCCAAAAGGCATATTTATTTATGAGGAGAGATTACAAAATGTAGTGATTAACAAGGGAAAAACAAGTTCCCAAGTATAACTTACAATTAACCAGAAGAAAGGGAATATACCATGAGGTGGAAGTATGACATTAATTGACAGGCTAAATCCATAGAAGAGTTTAGCAGACTAATCCCAAAAGGGGTTAACAAGGGAAGGGGATTAATTATATCTTTGATTGGCTAAATCTAAAAGGGACTTAACACCCTAAAAGACTTGGTTATAACAAGGAAAAAGACAACATGAGGCATAGAAGTGGGGATGAGGAGAAAGATACCAGATGGCATAGTACCCAAAAATGGATTTATTTATTTTTTTTGGAAAATGAATTTGTTTTTAATGATAGGCAAAAATAACATTATCCAACATAACACTAAACATAACTGTTTGTACCCTCATATTTCTCAGGAAGGACTAAAGTATTTTATGGACTATTCTGTAGTAAACTGAGGGAGCTTATAGCATAGAAAAGAAAGAAAGTAAAAAAAAAAAATTCAGAAGGGAAGAAAATAATCATTCCACTATAATCCACAAAAATCTAAAAAGGAATTTTAGCAAAGATGACATAAGCCATGGACAGATTTAGAGAGGAAATTTCATCTTGGCTTTCTAATTGGAAATAGTAAGGTGAGATTTCCCAAGACTTCCACAGGAGTAGGACTGTAAAGCTGAATTTATCCCTATCTGTGCTTTCTCTGCCACTGCCCATCCAGTCACTCAGGTCCTCATCAAAAGAAAGAAATAAGGATTGAACTTGCTTTTTTTTCATAAATGGAATCTCATATGACTACTGTGGGAATGTGTTTTTTCTTGTATAGTATGGTTTGACTCTAGCCCCACTTTGAAGGCCAACTGTGTTATTTCTTATCTCTTATTGGCTTGGCTAGTATCCTAAAGTATTTGGAAAGTCTCTCTTCTTTGTCATTGTCTTAAATCCTTATTAATTCCATTTTTAGGAACCTGATGACTAACACCAGTTATCCACTAAACATGAGATTAATTTTTACAAAGGAATATTTATTTCAAAGATATGGTAAGATCTAACTAATAAACAGCATAGGACATCACCACATTATCACTTGGGGAAGGAGATTAGACTCAATTTCACTTAGTTTCTACAGAGCATTGATCTCACTAAATTTGAGTCCAAAATCCAACTATATGGAGTCCCCAACCCTTATTTCTTAAGGCTTGTCAGTCTTTTTGAATGGCAGACTTTGGAAGGAGACTGAAAAACAGAACCCCAGTTGAGTTATTTAATTCATGAAACTTAAACATGAAAGTGATTAGGACTTTGGAGTTTGTTGTTGTTGTTGTTGTTTTAGCATTGGGGGGATATAACTATTATAATTTATATTCTTTATTTTTCTTTCTTTTGTAAGAAAAAAATATCTTACCAAAAATTCCATTGACTCAATGATGAATGCAGGAAAGATTTATTTTACATTCTTGCAAGAACAGGAGCCTAGATGAGTAGATACATCTTTAAAACTTCAAAAGCAGTATTTTATTTCCCATCCTGAAGCACAAATCTTTCCCCTGATTCCTCATTAATTAGATGTTACAGGAGTCATAGTACATAAATCCCCACCCCTTATTATACAGTCAATCTCCACCCCAAAGGGTTACATTCTATAAGTGGGAAGGTAACTGAGAAGGGCTAAGGGCTAAGGGCAAAAGATTCTTTTCAAATCTCAGGCCACCATCCCTTATTACAAAAGTGACTCCCTACCCCCAGGGAGTTTATGCTCTTTGGGTGGAAGATAACCTCCACTCTTGATTATTCTTTGATGTCCTTGTGGATTTCAGTTTTCTAATTTAAGTTTCATTTCCCCAATTTAACTTTCATAACTGTGGAAACCAAAATGCCCATCCATTTCCCAAACATTTTCCTTCCTTCCTTCTTTCTTTCCTTCCTTCCTTCCTTCCTTCCTTCCTTCCTTCCTTCCTTCCTTCCTTCCTTCCTTCCTTCCTTCCTTTCTTCCTTCCTTCCTTTCTTTGGAAGCACTATACAGGACTTCCTGCATTTGAAGCAAAGAAACACATACAAAGTAAAGATAGTCTGGAGCAGAATATATTATGCTTCAGCTAAAGTAAGAAAAGGGGTAACAACTTGATATCAAATGAAGTAAAAGCAAAAATAGGTCTATTTTAATTTAATATTTAATATTGATATTAAATAATATTAATAATCTAATATTTAATATAATATTTTAATAAAATAGGTCTATTAATTAGGTCTAATTAAGAAAGATGAGGAAGGAAACTACATCTTGTTAAAAGGTACCACAGACAATGGAGCAATATCAATATTAAACACATATGTCCCAAGTGGCATAGCATCCAGATTCTTAAAGAATGACATAATAATCAAGTTAGAAAATTAGGAATAGTCTACCTGTCAGATCTATGAGTAGGGAAAGATTTCATGACCAAATAAAAAACAGAGAGAATTATGAAATACAAAATAGATAATTTTGATTATATTAAATTAAAAAAGAAACCACTTTGTACAAACATATTAGAAGATAAACTAAGCTAAGAAACAACCTTTATATAGCAAGTGTCTCTGATAAAGGCCTCATTTCTCAAATATATAGAGAACTGAGTCAAATCTATAAAAATACAAGACATTTCCCAATGAAGAAATCAAAATTATCTACAGCATGTGAAATAATCACTTTTGACTAGAGAAATGCAAATTAAAACATCTCTGAGGTACCACTTCACACCTATCAGGTTGGTTAATAAAACAAAAAAAGGAAAGTAATAAATGTTGGGGAGAATGTGGAAAAATTGGAATACTAATTCATTGGTGGCAAAATTGTGAACTGATCCAAACATTCATGGAACTTTGCCCAAAGGGCCACTAAATTATGTATAACCTGTGATCTAGACAGGAAAAGAACCTACATATGCAAAAATATTTGTAGCAGCCCTTTTTATGATGGCAAAATGTTGGAAATTGAGGGGATGCCTAACAGTTTGGAATGGTTGAACAAGCTATTGTATATGAATGTAATGAAATACTATTGTGCAATAAGAATTGATGAACAGAGATTTGACTGATGTAAAGACATAAATGAATAGCAAAACAATAGAAAACTACATGATACATTCCTGAATGAATAATTTTATTCATGGGCTAAACCTGAATTAGGCTGGTCCAATCTCTCGAGTTTAGGATTTAAAAGTAAATAAGCATTTATGAAATGTAAAATAGAATTAAAATCTACTTTTACTGGTTAAGGAATAAAAGAATATATTTTTCCTTCAAAAAGCAAAACTTGTAAGAAAGATATAAAATGTTATTTTTCTTACAGTCACCTTGTCAGGAACTCAAGAGTACCTAGAGCTCAGGAATCATTTTTGTTGCCCTTCTTATCAATTGCTTTTTGTAGGAAATGCTTTTATTCCTTAATGTCTACACCCTGGCCGAATCATTTGTATTTCAATCCACTTAGTGGGTAAAGCACTGGACAAGGCTGGGTCAAGACTTGAGTTTTGGGAGAAATATGAGCAGTATGTTGGTACTGGTTCATCCCACTGTCCCACCCAGTGATGGCCTTGACACAAGTTTCATTGTTATCTTCCAACAGTAGTTTGGAGCTGAAATACCACAATTAAGGGCTCGGATAGGAAGGGAAGTTGTGTCAGCTCTCCTTGCTAGCATAGTTTATTCCTGGATAGATTCAAGAGTGAGGGCTTCAAAAAATGATCTAGTCTGCCTTTAGATGATCAACTTCTCTCTGTTCATCTAGACTTTATCTTACCATTCTCCACATGGCTTTGTGTTGTTCCAGTTTTATGCAGTCTCTGATTCAACTTTTTGCAGGCAAGAGTCTTCATTCACTAGCTTTATGTAGCATTTGGAATGTCTTGCAGAAGATACTGGCTCCATTCTACATGGCTATGAATCTATAAGAGATCTCCCTTATCCTCATATCTTTCTAGTACTCTCTTCTGTTTAGGCAATAGCAGAATCATGGGCATATAGACTCATGGGAAATGGAGACCTACTTATTCAGGAAAATATTACACATTCTTCCCAAAGCATACTAGGAAGTATAATCCTTTCTTATCTTGGCCACAATTGTTAATCTCCTGATTTAAAGAAAACAGAATACAGAAAAAAACAAACTATTATAAAATTTCAGGGTAGGAAGGATCATTTCTGACTGGGATGGAATTGAGAATCTGTGGAGGAGATTATATGGGAATTTGTCTTTTGAAAATAGATAAGATTTTATCTAACTTCCTTTAAGAAGTTATTAAGAATGAATCATCCTTTTAAAACGGTGGTCTCCAAAACCATGGTCTTACTCTAAGAGGGCTGTGGCCTGATCCACAATGTTTGATAAACCAGTTTCAGAGTAGGAAAAAGTTGAGTCCTACCATGCTGGGATAACCATCATGGGACTTATTTCTAACACAATCACATGTGTTTGTATTTCCCAATACTCCAATTTCATTAGTTCTTTCAGCTGTGCAAATTGCTAACTTCTCCCTTCTCCAACTGACCATATGACCCTCAGGACAGTTATAACACAATTGCTTCCCAAGCATCCATAGCAGCATCTATGTAGATGCCATTTGGAAAACCCCATCTCCTTCTTCCCAACTACATACATTCTCTAGTTTCCAAATCATGTTGTATGTGTTATAAATGGCCCTTGCAGGATGGTGCCTTGGTGCAATGATCAGTGAGTTAAAGTTCTGTCTTCCCATTTTTCATTTTGAATGGAACAAAAATGAGTCTCACTGGATGAGTAGTATGAATGGGTTGTGATAGATCATATTATATATATTTTTCTTTCCTTTCTCCATAGCCCTCTCTTACAAAGTTCCCTTTGTCCTTTGAAAGAAGAAAGAAAACTACATTTCCAATCACCCACATCCACAACCTTGTGTCCTGTTTAATTCTATTCTTCCTCATCTGAAGCATACAGTCTTTGTCATTTCTACTTCCACATCTCTCCCCTATGACCCACTCTCTTTGCTTACACATCCATCATCACCCTAGTTCACCTGGACTATTACAGTAGTCTTCAAATTTTTCTCCCTGCCTCAAGTCTTTCTCCTCTCTAATCCATTTTCCTTCACATAGCTACCAAAGTAATTTTTCTAAAGTTGAGCTCTAACTATACCAGTTCCCTAGTCAACAAATTTCAATAGCTCCCTATTTGTTCTAGAATCAAATATCATTTCATCTTCATTTTATTCTTTTTAATTTTTATTTTTGTGCCAGTTTTGTGATATACACCAGTGATAGCAAACTCAAATAGAAATGAATCTCTGTGGGCCACATATTGAATAGAAAACCATAAATTTCATTATCCATATCTTATTGTATTTTTATTTATTTTATTAAACATTTCCCAGTACATTTTGATATAGTCAGGCTGCACTCAGGAATGCTGTGGGCCAACTTGTGGCACATTGGAGAGTCTATGAGTTTAATACCATTGATAATAATTAGTGTAGTTTAAAATGTATATAATTTATAAATAAGTGAATATACACATATTGTGCTACTTAATGGGAATGCCAGAGCCAGCTCTTAAGAGTTAACTATTGAATTTTCACTATGAGTATTTACACCTTGGAAATTAACAAACTCTACAAGTAAGAGTTGGCTTTATTTTGTTGTTGAGTGTCTAGACTTAAAAATGATGGAGAATATTTAATAATTCAGATTAAACTTAAAAGTGTGTCATATGTTTCCACTGTTAAACATTTACCAGCAGACCCCTGAGGTATATGCACGAAAAATGTATGAATGAGGTACACAATCAAAAAAGTCTGGAGAATTCTGCTTTAATGTATACAGATACTGTTATGCCTCAGTTCTCTTTAATTGTTCTGACTTGGTTTCCCTGAACTAGTTTCCTTTGTCTCAGTTTCCTCAACTGTTCTGTCAAATCCCCTTAGTTGTAAAAACCCACTCTAGTCCATTAAGACTGGGGACCATTTACTCTAAGGTTATAAATTGCTAGCAAGATAAACAAGAGAGCAGAACTCCTGACCCTCCCCTGTCCTCAAGAATTTACAATATCCCTCTAAAATATTCCAAGATACCTCACTGACATCTTTATCTCTGAGTATTCAGACATCCTGTCTCTGGGCTTTTAGAAGTTATGGTCTCCCCACAACCTGACAGAAGCCTTCCTGCCTTTTGGGGGCCTTTGTTTCTAGGATTATTTAAAGAAGGGGGCAGCTCTTATTCTTTGCTGCATTCTTTGAGATGACAGTCCTGGGACCAACATGGATTCCTTGGTCCCAGTATATCTTTATCTCTATCTGACTGGATAATTTGAGACGAGAGTCCTGTCCAGTCAATTATACTCTCCAATTAATAAACTTTTGAAAACTCTCTAATCTCTCTCCTGCTTCAGTTTCTCCAGCATTACAATACTTCAGGGATAATCACAGAACTCAGATTTTCATGGTGTTACATTAGGATTATATTTTTATTGCCAAAAAAGAGAACATACTAAAAAAAAAAACCCACTGCAGGGTTTACGTACAAGCTGCAGGTGTCTGGGGACCACTGTGTAGTTGCTGCACAGAAGTAGAAGCCTGAGTCTTCAGGCTGACAGACTTTGATATGCAGAAAGTAGTGTTTGGCACTTTTTTTCAGATGGACGATGAATCTTCCCTCTTCCTGCATATCCTGGGTCTCACGAATTGCTACCAAAAATGTGAGGGCCTTCCCAGAAACTTGCTGGTACCAGGGGAAGTAATCAAAATTACTGTCTGTAAAACTGCAATTAATTAGGGCTGTGTCTCCTTCCTGGACCTGCAGGAATTGTGGACTCTGCTTTACCTTAGACTGGCTGGTAACCCCTGTGCAAAAAGACAATACCAAGTTATTACTCTTCAGCATTTATATTTGTTTTGTACAATCAATCCAATAACACCGTGATCACACTAACCAAGCCCCAGTCTTTCCCTTTCAGTCTTGCAATTTCTTAATCCCATCTCTTGTTCCCAACTTACAGCCCAGTTGGAAAAATAGCATTACTAATGAGGCTCCCAGGGATTTCACCATTTTTTTCCCACCAGGTTCAATGAGGACTCTGCTTTGGGATCTGAGATGATGACTGGATTCTTCAATCAGAGAAACTATTTTCTGTCTTTCTTTTTCTATTCCAAGAAACAAAGAACCTGCCAATTCTGCCCAGCCAATCAGAATCATGTCTGCAACCTTCTCACATTCTCAGTCCTTTCCTTTCACAAGTGTTGTCAGCTAGAGTTTTTTGAAAATAGAAGCACTGCCCCTCTCAAGTGAACTAAAGAAATGCAGAAGACATGTTCCATGAGGATACGACTAAAATATCATTCTCACTCTTAATTATAGTACCACAGAATGTTAAAGACTTTAGAAATGATTCTGAATGCTGTCCTTTTTTTATATATATTTTATATTGCTGAAGTTTATGTAAGCTAAATAACCTGAGATCAGACTTCCTTAGAGTCCTTTAGTGTATAGGGAAAACCCAGCGTTTGGAATCAGAGGATCTGGTCTCAAGTACTATCAATTGTTATTTTTCTCTTGATTGTAGTTTTCTCAGCTATAAATAAAGAATTTGGACAAGGATTTTGCAACAAATAAATAGCAAAAAAGGGAGAAATACCTAAAGTCCAGTCAGTGAAAAAAGGAGAGAAAATGCAGAAAAGATGGAGGGAAAGAGTAATAATTGTACTCTTACTTCAGACTCTTTCAGACATTAGCTGAGGGAAACTTATTTTCAATGTGAACTGACAGAAATCTATTAATTTTCAAGGAAAGGCAGTTGAGCAAACTTGAACAATAGTATCATCATCACCACCCCTTCCCACCAAAGGCAGGAACACTGTTCTAATTAAGTAAATGTTTTTGTTTTTGTTTTTCCCAAGAGTCACCAGTGCAGTAAACAGGCATTGACAATTCACTACAAGAATTAACTAAGAGAGCTCCTAAGAAGAATCGTTCAAAACTGAGGACCTCATTTCCAGCAAGTATGGAAGACAAATAGATGTTTTTAATGAACTATAGGGAGGGTGTCATGTTTATATTTCTATTGGGACAAATAACAGGTATTATATATACAAAATACAAACTGTTCATTATCAAAAAAGAAAGACAAAAGATTTGAATAATCAATTCTCAATTTACCAAATTGTCAGGAAGAATGAAAAGTTCCTAAAAAGAATAATAAAAAATGCATTTCAATTAGAAAAAGAAAAGTAATCTGAAGTGCTATAAGGGAATGCTCACCTCTGACAGAAGTTGAAGGGTGAAAAAATAGAAAAGGAAAGGGAAAAAATATTGAGCTTATAGTTCTATATAAGCAGGGGTTTTGTAAGGTTCAAATGAAATAATAGATTTAAAGCACTTTGCAAATCTTAAAATGTCTGTTTTTGTTGTTATCATTGTTGTTAGGCCCCTCATCTGAGTCTGAGGATGAATTCATCCTCTGGGCCTTCTATGGAACTCCTGATGAGCTCAACAATACAGGGGTATGCTGTTAAATACTCAACACCGAAGTCTCCTGGAGGATTAGGAGAAAATGCATGCACACACATTTTTAAGTTTAATCAGCAATATTAAAACTTTTATAAGTTTAAACAATCACCTAAGCAATAAGCCAAGTCCTGATATGTAGTGATTTCTGTGGTCAAAGTTCTCACACTGATAATTTAACAAACACCTCTCAAAAGCCAGTCAGAGCCAATTCCAGCCACAGCTTATATGTAATAGATGGGAGTTCCTGCAGAAACTGAGATCAGACTCTGTGAAGAGGAAGGAAGATTTTTGTTTCATTGTTTGTTTTTAAACCCTATAGAATAATTATGTGGATCCATATTTGCTTCCAATATAGAGGTCCAGCAATTTTCCTCATAAAATCAATACAAGTAATTATGGTCATTATGATTATTAGATCATTAAATCAATCAATTAAGAAATACTTATTAAAATTTCTACTTGTTGACTTGATTTGAAGAAAAAGGAAGGTTAAAATGCAAACTGTGTTCCCTATAGTCTGTATCTGACTTATCCCATCAAATTTCTCAAACGTGAAGAAGTCATTCTTGGTGACTTATATAGAATTGAAAAAAAAAATGTAGGAAAAAAATCTCTATTTGAAATTTAGAAATGTTCCTACTTTAAAGTCAGTCTAAAACTTGGCAAAATTCTAAAGGCACTATCATATATAATTCCATATGTGAACCTTTTTGTGTTGGTTTCTTCTAGGGACAAATGGTTAATACTGATGTCTCCCTGATTGGATCTCTTCATGATATTTTTAATAAGATTTCAAAATTCAATTGAATTTAATAATCATTTACTAAGCATCTATTGTATAACACATTTTACTAGGCAAGGGGAGTTACAAAGTTTAGATAAGAGATTTCAGGTATGTTTTATAGATCTTAAAGTCTAGTAAGAGGCTAACACTTCCCCAAAAAACTTGAAATCACTATAACACATAATTAGAAAAAAAGCAAGGAACATAATGCTACATGTGGTTCAGAGGTGAATGATGTTATGAAAGAGGAGACAAATAAGTATTAATGAAGTGATGTTGAAGACGTATTTTTAATGATGGGTATGAATTCAACAAAAAAGAGAGAGAAAGAAGACTATGCAGACTCCAGAAGTAGGATGAGAAAAAGAACAGAAATGAGAAGCAATAGAAAGGAAATCAAGGTTAGAAAGGAATACAATTTAACTTGTACTTGATCTTAAGTGTCTATCAAAAGAAATTTTTATTTCATTTCATAGGCCATGGGAAGCCACTGAAATCTTTTTGAGTCAAGAAGTAACACAACCAGTTTATATATAAGGATGATTGTAAGCAGTATTTATTGGAAAGAAGAGAAAATGGATATGGTAAGAACTATGTAATTTTATTAAGACCCTTTTGAAGGGTTAGCATAAAGGGATCATAGAAATTATATATATCAAGCACATTTCTTTGCCCTTGGAAAAAATTTAGCTTTAGAAGACTCATAATTCCCAGGACTGCATGTTTCCTTATCCCAGTGATTGAGATATAATAGATGGTTAATTGGATCCTTAGATGGTTAATTGGACCCTTAATTTATTCGATTACTCCAATCAGCATTAATAAATTTGATGTGATTCCATAGGAGTAGTGATTATAAATTCTAGCAATAGGTCTCAGAGCTATGAACTGCAGATTATAAATTCATATGCTCACTCAGAGGAAGCTAAGTAGAGGACCTCCCTCATTTTCCCCCTTGTTACAGGGGTCCTCAAACTTTTTAAATAGGGGGCCAGTTCACTGTCCCTCAGACTGTTGGAGGGCCGGACTATAGAAAAACAAAAACTTTGTTTTGTGGGCCTTTAAATAAAGAAATTTCATAGCCCTAGGTGAGGGGGATAAATGTCCTCAGCTGCTGCATCTGGCCCGCAGGCCGTAGTTTGAGGACCTCTGCATAGTGTCTAAGCCCAGAGGGACAGAGGTGACTCAGTTACATAGAAAGTCCCCCAGGTATTTTTGTTGCCCTTCCTGTCCTGGAATCCATTTGTTGTCCAACATGGGAAGGGGACCATAAGCAGGTAGCCAATAAATGACCCTGCTTGACAGACTTCAGCCTGCTCTTTTCCCAGCCTCTCAGCCCATGTAGATGTTTTGGCATCCACTTATCAGCCCAACCCCTTAAGACTGCTCATAGGCTTGGAAATACCTCCTGGAAGGTCAAAATAGGTCTGTTAGGGTCTGCTCACAAGCCCATTAATCAACTAAGGGGATTCTGTATTTTGTGTAGACCCTCCTAAAGGCCAAAGGCAAAATATATTTAACCAAGAGATTCTGCATTTTCAGTCTGCTTCTCCTGTATTGTTCAGACATCAATGCTCTGGAGGAAATGGGCATCTCAAATAATGAGAAAGCTCTGAAGTCCATTTCATTAGAGCTGACAATGGACCATTTCATAATGTGCTATTGTCTCAGAATTCTGCCTCAGTGGTTTTTCTAGCACATCAGGCAGCTTTGAAAATCCCCACAGAAAGCACTGGAACGTAGAGCAGGAACATCAGTTTATGAGATTATTCATAGATTTGATTTAGGTTGGAGGAAGCAAAAATATAGAAATGAAGAGACAGAGAAAGAACAGAACAGGAAAGGATGCATGCTGTGGAGTGAAATAGAGTAAGTTGGAAGTTTCATTGCTCTTAGAACTTAAAACATTGCTCTTGTGGTGAGACGAAGCAGAATTCCAATCCAGTTTCTTTCTTTTTTGGTTTCTTCATTGTATTTCTAAAGAAATTCCCACTACATTTTTTTTAATCTGAATCAACTACTTTCTTCTTTGTTTCCCTCAGAGTGTCTAAGAGGTAGGGGGAAGGATGGTAAAAAATGAACCGTAAGTATAACTACAACTACAATTACATTGCAGATTGATATTTAAAGCTTTGTTTGATTGTTGCTTTAAATTTCTGTGCTACTTGATTATTGTTAATAATTCAAATCTATTAATACTAAATTGTCAAATTTTATGAAGTGAGAGGGAAGTATGATTGGAAGGGTAAAATCAATCTATGGTATGGAGGATTTATAACTTGAGGATATTTTGAATTTTTTGTTATTTGTGATATGCTCCAGATCTTACCACTGGATTTACATCCAGTAAACTGGGATCAGTTTATCACTGTCCAGCTGAGTAACCAGTAGTGAGTAGTTTAGTGATTCACAGGTGACTGGATTGCCATCTTATGGTTAAAGAATTGTTCTACACCAGCCCAGTCTTCAGACCTCAATCACTATTATTTGGTTAAATACTGTCATATTACATGATATTTTACTACTCTTTGGAAAGCAGAGAAATGATCCAGTAACGGTTGGCTGCATTTACTATATGTTAGCATTTAGTATATTGACCATCAGTATCTCTGAAACATCTTTGAGAAGACTATTGTACAAGAGGCCATTCAGGTACTAATTTGTACTTCTACAAGGGGGGATAGAAATGAATAAATGAATGAAATAATGAATGAATTAATGAATGAATTAACAAATATACATGATTTATTAACTCACAATAAAGTTGCCTAGGAAGATAAAACAGCAATAAAACAAAGCTTTTAGTTGAAGCATTGAGAGCCACCAAGTAAGACTAATGAAGGGATGTGCATAAACAAAGATTAAGAGAAAGCTAAGAACAAATCCTTAGAAGACACCCAGTTCAAAAGGCAAGTTAGTCAGTAAAAGAGACAAAAACATGTGATTAGAAAGGTAGTACTAGGATAACTATGTGATATTTCTGATATTAGGAAGGAATATTCATTAGAAAGGAGATAATTAATAACATCAAACAAAGCAGGAAGATGAAGGATGATAACATCTGAGTAAAGATTATCCATTGGATATAATGATTAGGAGGAGTTTGGCAACATTTGAGTGAATGTTATCAGTACAAATTTAGGAATAGAAGAAGCCAAATCACAATGTATGGAGAGAGTGAACTGTAAAGAAGTGGAGGTTGCAGTTATAGTTATATCTACATGTTAATTAACCAGTGTTATCACTGAGCAATAGACGATTTCATGGAAACAGTACTGGAAAGGTATCATGACATAGTGGATACAGAATTTATCTCAAAACTAGGAAAACCTGAGTTCAAGGACCATCCCTAATATACTGGCTGCAACACTGAGCAAATCCCTAATTTCTCAGCATCCTGAAACATGTCAAATACACGGTCCATAACACTTCTCAATGCAGGCTAGAACCAGATTAAAATGCAATTGGGCAATATAAACAAAATTAATAATAATAATACAATAAAACATAATTAATATTAAATTTCAAAACTAAGTCAATATATAGCCCACGGGGATGTTTTTGTATGGATTAGTGGCCACCAATTTGTCACCAATGTCCTAGGCAACCCAAGTCCCCTAGAGGTCATTGTTAACCCAAGTCCTTTAGAACTTTTCATAGCTGCTTGAGTTCTCCTTTGACTGACACTGATTATTGATAGGACCTGCCAAACCTACCCTAAATCAATCTCTGTGATTGGGCTGTAGGTTCATATGCCATGTACTTTTTCTGTTCACCACTACCTTGTGCCTCTAGAACACTTCCCTAGACTTGAGGGTTAAGTGTCCATATGGAAATGGAAAAGGAAAGACAAGATCACAAAGAACCAGAATGAAGTTTTTCTTGCCTGCCTGGGATCATTTAGATAAGTGTCTGAGGCCAAATTTTTAGTTCAGCTCTTTCTGACTACAGATCTAACATTCTATCCTCTGAAGCACCTTCCTGGAGCTAGGTTCTAGATTGACCTCTAAGCAGTATCTCTCAAGAGCAAACCTGATAAAGTGAGCCAAGTCTAGAGTATTATAAGGGCAGTGAAAGGAGCTGAAACCATGATATATAAGAGATAATTGAATAAAATTATAATTAACCTACAGAAGAAGAAATGACTTCAAGGAAATATAACTATTTGAAAACATTTTAAAGACTTTTTAAAAAATTAATAATGATTAAACCTATTTTACTTAACTCCAGAGAATAAAATTAGCACTAGTACATAGCACTAGTACTGAGAGACAGATTTCTACTTGATATAAAAAAGAAAAAATGTTAACAATTATGTCTACCCTAAAGAAGAATGAGTTGCCTTAAATGATAGTGAATTCTTCATCATAGGAAAGATTCTTTCAAAATCTGAATAAACAGTTGTCAAGATGGTATCAAAAAAATTCTGGCTTAAGCACACATTAGCTTTAATGACTTCAGATCCATTTCTAAGATTCTTTAAGTCTACAGTTATGTAGCAGTGATAGCAGCAATTCAATTCCATTTAAATGGCTATAAGTTCCAAATTTAAGTTATTACCTGAATCCCAAAGATTGCATCCTTCTCAAGGAATGTAAACAGGCCTCCATTATTCAGACATCTGTGCTAGGTGATCTGTAGTCTAGAATCACATTCTCTAATCATTCCATTTATACCCACTTGTAATATGCTTGCCTCATATCTTTTTGTTGATGAATTTTGGTTTTTGTTTTGCTATTTATTCTTCAGTATTTTTCAGTTTTTAGTCTTTTTTTTTAATTAGACCAATGCAGACAAGATTAAAAGGGAAACAATAAACTGGGAAAACATTTTTACATTCAAAGGTTCTGATAAAGTCCTCATTTTCAAAATATATAGAGAATTGACTCAAATTTATAGTAGTTCAAACTATTCTCCAACTGATAAATGGTCAAAGGGTATGAACAGACAATTTTCATATGAAGAAATTGAAACTATTTTTAGCATATGAAAAGATACTCCAAATCACTATTGATCAGAGAAATGCAAATTAAGACAACTCTGAGATACCATTACACACCTGTCAGATTGGCTAGAATGACAGGGAAAGATAATGCGGAATGTTGGAGGGGATGTGGGAAAACAGGATCACTGATACATTGTTGGTAGAGTTGTGAATAAATCCAATCATTGTGGGGAGCAATTTGGAACTATGTCCAAAAAGTTATCAAACTGTGCATACCCTTTCATTCAGCAATGTTTCTACTGGAATTTTATATCCCTATCTTAAAGGAGGGAAAGGGACCCACATGTGCAAAAATGTTTGTGGCAGCCCTTTTTGTAGTGGCAAGAAACTGGAAACTGAGTGGATACCCATCAATTGGAGAATGGCTGAATAAGTTATGGTATATGAATGCTATGGAATATTACTGTTCTATAAGAAATGATCAGCAGCCTGGAGAGACTTACATGAACTGATGCTGAGTGAAATGAGTAGAACCAGGAGATCATTGTACATGGCAACAAGATTATACAATGATCAGCTCTGATGGATGCGGCATTCTTCAACAATGAGATGATTCAAATGAGTGCCACTTGTTTAGTGATGAAGAGAGCCATCTACACCCAGGGAGAGGACAGCAGGAACTGAGTATGGACCACAACATAGCATTCTCACTCTCCCTGTTGTTGTTTGCTTGCATTTTTTTCCCTTCCTTCTTGATCTGATTTTTCTTGTGCAGCAAGATAACTGTATAAATATGTATACATATATTGGATTTGACTTATTTAATGAATTGGACTACCTGTCATTTAGGGAAGTAGATGGGGGAAAGGAGAGAAAAATCTGGAACAGAAAGTTTTATAAGAGTCAATGTTGAAAAATTACCCATACATATGTTTTGTAAATAAAAAGCTTTAATTAATAATAAAAAAGAAAATAATTAGACCACTTTTATATCATTACCCTTAAAAGTTTTCCAAACAAAGGTAGTTTAGCACAAATTTAGGAAGCTGATAGGACAAGTAATTCATCAGTCAACTGATATTTGATAAGCAATGGAAAGTGAGCAAGCAATGAATACAAAGGCATGGCATAATTTTTTTAAGTATCAAGAGTGATAATTTCTAGCATTTATATAATACTTAACAAAGACCTCATTTTAACTTTATAAAAGGTAGAAAAATAAATGCTATTAGAATAGCAGTAAGTTAAAAGCTTGTGAAAATTTCAAGTTAATTGGTCCAAATGTAGAGTTGAAAAGATGCTAGATTTGGAGCTTGGGGAGAGGTATGATATGGTATGAATCTGGCTCTGCTTATGCTTACTTATGTAACTGGGGAAATCATTTAATTTACCTGGGCTTCAGTTTCCTCATCTTTAAAATGGGGTCAAGAAAGGAAAGAGCTGATTGAACTCCAAGTCTTTCCAACTCTAAGTCTAATAATTCCAAGATTCTATCATCTTTATCTTAAGGTATTGAAATAACCTGACAACTGAACCTCTCTCACTGATATTTGACAGATTGTGAAAAAAGGTTAGACATCCCTTTTTATGATTAAAAAAATTTATATCCTAATCAACAAATATTTATTAAGTATTTATGAAATGCCAAGCACTATGTTAGATGTCTGGAATACAAATATAAAAAATAAATTTTCCCTGCTACCAAAGAGCTAAAATTCTGCTAGAAGCAGGGAATGAGGAAGATGGACTATACCAATTATGTAATTAAGTAGATACATATATCGGTATAGAGATAAATATAAATATATATATATACATACAAAATATTTTGGGGTAAGTAAGGTTATTTTAGGATGGAAGCACTAAGAACAAGGGGAATCAGAAAAGACCTCTTGAAGAAGATGGCATTTAAGAATAGCATTTGAACTGGCCACTGAAAGGAATTAGGGGTTCCATAATTCATAAATGAATAGAAACATTTCAAGGCAAGGAAGATAGGCTGTATAATAACACTAATATAGGAATTCCATGCTATGGAATATCATATATTCCATATATGGAATTCTGTGCACAGAAAATATAGGAGTTTGGCCAGAGATAGGGTACATAGGAGGCACTGATATATAATTAATCTGGGATGAAAGGTTGGATCTAAACTGTGATAAGTTTCAGGTGCCAGACACTAGAGTTCATGTTTTCTCAAAGAAGCAATGAGGAATCAGTGAAACTTCACTTTGGTAATATCATTTGACAGCTCTATGGAGGATAGATTAGAGCAGGTGGTTGCAGAGAGATCAGTTACATTGTTATCGCAATAGTTCATATGAGGGGTTATAGAAAAGGAGGTAGATAAATGAGATATTAAGGAGTTAGAATTTTAAAAAAATTATCAGCTGATTGAATAAATAGGGTCACTAAGGTAATGTACCTGGATGATTAGAAGAATAGTGGTTCTCTCTAAGGAAGAAGGAAATTTAGAGAGAGGAGTTGGGATCTTTATCTTAACCTCTTTCTAATGCCATTAGGCTGTTGTTTTGTTTTTCTTAAAAAAGTATTAAAACTATCCTCAAGACTTTGTCAGTTCAAGGGACTAATGGCCTAGTCTATTAGAATCAATTTTGGTTGCCTAAATACAAAACAGTCATGAGGAACTCCAAGTTTTCCCTGATTCTTAGCTAGAGAACCTTTATAGGAAACTCAGGTAGGGGAGTTTCACTCAACTGAATCAGCAGAGGATGATGTCCTGAACATATATCCTTGTTGAATATCCTTTTCCTGCTATGGTTAAGTAAATCTTTTTCTGTTAAATATTTGACTGTGTCTCATTTGAAGTGTCTAACTCCATTTCAATATTAAATATAAACCACTAGGAAAGTAGTCTGAGATCTCAACGAGAGCACCATGATTCATGAAGAGCTACAGAATTGGAAAAGAATGATTGTGTCTAATTAGAAAATTAAAAGTACAATGAAAAGATCAGTGATCCCAGATTGACTTTTATGTTTTTGATGGCACTTTTGATAATTCCTTTAGGGATGATTGTCTTTTAGTATGAGGCACCTGGTTATGGGGTGTTCAAGGAAGGTTAGTATCTCTAGTATGAGGACTTTTGGAGTCCCTTTCAGGATTGTTCATTCACTTTTGGTGTCTATCTAGAACCCAACCATCACCTGAAACAAGCTGTAGAATATGCAGCAGTTAGACTCCAGTAAATCATCTCAGCATATATGTTCAGTGACTTAGAGAGATATCTACTCCACACATGAAAAAACTTCCCCTCAGCAAAATGGACAGATAAGAATAATTTATTCCATCAGATATAAAGACAGTTGAAGTAGACTGTGGAACACTTAGAGCTTGGCCACATACTGAAGACAATAAAGTCATTCACTGCATCCTGGGCCACCATCTTGACTTTTGTCTTCCCACTGTACTTCTTTTGATTCCCGAAGAGTGAGATGGATGACTTGGTACAACCCTGTCTTACTTAATTCCAGTTCATACACAAGTGAAAATATCACTCTATGATGTCACTGGTCCTCTTCAAAAATAGACAAATAAAATCTGGTATTCCTGGAAGAGTAAAGAACAAATTCTCTGTGGCCATTTATGAAGGAGTAACTTCATAATCCATAAGAACTATGTTCTTAAGAATTGTAGCTTGAAGATAATTACAATAAATAATTTAGGTCCATAAGTTAGGATGTCCTTGGGCAACCTAGTAATTTATATTTTCTTCATGTGCTATAGATGATTTCATCAGAGCTTTGTTCACCTCCAAAGCACCCTAGAGAACCTGAATTTTGGGAGATTAAAGTAACTTTCTCATCACTAAAATGGACAAATACTGAGAATGTTACTTCCCCTTCCCCCATGGGACAAGATAATGATCTTTGTATTTGAAATGGACTTCATCATCTAATTGTTTCTGAAAGAGGCATACCTTAAAAAAGCTTCCTACTTTAAGGAATTATAAGTGAGGAAGTGATGATTTAAATGACAATGCAGCTGAACAATCAGTTTTCAGTCCTTTAACTGGATGTGGATGTAATTAGTTGAGTGGTGACATAATGGACTTCAGCAGAAAAAAAAAAAGTATAAAGCAAGGCATATTCCTGGCATTTTAGAATTGTTTAACAACTGTGCTGAAAGAAGTGGTTAAGAATATTATGTGTATATATACACGTGTGTGAGTGTGTGTGTGTGTGTGTGTGTGTCTGTGTGTATGTGTGTGCAATGTAGGCTATCTCATTTGTGTAGCCTTCAGGGAAATAAAATAGAAATCTCTAACATCAACTCCCATTCTTCTCCAAGGGAAACTTTAATTCCTATCAGGAGGGAAACCAAGAGGTTGGGACCTGAGGCTATTACTCTGCTATTCTTAAAAAAGGGAGATACCAGGCTAGAATTATATCTATTTCCTTATTAATCTAGGAGTTATAATTTTTAGATTCAGGCTAAATTCCTGATTACTAATTTAAATGGGTAAATGAAGACAAGTTTATATCCAAGGTTTGATTCCCTTCCTACCAAATACCAGTTCCACAATAAATATATCATATATGAACAAAACAAATATCAAAGAAATCCATTTTTCCAATTTGATAGCAAAATAGAAATCAGAGAAAGTACACATATAAGAATATATATATATATATATATATATATATATATATATTGAGAGAGAGAGAGAGAAACAGAGACAGAGAAAGAGACAGAGAAAGAAAGGGAGAAAGAGAAAGAGAGAGAGAGCATATGAAAAACAAGTTCCTTAGTGGAATTCATCATTACTTAGTAGAAAAGGAGCACCCCACGAGGTTGGGACATGCGCTTAGCTGATAAGTTAAATCCTGAAAAGGACTTAGCACCATAAAAGAGTTAGTTAACTGGAAGGAGAAATGGGTTAAATATCAAAAATAAAACTAACAAAAATCATATGATTATCTGAATAGATGTAGAAAAAGTATTTGACAAAATCCAAGAACCCTTCCTATTAAAAACACTAGATAGTATAGGAATAAATGGAGTTTTCCTTAAAATGATCAGTAACATCTATTTTAAACCATCAGCAAGCATCCTATGTAACAGGGATAGAAATTTACCAAATTTATAAGAATTCAAGCCATTCTTTGATTGATAAATGGTATAAAGGATATGAACAGACAATTTTCAGATGAAGAAATTGAAATCATTTCTAGTCATATGAAAAGGTGCTCTAAATCCCTATTGACCAGAAAAATGAAAATTAAGACAACTCTGAGATACACACCTCTCAGATTGGCTGAGATGATAGGAAAAGATAATGATGAATGTTGGAGGAGATGTGGGAAAACTGGGACACTGATGCAATTGTTGGTGGAGTTGTGAACAGATCCAGCCATTCTGCAGAGGAATTTGGAACTATGCCCAAAGGGTTATCAAACTGTGTATCCTTTGATCCAGCAGTGTTACTACTGAGCAAAGAGATCTTAAAGGAAGGAAAGGGACGCACATGTGCAAAAATGTTTGTGGCAGCCCTTTTGTAGTGGCAAGAAACTGGAAACTGAGTAGATAGAGAATAGCTGAATAAATTATGGCATAATGAATGTTATGTGATATTCTTGTTCTGTAAGAAATGATCAGCAGGATGATTCAGAGAGACCTGGAGAGATTTACATGAACTAATGTTCTTACACTTACATGATGCTAAGTGAAATGAGCAGAACCAGGAGATCACTATACACAGCAACAGCAAGATTATATGATGATCATTTCTGATGGATGTGGCTCTTTTCAACAACAAAATGATTCAGGCCAGTTCCAATCATCTTGTGATCATTAGAGCCATCTATACTTTAGAGAGAGGATTGTGGGAACTGAGGGTGGATCACAACATAACATTTTCAGTCTTTTTGTTGTGGTTTGCTTGAATTTTTATTTTCTTTCCCATTTTTTCTTTTTTATCTGATTTTTCTTGTGCAGCAAGATAATTATATAAATATGTATGCATGTGTTGCATCTAACATATTTTTTACCATGTTTATTGGATTACTTGCCATCTAGGAGAGAGGGTGGGGGAAGGGGAGAAAAATTGGAACACAAGGTTCTTCAAGGGTCATTATTGAAAAATCATCTTTGCATATGTTTTGAAAATAAAAAAACTTCAATAAAAGAGGGGAAAAAATCACAAATTTATTTTTTAAAAAAGAGTTCGTTAGCTGTAAGAAAGAGAAGTGGGATTGGGAAGCATAGTGGAGTTAGAAGGGAGACACTATGAGGCATGAGAGAAGGGGAATGGAAAGACACCATAGGGCAAAGGGTGGTAACAGGCTGACTGAAAGGAAGGTAGCAACCATGGAATGGCCTACAACAGATTTTATAGGGAAAATTTAACCTTGGGCACATGGCTGGGATTTCTAAAGAGAGTGGATCTCAGGAGTTTGACATAACTTGGATTTCAGACTGTTCCACCTCCCCAAAGGATGGGATCATGGAGCTAAACTAACCTCTATCAGAGCCTTCTGTCTTCTTGCTTTAGGGATTAATTCCTCTACAAACTACACTTAACATTGAAAACCCCATCACACACACACACACACACACACACACACACACACACACACATATATACCCTAAATGGGCGCTCCTTCCTTCCTTCCTTCTTTTTTTCCCTTTCTTCCTTTTCTTCCTCCCTTCTGTCTTTTCTTTCCCTTCCACTTCTTCTCTCTATAAAGGGAATCATAGCCTTACCTATGGGTGCTCTGCCCAAAGGAATATAAATTTTATTCACTGAAACCTCACAAGATAGCTTCAGGTTTACAGGGTAGAATTCTTTCTAAAAGACTGTGCCTTAAATCCAAACCACTCTGACTTTCATGGACTGGGCAGCAATAGGTCTGAGCCCAAGTCTCATTTGGTCATGGTTTGGTCTCATATGGCTTAGAATGAGCACAATATAAATTCTTTCTGTTTTGATTAGAAACCCTGAAGGTCTTCCCCTGCAAGACTGATTTTTTTTTTTTTTTTGTTGACTACATAAAAGAGCACATTCTTTGACTCATTTCTTACCAAGCCTTAACCTCCAAATGGTCATTGCCTCAGACAAACTGAGACCTGTTAAAGACCTTAGTATAAAAAGGCCAAGGTCTCCAGGGCCATCTCCAGGCGTCCTGATCTCTATCTGCCACTGGACCCAGAGGGCTCTGGTGGGGAAAGGGAGGCCGGTGAACTTGCCCAGCCTCCCTTACTCAAATCCAATTCCATGTCATGGCATCTCCTCCCTGATGTCAGGGAACTCTCTGAGAAAGAAGGACAAACAACATTTATCTGTGCATGTAAGTATATATATTTATATTTGAGTATATAGATACATGCAGATATACATACATATGTGTGTGTGTTTAGCATTGGGGAGGCAAAAGGAATTACGCTACATAAACTTTATTGTTACTCTTTTGTGCGAGCCAGTTGGGAGAGACACTTAAAAGGACGACAAAGCATAAACGCAGTAGTCCAGAGACACTTCTGGAATTGGGGATGTAGATAAATGTGCCAAGTACACACAATTTAATTAGCTGAGGACAAGCAGGGATGCTATATTAGTTTTAGAAGTTTCCACTTCCATTCTCTGAAACTGAATTGTAAACTGTAATTTTAAATCTCTCTCTTTCTCTGTATCTGTCTCCTCTCCCTCTCTTTCTTTCTCTCTGTCTCTGTGTGTGTCTCTCTGTCTCAGTCTTTGTTTCTCTCTCTCTGTCTCTGTCTCTCTCTCTCTCTGTCTCTCTCTCTCTCTGTCTCTCTCAGTCTCTCTGTCTCTGTTTCTCTCTCTCTCTCTCTCTCTCTCTCTCTCTCTCTCTCTCTCTCCCTGTGTGTGTCTCTCTGTCTCTCTCAGTCTCTATCTCTCTCTGTCTCTCTGTCTCAGTCTTTGTCTCTCTCTCTGCCTGTGTGTCTTTGTGTCTCTGTCTCTGTCTCTGTCTCTCTCTCTCTGTCTCTGTTTCTCTCTCTCTCTCTCTGTCTCTGTTTCTCTCTCTCTCTCTCTCTCTCTCTCTCTCTCTCTCTCTCCCCCTGTGTGCGTCTCTCTGTCTCTCTCAGTCTCTGTCTCTCTCTGTCTCAGTCTCTGTCTCTCTCTCTGCCTGTGTGTGTCTTTGTGTCTCTGTCTCAGTCTCAATCTCTGTCTCTCTCTCTCTGTCTTTCTCTTTATGGGGTGCAGCTTTTGGGGTAAATGTTGCAATAACTCTGGGATCCCCTGAGCTTAAGAATACTGTAGTAATATTTCTTCTCTTAGCTTTTAGAGAAGATATATCAGTGATCCTGAGGCTCCTTGACCTTAGGAGTGCTATTTTTCTAACAATCTGTTTGTAAATAATCCTAAAGTCTCCTGGCCTAAGGAATACTATAGTATAGTCCTACAAACATTGCTAACTGAAAGATAAAAATTCTTTTGGTGAGTGAAAACAAAGTTCCTGAAACAACAGTGAATAGGACACCCCTTATACCTACCTGTAAATCATAAAACTAGCAAATAAGTCACATGAAGCTCCTGGTCTCTCTTAACTTTTTTCTATAAATGTATCTCCTTATTTCTGGTTTTTTGTTAAATTCTTTTGGAATTTAGCCAGCTTCAATTGGTGTTAAAATTATAATAAACTGTTCCCCTTGATTTGGAGATGGGTTCAAGCCTGCAAATTCAACTTTTTGGGTCTCCTTTAAACCTCAATACTCCCTCTGTCTCTGTCTCTGTCTCTCTGTCTATCTCTGCCTGTCTCTGTCTCTATCTCTGTCTGTCTCTGTCTCTATCTCTGTTTCTCTCATCTGTTTCTCTCTGTCTCTCTGTGCCTATCTGTTTCTAGATTTCTCTCTATTTCTGTCTCTCATCTCTCTCTCTCTCTTTCTCTCTCTCTCTCTCTCTCTCTCTCTCTCTCTCTCTCTCTCTCTCTCTCTCTCTCCCTCCCTCCAGTGAGGGAAACCTGCAGAGATCATGTCCATATACTTTCCCCTACCCCAAAAAATATCTACTGATTGCACATGTACTGGCCTAGAGAAATGTCTGGTTTTCTATCATTTTATTTTACTTTATTACTGTTTCCTGAGCATAAGTGGGTAATCCACAGCTGGACATCCATAATCTTTGAGTGTACAGGGGAAGAAATTGGTCATGGGGAGATCAGTTAAGTGGATATTGCCAGACTTCTTTCCAGAGGCAATGAAAGCCTAAACTAAGGTGGCTGTGGTATGCATGAAGAGAAAAATATAGATAAGCAAAATGTTAAGGCAGAATCAAAATTAATACATATGACTAGATATGGCCGCTAATTGGCTTAGTGGATAAAGTATTAGATCTGACGTCAAAAAGACCTGAGTACAAATTTATTCTTGCGCACTTACTGTGTGACCCTGGAATCTCCATTTCTCAGTTTTTTCAACTATAAAATGAGGATAATAATAATAATAATAACACCTCTCAATATTGTTATAAACATAAAATTAAATGATTTTCATAAAGTCATTTTTCAGACATTAAAGCTTTCATTGTGCGCACGCGCACGCGTGTGTGTGTGTGTGTGTGTGCATAAAATTATAATATCGGGGGTTGTTGACTCTTAGGTATGAACCTGAATGATAAGATGAATTGCAGTACTCTCTACAGGGATGTAGAAATTAAAATAATGTGTGAGTTGAGGGAAAAATACAATGAGCTTGGATTTTGGACCCAAAAGGGAAAAACACTTTGTAAATGATAGGACAGTGAATTGATTTTGATTACTGGGAAAATTCTAGAATATACTCACTATCTAGTAAAGGAAGCAATGAACACTCAAAAAAATAAGGTAATGGCTCTATAAGTTTAGATCATGCCAGAATAAGCTTTCCTTTCTTTTTTTTCCTTGACAAGTTTATTTTCCTGATGGATCACAGAAGAGAAGAAAATAATTTATCTAGATTTTTGCAAAGTATTTGATAAAGCATCTCAAATGTTTCTTAGAAAATATGGAGATACATAGGCTTTATAGTAGCAGATTTAGATTAATTCAGAACTGGTTGGAAGGCTGGATTCAAAGAGCAGTCATTAATGATCTGTTGTCAACCTAGAAGGAGGCCTCCAGCGGAGCACACCAGACGTCTCTTCTTGGACTTGTACACATGTGGAGGGGGGAAGAGTGTGATTCCAATGGACAAACTCAGTATGATTCAACAATTTTATGTGGCAGCCAAAAAAACTAATGTGGCCATGGGTTGTATTAAGATGAATGGCTTCTAGGAGTAAGAAGGTGATAGTTCTGTATTCTTCTCTATCCAAGACACATTTTCAGTATTGTGTAAAGATCTGGATGCCAAAGTTTAGGCATTCATAAACTGGGAAACATACAGAGGAAGACAATCAGAATAAGGTAGGGCCTTTAATCCTTATTATATGAGGATCAATTAACAGATTTGTGGATGTTTAGCTTGGAGAAGAAGAGATATGGGGGTGGGCCATGGTAAATATTTTGAAGAATTTTATTTTATTTTATTTTTATTAAATAATTGCTATTTTATTTTCAAAATATATGCAAAAACAATTTTCAACATTCACCCTTGCAAAATCTTGTATTCCAGATTTTTTTCTCTTTCCCTCAAATTTTTTCTCTCCCTAAGAATTTTAAAGGCTAAGACTTAGAGAAAGAGTTAAACTTGATTTCTTTAGCCTCATAAGAAAATACCAAGAACAATGAGATGAAATTTTAAAGAGCCATCACAGCATATGATGTTATTTTTAAAAACCTCCTGAATGATTAATTACTCATAAGTGTCTTTTCTACTTCCTTCCAGTAGATATTTTGAAGCAGAAGTCAGATGACCACTAATCAGGAATCTCTTAGTGGGCTTTCCTTTTTTGGATAGAGAGCTAATTGATTAGATGATTATAGAGATCCCTTTCAATTCTAAAATGCTGTGATTTGTCAGAATACTCTCTCTTCAGTACTCTTTTGCCAATAAAGGTTTTACATTCCAATGACATTTTCCCCAAATTAGACCACACACTTTCCTAGGAAAACATTTGTCATATTTTTCTCCTTATCTCTCTTCTTTTCCTTCCTGTCTCACAGGAATTTTCACTGAATTACTATAGATCAGTCCCATCATAAGTGGTAAACTTATTAAATACCTATTATATGCAAGTCATTGTGTCAAATACTAGAAATACTGAAACAAAAATGAAATTAACCCTGTTCTCAAAAAATGTATAATCTGCTGAAAATATTGTCCTCAACAATCATAGCAATACTCTTTCTGGAACAGACATTTGACTGTAATAAAAGCAAATGTATGGTGAATCATAGGAGTGGTCCAGACAATAAGTGTTTTAAGAGTGAAGAGGAAGAGCAATTTCAGTCAAGAAGACTGCCTGAATGGAGATAGATCACTTAGATCTCCCATAACTTATATCAATAAACCAATATTTGCACCAGCTAGAATATTGATCAAAGAATTCATTGAGAAAGAACAGTTAAGTTTCCTCTTTCAATGGAGAAACATACAAGATGTCAACCCAAAGCCTGTAGATAATAGGAAAGGGGACTGTCAGCAAATCGGGTAGTGATACAGTACAGCTGCCCAGGCAACTGGAGGCAGCCAAGGATGCATGCAGCTTGCAGTGGCTTTTGCTCTCAACCAACAAAAGTGGAGAAATTCTCTGAGAAAGATCCAGCATAGTCAGAAATCCCCAGAGGGAGGACCTAGGAAACTCAGAACACTTGTATCATTGACCCGTTCTGCATGAAACATTTCAGTACTTCACCCCAACTGCCAGGCCCAGTGATTCTGAAGTCCTTAGTACTATGTTTGAAACCCAAAGAAAGTCTTGAAGGTTCAACATTCCAAACCTCAAAGATTCATGGAAGTTTAATACCAAAAGGTGGATGTCAGCATAGCAATCCAGGAGACTCAGGGAAAGACCAAATAGGGCTGTCCATTTCACTCAAAAGTGCAGTAAGATGATACCTAACCCAGGTAGAATTGTTCAATTCAAGTATTAACACTAGAGGGATGAGTAACTACAAGAAAAAATTACCTAATGTTTAAAAATTTAATTGTAACTCTAAAGATCCCCCAAAGAGAAAATAGGTGTAGAGTACCTTGCCTCCAGTCAGAAAGGCCTGAGTTCAAATCCAGTCTCAGACACTTACTAGCTGTATGATCATGAGCAAGCCACTTAATCTTATTTCTTTCAGTTTCCTCATCTGGGCAGCCCACTCTCATATTTTTGCCAAGAAAGCCCCAAATAGGGTCATGGAGGATCAGACACAACTGCAACAATTGAATAACAACAGATTCTCTAAAAGGAGAGAATAATGTTATAACAAATGCAAAGAATGACTTAAAGAAAAAAAATGGATGTTTCACAAGGAATAAGGCAAAATAAATCAAAAGATTTTGAAAAAGAAAGAAAATCTACAGAAGAAATAATTGAAAGGGTAATAACTTGATTGGAAGAGAAAATGGCACAAACCTTACTGAAGAAATAGACCTTTTAAAAACTAGTATAGACCATGTGTGTCACTTACCCAATTTGAATCTGCTTCCTCATCTGCAAAATGAGGATAATAATCCTTTAGTACTGACTTTATGGTGTTGTTGTACATATGAAATGAGATAAAGGGTGGAAAGAATTTCACAGATCTGAAAGCAGCATATAAATGCCAGTTGTTCTCATCTTCTTTGTCATCATCATCATTATAAACCAATCTTGTGATTTCATTAATGTAGGGCAGCACTTCTTAAACTTTTTCCATTCATGACCCCTTTTTGCCAGAGAACTTTTTACATGATCCCAAGTATGTAGATATATAAAATAGGTGTAGAAGTGAAACATTTAGTGATAATAAATCATAAATTAATTTACTTTAAAATGATCCTTTATGATATACATATAATTATACCATTATTTAAGACAAAAAGCAAATTTGTATGCTAATGAAATGGATTGTTTATTTATTTTTACATAAAGAATTAAATTTTGGCAGAATATTTGATACTTAATTGGGAGAGGGGAGGGAAAGACTTAGGGAAGGAGATTTTTCTAGGATATATGTCCAGATGACATCTTAGGATTTATGGGAATTTTAGAGTAGATGAAAATTGATTATCTTCTAGCAGAAACTACTAGATTTCTTACTTGTCAAGTATACTGTAACGGCAATTCCTTCCATGTAGGGATTGGATTTAGATGGTTACTGAAAGTCTCTTTCACTATTTAAATCTTGAGACAATTGCAGGAATATAGTTACCTTATTATCATATAAGAGAATAGAAGCTTGTTATCTTGTCTTTGTTGGACTTTGTTAGAGAAAGAACAGAAATAAAGAAAATTTGTCTCCCCTTTGTCCTTCTCAACTCCATCATATCCTCCATGGCTACCTCCAGTATCAACTATGACTGTTCTACTTAAGGTCATGCCTTTCTTACTCAGCAAATGTTTACAGGTTAGTCCTGATTCTATTTCCTCCCTCATTTCCAGATCCAGCAAAACCCTGGGAAATAAAAATCCTCTAGGTAGTAGAAGATATTATTCTTTAAGGGAATAACCAGAAAATTTTTGTCTCTATTTTAGATTTAGGGTGATGACTGTTTATTATCTGACATAAATAATAACAGTAAAGGGAAGATTTTTGTTTTGTTTTGTTTTAAAATACCTATGTCTACAAAGCAGTTCTGAATGTGAATACAAATTCAGCTATTTCTGAATGCTCCATCCTCCCCCGTAGTGCTGTCTGCACAGAATGGGGGACTGTGGATGAGATATGACAGTATAAATTTGATTCCCTGAAAATCACATCATCTCAAGAGGTTTAGGTTCAGCTCCCTCTGGAGGTTCCTTCACTGTGCACTTATAGCACAGAAGTACCCAGCTGAGTCACTCCCTTGGGCTGAGAGTTTCTTCAGGTGGAAGGAGGTTTTGCTCTTGTCAAATTCTGCTTCAAAACCCTTGATGCCTTTAACCAGGTTGCTCCCTGATGTGTATTTCAAGAGTAGCTGGGGCCCTTGATTGGGATGCTGGATGTACCAGAAGAGATACAGAGTTGCCCCATAAGAATAGGTGCAGTTTAACTGCAGTGGATCCCCTTCAGAGACAGTAATCTGGTCCTCAGGCTGAGTCACTGACTGAGCTCCTATTTCTCCTGCAAAATACAATCCACATCAGAGAAGTTGGTACAAGACTGTCCTGCTAAAGTTAAAGTATTTCATACATAATACAACTAGAGAAGGATATTGGAAATGAAGGGAAACATTACTCACTCAGAACGAAGAACATCATGAGAGCGGGGATGGGCACACGAGTCATGGTGCAGCTGTGAGGGAGTTGGGGATTCTTCCTAGGCTCACCTTCACAGAAGAGAATGAGTGTAAGGATGTTGGAGACCTGGGAGAGCCTGGGATGGGAAATGTTTTTTACTAGTAGCTGTCCTTGATTGCCCTTAGAGCAGGGTCTGGCTTGGCAGAGGCTCTTTTGCAGTGAGCTCAGTTGCTTTCTGGCTTTAGATTTGTACAGGTCCTCAAGGTATCCGGAGAGTGATGAGTCTGAACAACTTCAGGGAGGTGTAGGGAGGTAAGACTACTGAATGCTGCTGAGTAGTTAGTTACAAAGGAGTCATGTCATTAGTGTAATATTGCCCTCTGGAGGCCACGTCCAGAAATATGGAGTAGATGAAAATTGATTATCTTCTAGCAGAAACTACTAGATTTCTTACTTGTCAAGTATACTGTAACGGCAATTCCTTCCATGTAGGGATTGGATTGGAGTGTCAAATTTGCAGACAAAAGTCTCCTGCCCCCACCTTCAGATCCTTTAGCCTGAGTTAGGAAGCAGCTCAACCACTGTCTGTCAGACTTGATTTATTATTACTTTGTCCTAAACCAGAGCCAGATCAGGACACAATCGAAAGAACACTAACTTTATAGTGCAAGCACTCTATTATTTACTACCCCGATGACATAGACAAAATCATTAACCACCTTGTGCCTCAATTTTCTTTCCAGTAAAAAAGACTTTTGAGGTCTCATAGCTTTCATTCTGATTCTACGACTTCTCCCTGAGGGAGAGACATTATATTATAATGGAAGAATTTCTGGAGTTGAAAGGTCTGATTTTAAATTTTGTCTCTGATTCTGCCAATCTGTGTGACTTTAAACAAGTTATGTAAGCTCTGTAGGTCTCAGTTTCTTCATCTTAAAAACATAGTAGTTGTGCTAGATGGTCTCTGAAGTCCTTTTCAACTCTATCCTAGGTATCTCGAGGAATCTGTCCATTCACATTACCATTCCTTGGGATAGCCACAAATTTACTTGGAAATTATTCCCTCTTTCAAGAAAAAATTACAAATGGGTCATTTGTAAATTAGTTTATATTTGGGATTTTTCTTCTATATGGGTTGGACTGGATCGCTGCTAAGGCTCTTTCCAATTCTCAAATTTTGTGCATCTAAGATAACCTTTAAAAGAACAATACCTATTACTCAGCTTCAAATGTTAAATGATTTCTTCCCTTCCTTCCATGTGTCATGCTTATTTTACTCTTACATAATTCCAATAATTGTGGTGTGGCATCTCCATATCCTTTTCCTGCTTTATTTCCTCCCTAAAGCATTATTTGCATTCTTTCAAAGAAAACTATCTTCTGGAGAAGAGATTTGCATCCCTCCAGCCCTATCATTTCCCTAAAGATGGAGACCAATTTGTACTGTGTGCATACATAAGTTTCACTTAGCCCTGGGAGTAACACAAACATTGGATGCTTTCAGGAAGTCAATGCAAAACCCTTTTGTTTATATTTGATTAGAATGTGATCCCCATCTTCTCAGTCTGTCTGTCTGTCTGTCTTTCTCTGTCTGTCTCTCTTTCTCTCCCTCTCCCTCCCTCTCTCTTTTGTCTTTTCTTCTTTTGCCCTCTCTCCTCCTCTCCCTCTCTATCTTCTCACCCCTCTCCCCTCTTTCATTTACAAATCTTCTCTCTCCTCTCTTTTATCTCTGTCTGCCTCTGTCTCTGTGCTTCTGTCTCTTTTTTCTCTGTCCTCTTTGTCTCTCTGTGGTGACTCCATTTGACTAATTCCTTTAGTAAAATTCTGTGGCAAACTATTTCCCAAATGTGTTTGCTGAGTTTGTGAGTTTATTTGCTGAGGAAGCTCATGAGTGAAGCTTAATTTATTTCTGACTGACTTCAGCTTTTTCTGGAGATTAGACAACATAACCTAGATAGGAGTCTTTAACTGAGAATTAGCACCTTGCTGACTCACCCTAAGGCAAACAGAAGTCACTGCACAAGCCAAAATAAAATTATCTAATTATATTTAATTACCTACTGAGTTTGTACTCCATAGGCAGGGTCTCTTCTGAGAGAGATCTTTTTCAAGGGTAAAGAAAAGCCAGGGAGCAGGTGTTATGTATGAATCCATTCTGCTCTCTCCTGCTCCCAGAAGAGCCATAATTAGCCATTTTGGCACCAAAGTCAATTTAGATTTAGGCTTTAGGCAAGGAGTAGGACAGGTAAACTGTGGAGAGACCTGAGACCATTAAACAATCACTACTAGGGAGATTACCACAGCGAGGGGCAGAGGAGCCAAATTGGGAATATCGGATTGGCAATAGCCAATCAGACACCAGCATAACCTGTCCCAAAGTGAGCAGGATGAGCAATCCTTCCTCAGATTATAGATTTTAGAGGCCAGCCAGCACAATCTCCTTATTTTAAAGTTAAGGAAACTGACTCTCAAAGAGTTGAGTTGTTTGCCCAGAGTCACAAACATAGTAAATGGCAGGATTGGAACCTTAATTCTTTAACTCCAAAATCAGCATCCTTTCCCCTTTACCATTTTTAAGCATTCTTTCACTTTACCACATTGCCTTTCTACTTCTATGGTGTGTAGCTTTTTGTTTTCTTTAATTTAGCAACATATAAATGTCACTTATTCCATGGCTAACTGGTCCTTAATTAAGGTAAAACATGGCTTGATTATTCCCTTCAGTAAACATGTTGATTCAATATCTGTCCATTCATAGGAAAAGAGAATTTATGGTTTGCTTTTATATTTGGGAAGTGAGAGGTGAGGTGCGAAAATTTGCTTTTAACTTCTGTATTTTCCTAAATTTGAATTGGTAAGAAGACAAGGTGCTATATTTTACCTAAACGTGTCAATTTTTGCCTTAGCATCTCGGGCCATTGTAATTGATTTGGGCTGGTCTGGCTTGTGATTAATTTTGAAGCATTGAATATAGCATACAGTATATATGTAAGTGAACAAAGAGACAATTTGAGTGTATTGGTTGGTTACTTACATGGCCTTGAAGATAGTTATTTATTTTATACAGGTGAATAACTTTACCCACATAACCTTGCAGACAGTTATTTATCTTATACAAGTACATAAAACTGAAAGGTTGGGAAATCTGTACTGAAAAATTTCTTCAAGAATGCAAGAAACATACAAAAGGTATTGCTATATTAGTGTCCATATACATACATATATGCTAATAAATATTTAGCAAGTGAGCAAAAGTATTATAGTATATCTATATAAAACATAAATATTTGCATATATGTACACTCATATTTTAATATATGTAAACTTATATATGTAATAGATATCCCTATCTTTACTTGAAATCTCCTGTGAGAAAATATGTTCTTAAAGTTAAATTACACATATTTCTTCAGAATAGTTACTCATTTGAAATGGAACAGTAACTCATTTGTCTTCTAATACAGCAAAATGGACCTGACTAGTTTATTAGTCTAATTATTTTTGCTAACTAGGTGCTAAGATTTCTCTAGAAGGAGCATGACTTTTGTCAGCACCTCCCAAAATTCAATGCTCCAAGGAGAAACTGAGTCACTATGTCCTAGGTATTATTCTGTCCCTAAGACACTGTCACTCTGTATTTACTGACTCAAATACACAGTTCCAGCTTTCTGCTCTCCCTGCTGCCATGACTTTGTGTTTGGTATTTGTCCAAAAAAAAATTGAATAAAAATATATATGTGTGTATGTATATATACATGCATGTGTCAGGATTCATTAAACCCACAAATCCAAACAGCTGGAAAAAATATCATTTATTTCTGAGACAACTGTAAAGCATTTAGTCACAATACATTACAAATATATCCAAAACCTAAGTATACAGTGTCATACTATTAAAAAATAAAAGAGATGGCTATATCTTTCATTGTTTTACATAGGATCAAAGACTAAACATGTTCCATTTATACTCAGAGAGGATATAGAACAGTGTGAAGTAGTTTTAGAGAGTGATATTTCAATTCAAGGTAATCAAAAACTCCCTACCAAAGGTATCCAACACAAGAATGGTAACTTGATCAAAGGGGAGGAATATTTTCTTTTTCACTGAATAGTATTTAATCAAGGAATGGATGACCACTTCCTGGGGTATATTATTGGGAAGGTTTATTTGGTAGGCATAAAATGAAATGACTTCTGATATGTTTTCTAACTCCAAGATTCTATAAATCTATTACTGATTCATTTTATATAAAGCACTCCAAATAAATATTCTTATTAAGTCTGACACTACAGAGCCCAGATACCACTCTACCCCTGCCTCCCATCCCATCTCCACACCACCTGTCTTCTTTGAATATTTTACTACTTTCTTCTCTAGTGTGATTTTTTTTGATCTTGTATTTTGGGACTACAGTGCATTTTCAGTCCTTTTAAATTATGACTTCCTTATCTCAAGTTGGATAGATGGGTAGATGACAGAAAAGGAAAATTTTCTTTTCCCTTATCAAGATGCAATACTAATGTTCTTTTCAGTAGTCGTCAGCTTTTCATTTTTTTGATAATTTAGTAATGAATTTTTTTAAACAGATGTCTTTCAAATGTATCATGGACTGCAAAAATCACCTCTTGGCATAAGTTTCTCTTTCTTCATGAAATCTCCTTCTCTGATAATAGTGAGCTCTACTTCACCCTTCCCATTTTGGAAATCTTTCTGGAATCATCCCTTAGGTAATTTGAATAACCCAGGCCATCTCCCCCAAAGAAATATGGGAGATGGAAAAGTAGGAGCCAATGGGAGCTTCTAAAAAGACACATCTCTCAGTGATGTGAGGAGGAGGCAAATGTAACTAAATCACCTGATAAAAGAATGACGCTAGAAGTAAAGACACTTCTAAATAATGGAAAAAGACAAGAACATTTTAAAATAGTATTTTATTTTCACAAATACATGCAAAACATTCATCTTTACAAAACCTTGTGTTCCAAATTTTTCTCCCTCTCCTTTCCCCTCCCCAAGACAATAAGCAATCCAATAAAAGTTTTTTAAACATATTTCCATATTTATCATGCTGCACAAAAAGAAAATCAGAAGGGAAAAAAACAAGCAAATAACAAGAACAAAGATAAAAATATGTTTTAATCCACATTCAGTCTTCATAGTTCTCTCTCTAAATGTGGATGGCATTTTCCATTACAAGTCTATTGGAATTATCCTAAATCACTTCATTGTTGAAAAGAGTCAAGTCCATCACAGCTGATCACATAATCCTATTGTTACTGTGTACAATATTCTCTTGGTTTTTCTCACTTCACTTAGCATCTGTCCATGTAAGTCTTTCCAGACTTTTCTAAAATCAGCCTGCTTATCATTTCTTACAGAACAACAATATTCCGTTGTGTTCATATATTGTAACTTATTCAGCCATTCCCCAACTGAAGGACATGCAGTCAGTTTCCAGTGTCTTGTCACTACAAAAGGGGCTGCCAAAAACATTTTTGTTCATGTGAGTCCTAAGAAAAGAACATTTTGATAGAACTGAGCTAGAGCCTTGGAGAAGCTGAAGGCTGGGAACTGGATAGTTAAAGCCAGTTTCAAAAGAATGGAAGAAACCACATAATTCACTGTCTCCTAATTGCTTTATGAAATACCATATTGTCCTACCCATGCTGAGACTTTACCCACAATAAAACTGCCCTCTTTTTATCATCATACCTTCCTCTTGCTACTATACTACCCCCCACCTCCATTTCACCAATCCTCAGGTCTTCCTTCTAACTCTTTGTGTTTGTAATGACTATATGAAAAGAGGTTAATTGTCTAAGGCCATATAAGAAACAAATGGCATAAATGGGATTTTAATCAAACTCAGTATCTTTTCCACTTCACTATTCGTCTTCATACCATTCTCACAGAAGCTAGAGTTCTCTGCCCATCCCATTTTCTTCCATGTGTGATGGACAATAGCTAAAAAACTAGTTATTCACAGATATAGGAGGCAATATGGTATAATGGGTATATAATATGTCTATATAGAGGAACATAATTATAAATACAACGTATTTTAATAGTACTAAATTGAGCTTTGCTTCTATAATAACTTTCATGTTTTATAACAAATTATTATTATGCTTTATTTAGCTATTATTGCCTATCACATAAGGCAAAGAGTAGTATTGGAGCTATAGATTCAAAATTTTGGTGCAGGTTGCAGGTGGCTCAGAAACACTGTGCGCTTGCCACACAGAAGTAGGTGGCTGAGTCTTTAGATTGGGAGCTTGTAACACGCAGGTAGCCCTCTTCAGAGGTAGCATTGATTGTGGCTTTGAATCTTCCATTTGATTTTGTTTCATCAGAAAAACGAGTAAATGTCAGGAAGACAAGGCCTTTTCCTGGAGACTGTTTGAACCACTGCAAGTTGTTAAAAGGGGTTATCTTGTAACTGCACTTGAAGGTGGAATCTTCTCCTGCCTTCACAGTCAGTAGCCGAGGACTCTGTTCCACCTTATTTTGGGATCTTGACCCTGTTCAAGAAGATAATTTCATGCATGAGATATTGTTAATCAGACAAGAATCCAGAGATGAAAGCTCTAGAATTCTTATTTTCTTACTATAATAGCTATAGAGACCCAGAGGAGTCTATCTGTGCCCTTATCTTCCTCTTCTTGATTTATGAGAAATGTTCTCTAGGTCTTCTCTCCATCTCTAGAAAACTATCAACTTACAGATCAACTGAAGCCACAGGATCATTAATGAGACTCTCCAGACCTCCATTTGTCTTTCTCCAAGGAATTGCCAAAAATTTAGTTCTACTGTCAGAGATGTTGAGCAGACATCCTTAACTACCAAAGAGGCTGTTTCTCTACCCTATTTCCTACTTCAGTAAAAAGACTCTCAGCTTGGCTAACCAACCAATCAGAGACAAAAATCTGTTTTCCAAATATGTACCTACTAAGTAAGACATCTAAGGTCTATGTTCTGCCATCTTGTATCAGAAGAGAAAGAAGTATTAATTAATGGGATAGAAAAAAGAATAAGGAAGCAGGACAGTGATGATATTTGAAAAAACTAATGATGGATAGGATTTTTAAAAATGCATAGTATAAAAGTGGAAGACATTACAAGAACATAGAATGATGTTAGCACAAATGTGGTGAGGTGGGACAGTATGGGATATAAATGGTAGCAACAAGTACCTCAGTTTGGCCAGAACATATCATTTATGGAATAGAATATGAAAAGCTGGAATGATAAGAAGTAGTGGAGGAAAATGAATCCCAAAGGAGACATACAGAGCCAGTGAAAATTTTCAGCAGAATAATAAGATGATCAGATGTGTACATAAAGAAGATCAATCTGGCAACAATGTGAAGAATAGATTAGAGGAAGGGGAGAATAGATACAAAAACTAGAAAGAAAGTTATTGAAATTTTCCTAGCAAATTTCAAAGGGAGCCTTTACTATTGTGGAGGTTATAAGGATAAATAGGCAGAAACATATATGAAAGAGACTAAGGTTTTGTTTTTTGGTTTTTGTTTTTTTGTGGCTGGAAATTAGGCACGAGGGCCGAGAGCCATGAGTGGGAAGGCCTATTAACTGAAGAGCTAAGAAATCCCCTGAAAGGTGCTTAGATTGATCTTTCTTGTCCAGAGAATTCTGGCTTTTTCTTGCAGTAGACATGCACAACTGTCAGATGTAGAGAAGGTGCTGATCTACACTGGCAGATGGAGTTTTTCAGCAATTCTACCAGACATCAATGAAATTTAATTTAAAAAAATATATAAAGCAATGTGATAATAGATTCTCCCTTTCTCTTCCTCATTTGTCTCTTTATTGAAAGAAATGTTTTAAGTGGAATAAATCAATTTGAGAAATTAGTAGGATTTAATAAGAAACTAGATTTTACTAATCAAACTGGTAAGTGGAAAAAATGCAAAATTTTGAATAACATTTTCGTCACCAAATAGTAGTAGGATATCCATCACTGAGGCAGGAGCATTGGAAAAGGCTTTGGAAAGACCTGAGTATCTTAATCGACCTCGACACCTTATCCTGAGTTGCACTTGGCTATGATCTACTAAAATGACATCCATAACATATTTTATAGATCTTAAATGTGACGATGACGATGATGATGGTGATTGTGATGGTGGCAGCTCTTCAATCTAATAATGACTTTTATTGGTAAAGATCCTCACTTTCTACTTCTCAAGAAGGATTGAAATAGTGTGATTCGTGTAGGATGCAGAATTAGCATTCCTCTTGCTGACTCTGGTTGTATGTCTGCTCTGGAAAAGCAGTGCCCTCCAGTGGGCAAGAGAATGAATCAATGATAAAGGGTTCTCTTCTGCCACTCTCTTCTATGTCACTCTTTTCCATTAGACCCAGTTTCGGGGCTAAACAGCTTTACAATCTGTTAAAGTTGAAAGATATATTAGAAAATTCCCTCATGACTCGCTAGGCAACTCTCTTTATTTCTCTCAGCCTCAGTTTTTTTAATGTAAAAGTTTGTAAAAATGGGAATAATAGCACCACCTATCACATAAGGTATTGTGAGGATTAAATGAGACAATATTTATAAAGTGCTTGCCCATTTTAAAGTGATATATCAAACTAGTTAAAACCATCATCAGTGTAATTTGGTCAGACTATTACCTGCACGAGGGGAAATGGAATGAGGTAAGGGAATTTGGAACCAGATTGTCAATGCTCTTAATATTTCAGGAAAAGGAATTTGCATTTAGTCCTATAAATAATAAGGAGATATTAAAAGGATCTTTATTTATTTTTGTTTTAAATTTCTGCATTAAGAAAATTTATAGTAGTTTGGTTTAAAAAAATGAATCAGAACATAGTTCCTTCTCTTTGATGGGAGTGTAGTGCTGGAGTTGTGAATGCTGCATATGCTATCAAACATGGATAATATCCTGTCTGATTTTGCTGAGCTGCATTTTTCTCACAATTTCTTTTTAAATCTTTAATGCAAAGGATGGCTTGCTAGGAAGGGGAAGGGGAAGGAATGTTCAGAAAGGAGTGTTATATAAAAATAAAATATTTCAATTAAAACAATATTTTAAATTATGAATTAAAAAAAGAATAGCCTGGGAGTGCAGAAGAATAGGAGATGACTATAATAGTTTAAAGTAGAAGTGATGATGATATAGATGATTATAAGAGGTGTAAGATATGGAGGAGTTAGAATCAATAAGACTTGACAGCTACTTAATTATAGGGACTAGAGGAAAGTGAGATGGAAGAGGAAAAGTAGTTTTAAGTTTCCAAGACTGAGCAACTAGGGAGAATGGTGATAAATATCATCATTTTGTAGCAAGATTATCACTTTCCTCGGTGACACTGAACAAATTTCCTCATTTCTCTGGACTTTGGTTTCTTCATCTATAGCCTGAGGAAGTTGGACTAGAGATGACCTCTAGGGTCCCTTAGAATTCTAAACCTAGAATCCTATAACTCAGCTGAGTGTTCAGATTATATCTATTCAGCAGATTATGAACATATTCCAGAGGATGCAGCTCTGGTTTGAAACAAGTCACAATTGAAAGAGAGACAGACAGACAGAGTCAGAGACAGACAGAGACAGAGAGACACAGAAAGAATGTGACATAATGGAGAGAGAGTTGGCTTCAAAGTTAAGAAGGCCTGGGTTCAAATCCCACTTTTGACAATATTGACTGTGTGGTCTTATGGAACCATTTGACTTCCCAATGTCTTCCCATCACCCCTAATTCTGAAACTGTTAGTTGTAGAGAGATACCAATCTGCATTGGCATATAAAGTTCCTCATCAGGAGTAGCCTATACCAATGAAACCTAATTCTAAAAAATAAAGAAATATGAAAATAGATTATTGTTATGGGCCAGAACTCTGAACTTGAAACAAAGGATTCTTACAAGGTACTAAATCAGTGGAATTGATAGAGACAATAGTTATCTAATTTAGCATGGTTCAGTATGATTGATTTAATCCTACAAGGAGATGTTATGGGCCAGAACTTGAAACAAGGTACTAAGTGGAATTGAGGAGACAATGGTTAAATCTAGTTTAGCATTGATTTAATCCTACAACAAAGAATGGTTTCCTGGTGATATAATGATTGATTTATACTCAGTGTAGAGCATATAAGCTAGAAGCTCTCAGGGCCAAAAAAGACAAGCACATTAGAAGCTCTCCAAGGCTGAAACAGATTCATTCTATCGTCCATCTTTGTGTGGCTGGGGGCTGAAGCACAAACCCTTGGGAGTTGGGGAGATTCAGAGGGCAGAGAAGGCAGGCGGGAGCTCAAGCTCTTGGAACCAAAGAGAGAGGCCTCTAAGAAAGTTAACTGGTCCCCAGGAAAGGAGCCAAGACTTTGAAAGAGACAATAAAGGATTTGGACCTTAATTCCTAGCTGCATTTAGGGTGATTACGGCATCAAAGGCTGCCTCCAGAGACCTCAAGAAAATCTCAACAGAGAACATTACATTTTAGCACCTGAAAGTGGGACCAAGAATCTTCATCTGTGACCTAGAAATTAGGGTGATTAAAAAAAGGAAACTTTGTAAAGGGCTAAACTAGTGCTTCAGCTGAAACGGAACAGATATTTAGAAAACAGCCTTCTTTTCCAATTCAAAGAAAATGCATAGAAAACATTGTCAGACTTATGAAAAATCAGGTTTGAGTGTAACTTGGGAGCAGATCATTGAACTTTTAGAAATCATACAGTACATATCTCCTTGGCTCTCTAAGGAAAAAAAAATTTCCAGAAGAGTGGAAATTAGTAGGAGAGCAATTATGTGAATACTACAATGATAATGGACCTGACTCAATTTCCAAAAAAACACTTATACATATAATTTAATACAACTGACTTTAAGAAATTATATAAGTCTTAGAATAAGAAAAAAGAAGAAAGAGCAGGGGAGGATCCAGATAAACTAGGTGAAAAGGATGAAGAATTAGACAAGAAAGGAGTTCAGATAAAAATAAGTACAATTCTGAGTGTGGTGCTTCACAGCAGGAGCCATTAGAGCATTCCCCATCCCCTGACCTACCTCCCTCAATTAACCCTTCATGGGTGGAGGGAGAAGGAGGAGAGGGAGATGCAGTAACACAATCATCCCCACCTATGAAGCAGCCTATGACAAGATTACAAAAAAGCATTGGTTAAGGCTAAGAGAGAAGAACAGGATATATCTGATTTAATAAATGCATCCCCTGTGATTGAAGAGCTTGACTCTTCAGGTCAACAAAGGAGAAGATACACTCCTTTTAATCTGGAAAAAATTAAGGATTTGAAAAAGGGTTGCACTCTTTATGGGGCTACATGTTTAGAACCTGGACAAAACTTGTTGTGGCTTTCTGAATGTAGTGAATTATGCAAGATACAAGCCCAAAGCAATAAGCAAACTGGAGTTAACATACAAGTCACCTTTGACCAACTAGCAGGTGAGGTCAGTAGCAGACAATTCAGCACAAATTAATGACCCCATAGCAGCATATAAGCAAATTGCTGCTGCTGGTATAAAAGCTTGGGATTCCCTCCTAGGAATAGATGTAGGGGAAGCCTTCACAAAAATAGAGCAAGGTCCCAATGAACCTTTTGCTGATTTTGTGGGATGTCTGCAAACATCTGTCACAAGAACCATTGGAGAAAATGCAGCTATAGGAATTATGATAAGACAACTGGCTAAGGAAAATGCTAATAAGGTTTGTAGAAGAATTATATGATGACTACACAAAGATGCTCCTTTAGAGGAGATCATAAGAGGCTGTGCCACAGTGGGCACAAATACTATTCATGCTATGATGATGAACCTGGGAAGACAGGATCCCTCTTGGCAAGGGACTTCTAGAGAGACTCGTTGATTCTTTCAATGTGGAAAAATAGGATACCTGAGAACTCAATGCAGGCAAAGAGATAGAGTGAGAAGACAGGGTGTGAGAAGACCCAAAACCCCATGTCCAAAATACAACCATGGTTTCCACTGGGCCTCAGAATCTAAAGTGACCCAGGGAAATGAGAGGCAGGGCCCAACTCCAATATATCAAACAAAAGACAGGTAGGACATGATGGCAGCCAAGGTTCACCTTTAGAAATTCAGGACTCTGATGTAAATAAAAGGGACTAGATAGATTATTTGCTTGGGAGAAAGGGTTTGCTTGTATTTCTACAGATGGAGAAAGAATCAGATGGGTGCCAACAGCACCTGGCTCAGAGAGACAGAAAAAGAGAAAAACCTCAAAACAAAAGAGAAGACCTAAGAACAAAATCTGCAGGAATCATTGGATTCCCTAACACGAGACTATTGCAGGACTTCAAAACTTGCAGGAATTATTAGATTCCTGGCATATGAACTAACGGACAATAGATTGGTTTTAGACTATTTCTATGACTTATGGACATGTATAATTCCTCATGTTGATTCATGTTATTTGTTACATTGCTACTAGCCTGTGTTACTATGTGCTTATATAATTTATGTAATTATATGTAATACCTCCCATATTGATAGATTTATGTATGTCTGTTTTAAGAGTGAGACCCTTCAGAAACCCGCTAATCTGATTTGATTTCCTATTTCCTTTGGTGTTTTCATCTCCCTTCCTGAGACGTCAGGGAGGGCATGATCACCAACTTTTATGGTGTTTTCACCCCTTTTTTTTTTTTGAGAAGTCAGGTTATGACCACCTATGTTCTAAAACAAAAGAAAGCAGGAGATGTTATGGGCCAGAACTCTGAACTTGAAACAAAGGAGTCTTACAAGGTACTAAGTCAGTGGAATTGATAGAGACAACGGTTATCTAATTTAGCCTGGTTCAGTATGACTGATTTAATCCTATAAGGAGATGTTATGAGCCAGAACTTGAAACAACATATTAAGTGGAATTGAGGAGACAATAGTTAAATCTAGTTTAGCATTGATTTAATCCTACAACAAAGAATGGTTTCCTAGTGATATAATGATTGGTTTATACTCAGTATGGAGCATATAAGCTAGCAGCCTCATCCAGGGAGATTCAGAAACATTTGGAGAGAAGGCAAAGGACTGGCAGAAGGAGCTTAAGCTCTCAGAACCAAGGGGAGAAATTCAATTCGATCTTTGATCTTCCTGGAGGCTGGCCTGGACTCCTACACTTCCCCCACTAAAACCAAGGCCAGACTGAAAGGCTCTCCAGAAAGCTGTCCAGCCCCAAGAAGGAGATAATAAAGGATCTGGACTATAAGAAAGCTAACCGGGCCCCAGAAAAGGAGACAAGACTTGGAAAGAGACAATAAAGGATTTGGACTTTATAATCCCTGGCTGTACTTGTGGTGATTACTGAACTGAAAGGATGGCTGTTCCCAGAGACCCTAAGAAAATAGAAACAGAGAACTTTACAGATTATTTATTTTGCTGTCTTGTCCCTTACTGTACTGAAAGAAATGTTTGTAAATAGAATTATTCAATTTGAGAAATTCTAAAATTACATGGAATTTCTTAGATGATCATATTCCTAATCAGGTCAAACATGTCAGCCATGAGGAAGAAAAGAGAAATAAGAAGGGGAGCTAACGATCAAAAAAAAGGGAAAAAGGAAAGGGAAGAAGTTTATTATTATCATACTCGATATAACTGGTGGTGTTAGCACACACTGTCCCAGAAAATTAGCTTAGCAACCAGAACATTACCATGATTTTTTAAAAAATCCATTATTGCATGTTCCACTTTTCCTTTTCCACTAAATAACATAGTAGCCACTTTTCATAGTTCAGAATCTTGCCAGTTATTGACATGTGCTTTCCACAATTACCTCCCCAGGATATGTAAGAATCTTATACCATTAACATAGTTGTTTTTTATTATATGTAATCTATAAATAATTATAGAGAGTCAGGGCCATAACTAGCGTGAAGTGACAAGGAGCTTATTGCAGGGTTCTGTTATCTACTGGAAATGTACTTCCTCTTGGTCATGTAGGGTAGAGAAGGATGGGCATTTCCTTCCCGCAGTGGTCCAAAGAATGTCATCCCCATATATTCTATTCCTTTATTATCTGGACAACATGACCACACTGCCTCCCATACTACCACCCCCAGGATCCTATACCACAATTTCCTTCTCCTAATTTCCTAGTCTGCCTTCTTCCTCTATTCCTAAGGAAATTCAAGACAGACTTTCTAGATAAAGAGCTACTCATCTTGGCACAATTTCACTCATTGTTGAATTGTCCACTACACTTCTATTCTTCTCCTTTCCCCCTCAGCTAAATACAAAGGGAAAAAAGGGAAAAACCCTTAATTTCCCCCAAAAATGAACATTCCTACTTATTTTGACTATATGGAAGACAGCCACTGAACAGCTATGGAATCCTACAAAAGTTATTTAAACTTTCACTATTTCAAATTTCTCATCTGTTAAATGAGAGAGGTGGATTAAATGATATCCCATAATCCTCCAATTTCTAACATACTATTTTTTGCTGTGATTTTTTTTTCTTCTTAAGTGAAATCATGTTAGAATTCTGTGTGTGTTATCAAATGCTTTTCTGAAGCTAAAGAATTGACAGTTAACTACAACATGAAAGTATCTTTTTTCTGCTTTACAAAGGCTGATAGAATTCAAAGGTTTAGGTTCAGCATCCCCTACAGTCTCTGTCACTGTGTCTGTCACAACGCAGTAATACACGGCAGCATCTTCCCTCTGCACCTGATGAATGACCAAAGATGAGGAGAATCGTGTGTATGTCATGTTGTATCTCTCCTTCTGCATTGCCTTTGAGCCAGAAATGATGAGGTGTGGAGCAGATACCAAGATCTGCTTATACCAGAAGAAACTATAACCATTGGACACAGAATGGTTACAGGGCAGTATCACTGAAGCTCCTTCAGAGGACACTGCAGAAAGAGGCTGAGATACTTGGCTCTCTGCAACTGCAACAGGGAAAATAACATGAAAATGGTTTCTACCATTGGCATTGGGTACCTGCCTGTCAATGTATCTCTGCTACTAAACTGTAAGCCCCTTGGAGACAGACATTGTATTTTATTCATCTTTCTATTCCCTCAGAACTAAGCATAATACTTTGTATGTAATAAATATTTCAAGGATGTTTGCTGAATATTGAGTGACATATGAATCATGCATTGAAATTTAATTTGACAATTGTCTTAAAGCACTGTATAAGCAGGGAAAACTTTGAAAATGATCCCTAGTCTATCAAAGTCCTTACTATAGCCCATATTGAAGGGAGGGAAGGAGGTGAGAATAGTTGGCAAAAATGAACAGTGTTATTGAACATAGGAAGCCCTGAGTTCAAATCTAGCCTTAGATCCTTATCCAGGTGACCCTGGGCAAATTACTTAAGATCTCTGTGCCACAATTTTCTTCATCTGTAAAATGGGGATAATAATAGCAGGGTTTTGTGAGGCTAAAATAAGATAATATTTATAAAACATTTTGCCAATCTTAAAGCATTATGGAGATGTTAAGTATTATTGTTACTTACCCCTCAAAACGGAGACCAAGAGAAGCCCAATCAGCACTTTTGCAAAAATTCTTTCAGTACTCATATTTTAAAATTTTGTTTACAGAATCCTAGTTTCAAATGCAGCCAGCAGTTACCCGAATAATAAAGACAGTTGAATTTTTCTGAATCTGCCACTCAGCCAGTTCAACACTTCCATGTACTGTTGTACTGATAAACTCAATGCATTTGAAGTTCTTTCAGGGTAGATGAGGTTTATTGAAAGTCTTTATGTTAATGCAACTGTGTACCAATCAGAGGCTAAGTGAATGAGCCAAATTTATGTACCATCTGTAATCAGACACATTTCCTGTTTCATCTAGCAACTACACAAACATACCTGTTCAACAAGCATTTCTCCTTTAAGATTTTAGAAAAGAATGTATCATATAAACAAGTATTTGTTAAAGAGTCTACAATATACCAGAATTTAGGGATGCAAATTAGAATGATTCAATCCTTCCTCTAAATGAGTTTTCATTCTAAAGGGGGAACACAACATACATATATAAACTACATATAGCATAAGTGTAGCGTTAATAAATGTGAAAAGATGCAAATTAAGTAAAGATCTTTTGAAGTGAAGCCTCTAGTCATTAGGGAAGGTAGAAATCAGGAAAAGTTTTATGCCCAAGATGATTCCTAAGTTGAAAGCAAGTATGCTACATTACACAGATACTTTGATGAAGGTATAAAAATGCCTCAGTAATAATAAGTACAGAAATTCTGAAATAAGATCTAATCCATATTTTTTTAAAAAATAGTTAGGGGCAGCCAAGTGGCACATTGGATAGAGCACTGAGCCTGACCTGGAGTTGGGAAGGTTCATTTTCCTGAGTTTAAATATGGGCTCAGACACTTACTGTCTGTATCACTCTGGGCAAGTCACTTAACCCTACTTGCCTCAGTTTCCTCATCTGTAAAATGACCTGGAGAAGGAAATGATAATCTACTACAGCATTGCCGAGCCCAGATGGATTCCAAAAAGTCAGACATGACTGACATGATTGAATAATAACAAGGAACAGTTCTGTCCTAGGAAAGTTTCTCTTAGCAGGGAGACAATGAAATTTAGTGAAAAGAACACTGGACTTGAAGTCAAAAGCCTGTTACTGTTTGTGTGACTTTGGAAAACTTATTTAACCTGTGCAGCAATTTTTTGTTACCTGTAAAATGAGGATAGCAGCTCTGTAGTCACAGGCACTAAACTCTATATATACTCCTTATAAGTTGCACAGTAGGTTTTTTAACTAGATCATGAGTAAGAGGAGTTTTCTTATTAGAAGTTCTTAAAACTGATGAAATCATAATTCCACTGTCCAAACAAAGGAGCTGTTTAATATTTGTCTTCCTTCTGGAATGGGATCATTATTCTTGATAACCCTTAAAAAAACCACATAAATATACCATCCATAGTTTTCCACCTAGATATTTAAAGTATTATCAATATTAAAACAAAGTACAAATACTGACTGGTGGTTTCTTGTCCCTTAGAAGAAACAAGACAATCGAGAAGTTTTTAAGATATATTTCACAGTGCATTTGAGCATAATTTCCTCTTTTGGATAGTGCCTTTAATATACCTTACTCATTACTACTTAATATATTTAACACAATCTGTTCATATGCTTTTATAGTGTTACTTGAAAATTGAAAAATTATCATAATTGGAAGAAGCCTTGACAACTCTAAGTAAAGAATTCTATTGTGTAATATTCTAGACTCTATATTTAAGAATGACACTGACAAATTGGAGGATGTCTAAAGGAAAGGGACAAAAATAGTGAGGGAACTTGAAACTGTTGTATAAGAATCATTTAATGAACCAGTGAGGTTTAGATGATATGGTGAATTCATGACAGCAATTGTAATAGACTTATGTAGCAGGACTACAAAAAGGAGAAATATAGAGATTTACAGAGTCAGGTTTTGTCTTAATGTAAGGAAGAATTTCCTAAAACAATTAAAACAATGAAATGGACTACTTTTTGAAGGTGTAAAGTCCTCATTGGAGGTCTCTCAACAGAAGCTGGATCAATCAAACAACCAATCAAGACATGAAGCATTTTTTAAGCACCAATGTCTCAGGTACCAGGCAGTAGAAGATCTTTTATTAAAATTAGATTAAATGATCTTTTATGCTCCTTCCATTATCAGGACAGAATGGAAATAACTAATCCTATCCAAAAATGGAATAAAGTTGACCTAATATTTTTTATAATGTTATAGAGAACATTTGTTTTTGCTTTTAACATATTTTGTTCCTTGGATGTGACTTTAGAAACTCTAATTAGCTATTTAAGCCAAAACATCAACAGCAACAAAAAAAATTTTTTTTTTATATTGGGAGGATCGTAAAGAGTAAATATTTAAAACTCTACACAGAAGAAACAGCATATGCTTAGTCTACTAATGGTGAAATAAGGACACTAAACTGTGCATGAGTTCCACTACCAGTCACATATTCACTTAGAAAACACCATATTAATATTATCTAACTTCTATTGTATTTTTATATATTTTGTTAAATATTTCTCAATTACATTTAATCTCATTTGGGCAGCACTGGTGACTACTGCCTCTGCAAAATCCCCCAAGCAATGTGTGTTTAACACTTCTACTCTAACATAGTGAGTGACCTATTTATAAAAGTTTTTGATGATGTTAAAAATGACTGATGAGTACAGCACTGCACAAATGGAAAAATACAGCTCACAGAGGAGTTTAATTTTCACCTGCAAATGGTTTGGAGATGTAGTGAAGCTGATTCATAATTCAGCAAAGAAGTCTTTATTAAAGAAATCTTGTTTTGATTGACTGTACCAAATCAATTCCATAATGTCTAAAAAGTTTACCGTGGTTGAACATGGAAGACTGGATTACCACCTGGGAGATATAATGTATAATGAATTCTTTTTCAGTTAAGGATTAGACTAGATATCCTCTCATGTTCTTGCAATTGTGGTATTCTAATAGTTTTTAAGAATTTTTCATGTTCAACACCACCCCCTAGTGGGAGATACATGAACTGATGACAAATTATTAGGCTTTTTTTGAGCTTCTTATAATTTTAAAATCAAAGATATAAATCAGATTTGGAAACAGTGTCCTGGGGATGATACGAATTTATATTATATATTTTTCATGCCCTTAAGGACTTTGCTGTCTAATAAAGGGATATACTGATGGAATATTCAGCATACTGATAGATCTGAGATTCAATCAGTCCACTAAGGAAAGAGTATTAATTGAGCACCTATTATGTGCTGATACTTCTAGTACTTCCTCTAAAGCTACAACTTGACATCTATCTACACTTAATTATGCTGCACTAGTATACAGTATACCTGTGTCATTCCACATATCTTTTCTAGGGCTGTTCCCAGAATAATGTGAAACTTCCTCAAAATCTCAAGTTATATGTATGCCAGTGGAGCGTATGGACTATTTTCTGGGTAAACTGCAATTTAAAATGTAAAGCTATGGTATTTATTAACTCACAGCCATATTAGCATATTAGTTTTTTAAAAATTAGACCATTGTTTCAGAAAGAAACAATACTTGTTTGAAACAAACTCGTTTATAAAATCTTATGGAGGACGGCAGAAGCAATTGAGCATGAGCAGTAAACAGAGAGAAGCAATGGAGAGTAAAACAATTTTAAAGAAAGCTTATCGAAGTACATACATAACAAAGTAAAATCATATAAAGGGAATTAAATTATATAAATGGCAGGCCAACAAATAGAAATTTGGATATTATCTTAGAGGTTATAAGGAATTATTGAAGCTTCTTATTTTAGAGAGTGATGTGATCCATTTATATTTTAGCAATAACAATGTGTCAGCTATATGGAGTATGAATTGGAGAAGTAAAAGAAGTGAAGGAGGGATATCCATTAGGAGGCTAATGCAATTGTCCAAGTGTGACACAGTGTCATTGAAAGAATACATTTAGGTCAAATATTTATATGGTTTAAAGTAAAATGTTTTTTCAATACTGTGAAATGGTGATCAGCAATGATTTCAGAGTTAGCTATGCAGCCCAGTTCCCTCTACAACTTAGTTCTAATAAAGATCAAAAAAGATGGGCAGACCAATTAGAAATTGGCAGATGTAAGGGGAAATCACAGTAGATCATCATTCCATCCCAAGATCACATTCAACTCACAGCTAAGTGATAAGTGTAGAAACTGTGAAATGGGAAAGGATCAGGATTGAAAACTCCACATCTGAGCTCAAAACAGTTATCAGTTAGCATAGTGCTACTACTCTTTATGAGGACAATACAGCCTAGCCCAGAAGAACATCTACATTCCCTGGGAAAGATTCTCTTCCCATACATTATCTCAAGTATGTTCCTTTCGGATACAAAACCTAAATTGTTTTGTTTCTGTATAAAAGTAAGCCCTGAGAAAATGTCTCTTTGCAATTCTTTGACATTGCCCACCAAGTGAACATCTTGGTGTCTCTCTCTTTAATAAAGTGCCTTTTCTTATCACAGCCATTTGTGTAGCGAATTTCTCCCTGTGAACCCGCCCTAACTTGGTGTTTTGGAGAACTAGGAGACCAACCCATATTCCTGCCACAATCCATATCTCATCATTCTGACCCTATAACAGGATCTTGTACTCAGATCTAGATTTAGAAGAGAGTCACAGAGCAGCTGCTCTGGCCCAAGAGTGCAATTGTGGACTCAACCGGAAAATTAGAACAGGGTTAGGCCAGCTAGATGAATTTCTTGGAATCAACCCCAGACTCATAACAGAAATATGCACACAATGTGTTCACTCTGAACCTACAGCCCATTAGCTTTCTACTAGAGCCCCCTCCAGTGGCAAGCCTATAACTACAAAGATTAGTCCCAAATCAGGGTCTAGATCCTGGAAAATCCAGAAAGACAGAGATCAGACTATGCCATTGATCAGATAGACCCTAGAGGGCACAAAGAAAATTTAAAGTTCTCTGTTGCAAGCTCTGCCTGTGTTCCATAAAGAATACCATACTCAAATTCAAATATAAAGGCAAGATCCAAGATGAGACACTCCAACCATAAAAGACCATTTTAGATTTGTCTTAAATAGTAATTGTTATGCCAAAGTCCCCTTTTAATGGGGTGACCCAATTCCTCCAATTGTCCTAGTTTGTTACTCTGCCTTAGGTTATAACCGTCCCCTCTTAATGTTTGAGATAAAGGTTTTATAGACATTCCTTAATGTTTGACAAGATAAAGGTTTATCCATTTCAGATGTCATTAGAATATCAGTAATGTCATTGTTCTTGTTATTCCATAAAAAGCTTGCTGCCCTGATACTGGGGCTAGACTCTTTGAGATGATAGTCTCGTCTAGCCCTGGGATCAACATGGATCCATTGGTCCTAGTATTTTTCTCCATTTAATAAATTATTGAATTGGTCTCCAATCTCTGTCTTGCTCAGTTTCTTTGGCATTACATAATGAGTTTGATCTGAACAGAAAATCCCAATCTTGGAAGCAAAACCAAAAAAAGTAAACAAAAAGAGACACACCACTATTATGCTCTGAAGTCTGTCCAAGCTTCAAACAAAGAACAAGAGAATAACTCTAAAATACTGACAAAAAAATCCTCAAGGAAAAAGAAAGCATGACAACATCAGTTATAATTCCTAGAAGAAATTGTTGAGGTGGAAGACACAGGATCCCCAGGTCAGTGTCATGGTTATAGTGAAAGAATTCAAAAACTCAGTTTGTCTCCAAGTTAAAGGGCAAAAATTTATTATGCTGCTAACAGTAGACTAAGTTCCAAAGAAAATTTAGCAAGCAACATGAAGCAAGAAGATAAATTTATAGGAAAAAGAAACAAAGATCAGATTCTTCAAGTCATTGATATGATAATTTTATGGTTTAAAGGTAGAAGTGAGAAGTGATAGAAGTGCAGTTGTACCCATTTTCGTCGTGAAGGTCGTGAAGGTCGTGAAGGAGAGGTATGGAAGGATTGGGTGAGAGATTTCCTTGTTCTCCAAGGCATGGGCTCCTAGCAAAGAAATTCACTTACTCAAAGGCTATGATAAAAAAGTTTTTATTGTTAGAGAGACACCAAGATAAAGGCTTTCTTGGCAGCAATTTCATTCTCAAGAGAGAAGTGATTTTGCAAAGAGACATTTTCTGAAGGCCTGTTTTATACAGAAATCTAAGAATAGGTAAGACATTTGAGTTTGTATATGAAAAGAGACATTCTCTGGATATTCATCTTCCTGTTTCCAGAGGGTGTGAGACCATTTGAGTTTGTATATGAAAAGAGTAATTCTCTGGAGATTCATCCTGTCTCCAGAGGATGTAAGACCATTTGAGTTTGTATAACTTTTTGTTGGTGATATTACATAACTTTATAGGGCTGTCTCAGGTCAGAGTTTTGCTCTCATCATTACTTCTTAAATTACATTCTGAAACCTCCTGGCCCGGCTCCTTAATCCATTCTCTACACAAAGTGGGATTCCTTTTTCTCTCCCTCAGAATCCTGATTCATCCATCTCTTCTAAACTCTGTTCACTGAAAAAAGTAGCTTTCTTTTTGTTGTTGTTGTTATTAACAGACTCTTGGGGTGGAATAGTCATATGCCTTTTTCAGTGTCAGACTTTTCCCAGATTAAGGAAATTTGGCCATTACTCTGAGGATCCACTAGATATACTGAGGACTTTATAAAGCTTTTTCCCTTCAATTTGACCTTGCCTGAGGAGATGTTAACAAAAGTATCTCTTCTTGCTGCACCATAGAAGAGAAAAAAAGAATCTGGGCTCTTGTTCAAAGTTTAGGGAAGATATGGCTGAGTCCTTCTCCTCTGATACTCCCCAGAGGCTATTGCTCTCCCTTTTGGGGATCCTGGGTGGGATTATCAGGAAGGAAGAAGAGACAGAGAGAGAAGGGATCATTTGCTAATCTGCCTCCCTGATTAAGGGAATTAAGAAGCAAGTTAATTATGAAAAATTTAAGGAAATTACCCAAAAAGCTGAGGAAAATCTTGCCCTCTTTCAGGGTGCTTTGTAGAGGCTCTAAAGAAATACACTAACCTGGACCCCCCTTCTCTAGAAGGGATCACTGTCCTCAACATGCATTTCATTAGTCAATCTGCCCCAGACATTGAGAGGAAGCTGGGAAGTTAGCTATGGTCCTCAAACTCTCCAGACACAGCTGTTGGGAACAGCCTTTAGAGTTTTCAATAATAGGTATCAATCTACAGTAGAGGAGGGAGAAGGCAGAGGTAGGGTGAAGATCAGAGAGCAGGCTCAGATTTTAGCTACTGCCATATTTGGAAACCATGGCGGGGTTCATGCTTCAAATACCACCGGCCATTGGTCTTGGATTGTTCTTGAAGGAAACCCCCCAGCCTGTGCCATAGTTTAAACAGGAGAGGCACAGAAAAAGAGTGCCCACAGTGGGGTCAAACTACTCTTCCAAATGCCCTGTTCTCTGGTCTGGTCTGGAAGTGATGGTGCCTGGGATTTGGCCAGGTCCTCCTTTGCTCCATCACAATGGCCTAACCCATGGTTATGGATGTGTTCATTGAATTTCTCTTTGACTTTATGGGAACCTTGTGTTCTGACCTGGTACTCTAGCTCCACCTGCCCCTCTGCTCATAGGGTGATGGGAACTAAAGGAAAACTTAAGAACTGTTTTGAGACCTTCCCTCTGCCTTCTCAGTTTGGTGACTTATTATTTAAACACTCTTTTCTTATCATATCCTCTTGTCCTGCCCCCTTGTTGGGGTGTGACTTAGGGGTAAAACTGGAAACCCAACTTTCTCTTCTCAGAATTCCAGGTGCACTTTTTGTGCATTTCTCAAAGCCCTCCTGTTGAAGTTGGGAAGGGGACCCCAAAAGTTTGGCATCATAGACTAGTGTCAGGAGGTGTCTTGAAAGAACTTGCAGGCTTGATCCCATCTCCTTAGCCAAGGGGCAAAGTTTATTGTAATTGTAACACTATTACAAGCGGACTGAATTCTAAGAGAATTCAGCAGAGAAACAGAAGTATGAAGACACATTTTATCCAGCTTTCTATCACTGACATGCTAATTCTGCAGTTCAGGAGTAGTCTCCAAAATCTGGTATCACTGACAAGATTATCACTTTTGTCTCAGGAGTTTGGTCCCTGGAACTATCCTGAGGCCAGACACTATCTGACAGTCAGAAATGAATTGAGGAGTGATCTAATCAGAATCAGACAGATTGCTGTTCTTAGATTGGGAGTGTGGGAAGTCCCTGAGGCAGACTCCAAAGCCAGAAGATTTAGAATTATTGATTTATTGTTAGAACAGAAGGCTCCCCTAAAATCAGGGGACCACAAAATCATATTACATCACTCCCATATTCCATATGAAATCTGGGAGGAAGCTGATTCTTCTGTCTGGGACCCAGGAATCCCTAGACGGGCTATTCCTGTCACCCCAGCTTTAGTGCGCCTCTGGGATCCCAGCGTGTTCCCTCATAAGTGACAGGTCCCAATGAAGCCAGAAGCCTGAGAGGGATTGTAACCCTTCATTGAAAAATGTCTTCAGTACCAGCTTTTAGTTCCTTGTCAGTCTCCCATCCTCCCAGTGAAACTAGGCTCCTGAGGCTATCAAGTTTTCCCCCCTAAGGACCACTTGCCTGTCAGCCTATTAAGTATTAGGGCCATGAATTAACTCTCACCTCCTGTCACTCACAGAGGAGAGGAAGCAGGCCATCTTGTTATTCCTTGAACCTGCCTCAAAGAAAGCTAAATTGACCTTAAACCTGCCTAATTTAAATAGAGAAAGGCAGGTTTCTTTGTGGTGAGCCTCAGTAGCACCTGGGAGGCTAAGCCACTACCCCTCACCTCTGCCCAGAGGGCTGAGCTCATTGCCCTAGACAGAACTTTAGAGTTGGGCAAGGAATGAGAGTGAACTTCCATAGTGTCTCCAAACATGCCTTGCTTGTCTGACATGCTCAAGGGCCATATGCATAGAGAAGGGACGCACCCTTTCTCCATCAGGTGGTTTCAAACACTCTCAGGCTGGCTTCTAATCCCAGAGATAAGGCAATGGAAACTTTTGTCTGGCCTACTGGGAGGTACTCACTTGGGAAAGAATGGCTTCCTGTCCCTTATTCATAAGGGTGTTTCTGTTTCCACTGATCAAACAATTAAACAGGTCTGCCTTTTCCAAGCTTTTTGTTGTTGCTGTTGTTGTTTTCCTCCAGCTTTTATAAGCTTATCATTTATAAGCTCTCTAATTTTTTACCAAGTTAATACTGTTTGTGAACTTTGTATCTTCCAGACTCCAGGCCATGAACTCCCCAACCTGAATACCACCGGCTACCTAATCCTAAGACTCAGCACCCCCTGGATGCTGCTGCCACCACCATGAAGTCTCCTCTCCTCAGTCTGGACTCAGCTGGGCAGGGGCAGTGCTACACCCCTTGTCAGCCTGAAGCAGCTCCAGAAGATGATTTTCCTCCCTTTGTCCCAAATGAATTTGGGTTTTAATTGCTTGAGGAGGGAATGATGACGTGTGAGAAAGCAACAATTCCTGAGAAACCCTAAGATCATCCAAAGCTCAGAGAACAATGTGTTAGTCATTAAGTCATAGAATTCAAAGATGGGAACTATCTCACCCCTACCTCTCCTCAGTCGTACTGCTAAGCCGTAAGATTAGCATATCAGTGACTTCTTTCCTTGAATATTATCTTCTTACTCTTGCTCTTTGCTAAAATTTAGAAATTTAGCCTGCTTTAATTAGCATTACAATTATATCTTTGCCCCTTAACTTGGAGACTGAGTGTATGAATTCTTTTGTCAAACCGTGACACTAGCTTGGGGACCCTACTCTTGTTGGAGTATCTTCCATCTCAACAAAAAGACTACTTGAAAACTAGAGCAAATAAAATTGAAGTTAATGAGTATGTGAGACAAAGAAAAATATTGAAGTCAAAAGACTGAAAAAATAAAATGACAGATATGGCATATTTCTCAAAAAATTGGCCTGGAAAATAGATCAAGAAGAGATAATAAGAATAATCAAATTATCTGCAAGTCATGACCTACCATAGAAAAACAAATCATGAAAGAAAACTACCCAGAAATATGAGAATAAAAGAACAAAATGAAAATGGAAAAATATACTAATCACCTGCTGAAAAAACTCATTCCTTCCAGAATGACATGGTCAAAATCTAAAGGTTAAAGGAAGAAAAATACTGCAAGCAGCAAGAAATAAAGAATTCTAATGCCAAGAAACAAGTCAGAATCACACAAAATTTAGGAGCTATGATCATAATGAATAGAGAAATTTGGTATACAATAATCCAATAGGTAAACAATACATGCTTATAACCAAAAACAACTTAATCAATTAGTACACTCTATACTTATTTATATTAAATTTTCTTAATATAATTCTATAAGGTGGAAAAAATTGACCTTAAAAAGGCCAGAGCTAAGCAATATTATATGAAGATCAACTGTGAATGACTTATGTATCCTCTGCAATACAATGATACATGACAATTCTGAAGGACATGATGAAAAATGCTAACCATCTTCAGAGAAAAAACTGGTGGAGTCTGAACAAAAGCACAAAAAGAACTGTTGTAAATGTCTTTTTTGCATGTAAGACCTTTTCCTCTTTCTTTTATCTCTTTTGTTGATAGGCTTAGTAGTAGTATAACTGGGTCAAAGGAGTTGTACTATTTAGCAACTTTGTGTATTTCATTACATTATCCTTAAGTACTTTGGCCTATCAGTGTGCCTTTTTTTCTGAAGCTTCCCCAATATTTTTCATTTTTTTAAAAGTCTTTTCTAATCATATGGATATGAGATAGTCTCTCAGAATTGCTTTAATTTTAATTTCTCCCATTAGTGATTGTTCCTCATATGTCCCATTTTGGTAGAGGGCTGGAACTCTGAAAAGGTGTACTTGAATCTAAGACAGCAGAGTACTTAAGGTTAATTACTTACTCAATATGAGATAATGGTTCTATAAACATATACTTAGATGATATGGTGATGTGATGGCTTTCCTCACAATTGGGGCTTGCTGAATGTGTTTTGGTGAGGTTATCAGAGGATTGGAGGGCTGAGGGAAAGGGTCAGAGTCTCTCTGCCACAGTGTGTTCAGAGGGGAAGACTTCAGGCTGGACTCCAGGATCCATTTTTGATGAGCCACATGGCAGCTTGCTGCCTCCTTAACTTCTCCTTCTAAAGACCAAGGACTTTGACTGATCCTGACTCCAACTGATCCTGAGGCCCTCCAGAGAGCTAGCCCGGACATTGTACATTCTTAAATCCCACTGAGAAGACTCTCCATATTCAATCAAAAATAAAGCATCCTTAAAGTGTTACGCTTTCTTGTTCAGTCATCCAAGGCTTCCTTTCTACCTTTCCTCACAGATAAGTAACATGGTAGATAAAATTAAAGACTTGGAATCTGGAAGACAAGTTCAAATCCTTTCTCAAATATTTACTAGCTATGTGATCATGAACAAATCACTTAACTACTGTTTGCCTTGTAATGCCAGAGAAACTGAGGTTAGATAGAGATTAGAGAGTTTTTAATATTTTATTTGAGAGTGAGAGATTTGCTGGGAGCAAAACGGGATCCATTTTCCCCCGGGGCTGAATTAGTCTCAAAGTATCCAGCAAGGAGTGAAGAATTCCAGGAATTTTTATAGGACTTCAGTGTTAAGATAAACAAAGGCAGAAGGCAAGAGCACTGGTAAGCGGGAACTTTTCAGGAATGGACCATAAATTCATTTCTGACAGATTGGGAGTAAGGATCATAAATTGTGATAACTTATGTGGACCTAGGAGCCAGGATGACTGAAATAGAAGATATGCTTATCTATCTCTAAATAATCTATCTACAATTTATAGTCCTATGGAATGCTAATGGTTAGGGTTTCTAACCCTAATTTATATAAGTTCTAATGGGCAAAAAGAGGGGGTTGCCATTGAGGCAGAACAATTCAGGGAAACTGAAGTAGAACAATTTAGGGAACTGAGGCAGAACAGAATTCAGGGAAATTAAGGCATAACAGCCTCATTTTCCTCATCTTTCAAATTAGAATAATCTATCTCCTGGAGATATTATAAGAATTAAATGAGACAAAATGTTTACAGAATTTTTATAAAGTACTTTTTAAATCTTAAAGTATACTATAAATGCTACTTATTATCATCATCATCATCATCACTCTAACCAGAAGATCATTCTGATCAAATCCTTTTAACTATTCCAAATGTTCTCTTCCAGAGCCAGGGAACAGACCAAGCAGTCATTCAGGCTTAAGATTGAAATGCATAGAGAGACTTATGGGCCTTTTAATTTAACAAATAGAAGTTTACTCAGTAATTAAAAGAGGAGTCAATAAAGATGCAGCATTAATTCAAGAGTATATACTTTTCCTTTGCCTCTGCATCTGTAGCTTATGATTAAAGAAGTCATAAAACTGAGGAATCTCAGCTTCTCAAAGACCGGGCTTGATTTGCTTCAGGTATCCAAGAAGACATGCTAGTGATTTACCTCTAGTCCTCCCAGACGAAAGGTATCAAATGTTACCAGTAGGCTATATGTGGCTGACCAGATTCCTTAGTATGGCCCAAACCATACTAAACCAAACTAAAATGTAGTTCCTTTATGATTTTAATGCATGTGTATGTGTATATATTGGCCACCAAAGGGTGAATTTTTTTTCAGTATTAGAAATTCACAAAGACTGATCATTCAGGTCTAGAATTTAGGATCTGTATTGGAGAGAATGTACTTATATCAGTGAAATAATAGAGCTTAAAGTACTGAAATAAACCATTTCAAAAGAAATAAAATTCTTTGCTTTTTAATATAATATAATAAATAATATATATATTTATATATAATAATATATAATATATAATATAATTATATAATAATATAATAATAAATATAATAATAATATATATTATATAATTATATATAATAATAAAAATAATAAAATATAAACATGAAACAGTTTCTGCCTTCAAAAATATTACATTCTAAATAGGAAAAGACAACATATTTATGAGTTCAGGATTTTGTGACTCTAGGGCAGTGCTTTATCTGCTATACCACCTAGCTGCCAAATATGAATGTAGTATAAATGTTTATAAAAAATTAATTCAGTATATATATGTATGTGTGTGTGTGCATGTACACACATACATACACACACACACACACACACACACACACACATATGTGTTTCCAAGTCAATATGCAGCCTGCAAGGATTCTTATGTATGATTCAGAGGCTCCCATTTCTATTTCAGTTTGAAACCACTGTTTCAGATCAATCAAATCCCTAGGCTACAATGGCCTTTTCCTTTTAAGAGAAACCAACCTAGCCTATGAGAAATAAATGAAATTTCTAGCAGTGAGCATAAGGATTATAAAAACAAAAGATGGCTTAAAAAAGAAATACATAATTATGTACCAGGAATAAAAAGTCACAAAGCAAAGAATTTTATTTCTTTTGAAATGGTTTATTTCAGTACTTTAAGCTCTATTATTTCACTGATATAAGTACATTCTCTCCAATACAGATCCTAAATTCTAGACCTGAATGATCAGTCTTTGTGAATTTCTAATACTGAAAAAAAATTCACCCTTTGGTGGCCAATGTTGTGGTGATAAATTTCTCCAGACTTAACTATGCTGTCCCTTAAGCAACAGACCACTCCCAGGCCTGTGTGTGAAGTCTTGGTAGCTTACAAGGACTTGCTGGAGATTGCACTCTACATAGCTTTAAGAATGATTGAAAGAATGGTGATTTCTTACGTCTCTACTACGTGCCAAGTACTGTGCTAGATGCTAGAAATAAAATATAAACATGAAACAATTTCTGCCTTCAAAAATCTTACATTCTAAATAGGAAAAGACAACATATTTATGAGTTCAGGATTTTGTGACTCTAGGGCAGTGCTTTATCTGCTATACCACCTAGCTGCCAAATATGAATGTAGTATAAATGTTTATAAAAAATTAAGTCAGTGTCCCCATTATCTTCTATATTATCTTTAGTAGGGGAAGGACTTTTAAGGATATAAGTTTTTGAGGATTAAGACTTACAGCTCAGAACCAAGGGGAGAAATTCAATTCGATCTTCAATCTTCTTGGTGGCTGGCCTGGACTCTAGCACTTTACTCACTGAGCCAAGGCCAGACCAAAAGGCTCTTCAGAAAACTGCCCATCATCAGGAAAGAAGATAATAAAGGATTTGGACTTTAACACCAGGCTGTACTGGACTGAAAGGAAGGCTGTTCCCAGAGACCTCCAGAAAACCGAACCAAGGAGAACATTATACTTCTTTGAAGAGCTGCAAAACAATTTTAAAAGTCAAATAACAAAAGAAAGAATAGAAGAAAAATTGGGAAAAGAAATGAGAGGTATGCAAGAGAGAGACTCAACAGCTTGTAAAGTAAGGGCAAAATTGACTGAAGAAAAAAAATTCCTGAATGACTCGAGGAAGACGGTGGAGTAGGTCAGAAATTCTAAACTCTCTAAATTTTCCCCATAAACAAAAGAAAATTGCTTCTCAGGGCAAATATAGACCAGTGCAAAACAAATAAGACTTTAGGTAGAATAGGGATCTTCCTGGGACACCCCTAGAAGACCAAAATAAAGACCTCAAGAATGAGGTTTTACTGATGCAAAGTATAAACACTTCCAGGCTAGCTTGGTAAAACCACCAAAATGGGAGCCATAGGGTTACATGGATTCAGAGTAGCCTCAGCCCAAAGCATAGGAATTTTCACCTTCAAGAAGAATAGCCTCAGCCCAAAGCATAGGGATTTTCACCTCCAAGACAGCTAGGAAGTTGGGGATCTGAGCCTGTGAACACTGAGGGAACTGTGTGAAATAGAGAGATAAGGTGAAGAACTTACAGAAATGTCTGAATTCTTTTTTGGTATTTTATTTTCATTATTTCTGTGTTTCCCCTATGACCTATATAATATGTGCAGGCCCATATTATAGCCTTAGCCAGTTATAAACATATTTACTTAACCTGAGCTGATGATATTTATCAGTATTTGACCTTTATTGATATTTAGTCTATTAGCTTGACTACTATCTGCTGATTAAGCCTGAAGGCTTGATTTTCTGTTTCCTACAAATCAGGAGATTTCAGGGAAACAGAAACTTTCCATTCCAATCTCTCCAAATAGCAACAACCAATTAGATGCCTCTCCCTCCCCTTCTCAATGCTCTCTTACTTGTGATGTAATCTCTTGTATAAAAGCTGTGTATCTTTACTACTTCTTTAGTCCTCCTACCACGAGCTTTCTCTCTTTCTTATCTCGTGATGGGACAACTCACCCTCTGGAGGTTTTAATAAACAACTTTTCTGCTTTCTACTGAGTGATCTATAAGTAGTCATTTTGGGTAAGGGTCTTCTACATCCCTTTGTTGATTAGGAATGCCAGGCCCAGCTGAGCTGCAGAGACACACTCTGGATGAGAAAGAACTAGCTCACCCAGTGAATGAGAAGCAGCCGTGCAGGAAAGCTGGCTGCAGGCACTTACAGCAGGGTGGAATTTCTGGGTTGAGGTTCCAGACCAGTGAGGGAGAGCTGAAGTGAAGCCAGAGGCACTAACCTTGACTCCCACCTCCACCCTAGAGTCAGAGATATTTACTGTAATAGTTCTCATTATTGAAAAAAAAAAAAAAAACATGCAGTCAAAGAAGAAAAAACTCAGTCATAGAAATTTACTATGAGAATAGAGAAGACTGGGGTTCATCTTCAAAGGAGGATAGTAAAGGAAAAAAACCTCTTCTATCCCAAAGAGTAATGTTAAATGGCTATCTGTTAAGAAATAATTTATAGAAGAATTCAAATAAAACTTCAAAAAAATCAAATGACAGTGATTGAGGAAAAACTAAAAAAAAAAAAAGCATTCAAGAAAAACAAGATTATGAAAATAAAGTTAGCCATTAGAAAAGGAGATACAAATTCTTGAAGAAGAAAATAATTCTTTGAAAATCAGAAATTGGGAAGCCAGTGAAACTATGAAACTAAGAAATAACTAAACAAAATATAAAGAATGAAAAAAATAGAACAGAATATGAAACATTTTGTAAGAAAAACAACACATCTTCCAAATCACTATTGATCAGAGAAATGCAAATTAAGAAAACTCTGAGATACCACTACACATCTATCAGATTGGCTATGACAGGAAAAAATAATGATGAATGTTGGAGGGGATGCGAGAAAACTGGGACACTGATGCATTGTTGGTGGAACTGTGAACAAATCCAACCATTCTGGGGAACAATCTGGAATTATGCCCAAAAAGTTATCAAACTGTGCATACCCTTTGATTCAGCAGTGTTACTACTAGGGTTATACTCCAAAGAGATACTAAAGAAGGGAAAGGGACCTGTATGTGCCAAAATGTTTGTGGCAGTCCTGTTTGTAGTGGCTAGAAACTGGGAAATGAATGGATGCCCATCAATTGGAGAATGTTGGGTAAACTGTGGTATATGAATGTTATGGAATATTATTGTTCTGTAAGAAATGACCAGCAGGATGAATATAGAGAGGATTGGAGAGACTTACATGAACTGATGCTAAGTGAAATGAGCAGAACCAGGAGATCATTATTGTAAGGGTTAAAAAGCCTCTAGAAGCAAGGAATGCAGTTCAAGACATGTGGGAGGACCTGAGGGATGAGAGGTTCTGAGGCATAGGTGACTCCTACGTAGAGGTGGGCACAGCCCCAGCTGTCTGACCCCAGGTACCATGTCTCCCTCCTTAGTGTTCTCAAAACCTAGCACACCTCCCTCCTTCTTCTCGGGCCAATCCTATTATGCCAGGTTCCTAGAGGATCTCCCCTTGCCCCAGATACTCAGGGGGGTATAAATAAGAGCTATCTAAGAATAAAATTCTCTTTTGCTTCACCCCTACCTCCTGGTGGTCTGTCTCTGTGGGATCCGGGTTAGTGCCCAAAGACAGGTAAATGTGGCCTAGCCCTGCTGTCACCGCCGGGCATTAAGAGTAGCTCAAGGAGGAGCTACCAAGTTAGAGTAGTCCATAGGGGCGTAACAATTATGCACTTCAACAATGATACTGTATGAGGATGTATTCTGATGGAAGTGGATTTCTTTGACAAAGAGAAGATCTAATTCATTTCCAATTGATCAATGATGGACAGAATCAGCTACAGCCCGAGACAGAACACTGGGAAATGAGTGTGAACTGTTTACATTTTTGTTTTTCTTCCCAGGTTATTTTTACTTTCTGAATCCAACTCTTCTTGTGCACACATATATTGTATCTAGGATATACTATAACATATTTAACATGTATAAGACTGCCTACCATCTAGGGGAGAGGGTGGAGGGAGGGAAGGGAAAAGTCGGAACAGAAGTGAGTGCAAAGGATAATGTTGTAAAAAAAAATTACCCATGCATATGTTCTATCAATAAAAAGTTATAAAAAAATCTCCCCTTTTTTGGTCATAGACTGGCAGCAAAAACTTCATCACCTCAGCCATTCCTAAATCCATCATCTTAGCTTAAGTAACATCCTTATGTGGTACCCTTTTTCAAGGACTATTTACTTCGTTCTCCTTATATTCTATTCCCTTCTATTATCCATTCATGGACTATACTATTATATCTATATATCTATATATCTATATATCTATATATCTATATATCAATTCTTTGTTCTTTTTCTGTCCCTCATGAGAATTATGACTTCTAGAGTAACACATTTGAGCTCCTTTCTCTATCTCATTGCTCATTGGCAGATCTCATTTCTTTTTTTCCTTCCCTTTATTTTTTTAATCATTGATTTTATTTTATTTGAGTGATTTCTGCTATATCCCTGTTCTAGAAATATCATTTCATTAAAAGAAGTGGTAAATGAAAGAATGAAAGAAAAAGTATTCTTAGGCACTTGTTATTTGTTAAGTGCCGAGTTAAGAACTGGAGAAACAATTCGAAAATCAAGACATTCCCTGTTCTGAAGGAGCTCACAGGTTAATTAGGGGAGAAAGCACATACAAGAGAGTTTGCTTCAGAACCAATTAAAAGGACCAGAGCAACAAAGGGTGCAGTAGTGAAGGAACAGCAAGGGGCCTTAGAAAGCCTTAACTGGTCAGATGGAAGCAGAATCCAAGTTCTGCTACAGGGCATATTATAAAGCCCAGAAATATTTAGAATTCAGTTACAGGGAAGATGGAAAGGCCTTGACATCATTCATCTTAATGGTAGGATTGAAGCTGGAGACTTTCCATCCAATTGGTGTGAAAATAAATAATGTAGTTCATTAATGGAAGAATGGACTCCAGAATTATGTCTGCTCCATAAAGTGGTGGGCCTCATAACATGATGAATTCTGGAGGGAATGAGAGTAATTTAACGACCTTGTTTCCCCTTCCCAATGGAAATAACATGATATGAAGGTGGGTGATGACTCAACTTCTCATCCTTAGAAAATTGGTAAAAGACAAGGTAACTTGCTTGGGCAATGGGAATTGGAAATATCACTGCTAAAAACATATATCTTCTATATCAGAATGTTTGTTATTTGGAGTGAATTGTGTTCTTTACTACTTGCTTGAGGACTAATCTGTGTATTTTTATAAATAACTGATAAACATACATGTGCCCTCAGATAGGAGAGGTCACCAATGAAAAATTACTTTAAACAACTTAGTTTCCTTTCATCATCATCTTACTTAGTAAACTATCAATAAAATTATGTAGTAAAAAAATCAGAAATAAATCACCAGCTAGTTCTGGAGTCTGGAAGACCTCAGTTCAAATTTAGCTGCAGTTCATTTACTCATTGTCTGACTCTAGATAAATCACTCAACTCTTCCTCAGTTTCCTCATCTGAAAAATGAGTGAGAGAAGGAAATAGCAAACCACTCCAGTATCTGTGCCCAAGAAAATTGCAAATAAGGTCACAAAGAATCTAACAAGACTCAACAGTAGCAGCAACAAGATGAGAATGAAGTGATGTGTTAACATGGCTAGATCCAAGAGAAAATGGGGGATTTTTAGTATTATGAAGCAATGGAAGTGTTTGGTGCAGGGGAAGCAAAGTACTCTCAATAGGAGCCACATATCTTCCCCAGCCCTTAGCCCACCCTGCATGTAAATTAAACCTCGATGTTGGAGTCCCCGTGGCAGGGAGGGAGGCAGCACCCAGGTGCAGGGATTGTGCACAGGTTTCAGATGCCCAGGAAGCACTGTGCTTTGCACATAGGTAGGTGGCTGAGTCTTCTAGTTGGGAGGCAGTGATGTGCAGGGAGCTGTGCCGGTCCTTGGTATTCAGAGTGGCTCTTAATCTTCCATTCTGCTTCATCTCCCCATTTGAAAACAAAATAAATAAATTCACCAGACTTTTCCTTACATCCTGCCTGTACCAATGCAGGTAATCTGAACTTGAGCTTGAATAATTACAATGGAAGGAAACATTTTCTCCCTCTTGAATTGTCAAGGTCTGTGGGCTCTGCTTGACCAGGTCTTCACTGTTCACACCTATTCAAAAGGACAATGACAGGTACAAGAGATCAATATTAGTTCATCACTTTCCATAATTTTTCTTTCACTTTCATAAAACCTTAGGAATCCCTGCCCTGTGTCTTTCCTTCCCCCGCAGCCTTCTAAGAAACGAAAGCTAGCAATCGTTGTTCCCACTTACAGCTCAGGTGAAGAGAGAAAATTAATACAACAATCAAATGTTTCTCCATCCCTCCTCTTTTTCTTAATAGCCTGAAACACTTGGTTTTTTCAGCCTGGAATACCAGTCCCACAGTCAAAGCGTCTTTGCTTCTGTCTGAAACGTTTTTTCTTTTTCTCCTTCAAAACACCTGTGGATTTTCAACCTGAGTTCTGTCCAGCCTATCGCAGCTGTTTCTTATCTCATAAGATAACACGTGTTTCCACTCAATGCAGCACAACTATGACAGTCAGGGAAGAGAAGTTCTGAAAATGAAACCATTGCCCCCTTCTGGACAGATAAAGAATGGCTAACAAAATGTCTAAACATTGTAACCCTGAATCCTTCAAAACACATTTTTGATGGGGTTAAAACAATCAGTAAGTGAACATAGTAAGTGAGCAAAATGCATAAACAGAGATAAATATTGAAATCAGATACAATTTTTTTCTATTTTTATAATGTCATTTTATTTTTTAAAATACATGCAAAGATAATTTTAAACATTCACTTTTGCAAAACCCTGTGTTTCAAATTTTCCTCCCTCTCTCCTGCCACCTTCCTCCCCTAGACATTGACTAATCCAATATAGTTTAATATACACATTTCTCACATCCCTTCCCTCATTTATTATTTTTTCTTGTCATTAGCCAATCTGAAAGTGGTACCTCAGAGTTGTCTTAATCAAATAAAATTTTCACCCAAGAAAATGTGATATACTTAGTAGCACACATGATGAATTTTTGTACTTCATGGTAAATTTATGGGGAAAGGAATTCAACAAATAATTAACTTAATATTGCTATACTTTAATCTGTGACTTCTTGTATATGGATATTCTTCTTAACCATTTCACAGCTTATCTGTGAGACTTTTGCCCATGGCATTCCATAAATCCTTCATTAGAGAACTACTTAAAATGATGGAAGACTGTTTCTACTTTCTATGTCTTTGAGATAAAAACACATTTTGCAGACAAACTGTCCCTTGTGCTTGCTATGTCTCCAATCTATCTCTTCTTTCAGTCATGTACATCTCTGATCATGTCACTTATACTACTTTATAGAGTTGAAAGATACCTTAGAGATCACTAAAGTGACTTCTTCATTTTACTGGCAAAGAAACTAAAACTGCACAAGTTAAGTGACTTGCCTGTGTATATATAGTTAAAACTATCAGTGTGAAGTGGCTGAAAGCTTGGAGACATATATAGGGATATTTAATCATAGGATAATAATTTAGATAATCTGGTCCTTGGGTAATAAACATAGTTTATCTACAAGTCCATATCAAAAATCCTTGTTGGATTTGCCTGAGCAGGAATGGCAGTCAAGAAAGAATCCAGTGTAGGCTAGATCTCTTATAGTGGGAATTTTCTGTTAGGAAATCAACCAATTGCCTTTTCATTTCCATTGATTCTGTTTTGGAGGCAAGTGTATAAATCTCAAATAAAATGGGCATATTATATTTATTTTCATTGTCTATCCTCCAAAAAAGAATCGAAATCTCAATACATTTATTGCACACACATACACACACACACTCACAAGATCTGGGATTAGAAAATACCCTCTATCTTCATGACATCCCTATTTGGTCTCATGTATAACAACAGATAAATGTCTGTAAGGCAGGCATGTCATGGCATATAAAGGACTTGCAATTAGGAGGAACTAACTTCAAAATTTTGCCCAAGACACTCATTAGCTATCCAATTTTGGGAAATCACTTAACCTTAAACTTACTTTCCTCATCTATAAAATGAGGATAATGACAGCACCAATCTTATAGAGCTGTTGTGAGAATCAAATAAGATTACATAAATAAAAGATCATATAAACACTTGCTAGTTATTATTAGCTTATTTTAAGTCTGAAACCATATGAGATTTCAGACTACTGGAAAAAAATTTTAAATTGTGCTCCTTACATTCAAGTTACTTTGGGTAACATGATATCGCCTACTTATTTCCACTACATCTATTCTCTTTGCTCTTTGAATATTTGTAATTTTGAATCTTACATGATTTGCAACCATTTAGTTTTAACAGGAAAATATTGTTGAAGGTATCATCTCATACCACATATCAAGATAAAAGGTCAAAATGGGTGCATGATTTAGAGATTAAAGGAAACTCATAAATGCATTAGGGAAGCATGGAAAAATTTATGTCAACATCCATGGATAAGGGAAGAGTTTAAGACCAAATGAGATAGAGAAGATAATGGATATAAAATAGATAGTTTTGATTACAGGAAATTAAAAAGGTTCTGTACAAACAAAACAGAAACAAAATTAAAAGGGAACTGGGGATAAAAAATATAGCAAATTCATCTGATAAAGATCTTATTTCTCACATATATAGAGAACCAAGCTAAATTTAGAAAAATAAGAACCATTTCCCAACTGATAACTGATCTAAAGATATGAAGAGGCAGTTTTAAGAAGAAATCAGAGCTATCAACAATCACATAATATGCTCTAAATTAGAAATTACATTAGAGAAATGCAAATTAGAACAACTCTGAGGTACCCCATCACCCCTATCAGATTGGTTCAGATGATAGAAAAGGAAAGTGACAAATGTTGAAGGTGATCTGAAAAAATTGGTACACAAATGCACTAATAATGGAGTTGTGAATTGGTCTCATCCTTCTGGAGAATAATTTGGAACTAAATTCAAAGGGCTATAAAGCTTCATCTACTCTTTGACCCAAGAATACTACTATTAGATCTGCATCTCAAAGAGATCAAAGAAAAAGAAGAGACTTATATGTACAAAAGTATTTGTAACTGCTCTTTTTGTAGTGGCAAAGAATTGGACAGTGAGGGGATTTCCATCATTTGGGGAATAGCTGAAATAGCTGTGATATATGATTGTGATGGGATTTTATTGTGCTACAATAAATGACAAATGGAATGGTTTCAAGGAAGAAAAACCTGGCAAGAAATATGAATTACTACAAAGTGAAGTGATTAGAACCAGGAGAACATTTTACATAGTAAAAGCAATAGTATAACAATGATCAACTGTGAAAGACTTAGCTTCTCTAATCAATGCAATGATCCAAGACAATTCCAAAAGATTCACAATAAAAAATGCAATCTACCTCCTAAAAGAGGACTGCTGAACTCTAAGTGCAGATTGAAACATTATTTTTTTCACTTACTTTATTTTTCTTCCTCTTTTTCATCATGTCAAATATGGAAATATATTTTCATGACCACATGGATAATTCATATCATTGATTGCCTTCTCAAAGGCTGAAGGGAGAAAGAAAATTTAAAAATCAAAATTCTTTGAATAAATGATCAAATAAAATATATTTTTAAAATAAAGCTTTGGGTTTTACAACAGAGAACTATTTGGATCATTGAAAAGTAATAGTTTCTTCAGTTCATGTCCGTCTAACATTCTGTTCTGGGCCCAGGTCATTATCAACCTTTGGGGGTAGGTGCATACAGGTCACTTCCATCAATGCCATGTAGACATATTTTCCTTCCAGTTACATGGATAATATCTGCTTTTCATCATATCATAATATAAAGGATCATAGGATTTAACATTGAAAGACATTGTTCAGCTCATCTAATAGCAGAAACCCTTTATTTTACAGAAGAGGAAATTGAATCCTGTTCAGCTGAACTAATTTGCCAAAGTGGCATTGGCAGATTGCAAAGATCCCAAATTCAGTTCTCTGCCTACTCTTCATTGTCATATTTTCTCATTTGGTTTTTTTTCATGCGTATAATTAGACTAATTTTTTTTTGCCCTCTTCAGGATTTCAAAAGGATAATCTTATAGGTAATTGTTGTTTTTTGTTTTTTTGTTTTTTTATCACAGCAACAAATGAATACATTGAACAAAAATATATATATATTTCCTATCATCTATAAGGACAGGTTGTTCTAAAATGAAAGAAAGACTAGGTAAAACAAGTGGCCTTAACTCTGCTCAGAATCACTCTGCTCTGAAAATTTGTCAGTTCAAACAACTTATTTCACTGGGATAGCAGTAGGTCTCCTGTGGATCTAATGAAATAACATTTTTATAGCATTTATTATAGCACCTGGAACGTAGCAGGCAGTTAACAAATATTAATTCACTTGTCCCTACCCCCTCCTGCTTAACTCTGGACCACCTTGCTCCTAAAGTTTGGTAGTCTATTTTGGACAATCAACTATTCTGGGTCCCTGCCAATATCTTTTTTTAATGACAAACCATGCAAATTCCTTGAGGACTGAGAAAGCATTGAATTGAAATAGACTAGAAAGGCAAATAACAAGGAATTGAATCAAGCAGCAAATATTCTCCGTGCCTGTACCCCAAATGACTTCCATTTCCCAAGGCATCAAGGGAATGATAATCAAATTCTTCCTTAATCCTTCTATTTTCCCACTATATAGAAAGCAGGATGAAATCAGCTCCAATTCAAGTTTCCATGGTGAGGTTTAAGGTCTAATGCCAGCTCCCTCCTGACTTTCTTTTCTGACAGTTTCAGCAAAGCTAGAGAGTGAGTGTTGAGGGGACAAGGATGGATGAATGTGAAAGCTTCTTCACCTGTCTTCACACCATACCCTTCTATGTTGCTTGGGGTCCTCCACATAGCTATTACTGACTTTGGAAATGAGAATAGCCCCTAATCTTTCTATTTTTCATCCTCATATGAAAATGAATGAAAAGGATTTATTAATCGGTCACTATCTGTCGAGCACCATGCCTTACATTAGAGATGCAAAAACAAAAGCAAAGACAATCCTACCCTCAAGCAGGTTACATTCCAAGAGAGATGATAATATATATAAGAGAGTGATAACATCGAAGAGTATTTTGATTTGGAAAATTATAAAGATGGTGAACAGAGCCATTGGGAGAGCATAACGGCATGCCTTTTCTAAAAATGATGACAATTGGTTCCAAAAATAATGACAGTTATTTCCCCAAATAATGACAATCTAGAACTAAAAACAAAAACAAAAAACAAAACCAGGGTGTGTGTATGGGGGAGGGGTGAAGTGTACTTGAGGCAGAACTGAAATGCAGTAGGAAAATAGTTAACTACAAACAATGACAGTATATCCCTACACAGAAATTCTAGTAATGAAAAGAAGAAAAAATTCACATTTCTCAGGTAAAAGTTTGATATCCATGCTATATAAACAACTAAAATGTAATTATACATGAGTATGTCAGTATATTACATATACATGAAATGTTATCAGTATGTGTATATATAAAACATATAATATATAGTTTATATAGATACATAACTAAAACAATTCTCCAACTGATGTACAATTTTCCAAAAATGATATAAATCATCAATTCTCAAGAGTAATGACAAGATATTAAAACCATATAAAAGAAAATCCCAAATAATGAATAAGAGAAAGTCAGATCAAAATAACCCTGAAGTTTTACCTCATATCTAGAAAAATTGTTAGAAAAAAGGATAAAAATAGATTAGCAAAAGATAAGCACATCAGGGCATTGTTGATGGGGCTATTATATGTAGAATCATTTAGGGAAAGAATTTACAATTATATAAATAGTGACTAAAATATTAAAAATCCTTCAACCCAGAAATTACATGCTAAGCAAAAGGTAGCCAATTTTTTTTAACATCCCCAAATATATCAAAATTTTGGCAGCAATTTTTTTTTTGTGGTAGAAGAGAATTAGAAAAAAAAATTGTCCAGTGGTTGGGAATGACTAAATGAATTATGGCACATGAATGTAATGGAATATTACTGTGCTGTAAGAAATGTTACAAGCATGATGAAAAGCAAAGAACTATTTATATGATATGATGAAGAATGAAGTAAGGAGAACCAAGAAAACAATATAAACAATGACTACAACAATGGGAAAAGGAAGAATAACCATATCTCAATCAAAAATGAATGCTGCAAAATTATAAAGACAAGCATCATTTTTAAAAAAAGAGTTGAGAACATATCTCTTTCCACTCCTTTACCAAAGTAGGAGGTTCACAGATGTGATACTTATATTTTTAGACTTTTTCAACATTTCAACAATTAAAATTTATGTTTTCTTTTTTATCTATTTAAAAAGTTATTTTTAATATAAAATGAGTAAAAGATGGGAAAGGAGAGATATTGGTAGTAACTTGTAATGTACCAAAAAAAAAAATTAAAAATTTTTTCAAGCCATTACACATAGGGTTAATCTTTCTTACCATCTCTCCTTAGATGGTACGGTGTCTGTGTAGGAATGTAGACAAGAAAGAGATTAAAATTCTCTTGCCAATTCACTTGAATAGTGACTGTATAGTGCATCTCAAACAAGACCCAAGGAATAGGAAGGATGAAATAGATCAGGGGTCCTCAAACTACAGCCAGCTGGCCAGATGTAGCAGCTGAGGACGTTTATCCCCCTCACCCAGGGCTATAAAGTTTCTTTATTTAAAGGCCCACAAAACAAAGTTTTTGTTTTTACTATAGTCTGGCCCTCCAACAGTCTGAGGTGCAGTGAACTGGCCCCCTCTTTAAAAAGTTTGAGGACCCCTGAAATAGATGAAGTACCTGATTCTCTGGAATCTGAGAGGTAGTGAAGTTTTCTACAACCCTACCCATGAAGATAAAATTAGCATTCTTCTTTTCAGAAAATGCTTCACATTCTTTCTACTGAATATAGCAGCACTGAATAGAAATATAAGGGAACAGTTTACTCTTCAGAGACTGAAGTACATATTCAGTCAACAAATCATCTTGATGATATAATTGGAAGAACATAAAACCTAGGATCTGGAGTTCTAGGTATTAACATTGATTTCAACACTAACTGTATCTTTGAGCCTAGAGTTAATATAGAAATATTGATATCCTAATAAGAGTTGTTGGGAGGAAATAATTTTGTTATTTACAATAGAAATTTGAATTAGCATAATGAAAATTTTATCTTAATAAACCAACCCATCAATAATTTTGATTCATGGCTGGAGTCATTATAGATGGAGAAGGAAAAGGTAATGAGTATTTATAAGGTTTATATTCAAATTTTATTTCATTTGATCCAAATGATAACCCTGCTAGTGAGAAAGAACATGACAATAACTATGCTGAAAATTAATATATACAGATAAATTGGGGATAATCAACAGATAGAAAGCACTAAGTTCATTAAGGAAAATCAGGAAAGGTGGGATTTTAACTTGGACTTGAGGCAAAACAAGGAAGATAGGAAAGGGAGATGAAAAGAGAGAGCATTCTAGGTATTAGGAACAGACAGGGAAATACATATGATTAACAGAGCATCTTACAGAGTATACAGAAGTGAGTGATATATAAGAAGACTGAAAAGGTAGGCAGGGAGACAGAAGTTATGAAAGGCTTTGAGTTTCAGAAGATTTTATATTTGATCTTGGAAGTGATGGGAAGCCACTAGCATTGATTAAATATAGAATGGTGGTGATATGTTTGATTTTTGCTTCATTATTTTAGATCAATTTGATAGCTAAGCATAGAATGAACTAAAATGAGGGGACACTAGAGGCAGAGAAACTAATCAATACTCCAGGGCATAAAGTGATGAGGACCTGGACCAGGCCTATGATTGTGTGAGGAGAAAAGAGCTTTTATGTCAGAAATTATATAAAGTTAACATTTATAGGGCTTGGCAACCAGTTAGATATGAGGTGAGGAGAGATAAAAGGAAGAATAGAGGTTGATACTTATGTTAGGAGCCTGGATAGATGGGAAGATAATGGTATCCTCATCAAAAATACGAATACAAGAAAGAGAAGGGACTTTTGAAGGGAAGATAATGAGTTCAATTTTGGACATTTTGCATTTAGGATGCCTATGGTACATCTACTTCAAGATGTCCAGTAGACAGTTAGAAATGATAGTCTAATAGTTGTGACAAAGATTGAGGCTAGATTAATTTCTCAGAGAAACTTCAACATAGCTATGACTAGTGAATCTATGAGATCCGATGAGAATAACAAGTAAAATAGTATAGAAAGAGAAGAGAAGACAGAGTCTTAGAACACACCCACAATTAGTGAATATGCACTAGATGAAGATCCATCAAAATACAGTGTGAAGGAATAGTCAGGTAGGAGGAAAACCAATACAGAGTAGGATCACAACAATCTAGGGGAAAAAAAGAAAAACTTCTACCCAAGAGAAGAGGGTGAGAAAGTAAGTGTCAAAGACTTCAGAGAGCTTAAGAAGAATGAGAAAAATCATGACATTTGTTGAGTAAAAGATTATTAGTAACTTTGGAAAGAATTTTTGTTTGAATTATACCAGAGGAAGTTAGACTGCAAGGCATTACGAATAGAGTAGGAGGACTGAGTATAGACAGATTTTTCAAGGCATTTGCTACAAAGAAGGAGGAGAGATGTGGAATCATAGGTGGGATGAAAGGATCAAGTGAGGAGTTTTTGAGAATGGAGTAGACACAAGATTTATAGAACTGGGGAAGTGACCAGTAGATAGAGATTGAAAATAAGTGAGAGTAGGGGTGATAAAGGGGGCAGTCCGCCAAAGAGTACAGGAAAGAATGGTGTCAGTGGTACAAGTGGGAGATTGTCTTAATGAGGAGATGGGACACCTCTTCATGTGAAATGGATAAAAGTGGAGAAATTGGCAGAAGGCTTCTGAGTGATATCAAATAAGGGAGAGGGAAGAACATGATGCTCTTGATGGATGGTGTCAATTTTTTTAAATGAAATATGAAGGAAGATTTTCAATGGAGAGCATGGAGAGAGAAAGAATAACAGGCAGCTTGAAAACTGATGAAAATATTTGGAAAAACTGTTGTGGTGAGTAGTATAGTGAGTCAATTAGGGAGTAGTAAACAGATTGCTTTGCAGCATTGAGGGTCCAGTTGAGATTATGTAACATGACCTGGCAGTCCAGGTCTGTGATTTTTCTCCAACTTTGTTTGGCAGCACATAAGTAAATGCAAAAGCTGCAGGTGATGGAAGTAATCTGAGGCTGAGGTTTTCTCTGGTTGGATTAGAAATACAATTAGAAGCAAAAGACTAGAGAACAGTGGATAATGTAGATGTCGCAGGGGTCCTCAAACTACGACCTTCAGGCCAGATGCGGCAGCTGAGAACGATTATCCCCCTCACTCAGGGCTATGAAGTTTCTTTATTTAAAGGCCCACAAAACAAAGTTTTTGTTTTTACTATAGTCCGGCCCTCCAGCAGTCTGAGGGACAGTGAACTGTCCCCTATTTAAAAAGTTTGAGGACTCCTGAATTAGAGTTTAAATGGTTTACCAAAGGATCAAGAAATGCAAAGAGAATGAAGTCAGTGCAGAGGTGATGATGACCTGAGGAAGATCCAATGGGTCAGTGGATTAAAAGTCAACATGAGAGTGAAGAATGGGGTTTGGAGTTCCAAGGTGGAGGGAAAAGTAAAATGACAACAGATTGTGTTCAGATGAAGCAATTTTATGGTTTATAAATGTGGACTTTCAACCAAGACTCTGTATAAATTGTCTCCCTGCTTACAATATGAGTTCCTTGAAAACAAAAATTTTTATTTTTCTATAGATGTTGTAATCCTATAAAACCATTAAGGGCTACTGGAAGTGCAGTTTTTAACTAGCCAGTAGGAAAAACTGGCAGATATTCAGAAAAGACAAAATTAAATAAAATTGTTACTAGACATAGTTTTGGCTGGCTTCCTGATCTGCTTAAGAAATGATTTAACTGCACAGAACTTTCTATCTGCCTAAATGTGTTGCATGGCTACTACAATAACTTAGTGAATTTATCTCCTTTCCATTTCTTTCCCTTGCCTCATTGCTGCCTGATGAAGTGGCATCTCTTAAACTTCACATATTCCTGGCTTTCTTAAAAGCACTGTTTATTTTCCATATTTTTATAATGGATTATGTCTGCATATGAAGACAAAATGGCTTTTATTGTGTTTATTACAAAATAATGGGTAAAAAAGAGAGATATACACAGGAAGGGCAATGTATGGTACCAAAAGATTAATTATCTTAAAGTTGAAAGAAAAACATAGTTATAATAGGATCTCTGGAGATAGAAAGGAGAGCTTTGATATGACAATGATGATATAGAGAAGTTCTAGATTCTCACATTTCTACACTTATGTGTGAATATTGGTAGTTTTGAAGTTAAATCAATTCAATTTGTTTCAAAAATGGTATGTCATATTTTAGTCTTTGGAAGATGTTTTATATCTTTCAAGTTGATGTATCTTATGGTAGCATGGTCTCTGGATGGTTTACTAAGACTTAGCTCTTTAAGATTATAGAAACATACAGAGCAAAGAAATAGTCTATGTGTCTTTCTAGGCAAAAACAGTAGAAAATTGAGTAGTCCTTTGATAAGCTTCATGTAACCTGTCTCAGGCATCTTTTAACTTATGTATTCCCATTTCAAAGATTACCACTTACAATAGAGACCTCACAGTCTCTGACAGTCTGAGGACATGCAGAAAAAAAGGGAATGGAATACCCAAGATAGCCCCTGACCTCAAGGAACTTATATTCTAATGTTGGAAGTTACATAGAGAGGAGCTTGAATGAAGGAAGAATCTTCAGAGAATTTAAAAGTAGTTAAGAAGCAAAAAATTTAAGGGGATCTTAAAGTTAGGAGACTAGAAAGAATTGAATCATCATTCTGTGGAATAAATATATTCTTTTATAAAGAAGTCATTTTCCTGTGTGTGGAGGACAACACAGTGCGACACTTATTGTTCAAACATAAAGATGTGAGATAAGAAACAAAGAATAGTGTTTACTACTCCCAATCGACTTCCTACACATTCTGGGGATATTAAAAATGGGTAATAATTTCTTCATTCTCTCAAAGACCTTGAGAGGGAGAAGGAATAGGGAGTATTGGAGAGCATGAAAAGAACAATATGGACTGGCCTGAGATGTAGGGGAGCATGTGAGACAAGTTTTACTTTAGAAAAACAACTAAAAGGACATTCATATTCTGGAATAGGGGAAGGTGTATACTTGTAGTACAAAACAGAAACTTCATGGGGAATGGCAACAATATAAACTCTTCTCCAAATTAAGACTATGTTTTCCCAGGCTACATCACACTCCAAAAGAAGGGGAGTCCCTGGCACTGGTACGTACCCATGTGACGGTGGGAACAGAGATTCAACTGTAAGATACACTAGTCTCAGGAGTGGGAAGTGAGTATGATTAAGGATTTGGCCTTGTGATTCCAAGTACTGATATTTCCATGACCAAGGTATAAGACAAGAAGGCTCCACCAAAAACAAAAGGTAAAGCCTTTTTTACACAAATAATCAGTAGAACCAGGGATCATTCTCTGTCTTCAAATATAACACTATTTCTACTACATCATGACATGAACAAAGGCAAAACAGTGGTTAAGAGGGACCATTTTCCTCCCAGCCATGTAAATTCCTAGGTGTGACAAAATTCCTATTAATACATGTAGGCAACTCATTGGCAACTTATGTCTAGGACCTAAGAACTTGGGGCTTTTTGCTTGTTAATATTTTGAAAACTATATTTCAAAATATTTTATTTTCTTTATAATTACATGAATTATTTTCATGAATTTAAAAGCATTTTGAGAATGGATCCATAGTCTTCAATAGCCTGACAAAAGGGTTTTATTACATAAAATAAAAGGATACCTTAATTTAAAGAGTTGCCTAAGAATAAGTCACTGAGATTTTAAAGTGACTTTCCCGCAACAGTTATGTTCCCAGTTTCTATCAATAATCATATTTGGAATCTTTCTAGTTCTGAGATTTGCTCTCTGCCTACTCTGCCAAGCAGAGAATGATTATTTCAATTTAATTTAGGTACTGAATCATTAATATCTCTATAAAATCCCTTTTATTTTCCAAACATTCAATTTTCTAGTAAAAATCACCATTTATTTACTATGGTCATATGTTTCATTGTTTAAACATTTTATCTCCTTATATTACTTTCCCTGGACCAAGGGTGATAATTCACAGAGGCAGAGACTTATTGGCAAAACATTTTCTTATGATCCTGGCATGAAAAATTCATTTCCCTTCTATTGTTTTATCCAGTGCAAGATCAAAAGCCATGCATAAGGATACCTTTTATCAGTACATCATGGTGTCCCTGTTTCAAATTTTGTAATTCAAACTACCAAGAAAGACCAAGCAATAAACAAGGAGACTGGGGAGCTAAATGGAGAATTGCAGACACTACAACTAATACTTGGCAGAAAACCATCATGAGGAGAGCATTCGAGCCTAGAGAGGGGGAAGAATGAACAGACAGACAGGCAGATAGGAAGGAAGAGGAGAAGAGAGGAAAGGAAAGGAGGGAAAAGGAAAGAACAGAAGAGGAAAGGAGGGAGGACAGAGAATGATTCTGGCATTTCTTGCTCTCTCTAGGAAATTTGCAGAATTCTTATTTTCATTAACTTTGGTTCATTTTCTTTTGTAACATAAAATTATTTTTTAAAAATTATTCACTTCTTTCTTTTAAATGTTGAATTATTTGCTTAGGAACTGGACTTTTACTCCCTTTTTCTTTACTAGATTTTCTTTTGAGAATGAGCATCTTTTTTTCTAGTATTCCCAATAATTTGTCCCTCATTTTTACTTTCTTTCTGACTCTTCCCCCCTCTTCTTCCATGTCATACAATTTTTCTTTGGAACAGATTTCTGAAACTGAGTGTCCTCAACCTATCAAGTTGGAGAAGTATAGGAATTTATTGAATCCTTGCCTGAAACAGTCTGCATAAAAATAACTGACTGCAACCAGGAGTCTAGTCCTTTTTTCCCTGACCATACAAGTTTCTTCTCTTCTAGTCATCCCTTCTTAAGGGATGTTCAAGACCTGTTCTATTTCTTGTGTAATCTCTCCCCTCTCTCCCCAATAATTGCATGTTTTTCCCTTACCTTAAATGGATAGAAGAAAAAGATATTCCTTTTGTGGATGGTAGTGGGGTTCAGATTAATTTGCCAACAGAAGAGATGCGGATAGTTGCCACAACCACTAGAACAAAATATACATGAATGGTTGCTGATTCTAACCACTTTTGCTGACTAGTTGCTTATACCAGAGAGGTCTGAATGTAAGAAGAATGGATAAAAGAGCCTTACAGTTTTTGCAGTTATTCCATAAGGCTTTTGCCTTATATGATACTTCTAGCTTGTTTTCTTGTTGATTCAGCTTGATTTATTATGGTTTATTGTATATTTCTTTTTTTATTATTGTCAAATTGGAGTGATTTGAAAATAGCTATTCAACCATCTTGCCAATCTGGATGTTTGTTGTTTTTTTTTTTTTGTTTGTTTGTTTGTTCTATGTTTCTTTTCAAATATACTCACAGAGCTGTAAATGGCTTTCACGTAACCCTGGAATTTTGGGACTATGGTTCTTTAGCTACTCTGCTTAGTGGTAAAATACTCATGTTGAGCAAAATGCAGTCAGTAGCGATGCATCTTTGAGTGTGAAATCTTATTGGAGAAACTGATTTGTGGGATTTTAGTGAAGAAGATGATGGAATGGAAAGTACCAAAGTTAAGTAGTAAGGTAGACAAAGTTAAAGGGAGAAATAAAAAGAAGGCAATCATATTGGAATGGAAAACACTCATAGGTATAAAACTTCGCTCTTAATTTGTAGACATTCAAGGTGTTCCTGCCCTTTGGCAAGACCATGAGACTAAGAGGAGGAGAAACAGAAGTTTCCAATATCTCTACCTGTTTTCCATTCTAAATACATAAGCCTTGACAGAAAGTTCCAGATTTTATCTAGTCTGTGTAAAATCTATTGTACCCATCATTACCCATCTCCTAGGACTAACAGTGATCATACTAAAAATTTCTCATAAATTTTTTTAAAAATGAGCAGGCAAAGGAGAAAGATCTCAACCAAAGAAACTTGTTATGAAAATAGAAAAGATTGGGATTCATCTTCAGAAGAGGATATTGAAGCAAAAAGCCTCCCTTACCCCAAAGAGTAACATTAAATAGTCACCTGCTCAAAAAGAAATTCATAGAAGAATTAAAATCAAATGAAAGAGATTGAGGAAAAACTAAAATAAAATAAAAATCCAAGAAAAACAAGATTATGAAAAGTCAACCAAGTAGAAAAGGAGATCCAAAATCTTAAGGAAGAAAATGACTCCTTGAAAATCAGAATTCAACAAGGGGAAGCCAGCAAAGTCATGAGACCAAGAAATAATAAAACAAAATATAAAGCATCAAAAAATAGAAGAGAATATGAGACATGTTATAAGAAAAACAACTGATCTGGAGAACAGATCAAGAAAAGAAAATTATTAGAATAATCATACTATCTGAAAGCCATGAACAAAAAAAAAAGAATCTTGATACAATAATGCAAGAAATAATTAAAGAAAATTGTCCGAAGTGCTAAAACAAGAGGGGAAAATAGAAATAGAAAAAAAAAAGTCCACTAATCACACCTAAAAGAGATCCTACAAAAGGAACATCATAGCCAAATTCTAAAACCCCAAGTTCAAAGACAAAAGCAAGAAGAAAAAAATAATTCAATTATGATAGAGCCACAATTAGAATCACACAAGCTCTAGCAACAGCTACATTAAAGATCAAAAGTCTTGGAATACTATATATCAAAGAACAAAAGAACTGAGGCTGAAACAAAAAATATCACACTTAGCAAAGTTAGATATAATCCTGAACAACAACAAAAATATGAATTGCCATAATTTCAGGATTTTGTTTCAAAAAGACCTGAAAATTTGACATATAACATCCAAGAATAATATATAAGGTAAACATCAAAAAAATTACAGGAGACTCAATAAGGACAAACTGTATATGTTTTATACATGGAAATGTAAACTATATGTCTAATATTATCATTAGTAATTGGGTAGTTCAAAAGAATGGTAGGCATAGAACTGAGTAAAATACAATTACATAAAGCAAAATTGTGTAGGAAAAGGTAAAAAAGAGTTGTTATATTATATGAATGAAGTTGATGAGGAAGAACTGATAGAGAGAAATTAGATGAAGGGGGACTGGTAATTCTGGAGCTCTTCTCTCATTAGGAGTGGGTTAAAGAGGAAACAAGACAACACACACACTTTTGTGCTTGTGTGTCTCTACGTGTAAAAGTCTTCCAAATTTATAAAGACAAAAGGGAGAAGGGAATCGGATAAGGGGGAGGAGTATAGAAGGGTATTAGATTAATGGGAATGGGATAAAGAAGGAGGAAAAGAGTAGGTGGAGAGAATCTTGAAGGGGATAGGTTAAATAATAGCTAGGCAAGGTAGCAGGTAGAAGTATGACAGATATCAGCAGGGAGAGAAAATAAGAGATAGATACAAACATAACAATAATGATCAGGAGTAGAATTTATTAGAAAAAAAGCAGGAGGAGTAATCAGTGATCTCAAAGTTAAAAATAAAATATATTTAATCAAAAGAGAAAAATAGAGGAACTACACTATATGTCAGTTACATTAATTAATATTGTTTTAGACTACTAAAATAGACAGTATAAGATTGGATTATTGCTGTGGTATAGAAAATAACAAGTGTGTGGATTTAGAAAACTGAAAAAAACTTGGACTTATGAAGGATGATATTATACACCTATAGAGAAACAGAAAACAAGCATAGCAAACCTTACATAGATGTATATGAATGTATGTTTGTGTACATATATGTATAATTATAGATCTTTTGTGTGTATGTATGTATAGATTTACATATGTATGTTTGTGTATATGTATTTCTGTATGCATATATGTGTATATATGTACATGTCTATGTGCATATAGATATAGATAGAAAGATATAAGATATAAGTGGGGGAGTGGGGAAAAGGGAAAAAATAAAGCAAAAAGTACACAGCATAGAACAAAAGAAAACTTACAAGAAAGCAAAGCAAAGTCTGAAAACAATGTATGGTATTTATTACATAAGCTTTCTTGAAATGAAAATTTATTTTTTTACATTTTGAATCCTCTCTTATGGACTGTTGTACACATGACTATGATGCCTTTTTCTTTTTTCTATTTTGTATTTAATTTTAAATAAATACATAAAAAACCTATTGCACTTCACATAGCAGTAGCCATGTTTTTTGGAAAACACAGAGACACTGAGCGATCTATCATTGTCTGATGTGCCTGGGAACTGAAGCACTAAACTATCCAGATTCCCTTGGAAATTTGTAAGATACAGAGTGGAAATAAGATTCACAACTCCACTGAGAAATTTCAAGAAGGGATAGTTTGCTTTGGCTATAAGAGTTGAGAATGTTTTTGCACATTTTGTATTTGTCACAGTGTTTACTATTTAAACTAGTTTGGTCTTTATTATTTATAAGACATCAAAGTGATTTGTTATATATCCAGATCTAAGAAGAAATAACAGATTTCCAGTGGGATGAGGACAAGGAACCAATGATAGGGAGCAATAGAGGAAACGTGCACTGTCAGTAGGAAAGGTCTATCTTACTTTTCCTCTATGATATAAGTTAAGTTTCACTGCTGGAGACCCCATAGAACAGTGTCTGGAACCCCAGGTGCAAAGTTAATGCACGGGCTGTAGGTGCCTGGTGAGCACTGTGTCTGTAGCACAAAAGTAGGTGGCTGAGTCTCCGGGTTGGGAATCTTGGATATGCAGGGAACTGTGCCGGTCTTTAGTGTTGAGTGTGGCTGTTAATCTTCCATCCTGCTTCACAGCTCCATTTGTCAACAAAACAAAAACATTCACCAGACCTTTTCTGGGAAGCTTCCTGTACCAGTAAAAGTAATTTGAGCTCCCACTCGAATAATTGCAGTGGATAGTACAGTTCTTTCCTTCTTGGATAATCTGGAATAGAGGATTCTGCTCTACCCGCACTTCTCCATTGATCCCTATTGAAAAACAAGCAAACAAAACCACACACATATGACTACAGGCACAAGACATTATTGTTAGTTTGGCATTTTCCATAATTTTCCCTTTATTTCCATACTTCCTACAAGAATCCCCGAATTGACTCTTTTCTGTCTCTCCATAATTTTGTGAGGAAAAGCACTGAGGATTCCTGTTCCCATTTCCTGAAACCCCAAACTTACAGTTCAGTCGAAGCCAGAGTATTATTAACAAAATGGTCAAGAATTGCTTCATGTTTTTTGATTTTTTTTTTTTTCCTAAATAACACTGACCACTTATTTTGATGATTTGGGATGCTAAACTATATTTCCAAGTCTAAAGAACTTTTTCTTTGTCTTCAATGTTTAGAGTTCTTCTCTTTTAGAATACACAGAGAAGTCTTAATCTAACTGCCCAGCCAATCAGAATACTGTCTTTCACTTCCTATATAATGCATATACATCTCCTCATTAAGTGATTTGAAGCCATAATTTTCAAGGAAAGTGACTTTTAATGTGGAAGCACTGCCCCCTTCTGGTTAGATAGGCAGTTAATGACTGTACTACACTCCCTATTACATGCATATATGTCCATGCAAATTTCCTTTTTTATTTAAAAAAAAAAAAAAAAAAAAAAAAGCTATGAATAATCATGCTTATCCTGCTAAGTGGATAAGTACTTATTATCTTACTTAGCATACTAAGTGCTTACTGTTGAAATCAAGAAAAAAATTAACCAAATAAATGGAATATTTTTAAATGATGTGTTTGAGAACTTGTAGAGTGATTACTTAATTAATGCCTAATAAATAAGCAAATGGGAAATAATTTAAGAACTATTATTCCTTTGTTTTAATACACCTGTGATTTCATGTGGTAGAATCCTACCTCCATCAATGATAATCAAAATCCTGTCATATTTTATCAATCAGTGTGGATTTTTATTTTTTTCACAAAAAATCCATAGAAGATCCGCTTAATAATCTAAACAACTTGTTCTTAGTCTCTTAAAATCTCAGTTTAACAATTCATCACTTGTATTATTCTTTTTATGCATGACAAATCTACCTCCTTTACTAGTCGTATGAACCCTTGATGTTGTCACTTACATGATTTCATCGGTTTAATGTTGAAAGCGATGTAAGATCATCTATTCTAATATTTTCCTTTTCTTTTTAAGTCAAGACAAGTCAAATCAACAAAAATTTATCAAGCACCTACTATGTTTTATGCATTGGAATAAATGTAGAGACACAAAGAAAGGGAAGAAACAGGAACTCCAGGAAGACAATAGACAAACAACTATGTAAGATAGTTTTAGAATTTATTTAAAATTAAATACAAAATAGAAAAAAGAAAAAGGCATCATAGTCATGTGTACAACAGTACATAAGAGAGGATTCAAAATGTAAAAAAATATAAGATATAGACAGGATAAACTAGAGATAAGCAACAGAGTGAGAGTTAACTAATATTAAAGGAGGGTGGGAAAAACTTTTTGTAAAACATGGGATTTTAGCTGAGAATTGAAAAAATACAGGAAATGGAGATAAGGAGAGGAGAGAGGCAGGGGCAGGGGGTAGGGGGACGAGAAACAGACAGACAGACAAACAGAGACAGAGAAGGAGGAATAGAGAAAAAAGATGGGGAAGAGGGGAGGAAGTAGAGGGAAGGAGGAGGGAGAGAATTATAGGGATGGAAGACAACCAATGAAAAGTCATACAATAAGAAGACTGAGTGTTTTGTGTAAGGAATAGCAAAGAGGCCAGTGTCATTGGATCACAGAGTGCATAGAAGTGAATAAAGACTGGAAAGGTAGTAGGAAGTCATGTTATGAAGGATTTTAAAAACAAAACAAAGGACTTTATATTTGATCTTAGAAATATGGGGAGCTGTCAAAATTTATTGATTTGGGGACTGAAGAATGACATGATTATTACCGATGAGGTATCTAAGTATTAGTCAAAAGTTGTACAACTAATAAGTATCAGCATTAAGAACTACATGGAATATTGAATATATGCCAGAAAAATAAATCATTACTCACATAATCATAGTATAGTTGTCTGGTCTTTGAGTGTCAGGTAAATAGATTTTTGCAAGGTTTATGTTAAAGACTTTCAAGCTTTTACTTTGATGTAAAGTACATCCAAGCTAGGATTAGCCATGAAACAATGAGTCATCTCTTTAATAGTTAATGCCACATCATTGCCTTTATTATAATTTTGTTATGGATATTATGTATATTTATAGTCATACATTCAATTTTCGAAAATTCAATTAAAATGGCTCTCAGTCTATTCTTCTCACATATAAAAAAATAGAATTACAAAATCTAATAATGGATAAGACCCTCTAGATCCCTGAAATTATTTCCTGGTTTTATCTCTAATGACAAAATGATTAGTTTATTAGAGAGTGTATAAATTAATTGAGCATTCACTTGCATTAAAATAACAGAATACAAAGGCAGAATCAAAATAGTGAAGTAACAGGAAGAAGTGCAGCTGACTTCTATCATACTTCTCCAAAGAAATCTCCAAAACATAGAACATTAATTAGACCAAGTTCTGATTAGGAAATCCAAGAAAAAAAATTAGAGTGAGTCATTTCTTCAGTCTAAGTCAGCATAAAGAGACAGAGAGGTCTGTACACAATGGGGATCAAGGTCTAGCCAGGAACAGCTTTATAGAGTATTGCAGAACTAGTAGAACTTGGGCATCAGAGCAACAAAAGGCCACAAATTGATTGCAGCATGTCCTAAACTTGTGCAAGGGGCAGGAATAAATGCCATTTGGCAGCTCTGTTGCTCAAATATACTCAGTTTCAGGTCACATTAATCAACTCACAATCCAGTTGAAGGCATATTATCATATATGGAACTCTAAAAAGTACATTAATTCTTCCTCTCCTTTTTGGAGGGATGAGAATATGACTATGATTCTTCAAATTAAAAGATCTTTCTTTATTGGCACCAGAAAACAAAAGGTTTCCTCTACTAAATATAATCAGACATTTATTCTCCCACCAAAAATAAAAAATAAAAACAATAATGAATTACTGCCATCTTGTGCATAGACATAATATCTTGTCAAATTTGCTTTAAAAAATTACATCTCTTATATTTTGCCACAGAGGACCTAATTATGGCATAAATTCTATTCATATGGGCCCAATACCACAGAAAATATTTTTTTTTTCCCTGAGGCAATGAGGGTTAAGTGACTTGCCCAGGGTCACACAGCTAGGAAGTATTAAGTGTCTGAGACCAGATTTGAACTCAGGTTCTCCTGACTTCAAGGATTATGCTCTATATTTATTTATTTATTTTATTCTACCACCTAGCTGCCCCGAAAATATTCCTTTTTCAAATCCTGTGGCATAGGATTCCATAATGGGTTGATAGGAAGCTACTGAATTGGAGACAGAAAATGGTTATATTTAATAGAGGAAACCTACACTTATCTAAAAGACTATGTATGGAAACCAAGTGATATTCCAGCTAGTTACTGTAGAAGAAGCAAGAAAAGTAGGGAACAGAGTTGTAAAAGGGATAAGAAGGAGTTTGAGAGGAAAGATATAAACTCAAGTTGAGACAGAAGAGAAGAAATATATAATAGAAATTGATGTAAAGATAAAAAATCATAATCCAAGTCTTCAGCATGCTCATTTTTAACAGAAACCTTTAAGAAAAATATAAACAGAATTTGTTGTTCTTTGTTTTTATTAATGATTTACTAAGAAGAGAGAATCCAATTCTATCTCTTTCTGGAAATCTCTCATTCCTTAGATACAGAAAACTGGCCCCAGTTGATGAATCCTTATGTTAACCCTTGAGTAAATGGATATTCATCAGTAGCACATTTATTAAAAATAAGATTTAATACTCAATGAAATCAAGGATCCAAGTTAACAGCAAGTTAAACTCTGGAGATATAATTGATAAAAGAAGTACATTCCCTGTCTTTAACAAGTTTGCCAAAAAGAGACAGAAAAAAAGAGAAGAGACCCAAAGAGTACCCAGTGCAGGAACATTTTGTTTTGTGGAGTAAATCACTTAGGCAACAGATGCCTTAATGAAAAGGCATTAATGACTTAAGAGCATAGTTCTGCCCTCTATAAAAGAAGGTATTAGAAGGAATTTGATGCTCTGCCCTCCATTTCTAGAAAGAGAGGGAGGAAGAGGCTGAAGAAGATGGAGTCAGTTAAGGCTTAAATTAGTTGTATGACAATGATTTTTTTTTTTTACTTTCTAGTAAATTTATTTTTTTATTTTCTTACTGTCTAGTAAATTTATTTATTTTTAATACACATTGCTTTATGAATCATATTGGGAGAGAAAAATCAGAGCAAAAGGGAAAAACCATGGTAAAGTTAAAAAAAAACAGAATTAAGAAGTAAACATAGTATGTGTTGATTTTACATTCAGTTTCCATATTTCTTTTTCTGGATGCAGATGGCATTTTTGGGATTGCTTTAGATCACTGAACCACTGAGAAGAACCAAGTCTTTCATAGTTGATCATAGCACATTCTTGCTGTTATTGTGTACAATGTATTCCTAGTTCTACTTGTTTCTTTCAGCATCAGTTCGTGTAAATCTTTCCAGGCCTTTCTAAAATCACCTTGTTCATCATTTTTATAAAACAATAATATTCCATTACCTTCATATACCACAGTTTGTTCAGCCATTCCCCAATTGATGGGCATCCACTCCTTTTCCAATTCTTTGCTACCACAAAAAGAGCTGCTACAAATATTTTTGTACTTGTGGGTCTTTTTCCTTCCTTTATGATTTCCTTGGGATACAAACCCAGTAGTGATACTTTTGAGTCAAAGGATATACACAATTCTATAGCTTTTTGGGCATAGTTCCCAACTGCTCTCCAAAATGGTTGGATCAGTTCACAACTGCATCAGTTTTTCCACATCCCTTCCAACACTGGTCATTATCTTTTCCTGCATGACAATGAATTTAGAAGTGATTAGCTTATCCCAGGAGCCTATCCTCATCTAGTTCCACAGTGCCGAAACCAGGCCGGGTAGTAGATTGTTGTTGTTCTTGTTTGTCCTTCATTATGGAAAAGGAGCAGGGAAACAGGAAAGGTGATATTGCTTTTCTCACTTTCATAGAGTAGGAAGGCAATGATACTGTAAAGGGCTGAGAGTTCTGGCACTCACTGTAAAAACTATGCAAAGAGTAAAAGGAAGAGAGGAGGAGGTTGCTGGAGCCTCAGCTGCAGAGTTTGTGTAGAAGTTGTGGGCACCTGTGGAACACTGTGCCTCGAAGCACAGAGATATGTGGCTGAATCTTGGGGCTGGGAGGCTTTGATGTGCAGAAAACTGTGCTTCCTTTGTTCATCAAACTGGGCAATAAATTTCCCCTGACTCTTTATTTCCTTGCTTTTAACAAGGATCATCAACAAAACTGGTTGTTTTCCAGGTTCTTGTCTATACCAAAGTAAGGAGGTCAAAGTGCTGGAAGAATTGCAGCTTATGGTGAAGTTCTTTCCCTCTTGGATACTCATGGACTGAGGATTCTGCTCCGGCTGTTGGCCAATCACCCCTATTCAAAAAGACCACAAGGAACATGAGATTCACAGTAGCTCCCAGCTCTCACAACAGGGACATATTTTACCCATTTTTGTCCTCTCCTGTGTGCTGAGACTCCCCTCTCTTCATCATGCCCCAGAAAACTTTTCATGCAAGCAAAGCCCTTAATTAAAAACATTGTAAAACCAACCACCCTGCTCCCTCTATGAGATGGATAATTCCCAGTGACTGAATCAGGAGCTCCTACTCACAGGTCACTTGCATCCACAGGATCCCTAACAGAGTAAGCAGAATCTTTGTCCCTTTTTCCTTCATTTTAAACAGCCAAACTTTCTGAAAATCCCAAATGAGCTTCCTCTGAAGGGGCTGTTTGCTAAGATGGAGATCAGCCTCATGACCTCAGCCAATCAGATACCACATTTGCTTTTTTATCAGAACTCTATTTTAAAAGTGCTTATTTTGTTGTTGGAAACACTGACGCCCTGTGGCCAGATGTGAAACTATTGAAGACAGGATTATTATTCCCTAATCATCTTCTAAACTCATTCTGTTTTTCCTTAATGCATTTTTTTGTGATTACTAAAGTATAAAGAATGTAATGGCATAGTTTTAGAACAAGAAAGGACTAACAGACCCATCTATTGTGATTCCTTTACAGAGGAATAAACAGAAATTCATTGAGATTAAAAAGTCATACAAAAAGTGACAGAGGATTTTAATCTAGGTCCTCTGACTCCATTATAAATATGTCTAATATTATCTATAACCATTCTACTAAAATAGGTGAGTGTCATAGTGGATAGGTTAAAAGCTAGAGGAGTCAAGAAGATATGAGTTCAAATGCAGTCTCATACACTTATAATCTGTATAATTCTTAGCAAATCACTTAATCTCTTTTCTGCTTTAGTTTTCTTATGGCTGTGAGGATAAATTGAGATGTTTGTAAAGTTCCTTGCAAAGCTTAAAGTGCTATATAAATAGGAGGTATTATTATACAAGGTTTTAAAGTGCCTTCATATATCACTAACTTCAAGGACCTTTGTTTTTGTCCTTATGCTCCTTGATTTTTCTAAGGCACTGGACTCTATATTTCCTTTTTTCAATCTCCTTCTATCTCTCTCACCCTGCTTTCTTGGGCTATCTTGCTGGCTTTGAATTATCAAGCAACCTCTAAAAGTTTGTCCTGAGGTCTTTTCTATTTCTTTTCTATACTTTCTTATAAATTTCACCATTTATTCCAGGGTGAATTACAAGTTCCTTTGCGGAACATTTACACTTGAACATCCACTCACACTTCAGATTCAACATGTCTTAAACTGAATTCATTGTCTTCCTACCAAAACTGGTCCTTCATATTTTCTTTAATTCTTTCAGTGTCAGTACCCATCTCCTAATCTAATACTTCAGATCCCAGATTCTTAAACTTTTAGTTGCAACTCCATATGGGATCTCATACTCATAGCTGAATGTGTGGGTCATGAAATTAGGATTTATTGTCAGTAACATTTGATTTGCATGCCTATTTTATAAATCAACACATGTAAAAATTTCTTGGGTGAAAAGGAATCACGAATAAAAAAAGTTTACAAAACTTTGCTCTAGACTAATTTATACTCCCTATTCCATATATCTAATTATTTTTTCTTAACAAATGGAGAAATTAAAGTGAACTAAGTTGCTATGTTTACATTATGTTCAGAAGACAGCAATGCAAATAAAGATAAACACTAATGTTTATATAAAATAAAGGAACAGTATTTCAGGAACAGAAGGTAATTATTTACACTTAATTATGGCATTCAGCATTGAATTTCATTATTGAATAGTTTATCAATAGTGCAAAAAGATAGCACAGAATTATAGGTACTATTGACTTGAATGAAACTGTAATTTATTAAGTGCATACTAAATTCAATAATTATACTTTGCTAGTTGCTAGGGCTATCAAAATTAAAAATAAAACGATTACTATCCTCAAGGAGCTAGAAATCTAATAGAGATGATTTGATACATTAATATGAAATAGCTACACTAATAATAATGTCAGGTACACTCCACTTTGTATATGCTGCCCTGCCTTTTGTCTCATGTAGTCTTCGTTTATAATTCCTTGAAATTTATAGCTCTGGAAAATTGATAAAGACCATTATGATTCAAATGTCTCTACTTTGACTATGCCTTTAAACCCAAATCAGTTTGGCTTTCATTGATTGATCAATAATAGGTTCCAGAACAAGCCTCACTTCCCAGAACAGAAACAATTGCTAGTTAAACTTATTCTGTGTCATCAAAATCCAAACAATTAGCAAGTGAGGATCTTCCCAGAGCAATTCTTTTTTGAAGGTAAAACAGGCCATCTTTTGTCTCAATTCTTACCTAGCCTTTAATTAACTGAATTGACATTACCTCAGACAAACAGACTTTAACTTAAAAAGACCAAGATCACCAACTGCATCCAGGGCCATTGCCATTTTTTTTGACCTATCACTGGATTCTGATAACCTTGGAGGAGATAGTGAAAGTGATGACTGCTCTATTCTACCTCATTTAAATCCAATTCAATTGCAAGTCAAGATATCACCCTCCAGACGTCCCTGGTCCTCTTCAAGGCTGAAGGACAAAAAATAACAACACTCTGCTGCCTTGCCTAGTTTCAATACTATGGAACAAGATAAGGATAAGCTCCCAGGATAAACTCATCACTTTTAAATTCACTATCATGCAGGGGATGTGTTGGGTTTTTTAGAATTAATTATATCTCCAGAGTTTAGCATAGTTTTTGGTACATCATAGCTGTTTAGCAAATGTTTATTAACATCTTACTCATCTCCTGAGGAACCCATATGTAGATTAAGAAGCAAAAATTAGAACTGAATGTGAAAAAACCAATTGGTTTAGTATGAAAAGGCTGTATATTTTCATCTTACATACAGATTATATCTTGCAAAATGCTAGCCTGGAGAAATATCAACAATCTTAGATATGCAGACAATATCACTCGGATGGCAGAAAATAGAAAAAAATTAAGAATCTTCTTAATGAAGATGAAAGAGAAAAGTATAAATAATGGTTTGAAATTAATATTTACTAAAAACTTAGGGCAACTGGTCCCATGACTTCTTGGCAAATAGAGGAAGAAGAAATGGAAGCAATTTTATATTTTTGAGCTCAAAAATCACTGCAAATGGTGACTGCAATCATGAAATTAAAAGACATTTGTTTCTTAAAAGGAAAACTATGGTAGACCTAGAGAGCACAGTAATAAACAGATATTACCTTGTCACCAAAAGTCCATATAGTCAAAGCTATTGGATATTAAATGTTACTAAATAGGAGTTTAAATTAGAATAATGGCTGGAGTCACAAGAATGACAGTTATAGTAAAAACAACTTTCTTGAATTGTGTTATGTTTAGTCATAGTCAGTAGCACCAAGATAGATACCCTAGGAAATGTCAGCTTCTAGGGAATATTCAAGTATCACCCATTGGATTTAGATAGAGGATTCAGAGAGAATAATACACACATACATACATAAGTAAAAAACATAAGTATATAACTACTTCCTACCTAAATATTTATTTTCATTTGCCTTGTTGTTTTCTAAACCTAATAGTGGAGCAGTTTCACTCAATTTACTTTCTCTGTTTATTTGCAACAAGAATGGCTGGTCCCTGTTATGCAAATCCCAACTGGATTTGAGACCTAGAGACCTGGTCTCCAGGAAGTTATATAGATTAATATAGTTAAAGCCTCGGTACTTATCTGCTGATTGTTGATAGTTATGCTTGTTGGGTTTAGACAGGGGTTGCTCCAGTAGCTAAAACCCAAATTAGATCTTTATGTTCACCATGTCTTTTCATATAATGCCTTCCTCAAATTCCATGTGTTTAGATAATATACAAAGTAGATGTCCAGGGTAAATGATCAAAGGAAATTTGAAGAAGGAAAAGTCAAATCATTTAACCTCTCTGAGCTTTCATTTCTCCATCAACAAAATAGGGAGAATAATAACACTCAGGGATGTTGTAAGAATCAAATTATAAAATGGTTATAAAATGTTTTGGAAAATAATGTGGTACTTGAGAAATATAAATCATACTCATGTGTTTGCATATGTGTATTTAGACATAATTTATATCAGAAGGAATAGAAAGTATTGCCTCATCTAAAATTTAATAAGCAGGAATAAACGAAATTGGAACTATTATGGGTTATCATCTCTACTCTCTCAGCACCTTTTTCCCTCAGCATTTTGAAGTATATGATATAAAGGAAAGGGAAAGAGGCAATGTAAGTGGAAGCTGAAGAATTACTTTTGAATGTTATGGGGAAATCACTTTCTACCTCTGCTTAAATGTGTTTTTAAAAATGTTTTTTTCAGGCTTAAATTTGGAACTAGAAAAGGAAGATGACATCCACTTTATAAAATCAGGTGGGAAAATCTCAGAAGAGTTGCAAATCTGGTAATGGTAAATTTAAACAATGTATTAAAAATTTGAGACAGATGATTATCTTATATGACTACATGAATGAGGTCAGTTTTCATATACCTAATCCATCCGAAAAAAGAGAGAAAGAGATAGAAAGATAATTAGAAAGACAAGAAGGAAGGAAGGAAGCAAGCAAGCAAGAAAGGAAGGAAGGAGGGAGGGATGGAAGAAAGGAAAGAAGGAAGGAAGGAAGGAAGGAAGGAAGGAAGGAAGGAAGGAAGGAAGGAAGGAAGGAAGGAAGGAAGGAAGGAAGGAAAGGAGAAAGAAGAAAAGACATCTAAAAAATTACAGCACACCAAATAATGACTGAGAAATCCAATGAAAAGCTACAGGGAATCCCTTCCATAACATCAGAACTATGCAAAAAGTCATCTAAGAATCTATGGGCAAAAGACAAGGGCCATTGCTAAACCTGGCTTCTACCAGCTCAGAACTTCACAAAGCCAGTGCAATGTAGACAAAAAAAAGATGAATGGCTTCCAGTATTACAAGAGATTAACCGGAGATACTTTTAGCTAGTAAGATTCTTTATCTTAAGGCAGCAAAGCCCTAGGATGATCAGAAACTCATAGTGGAGACATTAGAAACAACTAGGAACAACAATGCTCAGACCGCAATACCCTAGGCTTAAGGTCATTAGTATTCTGTACTGATATGGTATAGAGAACCTGAAAGATTCAGAGCTTTAAAATTGCAACACATCCGGGGGATCTAAAGCTAGGATTTTAAGGAGTCAAAGATTAGCACAGGAACTCAAGTTGAGATAAATCACTCAATCCAAATATAATGCAGAAAGAAAAGCCTACATCTGGCACAAGGCCACAATTTAAGAATTAATATGAGAAAGATGAGTGAATGCAAAAAAGATACAGATGCTGATAAAATTATAATAGATGCAGAGATTTAAAAAAAAATCCAAATGAAAGAAAGAATAATTTCAAAGCAACTGCAAGCAGACACTTTTAAAAAAATCAAATTTCCACAAGGAAAGTATGAACACTTAGAAAAAGAGAAGAATAAGACAAAAATGGCATAAAAGGAAAAATTTAGGAGGAAAACATTAGAATAAATGTTGTTGTTTAGTTGTTTCAGTCATGTCCAATTCTTCGTAACCCCATTTTTTTTTCTTTAGCAAAAATGCTGGGATGATTTGCCATTTCCTCCTCCAGCTCATATTATAGATAAGGAAACTGGGACACAAAAAAGGGTCAAGTGATTTGCGCAGTCACACAGTTTATAATTGACTGAGGTCAGATTTGAACTCAGGAAGATGAATTTTTCTGAGATCAGGCCTGGTGCTCTACCTATTCTGCCACCTTATTACCCTTTGAGAACAAATAAGCTAGAACAAAGAATGTTAAACCTTACTCAAGTAATCAACTCCCTAACAGAGTAATCAAATAAAAAGCAGTAACTCCATTAGACAATAAGAAATATTAAACATAAACAAAAGATTTTAAAAGTATAAGAAAATATATCTGCTATTTAAAACAACTAATCTAGGAAACAGAACATGGAAAAGTAATTCAAGAATCAATAAGTTCTCTGAAAATTATAATTTAAAGAAAAAATCCCAATACTATATTTTGAGAAATCATAAATTTAAAAAAATACTGCTAAGATCTGTCAGAACTAGAGGGCAAAGGAAAAATAGAGAAAAATTCACTAACCATTTCCTTAAAGAAATGCCAAAAAGAAAAGTCCCATCAATGTTATAATCAAAATCTATAGCTTGCAGATCAAAGAAAAAAATGCTACAAGCATTAAAAGGAAAGAATTCAAATACCAAGGAACCATAGTCAAAATTACACAAGTTGTTACCATTTCTAGTTTAAATGAGAGAGCTCATTTAAACAAAAAGCAAACATCATAGTCTTTTAAGCAAAAATAACTTACCCTACAAAGCTAACTATTTCTTTGGGATTTTTTTTTTCTTTTAATGGATTAGCATTCCTAATGAAAAGACCAGAGCTGAGTAAAAATTATGAAATGCAAACACAAAACTTTTTTAATATAGGTTTTTATTTACAAGATATATGCATGGGTAATTTTTCAGCATTGATAATTGCAAAAACCTTTTGTTCCAACTTTTCTCCTCCTTCATCCCACTCGCTCCCCTAGATGGCAGGTTGACCAATACATGTAAAATATGTTAAAGTTAAATACATATATGTATACATGTCCATACAGTTATTTTACTGTATAAAAAGAATTGGACTTTGAAATAGTGTACAATTAACCTGTGAAGGAAATCAAAAATGCAGGCGGACAAAAACAGAGGGATTGGGAATTCTATGTAGTTGTTCATAGTCATCTCCCAGAGTTCTTCCGCTGGGTGTAGCTGGTTCAATTCATTACTGCTCTATTGGAACTGATTTGGTTCATCGCATTGTTGAAGATGGCCACGTCCATCAGAATTGATCATCATATAGTATTGTTGTTGCCATTTATAATGATCTCCTGGTTCTGCTCACTTCACTCAGCATCAGTTCATATAAGTCTCTCCAGGCCTTTCTGAAATCATCCTGTTGGTCATTTCTTACAGAACAATAATATTCCATAACATTCATATACCACAATTTATTCAGCCCATTCTCCAATTGATGGGCATCCACTCAGTTTCCAGTTTCTGGCCACTACAAACAGGGCTGCCACAAACATTCATGCACATACAGGTCCCTTTCCCTTCTTTAAAATATCTTTGGGATATAAGCCCAGTAGTAACACCACTGGATCAAAGGGTATGCACAGGCAAACACAAAACTTAAGAGAAACCAAGAAAAGTACAGTCATTTGATCAACTAGAAGGGGCTTTATGATGATGTACTAACATTATAATAGGGGAAAGAAACAAATGTTACTTCCAAATATTATTGTCTTGAGTGTAATGAAGGAATAAATTGAGAAAAATGGAGAATCTAGGAGTGAATTGGTTCTGTTCTGAGGATTGTAAAAGGAAAAAGAAAGAGGATATAAGAAAAAAAGTAGTATAGAAAGGAGAAAAAAGGGGAAAAATATGTAATTTTTCTTAATTAGGCACATGACAAGAACACATAAAACATGGAGGAAAAGTGCAGGTGAGAGACACCAATTAGATCAACTTCACTCATTTAAAATGCACAAAAGATGTTTGAACACAAATACACACTAAGACAAAATTTGGTTAGAAATGCATCAAATTCAAAAGGGAAACGTGAATGGTAGGGCAGTTTAAGAGAAAGTAGGAAGGGAATATTCACAATCAAAACAAGTTCCCTGATTCTGAAAAAACAATAAGAAAAGTATTGAAAACTAAATGAATGTTTATTAATGGCTGAGCACATTATAATAAATAAATTCAATAGAACATTACTGTATCATAAGAAATGATAAAAGAGAAAACATCAAATAATCCTGGGAAGTAAGAACTGATCCAGAATAAAGTGAGTAGAACTAGGAGAACAATTTATACAATGACAAAAAAAGTGTAAAGAAAAAATAACTACTAAAGACCTAAGATCAATCAAACATGTCTCTAAAGGACCTATGAGGAAACAAGATTAATTATCTGACAAAAGGTGATGGACTCAAAATGTGGGAAAAGCTCTACATTTTTGGATGTGATCACCATTGTATGAACTTGTTTTGCTCAACTACGCTTACTTGTTACATGAGTATTTTCTTTCTGTTTCTAATTGGGGAGAAATAGAGGAGAATACCCATGGTTATATCACACAAAAAGAGGGATAAAAGAGATGTACAATTGAAACATTTTAAAAGTGCATAAAGGAATACAGAAGAAAGTTCAGAAAGAAGCAGAGACAAGCAAGACAGTTTTGAAAGTAAGGTTGAATTTAACAGATACTTTTTTTAAAAAGTAGGTGGTATAGAATAGATTTATGGTTTCTATGAAAGGGTTCATTTTTGGAGTGTTAAAATCATAATAAAAATTTTAAAAACAACATAAGTCAAATATTTTATGAGAGATAGGATCTTGAAACAAATTAACTAAGTGTAAGTAACAGTTAGGCATCATGGTAGATTGAAGGTCACAATTAGAGTTAAGAAGACTTGAATCCAAATACCACCTCGGACATCATTTGTGAGACCCAGAGAAAATCATTTATCTTCTCTCCGTCTTAATTTCCCCATCTGAAAAGTGGGGGTAATGACACCCATTTCATAGAGTTGCTGTGAGGATCAAATGAAACAGCATATGTATAGTGTTTTGCAAACCTTACATTGCTATATAAGTTATAGCTATGTCATTATTAGCTGTATATAAGTAAACTTCCTTAACCGAGGAAAAAGCCTTTTAGGAAGGTTCATGCTGCCGGTGCTAAGGACATGCTATGATTTCTACGGTGATAGTCATCAGCTATGGAAGTTTAGATGTTTAAGAAACCTTGAAATCCTCTAAGCTGAGGATAATATACCTGAGGCCAAGATAGATTTTTTTTTCAATGAAGTCAATATGAAACTGTCCAGAGCCTAGAATCTGATTGCTCTAACTCCTAAAGGTGACTTTCCATCTTTCTGCTTCCATTTGTGAATGCAGAAGCAAGAAAACTCTAGGTGCAAAACAGTCAGAAAGAAAATTAACACTGTCGCATTAATTATCAAAATAGTACTTAATCAACTTATGGATGCTCCAGAAGGAAGCAATTGCCAAATGAAAATAGTCTCCTGCAAAGATTACTGACAAATTAAAGTCAAAAATGCTCATTTATAAAGGGAGGGAAGGATAACTATTTGGTTTAATTTGAAAATAAGTCTTCTATTCAAACTAGAAAGAGAGGAATCAGGATTAGATTAAGAAAAAAATTAGCAATTATTAGTGATTAGTGCCTAAGATACCTAACTGAAGATACAAGATTATTCCACAGATTCATTTTATTGCTCAATATGGCGAAATCATTTGCTCTCTATCAGAAATGTCAACTAAAAGTGAGGCCCAAATCAGATTAAAATGTAATTGGGAAATATTTACCAAAAATATATAAACATTCAATAAAACATAATGTTACTATATAGTTTCCTAATTCAAAATATGCCTGCAGGGAATAACATATATCCTTTAACAACTCCATTTACATTTTAATTGGACACCACTACTAGATATAACTTACAAACCAAGCATTGTGTTTATCATTATTTATCAACTTATCATAATTCTTTACATTAGAATTATTCTGGCCTTATTCTTCCAGGGAAAAACTGGCTACATATTCCCTTTAAAGGTCTTAAGGGTGCTCCTGAAAGGATAAAGAGCATCTCTTATGTAATATTAGCTGAAGTCCCAATTATGATAATATTCCCCCACTTTTAACCACTAGCAATGAACTCTTGAGTTCCATGTTGCCAATTCTTTCACAAAAGAATGTTTGTTTCAGCTCCAACCACTCCAACCAATAGTAAGTAATAACTTACTATTTGAAAAATAGAAAAAAAACTAGAAAGCAGTCAGGCGGAAACTAAGTGTAGACAAACATCCTACACTATATATGAAGATAAACTTTTTGAAAATCTTCCATAGACTTAAAAGATGAGATCATAAACAAATTAGAAAAGCAAGAAAGAAAATACTTTTCATTTCTATGAGGAGGATACTTCATCACCAAAGAACAGAAAAGATCACAGAAGATAAAATGGATAATTTTGATTATATAAATTAAACCTTTTTTTGCAAAAACAAAAACAAACTCCAACAATATAGCTAAAATTAGAAGGCAAGCAGGCAACTGAAAAAATGTGGCTAATAAAAGTCTCATTTCTAAGATTTATAGTGAAGTGTTTCAAATTTGTAGCAATAAAAGCCATTCCCTAATAAATTGCCAAAGGACTAAGTCATGATAGCAAGAAATCCAAGCTTTATATATAAAAAAAGCTTTAAAACGTTAATAATTAAAGAAATACACATTAAACAACTTTGATGTGCCACCTCATATACATCACATAGGCAAAGTTGGCCAAAAAAAAAAAAATGACAAATTTTGGAGGACTTGTAAAGAAATAGGTATGTTAATGAACTATTAGTAAAGTTGTGAATTGGTTGAGTTTATCTAGAAAATAATTTGAAACCCCCAAAAATACTAAACTGTGCTTTCTCTTCGATCCAGTATTACTCAAAGAGATTGAACAAAGAGGAAAAGGGATCACATGTACAAAAATATTTATAGAAACTCTTTATGTTGGAAAAGAATTGGAAACTAGGGAAAAGTCCTCAATTAAGGAGTCATTGAAGTACACATAATGGAATGCTATTATATAATAAGAAATGATAGAGGTGGCTTCAGAGAAATCTGGGAAGACTTGTATGAACTGAGGTAGAGTGAAGTGAGCAGAATCAGAGAATAATTTATGCAAAAACCACATTAGGGCAAACAACTTGGACTGAAGAACTCATCAATGCAATGACCTACTATAATTCCATGATGAAATATACTATCTACCTGCTGATGGAATTAATGAACTCAGGGTACAGACTGCAAAGTATGTGTTTATGTGTATGCGTTTATACATGTATATAAATAAAATATGCATTCATAATCAAACAAAACTTAATTCCACATTGGTCATTGGCCGTGTCATAAATGTCTGTGTATATAGAAAACATATTTTCATATATGTCTCTATACATGTAGATTATCTTGTTTATACATTTATACATACAGTATATACATATACAAATATAATAGTACAGAGGATAGAGTACTGGACTTGCATCAGGAAGACGTTGATAGAGATCCTGTCCCATGCTTACAGAATAAGTTCTCCCTCTAACATATATTGGCTGGGTGACATCTTAGTGCCCAAGGAGTTAAGTTTCAGAAAGGTTGCCAATCTAAATTGGCAGAAGCAATTTTCTCATAAGTTCTCTTGTACCAAAGGCATTGTGGTTCAAGAATGCTCTTGAGGAATGTGGTTTATAGAACTTTTTCTCTGAAGCCAGTTATGAGTTTTTTTTTTTCTTAGAATGAAATGGTTTTTATTTTGAGATTCTCTCTGCGCTGCCTTCCTGTTGGGGTTTGAATGTCTCTCTCTGGGCCCCCAGTAGCAGGTGGAAGTCATGCTAAGGACTGGTGTTTCTGTATATCTCCTTCAGTCACTTCACCTTCTGTGGGCTCTTGTAAAGCACAGAAATATATCGCTGAGTCTCCCAACTGTAAGGCTGAGATGGTAAGACTGATAGATTTGTCCGATTTCTGGAAGTTCACTGAATATCGATTGATCCTTGCGTTCATTTTGTTATAAACTTCCTGGCGAATGAGTAAAATCATCTCCCCGCTGGAAGGCTGTTTGTACCAAGACAAAACATAATTACTGTCCCTGGTCTCATACTTGCAGTTGAGAGTCACATCTTCTCCTTCCTTTCCAGACATTGCTGGTGGTAACTGAGTGACTTGGGCTATGCTGATTCCTGCGGAAAAGAGAACAGAAAATTAATACTCTGTCAGGACCCTTGAAGGGATTCCAAAGACATCTTAATATAAGACTAAGAAAATATATTGAAGGGCTCTAAACCATTTTCTCATTTTCCTTATTTGTATGTAGTTTAAAATTCTTGACAAAAATGACCATATACCAGAATCCCTTATACCTTGAAAAGTAGCTCATTTCCCTGTCCCTGCCCGCTAAGTCACCCCTTTACCTAGGAAGATGGAGAATGTGATTGTCCATAGCAGACTTGGATATGGCATGTTGGTCAAAATGTATCTAGTTCTATGTTGCTCTTTATTTTTAACAATTCTATGTAGAAGCTGGGGAGCCCTGGAGCGGTTCTGTCTCAGAAAAGGAAATGAGACTAGGGGGTGGTACAGATGTATATGTCATATTAGATTCCTCTGTATGTAGATTGTAAAAGTTCCACTCATCCTTAGCTTCTATTCAACTTAGCTTTATTACTTTCCTTTCAAAATGAGTTATATAATGTTTGAATTTGTCAATGTTTGTGTAATAATTATAAGAAGATGATGAGAGGTAGGATTATTAAGGAAAATCCTGGAATTTTGACATTGTCAAGTTGACTAAGATTGAGACAGTCCGTGTTATAATACATATTAACAATTTTCTGTCATTATGTTAACAATTATGTTTACAATTTTGTCAGTCTCAAATCCCAGAACCTTCTAAGTTGCTCTTTTATCAAATAGTGCAGAACTCAAGGGTAAGGTAATGAACTGATTACTTATTCATTATACTAGGACCTGGCCAAATTTCCCTTTGCAAAGCAAGGACATTATAACATGGCTAGAGCTAAAGCAAATTAGAACTCCAGACCCAGGCTGGACATGTATAATGTGTATGTGTGCTTGTGTGGCGTACAGAAGGTTGTGACAGGTGATTGCCTTGAGAGCAGCAACTAGATTTCCAGTTTCTCTTTCTTTCTTATGTGACTGTATTAGTAGAAGCAAGACAAGCTCTCTCCCAGAAAATTATGGAAAAGAAGAACTATATTTGCTCAAATGCAGATAAAGACCAGTAGTTCTAGGGAATGATTTGTTGTCTTATTAGTTTTCTTTTTTGTTTCTCTGGAGGCACTTGAGAGGACTAGTGAGATGCTGAATAGACTCAAAAAGGAAAGCAGAATTCAGAACCAGTAGTGTCCCTTTATAAAGGTTAATGATTCCTTCTTTTCAAGATATCAGGATTTTATTGGTTCTAGTTCTAAAATTGGAAGTCTTTGTGTCTCATTTCATAACTTCACAGGAGAAGATAACTAGGAAGACCCAGGGAGGTTAGATAATATATCCAAGGTCACATAGGTAGTATTTTTTCAGGAGGAAAAAAAAGTTAAAGTGACTTGTCCAGAATTGCACAATATCGGCAGTCATATTTGAATTCAAGTCCTCTTGACTCCAGGACCAGTGCTCTATGTACTGTACCACCCACCTGCTTCATAGATAATAGGTATTAAATTTAAATTTAAAGTTTAATTGTAATTTCAAAAGAAATACAGAGACTTCTTTCTGTACATGACTCAAATTATGTTCTCTTTATGCAATACCTTTAGGGAGAAAAGTAAGTTTAAATAACCTAAAAATCTACTAATAGGAGGAAATTGTTCAAATTTGATATAAAACATTAGGCAGCATGGCCTAATGAAAAGAAGTCTTTCTTAAAGCCAAGAAGCTTCAAATCTTGCCCCTTACACAAGTCACTGAAACTCTCAGTGCTCTGGGCCAGCTGCATCTAATACAAATAGAAATGGAGGCCATTAACCCTTACATAAAGACCTCTGTGGGCCATACACTGACTTAAAAAATCATGTTTACATATTTCTTTTTCTTTTTTTTCTTTTTTTTAAACTATCATATCAACACATTAAAATCAGACAGGAACTACATTTTAATCTGGGTCAAGCTATACTCAAGGTTGTTGTGGACCACATGTAATATCTGACATCTGTCCTATGAGCAAGTCTCAAACATGCCAAACTATATTGATGGATAGAGAATATTTTTTCATATGAGAGTTCCATACACCAAACAATTCACAAATCCACTACCTATCTCTGTCCCTGTAATAAATTGTTACTCAGTGAATGTTAACAAGATTACAAACATTAAAGAGAAGTCATGACTGATTGAATAAAAGGGAAAATTGTAGGTTTTCTTTCTTAAAACACACAAAAAATTTAAGATTAAGAAACTGAGGGGATGCCCATCAATTGGGGAATGGTGAAACAAGTTGCAGTATATGATTGTGATGTAATACATTTGTGTTATAGGAAATAACCATCAAAATGCTTTCAGAAACATCTGGGAACACTTACATAAACTTTAGCAAAGTGAAATGAATAGAACTAGGAGAACAGAACACAATAACAGCAATATTGTATGATGAAGAACTGTGAATGACTTAGTTATTCTCAGCAATACAATGATCCAGAACTATTTAAAAGGGTTTATTATGAAAAATGCTATCTATCCACCTCCAGAGAAAGAACTGATGAAATCTGAATGAAGATTAGAACATATTTTTTAACCTTTAATATTATTTTGGGGTTTTGGTTGTTGTTGTTTTGTTTTATCTGTATTTTTTTCCTATAATATGACCAATATGGAATTATGTTTTACATGACTGCACTGATCTATACAAATTGCTTGCTTTCTCAATAAGAGTGGAGGAAGGGAAGAAAGGAGAAAATTTGAAACTCAAAATTCCAGAAAATAAATGTTAAATTTTTACATGTGATTGAAAAATAATTTAGAATAAAAATATATGTTTGTAAATATAAAATGTAAACAACTGATAAGATTATATTACTCTGACTTCCACTACGCTGTTAGCTCTGCTGAAAATTTATTATTCATATCTCAGAAAATCTCCTCTCAATTTTTTGCAGTTTCTAGTGAATGTTGTAGGAGAATTGATTGGTGCCAGAAGTCCCGTGTAACATGTAATAATTCAAATATGCAGTATAGCTGGGAAATACTGTCCTCTTGTGGAAAAAATTCAGAATTACAGTGTATGCACTATAATTATTGAACTATGGTTCAAGAAACTCTTTTGTGTCACTTCCATACTATGAATCTACCTACTCTTAGGAAAGATCTGAAGATAGATATTGCACAGTCCCTCCCCTCATGGAGCTTAAATATAGTAAAAGAGCTAAAACACATACATATTGTCCTGCACTATGGCTCTGTCTCTGATTTTACATCTAAAATCCTGGTTATGTTGGGGGGAGTTTGTCTGCAGAAAGAAGGATAGTTTCTGAGGTTAGGGTAGGAGGTTCTATAATAGAGATTTTTGTACACATCACAATTTTACTTGCAGAACTATATATTATATTCCCATCACCATGCCATGTGGCTTGCATTCTAGCCATCAACTTAATCTCTCTCTCAAGGTTTCAATGTTGGATTGGAAAGCTAGGTTGTAGGTTGTAAGAGAGGAAGTTTTTAGCTTCATCTTACCTTGAATCATTCCTCCAGGTCATGAAAAGCCTTTTTCTCCTTCTCCATCTCTCTCATGCGCTTCCTACCCCTATTAGAATGTCATTTCTTTAATGGCAAAGATTATCTTTTCATAAATTTTCAATAATTGAATTCAATTCAATAAACATTTATTAAGGTCTACTAAGTGCCAGGCTAAGATATTGGAATACAAATAAGAGAAAGGAAGAAAGTCCTTGTCCTCAAGGAGTTTGTAATCTACTGAGGGAAGACAGAACATAAAAGGAAGCTGAGAAGGGTAGTCCAAACCAAATAGAGTGGCTATTGGAAAAGGAGAATTATGTCTTGTTTGCTTATATTTGCAATCTATAAGTTAACACAGTACCTGAATGAATGTTTTGTCTATGTATTTCTCTTTAAACTGTGTGTATGTACAACTGTTCATAATCTAAAAATATTTATCCAAAGATTCTAACAGTCTAAGCACAATTCATGTTGAATCCATTTAAGTTTATAGTTTTCTTAATATTAAATCAATCCTGCTTTCCTGGCATAAATTCACCCTAGTCATCGTATGTAATTTTTGTGTTATGTTTTTTTAGCCAATGAATAATATTTAATTTTTAAATTCTTCATCAATGATCATTAAGTCTATAGTTTTATTTCTTTGTTTGAACTCTCTCTGGTTGATATATAAGGGACATATCTGTGTCATACAAGGAATTCACTTTTGAATCTATTTTGCTTTAATGGTCTTTTTCATTGGAAGTTCATTAATGGCTTTTTCAATTTCTTCTTCTAAAATTGGGTTGCTTAAATTCTCTCTTTCTTATTCTGTTAATTTGGGTATTCAATATTTTAGTAAATATTAATTTTAATTTAAAATTGTCAGTTTTACACATTGGGTAAATTTTTTTCTAGTAATATGCTTAACTTTTTCATTGGCTATGAATTCACCTTTTATTTTGTTTGCCAATAATTTAGTTTTCCTCTTTTGTCTTTTCAATTTTTAGTTTTCCTCTTTTATCTTTTTAATCAAATTTGTTAATTATTTATGTATTTTTTCTACCAAAAAAGTCAACCCAGTTCCTAATCTTATTTTTTAAATTCTTTATTGTTGTTGTTAGTCTTCAATTTTGCTAATCTCTTCTTTGAACTTTCAGAATTTTGGGGGGTGTTTAATTGATATTTTGTTTTTAATTTCTTGGGGTTTTTTGGTGTTTTAAGTCTTATCCTCAATTCATGTTCTCTTCTTTTATCAATAAAAGTGTTTAGAGATGTAAATTTTCACCTAATATCTATTTTGGCTGAAACCTCCAAAGTTTTGTTTGGTCATTATTTAAATGAAAATATTGATTGTTTCTATGATTTTTTCTTTAATCTATTATTAATTCTTTAATATTAAACTAGTTTCTAGTTAATTTTTAATACTTTTTTCAATGGCTCATTACTTAATTTCATTTTATTGCTTGTGGCAAGTAAATGATATGTAGAATATTTCTACTTTTCTGCCTTTGTTTATGATGTTTTTACATTCTTTGATATGATCAATTTTTATAAACATTCCATACACCTCTCAGAACATATATAATCTTCTTTATTTATTTTCAATAATAGCCAGTAGCATATTAAACTTTTCTAAAACTCTATTTAGGTCTTTAACTTTTTTCAAGTTAATCTAGAACTAATAAGGTAAAATGAGATCCCCCACTACTTATTTTTACTATCTATATCTCCTTGTAAATTTAAAAAATTTTTCTTTTAAGCATTTAGAAACTATGCCTTTCAGAACATGTATTGAAATCAATTCATTACCTATGTACTTTATCTCTTTTAGTTGCTTTTTATTGCTGTTGCTTTACATCAAATTAAAACTGCTATCTCTACTTTTTTGTGTTCATCTGAAACATAATAAACTTTGCTTCTACCCTTTCTTTTAATTCCCTGTGCATCTATGTTTCATATTTGATTCTTATAAATAATAGATTTTTGGATTTTGCTTTCTAATTCTTTCTAAACTCTTCCATTTTAGGGATAAATGTATCACATTCACAATTATAACAGTTAATTTGTCATTTCTCCCCATACTATTCCCTTATAATTTTTCTTTTCTATATACCTCATTCATTGTTAATTTCAAGTTGTTACCTTGTCCATTTTTTCTTTTAACCTTTTATTCATCATGAGTTTAAGATTTGTTTTATTTATAACTAATCCTTCCATGGATTTACTCTTCCGTATGTACTCATTTTTTATTTCCCCTCTTTCTGTTTCTATCTGTACCCCTGGTGAGTTGAATGCATTGCAACAAAAATGATTTCTATGCACTTTCTCCTTTACTGACCAGTTTAGATGAAAGTAAAGTTCAAGTAATTCCTACTTCCCAGTTTCTTCCATGTGTACATAGAGATTATGTCATTATGTGTGACACCCTGGGGTGGGGACAGAAAAGACCCCAATAACAATTCTTTTTTCCTAACCATTCATGTTCACAGCCAGGGTTTCTGTTAACTTGAAAAATTCCCTTAAGTATATAGAACATTTGGGCAGTTCATCTTCACAGAGAATTGATATATAAGAGTATCTGTACATGATGGATATGAATCATTCAGAAGAGAGAAGGCAGAAGCATAGGCACTGCATATATTGGATATGCAGAGCAGAAAGTCAAGAGAAAGCCTTAGACTTGAGTCATGAAGTTGGTATTAGATTCAAGAAATACAAAGTTGATCAAAGAGGATATTTCAGAGCATTTGTCTTTTTAATTAATGTGTCTAAGTGTCACTAATTATAAATATACACCTAGATATGTGTGTGTGCTTATTCATCAATTTATTTCCCATGTAGCAATGGTTGAGAAAGTGTAGAATGTTAGAACTGGAAGGAATCTTAAAGATAATGTCACTCAATGTCATCATTAGACTGATCAGGAAACTAGCTCACACAGGTTAAATGAGATACCCTACCAGGGGTCCTCAAACTATGGCCCGCAGGCTAGTTGTAGCAGCTGAGGACGTTTATCCCCCTCACCCAAGGCTATGAAGTTTCTTTATTTAAAGGCCCACAAAACACAGTTTTTGTTTTTACTATAGTCTGACCCTCCAACAGTCTGAGGGACAGTGAACTGGCCCCCTATTTAAAAAGTTTGAGGACCCCTGCTGCCTAGACAGTGGTTCTCAAAGTCTGGTCCAGAGCATCCTGGGAAATTCTGAAATCCTTTCAGAGAGTCTACAAATTCATAATTAGTTTTTATTTTTAATGTGATCAATATCTATAACTATAAACCACATAAACAAAAACTCTTTGGGCAGATCCTCAATCATTTTTAATAGGATAAAGATATTGAGAACAAAAGTTTGAGGACCAGTGCCCTAGGATATAGTAGCAATCTGGGATTAGAATTCAGGTTACTTCATTAACTCTTCTATCTTCTACCATCTGCTCAATACTTTAAAAAAAATAAAAATAAATAATCATAAGATCAGAGTCAGAAAAGACCTTAGAGGCTTTCATGTCTAACTTCTTCATTTTCAAAAAATTGTAAACTTGAGTGCCATAAACTGTCTTGGAAAGGATTTAAACTTAGTTCTTATATAACTCCAAGTTTAGCTTTTTATCAATTACTCCATATTGCCTCAATGCTCACTTCTGGGAATTTTAATTTTTATTGGCATTGAGTGCCTACTGAAATCAATTACATAGAAAATACAAGGTTTCATCAATTTATACTATATATTATTTCACTCCTTCCTGACTAAAATAAATGTCTCAAATCTGTTTCCTCGCCATTTTCTTACATGATCACTTGATAAAGTGTCTCATAAATAGTTGAAGTCAGTTACAAGAAATAGGTGTTCTTAAGGAAGCATAGAATGCCTTCAGAAGGGTTAAATGAAGCTTGAGAATATCCTTTATTATCTAATAAGATTACTTGAAAATTAACATAAAGGCAGAGGTTGTACAGTCAGGATGGCAGAAAAAAAGCAGTGACTTTCCTGAACTCTCCCCAGAATCCCTCCAAGCATCTTTAATAAGGCCATAAAATAATTTCTGGAGCAAGATAATCCACAAAAGAATGGGGTAAAATAATTTTCTAGTCAAAAATAACTTAGATGTCATTAGGAAAAGTCTGTGGCATCTGAGTGAGAGTGGAGCACAATCCAACACAGGCCATTCCAGCACAGCCCCAGCCCCAGCAAACCAAAGCTTTAGGAGCCACTGAATCTACAAAGGCAGCAGATGCTTCTGGGGCTGTCATCCCACGGATGGCTAGGGAGTCAAACAACCGACCAGAAGGAGATGACAGGATCTCTCTGCTAGCACTGAGGCAGAACTCTGGAGCTTTGCCAATACTGGGATCTGGGTCATATTTCTAGGTAGTAGTCCCGGGGTGATGAACAGGACTAGCACACCAAAGCTGGCAACTAAAGCAGAGAACCTCCTCTCAGTTCCAGGGCAGAAAGTAGTGCTTGCAGTCACTCACAGAACAGAACACAGGCCAAGAGAAGAGTAAACACCTCTCCTTAGATCCAAGATCTTGGAAGAACTAAAAATGTACAGGTTCCTAGAAGTGTCTCTGAAAACAGTTGCACAAAATCCCTGAAGCTTGGGAAAATGCACCCATCACTTTGGAAGTAGATCCCTACCTTAACAAAGAATTAGAAGTCAAGAAATGGATTGGGAAAATCAGGAAAAAAACAGAAAAAGATTCTGACCATAGAGAGTCACTATGGTGACAAAGGAAATCAAAGCACCCACTCAAAGGAAGATAACAAAATCAAAGCACCTACACTGAGAACCTCCAAGAAAAATGTGAATTGTTCTCAGGTCATGGAAGAACTCAAAAAGGGTTTTGAAAATGAAGTGAGAAAGGTAGAGGACTTGGCCTGTATCCCAAAAAGATCATAAAAAAGGGAAAAGGATCCATATGTACAAAAATGTTTGTAGCAGCACTTTTTGTAATGGAATTGGAAACTGAGTGGATGCCCATCAGTTGGAGAATAGATGAATAAGTATGAATGTTATAGAATATTATTGTTCAATAAGAAATGACTAGCAGGATGATTTCAGAGAAGCCTGGAGAGACTTACATGAACTGATGCTGAGTGAAATGAACAGGACCAGGAGATCATTATATATTTCAACAACAATACTATATGATGATCAATTCTGATGGATGTGGCCCTTTTCAACAATCAGGTGATTCAGGCCCGTTCCAATGGTCTTGTGATGGAGAGAGCTATTTGAACCCAGAGAGAGGACTATGGGGACTAAGTATGGATCACGACATAATATTTTCACTCTTTTTGTTGTTCTTTGCTTACATTTTATTTTCTTTCTCATTTTTCCCTTTTTGATCTGATTTTTCTTGTGCAGTATGATAATTGCAGAAACATGTATAGAAGAAGTGCACATGTTTAACATATATTGAATTACTTGCTGTCTAGGAAAAGGGGTAGGGGAAAGGGAGGGAGAAAAAATTTAGAATACAAGGTATTGCAAGGGTGAATGTTGAAAATTATGCACATGGTTTGAAAATAAAAAGTTTTGTTAAAAAGAAAGGTAAAGGAAAGTTGAGAAGAAAAATGAGAATGATGCAAGAAAATTAAAAAAAATGAATCAACAACCTGAAAAGGGATTTTTTTAAATACTGAAAAAAATAGCACCTTAAAAAATATACTAGGCCAATTGGTAATCATAGCTCCTTTGCCCTTTGGAACGTCATATTCCAAGCCAGTAATCCTTTAAGGTAGAAATTTTGTCAATTCTACTTTTTAAAGTTTTTTTTCCAGTGAATTTTTGTGGTTTTTCCATTTGGCCAGTTCTGCTTCTTAAGACATTCATCTCCTTCTTGGCTTCTACGTTAAAAGACCTTTCTTATTATTATGGCAGTTAAAATCAGTATATTATAGACAGAGAGCATAGGTGTGAGTTGAATGTGAAGAATAATATCTAAAACATAAAGTTAAGGGATAAGGGAGGAAAAAGAGAAGTAAAATGGACTAAATTATCTTACATATAAGAGGCAAGAAAAAGCTCCCACAGTGGAAGAGAAGAGGAGATAAGTGAGGGAAAATGAACCTTACTCTCACCAGAATTGACTCATAGAGGAAATAATATGCATACTGAAGTGGATGTAGAAATCTACTTTTTAATGCAGGAAATTACAAGGGGAAGGGAATAAGAAAAGGGGGCAACATGATTGAAAGGAAGATGGATTATGGGAGGGAATAGTCAGAAGCAAAACATTTTTGAGGAGGGACAGGATAAAGGGAGGATGAGAATACAACAAATGGGGTATGGGGGAAATATGAGGGAAGGAAATACAGTTAGCAATAGTAACTTTGAAAAAAGAAGCAAGTTTCTCTGATAAAGGCCTTATTTCTCAAGCATATAGAAAATGGACTCAAATTTGTAAAAATAAGAGCCATCCCCCAAGTGATAAATGATCAAAAGATACAAAAAGTTTTTAGATGAAGTAATTAAACTTATCATATGGAAAAAATGCTCTAACTCAATATTAATTAGAGAAATGTAAGTTAAAACAATTCTGAAGTGCTACCCCATATCTATTAAATTAGTTAACAGGACAGAAAAGAAAAATGGCAAATGTTGAAGGAGATTTGGAAAAAATGAGACATTAATGCACTGATAGTGGAGTCTTGAACTGATTTGACCATTCTGTAGAGCAATTTGGAACTATGCCCCAAAGAGCTAAAAAATATACATATCCCAAAAGAGATTAAAAAAATAAAAAGGACCCATATATACAAACATGTTTATAACAGCTCTTTTCTGGGGTCAAAGAACTGCTAACTGGGGAGATGCCCATCAATTGGGGAATGGCTGAACAACCTGTGGTTATTATGGTTCTGTGGCTATGTGATTATGATAGAATACTATTGTGCTATAAGGATTGATAAGTAGGATGTTCTCAGGAAAACTTGGAAAGACTTACATGTGCTGATGCAGTGAAGTGGACTGCATACAAAGTAACACTAATATTGTAAAATGATCAATTGTGAATGACTTGATTATTCTCCACAACACAATGATCCAAGACAACTCTGAAGGACTTAAGATGAAAAATGCTATCAATCCCCAAAGAACTGATTGTGTCTGAATGAAGCACACTTTTTAAACTTTATTTTTCTTGAGGGATTTTTTATCCATGTTTTCTTTTACAACATGACTAATATGGAAATGTTTTGCATGACTACATATATATAACATGTCAAGTTGTTTGCCTTTTCAATGAAGGATAAGGGCAAGGAGGGAAGATGGAAGAGAATTGGAACTCAATGTTTTTAAAATATGTTAAAATTGTTTTTACATGTAACTGGGGAAAAGTAAAAATAATAAATTTAAAACAAAGATGAAGAAATATGATTATTTTATATTATACAAGGTTCCAGTGTCTTCTCTTCTTAGTAAAATTAAATACTCTAGAATTTCAAAACTAAATTGTATCTTATATAAGATCTTTATATGGTCATGTCTATTATCTTAGTTGAAACATTCTCTATTTCTCATTTAATCTACTCACCTTCAATCCCAATAGCTTTTATATTTTCCTCATGAAACATATTTAGCTCCTGTATGTTGTCTCCCAAAAGATAGAGAGAAAAGAGCAAAACTCCACTATTTGTGCTTGATAATGTAAGTGTGGCCTAGTAGTAAGGTTAGTTTACCAGCTCATGCCACCTGAAGAAGGATATCTTTGCTGCACAAAGATAGGTGCTAAATACCCAATCTGGGAATCCATTATGTGAAGAGAGAAGTGTTAGACACTTTTATTGACTCAAACTGTGAATCTTCTGATTCCATTTTTATGTATATGTGTACTTATATCTAGAAGTGTGGTAATAAATATTTGACAACAAGTTTTCCAGGGAGAAAAATATACACATGACACATTCTTAAAAGTTTAATCTACATTATTTGCATTTCTCAGTCACTTTCTTAAGTTTCATTTCTCATCTGCCTGGACTACTTTGGGAATTCTCTAACTGACTTCATCATGCTTCCACAAGGGATACCTTCTCCTTGTCTCCCCACTGTAGAGGGCCAGAACTCTGGAGAAGTATACTTGAAACAAGTGTTATCTCAGTGGAAATGATGAGGTGATGATTCTCTAGTTCACATATATACTTAGTACTTAGCATGGTGATGTAATGGTTCTCTAGTTCATACATATTCAGTATGCTGCTTTGATGTAATTGTAATAGGTTATTTAAGGGCTTGGAACATGGGAAAGACTTTGTTTTATTGATACCCATTGATGAAGCAATAGTACCCTTATACTTTCGATGTAATAGATTCATTACAGGATGCACTCAATGCCTTGCTCAATGTTGATTCCTTTACTGATCCCCCAGATTTAAGAGCTTTCCATTTCCAATTTTTTAAATATTATATTCATCGTGTGTGTATACATACTTGGTTATGAAAATAGGGCTTAGAATCAGGAAGACTGATTTTCATGCATTTAAATTTCATCTCACTTAGTTGCTGTATGCCTCTGAGTGAATCACTTAGTCCTGTTTGCCTCAGTTTCCTCATCTGTAAAATGAGCTGAAGAAGGAAATGTCAAACCACCCCAGTATTTTTGCCAAGAAAATACCAAATGAGGTCACAAAGAATTGGAAAAGGACTAAATGGATACTTGTTTATTTTCTTAGGAGAGTGTAAGTTTCTAGAGGGCAAGTTTTTTTGTTTCTGTGTCTCTACTACTTGGCACAGTCCCAAGCAATTTATTGCCATTTAATAGGTAGATACTGATTAATCGATAGATTTAGTAGAGGGGAAAACAAATCTGACTCAATAAAAAAACTACCAAATATTTCTCTCTGAGCAGCATCATCTTACTGGTATGTACTGGTCATAAATCATTTTAGTCACAAGTACACTGATAACTGAATCTATATTTCAGCAGGGCATACTCTCATCTTGTCACATATTTTTAAATGCCTTCTGTATTCTTGGGTTAAAAAAACTTAATTATTAGGCCTATTATTTCTCAATACAATAAGTTTGTGTCTTAGACATTTTTCTTCATGCCTGATAACTCTCTATTCTATCCTACTTTTGGAAACTTCCATGTATGAAATGTTCTTTTCAACACTTGAAAATTCCTGTTTCCTAACAGATAAGTATTTCATAGCTCATGCAGGGGTCCTCAAACTTTTTAAATAGGGGGCCAGTTCACTGCCCCTCAGACTGTTGGAGGGCAGGACTATAGTAAAAACAAAAACTTTGTTTTGTGGGCCTTTAAATAAAGAAACTTCATAGCCCTGGATGAGGGGCATAAACATCCTCAGCTGCTGCATCTGACCCATGGGCCGTAGTTTGAGGACCCCTGGAAAGGGTGAAAAACAAATCAAAAGTACCCATAGAATAATTTCACCTCTTTATAAAACATTTAGTGTGACTTTGAATCCAAAGCTGTCCTGATCTTAGAGTTGTGTAAATAGGAACAAAGACCGCTAATAAAAGCATGGTTTATACAAGCAACATCCTACATGCAGCCACTAGAAACTCCCACTCTCGGGAGCTGGACTCATTCTTGCTCCTGTGGACAGGAAATCACCATTTCCAAGGTACCCCGCCATTATCTCTAGTGGTTCCTCATTCTTCTCCAGTGCTCCCTTGGAGCTCTATGGGATAGGGTTTGTGAATTGTGAATTGCCCCAGTACCCTTCTTGCCTTTTCCTCTTACTGTCTTCAGTAATGGAGCAAATAAAAAGTCCTATCAACACTGACTGGATCATTTAATTCTATGAAAGTCTCTAGTGTCATTGGCATTTACCAACAATTCTATAACAATTTCTAGGAAACCATTAGTGAAGAATTTTTTTTCCTGTACCTATAATAGTAAATCAGGTTTTTCCAGTTCTTGGTTAAGTCTAAGAGAATAATATCTGAGAGATTAAACCAATTACTAAGATTAAGATTTTTTCTTTCTATTTTCTATTTCAAAAATAAGCACCTGTAGGTTAATACAGCCAGACTTTGAAGATGTCACTGACCTTGCCCAAAAATTTGCCCTATTTATACTATCTTATCTATATGGACTTATTACCCCACCTAACTAGAAAAACCTTAGAAAGAGAATCTAATCTGGGTAAATTCTGAATACTCACACTTGATTTGGAGTAAATCCTTTGTCTAGATTTCCTGAGGCTGAGGATGACATGAGAGTAAGAGCGAAATAATGAAAAGTCATATCCCCTAGTCCCTCATTAGAATAGATCCACTTCTCAATATAATATTCATTCTCTAATTAGTTATTAACCAATAACATTAGATGGTTGTCTATTGGGAATACCCATTCTTCTAAGGCCATATAAGCATTAAGAGGTCTCCCTGATTTGTTTTTGCTTTACAAGAGAATGACAAATGACCATCCTTCTACTAATTATTCACTAGTCATAATTTTAAAAATTATTAATTATCCAGAAATTTTGTCTCTCAAAATTTTCATATGTCATATATCACTTCTCAGGTCACTGCATGAAAAAAAAAATAGTGTACAAGTGAAAGATTTAAATTTATCCCTTTCTGTTAAGACTTTTGGAATTATTCATGTGGTCATCAAAACCCAAAATTATTAAATCTGTTTTATGTACATAGTCACTTAATGAGTAGAGTTACATAACTCAATTATTTAGACATCCCATTTCCTTCTCTCCAAGCTATTTCTCATCCAAGAAAAAAGAAACTACTATATCTGGAAACACTGGAACTAGACAAAGGTAATTAACAAATAATAATAATTAAGTGGTGAGAAAGGAGTTTGTATTGGGAGAAGGGAAAAATAGAGTGGAATAAATTATTTCTCTTAAAAGAGATGCAAAAGAACTTTTATAATGGAAGGTAAAATGGGGCAGGTAGTCAATATTTAAACCTTACTCTCATTGAAATTGTCTCAAAGAGGAAATAGATATTGGATATAGAAATCTACCTTACCCTAAAGGAAATATCAAGGAAAGAAGAATAAAAAAGAAGACGGTGCTGATATGGGCAGATGATGCTCAGAAGCAAAATGCTTTTAAGGAGGAGCAAGGAGAAAGGAAAAAGAACAGGATAAATGGGGGATGCTATCAGAAAGGAGGGAAATACAGTTAGTAATCATAAGTGTGCTTATGAATATGAATGAGATGAACTGTCCTGCAAAATGAAAGCAAATAACAGAATGGACTAAAAACCAGAATCTACAATATATTGTTTACAAGAAACATACTTGAAACAGAGATACACATAGAATAGGTTAAGGGGCAGCAGCAGAATTTTTTATCCTTCAGCTAAAGTTTTTTTAAAGGCTATCATAGCAATCAGATTTTCAATAAAGAAAAAGCAAAAAGAGATCTAATTAAAAGAGGTAAACAAGGAAACTACATTTTGCTAAAAGGTACTATAGATAATGAAGTAATTTCAGTATTAAACATTTATGCATCAAATAATCTAGTACCAAATGAGTTACAAGAGGAAATAAATAGTAAAACTGTATTACTGATGGACCTCAACTTTCTTCTCTCACACCTAGATAAAGCTAACCAAAAAATAAATAAGAAAGAAGTTAAGAAGATCAATAAAATTTAAGGGAAAGAAATAGATATGATAGACATCTAGAGAAAATTGAATGGAAATAGAAAGAAACATATCTTTTCTCAGTGGTACATGGCACAACAAAAATTGACCATATATTAGAGTATTAAAACCTCACAGTCAAATGCAGAAAAGAAATATTAAATGCATCCATTTCAGATCATAATGTAATAAAAATTACATTAAGAAAAGGGCCATGGAATTGGAAACTAAGCAATCTAATCCTAAAGAATGAATGGGTCAAAGAATAAATAAAAAAAATCAATAATTTCATTAAAGATAATGACAACAAAGAGAAAATATACCAAAATATATGGGATGCAGCCAAAGTAGTACTTAGGGAAATTTATATCTCTAAATGATTACATCAATAAAATATAAAAGGAACAAATAAATGAAATAATTGTATGACTAAAATGAGGAAACTGCATCTAAGAAAGCCTATGTGATTTGTCCTAGGACAAATTAGGAAATGTGACAGCTAAGATTTGAATCCAGGTTTCCTGACTTTAAGTTTAGTGCACTTTCTATCCCACCAAGAAAAAAGGGGCTAAGAGAACAGAAAATGGCCATACTTAACTAGAACAATGATCCATCTAGATTCTAGTCCATGTCATTGCTTGACTGACTTTAACAAAAGATTTATTGAGGAGAAATGGGATTGCACTTCATTACATCATTCTCAAATTTGAGAGATTTATTTCAAATAATATATCAATTCCCCATGAGAACTCTTCCAGTAAACAACACATTTTAAGTGATTAGAAGGCTTGGTTTTTAATAATACTTCAGGAATATTTATTTTTCTATAGAGAAACAAATTGAAAAATCCTCAGACCCATAGTCTTTTTTAGATGAAAAGTGGTGAGACTGGAGCCCCACCTGCAGGGTTTCTGCACAGGTGACAGATATATGGAGAGCACTGTGTGCTTCCTGCACAGAAGTAAGCTCCAGAGTCTCCAGTCTGGGCATTGGTGATGTGCAGGGAGAGATGCCGGTCTCGTTTGTTGAGCAGAATTGTTACTCTCTTGTTTTCTTTTTTATTCCTATTTGAACGAATGTCCATCAGCAGTTCTGGCCCTTTCCCTGGTTCCTGCTTGTACCAAGGAAAGTAGTTGAAGGCGCTGTTTTGGTAAGTGCAGTTCATGCTGACACGCTCTCCCTCCTGAACAGTCAAGGACCGGGGACTCTGAGACACCTCCTGGCTTCTCACCCCTGCTTGGAAGGAGAGTGACAGACTCAAAAAGAATTCAGAGCTATACCACACCGCAGAATTTAGTACACCCAACACATATTGGGCCTTTTCTTCCTCCTCCCTTTTGAGAAGAATGTCCTCCGGACCTCCCATCCAGAAGGTACCTTACACCCATTCCCTCCCCGTTCCTCTCCCAGCTTACAGTCCAGGTGAAGGCACAGGATCATTAATATGATGCTCAAGGGGGTGTTCATTCTTCCTTCCTCCCAGAATCCCTAATTTAGAGCAATATTCGAGAAATTCTAACTCAAAGAGCTAGTCTACTGTGTGTGGACTTAATGCTACTTTTTTTTTGCTTAAAAACACAATGAGCTGTTTTAGATGAGCTATTGAGCCAATAAGAGACAGGCACTCCAAGTAGCATGGACATGCCCACCCAGAGCTTTCCAAAGTTAGAACCACTCAGTTTGAATTTGAAAATGAAATGGATACTCTGCCCCCTTCTGGTTAGATACACAAATACTTTTTTTTAAAAGTACCTTGAATTCAGTTGTCAAAAAGGGAAACTACTTTGGCTTTTGAACTTTTATAACTACAAAAGGAAAAACAATTGGTTCTACTATGTGTCCTTTATCAAAAAAGCAGACGGCAATGGCAGACATCATAGGGGTTTCTTCTTGCTTTTCAGGATATAATTTGGACAAATTATAAAAATTTCCATCTTGTTTTCAGTGTTTGCCCATTTATTACCTCAGCTTTTCTTTTAAAAGTCAATAAAGCCCAGAGGAGCAATATGGTGTAGAAAGCCAGTCTCAAAATCAGAAAGACCTGTGTTGAAGTCCTGATTTCAAAACATACTAGCTCTGTAACCCTGAGATAGTAACTTAACTGCCTAATCTATAAAATGAGGGATTTGGACTAAATAGATTCTTTTCTTTCTTTCTTTTTATTTAGCTGAGGCAATTGGGATTAAGTGATTTGCCCAGGGTCACACAGCTGAGAAGTTTTAAGTGTCTGAGATCACATTTGAACTCAGGTCCTCCTGACTTCAGGGATGCTGCTTTATCCACTGCACCACCTAGCTGCCCCAAATAAATAGTTCCTACATATAGAACGAGGAGGTCTACATCTGTAGATTCTAAAATTCTAAATGAAAGCCCTAAACATGATTATGGCATCAAGAAACTTATGTTATGGTGGGAAAATAAAATGCAAAAATATAAAAACAAGATATGCCATGAAAATCAAAGGTAATTTCAAAAGGAAGACAATAGCAGGTGGAGAAAGGTGAGGAAGATGTCTTATCCTGGAGAAGCTGCAATTTAGTTGAGAGCATTATGATGATGAAGAACAATCCAAGAATGGCAGATAGCCAGTGAAAACTATGGAATCAGTAGATAGAGTGTTGTGTGCCAAGAATAAGAAGGCCAGTATCTCTGGATCCCAGAGACCAGAAATATAGGAAGGAACCAAAATATGAATAGTCTTTAAAAGCAGATAGAGAATTTTAGATTTTATTGTGAAGCTGAGAAGTATACACTGCAGCTTCTTGAGTAGAAGAATGCTATAGTCAAATATGTGCTTTAGAAAAATTACTCTGGCAGTGATTGCAGGACGCATTGTATAGGACAAGATTTGAGATAGGAACACCAAGCAACTGGTTATTGAATTGGTTTAGGTATGAAGTAAAGAAGGATCATTACTGTATAAATTGAGTGAGGGGGCTTGTATAAGAGATAGTGCAAAGATTCATTCTTTAGTGTAAAAGAGAAGGATGACACTGAAGTTTCAAAAATAGATGATGAGGATGATATGAATAGCATAAGTGATAGATAAGTTTGAAAGCATATTGAGGGAAGAGATAATGAATTCCCTTTGGGGTATGTTGAGTTTAAGATGCCTATAGAATATCCAATTGAAGATGTTCAAAAAGCACTTAGTAATGAGACACTGGAGATTGGAAGAAAGAGCAGGGCTGGACATATAGATCAGTTAATGAACTACTTAGGGATGATAACTATAACCATGATAGTTAATGAGATCACTAAGTGAGATACATAAAACAAAGAGATCTGGGAACAAAAAGACTCTGGGGAGAGATGGCAGGGAGGGAGACTGGTTGGAGGAGAGAGACAAGATTCAATGTAACTAAATGCGAGTTGAATAAAAAGCCAATGAAGGATGATCAGAAGGTAAAAAACAAAAAAAGAAAGAAAAAAAGAAAAAAAAGGGAGACAGTGTCATGAAAAGCTTTAGGAGAGAATATCTAGGAGAAAAATATGAGAGTATCAAAGGTCGAAGCATGATCAAGAAGGATAACCAAGCATTTAAATTTTTAACAAAATGAGTCTTCTTAATTGGATTATAGTGAAGAATATTTACATATGATTTTCAATCATTACCAATAATTACAGAAATTGTTACCATTCCTGGTCACCACAAAATCTAAATTTCAGGAATAAGAGCACACTAGAAAAGTCAAATCAAGAGAATATGGAAGTTGTGCACATCTATCATAAATGTGTTAATTTGATGTGCTCTCCATTTATATTGAAAATGAAGAGCATTAATACTTTGACGATGCAAAGAAATTGGTTCAGACAGAGCCAACCACTTTCCAAGATGTTCTCAAAATTTAGGTGATAATCAGTTCCATTTTCCATTCAAAATTTTGCTGGAATAGGAAAGTTGTTATGTTGACTTCAAAGACTTTCTCTTCTTAGTTCTTCTAGATTAGTACAAATATCAGTACTATATAAATTCTGTCAAAAGATACTCAAATGAGCAGGAAAAAATAATGTAAATTTATTCAATTGTTGTTTTAACTAGCAAAAGGATAATAGTCCTCTAAAAATTGTCTGAAGAGATTGTGAGGCAATTCCCTGACATAATTTAGAAGGTCCTAAAATCTAGAGTTAGAAGAAACTTTAAAAACCATCTAATCCAATTCTTTCATCCTATGAAGGAAGAAACTGATTCTTGGCAAGGTTAAGTGAACTCCTGAAAGTTTGATACACAGGCAATAAGCATCAGAATCAGAAAGCAGGATTCTCTGTCCCAAGAATAAGAGATGTTTGTTTGTTTGTTATAATTTTGGCATACTGTCTCCTAAATAAAACTTGCTCTGAGTCAAATGAAACTTATAAGACATGGAAGGGTGTTGGATCCCCAGAATAGTTACACCTTAACTATGCTCTGGTTATTATAAACATATAAGGATATGATGGATTGTCTTTCTGTCCTTTGTAAAACCCCAACTTTGCCTTTGATCGTTGCCTGGAAACAGTACATACTGAGAGGGTTCAAGAGGCACCCTGAGTATGTATTCTGCTGACATGCATTCCCAAGTTTCAGTTAAGCCAGACAAGTTTCTGTTAAAGTTATCCACCAAATGTATAAAGTGGTCAAGAAAACACGAAGTAGTCATGCATTGGAGTATGTGCTAATAACAGGAAAACACTCCTCTCAAATAGTGGTACTGTTGTTAGTGCAATGAAGAGGCAACAGGGAAAGGGGATATAAGCAAGGGGCAGAGAAAGGGAAAAAAGGAGGGAGAGATGTGATACTAATAAAGAGATTGAAACTTTCCTCGGGTGTGGTGACTGACTATCCTGCCGAAGTAATTTGGAGACATCCAAAGGGTCGTAGTGGTGACCAGGTAAGGAAAGATGCTGCCCAACTCAGGTAGAAACCTGAGAGAAGGGTAACAGTTAATCACACTCGATAATCAGGATATACCTGTGGTACCTAACTAACTTCTACATCAGGAGAGAAAATGAGAAAAAATGGAACAAGATTGAGGTAAAGTTTCAGTTGCTCTATATACAAATGGGATTTGATTTAATGCAGTTTAGAAGAAAGAGCTTTGAGGGATTATAGGATAATAGATTTAGAACTAAAAGAGAAAGAATTCTTCTAGTACAAATTCATCTTTTTGAAAAGGAGGGAATTAAAGCTCAGGAAGATGGAGCAATTTGACCAAGACATAATAATAACAATATCAATAATAATAACAAACAACATTTCCATAGCATTTACTATAACCTAAACCCTTTTCAACTATTATCCCACTTATAAGAATCTTGGGAAGGAGTTGCTACCTGAAGAAACTAAAGGCAGACAATTGAAGTAAATTATCCAAGGTCACACAGCTAGTAAGCATGTAAGGCCAGATTTAAAGTCAGGTTTTGTCCATGCCAAACCCCATCCTCAAGCCATTAACTCTCTGAGTTCCCCCCAACATATGAAAGATGGCAATCATTGAAGGGAAAGATCTGAACCTATGTTATGTCAGTAGAACAATATTCTTTCCACTGGACTATGCAGCCACTTAATTTATAAATCACAGAATATTTTCTTTACAACAATGAATGAAGATATTGTGAATGAGGATGACAATGAAAGTTCGTTTATTTTTTTAGAAAGTAGCATTGGCCAATAAAGATCCATTTCTAAAAGCAGGAGTAGCCAATCCCATGGAGACTCAACATCCAAGTGTTGGTGAGGGTTAGGTAACTGTTCTGAGAGAACCATCACAAATGGATCATAAAATCTATTTAACTCCAAGCTTTCTTTGATAGAATTTGTAATAAAGGATTAGTTATAAAGGCCAGTCATGAATCCCTTACTGGGTCCTTATTGACTAATTCCATATTATATTTTTGTTACATTTTTTAAGAAAAGAAGTTTTCTGTTCATACCCTTTGATCTAGCAATATCTCTATTGGGCTTATATCCCAAAGACATCACAGAAGAAGGAAAAGGACCCACATGTGCAAAAGTGGCAGCCCTTTTTGTAGTGGCAACGAGCTGGAAACTGAGTGGATGCCCATCAGTCAGGGAATGGCTGAATAAGTTATAGTATACAAATGTTATGGAATATTATTGTTTGGTAAAAAATGACCAGCAGGATGATTTCAGAAAGACCTGGAAAGACTTACATGAACTGATGCTAAGTGAAATGAGCAGAACCAAGAGAACATTACATACAAGATTATGTGAAAATGAATTTCAACAATGAGGTGATCCAATAAATTCCAATAAACTTTTGATGGAAAATGCTATTCACACCCAAAGAGAGAATCATGGTAACTAAATGTGGATCAAAGCATAGTATTTTGTGGTGGTTGTTATTTGCTTGTTTTTTTTTCTTTCTCCTGTTTTTTACTTTTGATCAGATTTTTCTTGTGCTGCATGACTAAGAATTACACACATAAGAAGAAAAATCACATGTTTAACCTATATTGGATTGTTTGCTATCCTAGGGAGGGAAAAAGGATGGAGAGCAGGAGAAAAATTTGGAACACAAGGTTAGGCAAAGATGAATGTTGAAAATTATCTTTGCATGTATTTGGAAAAATTAAAAAAACTATTTAAAAACTAAGCCAGAAGAAGGGGAAAAAAAGAAATAAAAAGAAAATTTAAAAGTTTTTAATTAATATCTTTGATTTTTTCTATATCTATATAATTTTCCCAATACTTCTTATCTTACTCCTCCCAGAGGAGTTTTCTAAAGACAAGAAAAAGAAGAGCAAAAATCATGATAACTTTTTTTCCTCAGTAGTATTTTATTTTTCCAGTTACATGTAAAGATAGCTTCATTTTTGTAAGATTTTAAGTTCCAAATTTTTCCCTCCTCTTACTTCCCCCTTCCCCAAGACTGCAAACAATCTGATATAGATTATACATGTGCAAACATTTAAAATACTTTTCCATATTAATCATGTTGTGAAAAAAAAACAAAAGGGAAAAACCACAAGAAAGAAAAAGCAAACAAAAAAAAACACAAAAAGAGTGTGCTTCAATTCACATTCAGTCTTCATAGTTCTCTCTCTAGATATGGATGGCATTTTTCATTCTAAGTCTATTGAAATTATTCTTAATCACTGTATTGTTGAGAAGAGTTAAGTCTATCATAGCTGATCATCACATATCACATAATCTTGCTGTTTACTATATACAATATTCTCCTGGTTCTGTTCACTTCATTCAGCATCAATTCATGTAAGTCTTTCCAGGCTTTTCTGAAATCATCTTGCTCATAATTTCTTTAAGAACAATGGTATTCCATTAAATTCATATATCATATTCAACAATTTCCCAATTGATGGGCATCCACTTAATTTTCAATTCCTTATTACCACAAAAAGAGAGATGTTACAAATATTTTTTGCATGTGTGGGTCCTTTCTTCTCTTTTATGATCTCTTTGGGAGACAGATCAAGTAGTGACTCTTCTGGATCAAAGAGTATGAACAGTTTTATAGTTCTTTGGGCATAGTTCCAAATTGTTCTCCAGAATGGTTAGATCAAATCACAACTCCACCAACAGTACATTAGTGTCCCAGTATTCCCATATTCTTTCCAACATTTATCATTGTCTTTTCCTGTCATCTTAGCCAATTTTATAAGTATGAGGTGGTATGTCAGAGTTATTTTAATTTTCATTTCTCTAATCAATAGAGAAAATCACAATAACATATATATATATATATTTAAAACCTTAAAAATATAAGAAAAGTGAAATACTTGTGGACCTTCTCCTCTGCAAAGAAGTATAATAGGAATATATTTTTATAGCTCTTCTTTTGAGCTTTTCTAGTTCTTGCAATTTTGCAATATTTATTTTTGTGGTCTTTCCCCTAATTTCATTGCTGTAGTCACTATGTGTATTGTCTCTGTTTACTTCACTATGCACAAGTTTATGTAGTTTTTTTCATGCTTTTCTATACTTAAATATTCATCCTTTTTTATATCAGACTAATATGTCATCACATTTTTGTACCTAAATTTGTTTAATCATTTCCCAAATGATGCCCATTTACTTCACTTCCCATTCTTTGCTATGACTAAAAGTCCTGCTATATAAATATTTTGATGCATAATGGGACCTTTTTTCTCTAAATGATATCTTTTGGGTATTAGCTCATAGTAAATTATCTGAGTCAAAGGATATTGATATTTCAATTATTTTATTTGAAAAATTCCAAATTGTTTTTAAAAATGTTCGTACTGATTCACAGCTCTATCAACAATGCTTTAATATACCCATCTTCCCACATCCTTCTACCATTAATCATTCCTATCTTCCTATATTTTGTCATCTTGTCCAATTTCAAGGACCATATGACATTTTGAGGTGTTTTTCTCTTAATATTGAATTAAAGAATTCCTATTATTGAGTTAAAGGATTCTTTTTTATTCCCTAGTAGATAAGTGGTCAAAGGATATGAATAAAATGATCTCAAAAGAATTTCAAGTTATTCACAACCATATGAAAAATGTTCCATTTGCCACTTGTGAGCAACTGAAAAGAAAAAAATCCCCTTGAGGAACATTTCAAAGTCTGTCTCAGGAGGTTTGTGTTCAGCTCCCCTTGTGAGCTCTCTCTCTGTGCCACTTATAGCACAGAAGTACGTAGCTGAATCTTCCTCTTGGACTTGGAGCTTCCTCAGATGGTAGGAGCTTTCAGTCTTGTTGAGGGTAGCCCAAAAACCTTTATTGCTTTCCTTTGAAGTGTGTCTCAGGAGGAATTGAGGCCCTTGGTTGGGATACCAGACATACCATTGGAGAAAAGGGTTCCCAGAATAGGAATAAGTGCATTTCAGTTCCACTGAGGACCCTTCAGAAGCAAAGACTTGATCTTCAGGCTGAGTCACTGTCTGTGCTTCTGCTGTTCCTGTTAAAAATAAAAAAGGAAATCACTACAAGCAGAAGAAAATAAGGTTCTAAAACTGAAGCTGTGCATATTATTAAAATGAAAAATTACTCAGTATAAAGATCATCACAAAGGTGAGAAAGGACACAAGGGCCATGGCTCAGCAGAATAATCTGGGGTTTCTCTCTTTTTGGGGGTAGGAGGGTCAGTGGAACCAAAGGTCAGTCCGAGACATGGAAGAGAAAGTCTTTCCTGTGTGTTTCCAGGAGCAAGCTGTCCCTCAGTGAGTTTCCTTCCTTTCTGACTACTCCGTTGGGCTGACACTGCTTCAAGAGACCTTTCAGTCTGAGAGCCTAGAAGAGCTGTGGGTCACGTTACTGTGCTGCATTTTCAGAAGAGCCTGACTCAACTAGAATAGCATTGCCCTCTGGAGGCCAATCACAGCCCAAAGCCTCCCTTAATCCCATCCCACTTGTACTGTTTGCAAATGGAAAGGCCATGACTATGAGCTCCGTGGCTTGCCATGGGCTCATCTGCAGCGTAGCTCTCAAGATAAATCAGAATCTTCACTGAAGGTGCTTGGAATGTTCCTGGGGTGCAGTAAGGAAACACCACAGTTTCTAATTGTTGTGTGTCTTATTTATTCTCCAATTCCTATCTATAACTCTTATGTCCCATTAGGGATCATTTGCTATAAACTTAAGAGAGCTAAAACCATGGAAAGGTCATCTGGTTGACAAAGTATAGTAAAATCTTGGATGTTTGCTGATTCCACACCAAATTCCAAAGGAGTAATTTTTTTTCCCTTTGATCTCTTCCCAGGTATAAAACAAAGAACTTCTGGTACCCGAGTTCTTTGGCATTTTGCCTCTATGAGACACTCAGCACTGACACTGAACCAATATGGGTCATCTGATATCCCAGAAGATTGCTTCGAGTTATAAAAGATATGCTATATGATGGGACAGAGGAAAACATTTTAGATTTGAAGTTAAAGGGCATGGTTCAAATCTGAACTCTAATACGACAATTATAACCTCTTTAGATCTCAGTTTCCTCATCAATAAAATTAGATAATTGGATTATTTAGTCTCTGAGATCCCTTCCAATCATAAATATGGGATCCTATGATCTAATATCATTCAGGGGTCTTTTCCTTGGTCCCCTTTCTAAAATAATATAGTTAATAACTCTTCCTGACTAGTTAAATTTGCTTCCAGGGTATTTTTTTATGTCCCCCCATTTATATTTAATTCATCAAACATTTATTAGGCAAATCATTCTGCTTCTCAGCTGAGGAAAATACAAAGTTTAGTCAAGACAATGATATAGACCTTATGGAATATGCAACCTACAGAGAAGATGTGTATGTATATAATTCAGACAGACAATAATCCCCCATGGAGTCAGCATGCCAAATATATTATGTCAAATAAGAAGCTATTATGAAGTATATTAAACCAAAGTGCTGATATCCAAGAGGAATCACAATTCAAATGGAAAGAATAACCACCAAAAATCCAAACTGAATATTGTAAAATTAACCTTGCACCATAAGAATACACTGAGTTCTTCCAACATTCCCTACTAAACAATTTGTTTAATTATGAATTACTTATATAATATGTACAATATAAAATAATATAATTATATTATTTTAATATAATTATAATAATATAATTACTTATGAAATAAGTAGACAAAAAGTCACAGTTAGAAACTAACTTGGTGAAGTCAAGTACAGGCAACAACCTAACTGAACTCTCTTAACATTCCCCTTCAAATAACTTTAAGGTCACCATTCAAATCAAATTTTGGAGACTCAGCGCCAACTCAGCATAGAGAGATATTTTTCCCATCAAGGACAGCTTTGAAGTTCAGAGGAGAGGTCTATGAAACCAAGGTGAAGGCTGACCTAGAGCATAGTAGCAGCACAAGTGGTAGACTTCTAAGGCTCATAACAATGGCAGAAGCAGTAGCTTCAGGGGCTTTCAGCCCAGATTTAGTAAGGGGTCAGACAACTGCTCACAAAGAAATTAGAGGGGGCACATGTGCTGGTGCTGGAAGCAGCTGACTCTATTTGTAAATTCTATTACCCATAAGCAGTCCTGAGTCACAGGATGGAGATGAGCTTTTGTGGTTGGTCACAAGAGAGCAGAGGGCCTGTTCACAGTTCCAAAGCAAAGAGGAGCACTGGTTTTTGTGGCTAAAGGAGAGTAGGGGACCTAGTTACAGTTTCAGGGCCAGGAGGAGCACTAGTGATTGTGGAAATAAGGAAGAAGTTCTTCCTGAGTGAAGATCAAAGGGCAGACAGAAAGCTGTGACTATACTTCTTTCCAGATCACATCTAAATTGGAAGCACTTAAAATTTGCAGACCATCAGAACTAGCTCTGAAAACAGCAACACAGAAAATCCTATAGCTTGGAACAGTACTTTCCTACCCCCAAAGTGAGCAAAACCTATCTTTAATATAAAGTTCAAAGTCAAAAAATAGGCTGAAAAAGTGAACAGTCAACAATAACAAAAGAGAACTTGACAATAAAAAGATACTACAGTACCAAGGAAGACCAAAACATGAACTTAGAAGACAATAATATGAAGATAGGCATAAACAAAGCCTCAAAGAAAACCGCTAATTAGACCCAAGCCCAATAAGAATTCCAAAAAGAAAAGAATGATATAGGAAAAATCAAGGGGAAAAGTGAGAGCAACACAAGAAAATTATAAAAGGAGAATTAAAATAAATATGGCAAATTAAAATAAAATACAGATTAAAAATAACACTTTAAAAATGAAATTGGCCCAATAATAAAAAAAAAAAGATACAAAAATTCACTATGGAAAAGAACTTAAAAAAATAGCCAAATGGAAAAAAAAGGCTTTAAAACAATTCAATGAAGAAAATAATTCTTTAGAAATTAGAATTGAGCAAGTGGAATCTAATTGTTTCAAGAGACATCAATATACAGCCAAATGAATCAAAATAAAGAAAATACTAATTATCTCATCAGAAAAAGAATTAATCTTGAAAATAGATAAAGGAGAAATAACTTAAGAATTATTACACTGATGAGAAGATGATTTAGAAAAGAACCTAGATATCATATTTAAAGAAATTTTAAAGGAAAACTGCCTCAATGTCTTAGCTCCAGAAGGTAAAATACAAATTGAAAGAATCCACTAATCAATCACCTCCTAAAGAGGGCCAAAATGAAGATTCCTAGAAATATCAGAGCCAAATTCCAGAGCTTCCAAATCAAGGAGAAAATATTTCAAGTAGACAGAAAAAAAAAATTTCAAGTTCTTTGGAGCCACAGTTAGGATCACACAATATTTAGCAGCTTCCATATTAAAGTAGAAGAGGGCTTAGGATATGTTCCTACAAAAGACAAAAAGTTAGCATTACAACCAAGAATAACCTACCTAGTAAAACTGAGTATAACCATTTGGGGGGAAGAGACATTTAATAAAATAGAGAACTTTGAAGTATTCCTGATGAAAGGATCAGAGATAAACAAAAAAAAATTAATATCAAACACAAGACTCAAGAGTAGCATAAAAAGGTAAACATAAAAGAGTTATCATAAGAGACCTAATAAAGTTAAGCAGTTTATATTCCTGTAAGGGAAGATGACACATGTAATTCTTATGAAAATTTTCATTATTAGGGAAGTTAGAAGGAATCTACCTTAAAAAGAGGGCATGAATGTGAATTGATTATGCTGGGATAATCTCCAAAAATAATAATAATAGCAACAGCAAAAACTATATCAATAAAGTGAAATAAGAATGCACTAGGAAAGCAGAAGATAGCAATAGAATGAGGAAAATTCATCTTTTTTTGTTTTTATAGTTTATAGTGGAGGCAAAAAGGGGAAGAAGAGATAGCAGGTGATGCTTGAACTCACTCATATCAAAACTGGTTCAAAGGGGAATTGAGAAGTAATATAAGGAAAGGGGTAATAAAAGAGAGGGCAGATTAAGGAAGGTAGTGGTCAATAGGAAAACAGACTTTTCAGGAGACAAGATAAAAAAGAAACAGAAGAAACAGAAGAAAACAGAGGGAAGGAAATACACAATGATCTTAACGTTAACTATTAATGTGAATGGGATAAACTCACCCATAAAAATGGAAGCAGAGAGCAAGAAGAATAGGAAACCAAAATCCAACATAATGTTGTTTATAGGAAACACACTTGAAATAGAAAGTCACAAAATTAAAACAAAGCACTGGAGAGGAATCTATTGTACTTCATCAGAAGTAAGAAAGGAAGAGATAACAATAATGATCTCAAACAAAGCAAAAACAAAAATAGACCTAATTAAAAGAAATAATCAGGAAGGCTGTTAAAATATATCACAGAAAATAAAGTAATATAAAAAGGCTTCATTTCTCAAGTGTATAAAAAACTCTTGTCAAATTGATAAATAATCAAAGGACATAAACTGACAGTTTTCATAAGAAAAAATCTTTGAGTGGGGGGAAGGAGTAAGAGAGAGGAAGAGAATTTGGATAATTTAAAAAATAAAGAATGCTGAAAATAAATAATACTTTAAAAAGAAAATAAATAAAAATAGAGGAAATTGATTTTTTTTAAGCCATACTTTTTTTTTCATCAGACTAGGAAATCTTATGAGGACAGAAAGACATGTCTGTAAGGTTGGGGTATCTAGGATCAGGGTAGACATGACATGAGCTGTAGACATTGGAGGAGGCAGGCTGTTACAACAGCATTAGTAGCATCAGTGTGACCTGGATTGCCCCATAGCTAGAGATGATACGGAATGAAGCACTTAGTTAAAAAGAAATTCCAGGAGAGTGTTGTGCTAATGCTTGGCTCAGAATATGCCATCTGGTTTTAATGGGGGAGGGAGAGAAACAATAATAAAATAGATAAATTATAAATGAATTTCACTTCAAATAAAGAAGAAATCCAAACTACCACTATCTAAAAAGGAAAAAGGGGGAATGTTCATTAAAGATGGAAGGTAGAACAATTAGACAGATTTTTGTCTAATTATGTGGCAATAAAACATAATATACAGAAAAAAAATTAGCACAGTAACTTACTGTTTAATAAATCCCCAAATCCAAGCTCTTGGGGTTAAGATTCACTATTTGATTAAAAAAAAAAACTACTGGGAAAACTGGGAAATAAACCATCAGAAACTAGGATAGATCAATATCTCATTTTATACCAAAATAAGTTCAAACTGGGTACATAATTTAGACATAAAGGATGATATTACAAGCAAATTAAGAAAGAATGGAAAAAATATCTGTCAGATCTATGGAAAGGGAAGAGTTTAAAACCAAACAAGAGATAGAGAGGACCATAAAACTGTAAAATGAATAATTTTGAGGGCATTAAATTTAAAAAAATTATACAAACAAAACTATTAAAGACAAAATTAAAAGGAAAACAAGAAATTGGGGGAATTTTTTCATAACAAGTTTCTCTGATTAAGTTTCATATCCCAAATATAAAGGGACCTGAGCTGAATTTATAAAAATAAATTATTCTCCAATTGATAAAAGGTCAAAATGAACAGGATTTTTCAGAAGAAGAAATTGAAGAGAGCAGAGACATTTAAAAAAATGCTCTTAATCACTAATTTATTAAAAAGGCAAATTAAAACAACTCTGAGATACTTACAACTATCAGATGGACTAAAATGACAAAAAAAGGAAAATGACAAATGCTGGAGGGGATGTGAGAGAATAAGTATGCTAATTTGCTGATAGTGGAACTGTGAACTAGTCAAACTACTCTGGAGAACTGTGTGTATCATTTAACTAAGAAATATCAGTACTAGATAGAAATAAAAGGAAAAAGAAAAGGACCCATGTGTACACAAATATTTATGGCAGATCTTTCTGTAGTTCTAAGAAATTGGAATCTAAAAAAATGTCCATCAACAGAAGAATAACTGAACAAGTGTTGTTACATGATTATAATGAGACATTATTGTGCTTTAAGAAATGATGAAGGGGATAGTTACAGAAAAATCATTATATACAAAATTCAGTGTACAAAACCAGGAGAACCTTGTATATAATGAAGTGACAATAGTCAATTGTGAAAAACTTAACTACTCTGATTAAGGTAATGATTCAAAACAGTCCCCAATACTCATAAAGCAAAATGTTATTCAGCTCCAGAAAGAGAACTGATGAACACTGAATGAAGATTGAAATTTATTTTTTCACTTTTTGCACAGCATCACTAATGTGGAAATATATTTTTATACTTCATATTATAAAAGGTATCTTATTTCTTGCCTTCTTAATGAATAAAGGTAGAAGAAGGGAGAAAATGTGCGACTAATAATATTTTTAAGAATTTTTTTTTTAAAACTGAGTTTCTCTTAATACTTTTGAGGTCCTATATTATTGTGGTTGCTGTTCTACCTCCACCATTATCCTCTTTGCAGAGAGAAAGGAATTTTTTAAAAATCATCATCTATAGTGTCTGTAATGGATATCAAGAAATGACAGAATCTCACATGCAAGATTTCTTTTTTTTTTTTTTTTGCAGATTTATTTATTTTTTTTGTTTGTTTTTTTTTTTTTGATTATTCTCTTTTTTTTATTTAATAGCCTTTTATTTACAGGTTATATGTATGAGTAACTTTACAGCATTAACAATTGTGAAACCTCTTGTTCCAATTTTTCCCCTCTTTTCCCCCACCCCCTCCCCCATATGGCAGGATGACCAGTAGATGTTAAATATATTAAAATATAAATTAGATACACAATAAGTATACATGACCAAACTGTTATTTTACATGCAAGATTTCTACACAGGCTACAGGTTCCAATGAGAATCCTCCATGAGTCATCTATCAAAGTATTTGAATTCTCAGTTTTATAGTCTGTGCTTGAAGTTAAGGAGTGAGACAGGAACCCCACCTGGAGGGTTTCTGCACAGGCTACAGGTACCTAGAGAGCACTGTGCGCTTGCTGCACAAAAGTAGTTTCCAGAGTCTGCAAGCTGGACATCAGTAATGTGCAGGGAGAAATGTTGGTCATTTTTGTTGAGTAGGATTATCATTCTTCTGCTTTCTTTTTTGTGCATACTTAAACGAATGTTCATTAGTAATTCTGGCCCTTTCCCAGGATCCTGCTTATACCAAAGGAAGTAGTCAAAGGCACTGTTTTTGTAAGTGCAGTTCATGCTGACACGCTTTCCCTCCTGAACAGTCAAGGACTGAGGACTTTGAGACACCTGCTCTTGGCTTCTCACCCCTGCTTGGAAAGAGGATAACAGACTCAAAAAAAGAAACACAAACATATAACATATTAGAATTTCATAGCTCCAACAAATAATCTAACCCTTTTTTCCTCTTCATTTTTGGGAAGTGTCCTCTAGATCTTCCTATTCTTACAAGGCCTCTTAACCCATTCCCTCCCCATCCCTTTCTCCCAGCTCACAGTGGAGTTGAAGCCCCAGGATCATTAATGAGATCCTCCAGTAGGTCTCCATTCTTCCTCAGGGAGTCCAAAATTTGAGGCAGTACCTTAGGGACTCTGTATTAAAAGAAATAGTCAAATCTTTTTGAATTGATCATTCTTCTTTTTGCTTAAAATGATGCAACAAACTTTTAGATGAGTTACTGAGCCAATAGGAGACAAAGACTACATGTAGCATGGGTACGCCCATCCAATCTATTCAAATTTAACCATTCATTTGAGTTTGCTCATGAAGTGGATATTCTGCCATCTTCTGGCCAACTACAGAAATGAGAAGAAAGAAAAAGAAGAAAGGAAAGGAAAGGAGAGGAGAGGAGAAGGGAAGGGGGGGAGGGGAAAGGAAAGGAGGGCAGGGGAGAAGAGGGAAGGGGAGAAGAGAAAGGAAAAGGGAAAGGAGAGGAGAGGAGAAGAGGAGAGGGGAGGGGAGGGGAGGAAAAAAGAAAGGAAAGGAAACAGAGAGGAGGGGAGGGAGGGAGGAAGAGAAGATGGAAGGAAGAAAGAGAAGGAAAGAAGAGAAGAAGGAAGGAAGGAAGGAAGGAAGGAAGGAAGGAAGGGAAGGAAGGAAGGAAGGAAGGAAGGAAGGAAGGAAGGAAGAAGGAAGGAAAAGAGGGAGGGAGGGAGGGAGGAAGGAAGGAAGGAAGGAAGGAAGGAAGGAAGGAAGGAAGGAAGGGAGAGGGAGGGAGGGGAGGGGGAGGGGAGGGAGGGAAGGAAGGAGGGAGGGAGGGAGAGAAGGAAGGAGGGAAGGAGGGAAGGAAGGAAGGAAGGAAGGAAAGGAAGGAAGGAAGGAAAAGCAATTGAGGCCACAGTATATCCAAAAGGGAAACTACTTTGACTTTGGGACTTGGGATTTTTATAAATATTAGGAAAAAAAATAACTAAACTCTTGATAGCAATGGCAAAAGTCATGGGGGTTTCTTCTGCCTTTTCAGTGCACTCTCTGAGAAACTTTGGACAAATTATAAATATTTCTATTTTTTTCCTTGTTTATTCATTTATCACCTCAGATTTCCTTTTTTAAAGGTTAATAAAGCCCAGAGAGGCAAAAACCACCCACAGAATCAGAAAAATCTTTGTAAAAGTCCTGCCTCTAATACACACCATTTCTCTGATCTTGAAAAAGTCATTTAACTATCTTAATATTTTTATTTATAAAATGAGGGATTTGAGAATAAATAGCTTCCAGAAGCTCCTTCAGTTCTAAATATATTATTCTGAATGAAAAGCATATACATGGTCCTACCCTCAAGAAATGTGTATTCTGTTGGGGAAATAATGTGCAAAAATGTATATTCATACAAGATATACAGGGGAAATTAAAGGTAGTCTCAGAGGGAAGGCAATAACAGGTAGAGAGAGGCAAGAAAGATTTGGAGGAAAAAAAGAATTTTATCTTTCAGAAGTTGGGATTTGGACTGCATCATGAAGCCAGAAGGTCAGATTGAAGAAGAAAAGCAATCCGAGAATGAGAAGAAGCCAGTGAAAAAGTGTGGTATAGGCAGATGGAGTATTGTGTGCCAAGAACAAAAAGGACAATATTACTGGATGCTGAAAGAATTTGAAAAGGAGTAAAAATTAAAAAGACTGGAAAGATAGGAAAGAATCAGAATGTAAATAGCTTTAAACACCACACAGAGAATTTTAAATTTTATTATGGAGGCAATAGGGAGCCACTGCAATTTCTTGAGTAGAGAAGTGATATAATCAAGTTTATGTTTTAGAAAAAGTGTTTTAGCAGAGAGTACAGGATGGATTAGCATAAGGAGAGATTTAAGATATGAACACCAAATAACAGGCTATTGAAACAGTACAATGATGAAGACCTACACCAACTTACTACTTTATGAATGGAGAGAGTTGGCATGTATAAGAAATATTTCAAAGATACATATTTGTTCCAAATCTATCTGATAATAGATTGGATATATAGAATGAGTATAAGAGAAAAGTCCAAAAATGGCATTGAGGTTTTACAAAGAGATGATTAAAATGACTATGAATAGTATTTGGGATAGATAAGTTTCAAAGCACATTGAGGGGAAAGATATAAGTCCTCTTTGGAACATGTTAAGTTTGAGATGCCTACAGAATATCCAATTCAAGATGTTCAAAAAGCAGTTGGTGATGAAGAACTACATATCAGATGAAAGAGCAGGGCTGGATATATACAACTATTAATTAACTACTTGCAGATAATAATTAAACCTATGCTGGTTAAGGAGGTCATCAAATGAGATTGTATAAAAGGAAAAGAGATTTGGGAACAAAAAGATCCTTGGTGGGCGAGGAGGGTAGAAAAGCATCCATTCTCAGTGGATATGAGTTAGATAAAAATCCCATGGAGATTGAGAAGGATGAGTTAGATAAGATGAAAACAATGTCATGAAAATTTATAAGAATTACTATCCAGACCAGTTCTGATGGATCTGGCCATCCTCAGCAATGAGATCAACCAAATCATTTCCAATGGAGCAGTAATGAACTGAACCAGCTACGCCCAGAGAAAGAATTCTGGGAGATGACTAAAAACCATTACATTGAATTCCCAATCCCCATATTTATGCCCACCTGCATTTTTGATTTCCTTCACAAGCTAATTGTACAATACTTCAGAGTCTGATTTTGTTTTTACAGCAAAATAATGGTTTGGTCATGAATACTTATTGTGTATCTAATTTATATTTTAATATGTTTAACATCTACTGGTCATCCTGCCATCTGGGGGAGGGGGTGGGGGGTAAGAGGGGAAAAATTGGAACAAGAGGTTTGGCAATTGTCAATGCTGTAAAGTTACCCATACATATAACCTGTAAATAAAAGGCTATTAAATTAAAAAAAAAAAAAAAGAATTACTATCCAGGAGAAAAATATGAGTGGTATTTGCAAAGACTGCAGAGTGGTAAAAAAGGGTAAAGGTAGGATTTAAACTTGTAACACAATGAGATGTCTTAGTTCAATTTTGTTGAAGAATATTTACATATTATTTTCAATCATTATTTAAAATTATGGAACTTACTAACATTCTGCATAATTATAAGATCTAAAGTCTCAGAATAAAAGGACATTAGAAAAGTCAAATTAAAGAGAATATAAAAAGTCAAATCATTAAGTCAAATATTAAAAAGTCAAATCAAGAGAATATAAAAGTTCTGTATATCTCCTATTACAACTGTGTTGATTCGATGTGCTCTCACTGATATTAGAAATGGGCCTCTTTGAAAATGAAAAAAAACAATTAAAAAGAGGCAACTACTTCCCAACATATCCCTAAAATCCAGAAGTAATCAATTCCCTTCCCCATACAAGCTTGTCCTGGAAAAGGAAAGTTACTGTTTTGACTTCAAAGATTTTTCTTCTCAGTCCTACTAGGTAAGAGCAAAAATGAATAATTACATAATTTCTGCCAAAAGATTCTCAAATAAGAAAAAATAATGCATATTTATTTCTGTAGTATTTCTGTAAAAAAAAAAAAAAAAAAAAAAAAGGATGATTGTTGAGGAGATTTGCAGGCAGGTTCCTAAGATATAAATATTTAACAAGATAGCAAGATCTAGACCTAGAAGGAATGTTAAGAGCCATTTAGTTCATAATTTTCATCTTACAAATGAGGAAACTCAGTTTCGAGGAAATTCAAGGTTATACAAGCAGTAAACATCACAAGCTGGATTAACTAAGATTCTCTCCCTTAAGAATGAGGCCTATTTTTTTCAATCCAGTTTACTGCCTCCTGAAGAAGATTTTATCTGGGGGCAACTAGGTGGTGCAGTGGATAGAGCACAAGACCTGAAGTCAGGACCTGAGTTCAAATTTGACACTTCCTAGCTGTGTGACCCTGGGCAAGTCACTTAATCCCAATTGCCTCAGGGGGAAAAACCCTTTTTCTGGGTCTAATAAAAGATATTAGACAGTGTGCAGTCACAGTTAATCTAATAAGCCATACTCCAAAATAAGGAAGTCCCTGGGTTGGCTAACTTAAATCAATACAGAAGGGAATCAGTGAGAGAGAAATGGAACACCAAGCTTAGGATAAAAATTTGTTTCTCCATATAAAAGTAGGATTTCTGTTCGTGTAACTCAGAAGAGCTTCATAGATTTAAAGATGAAAGGGAACAGCATTTTGCAAATGAAGACATCGAAGAGGGGCTGAATGACTTGACCAAGATATAATAATAATGAAAGCAATAATAGCTAGCATTTATTTTTATAGCTTTTCCATGCGTTAGGCACTGTGCTCAGCACTTTACATTTGATTTCTGAAACAACCCTGGAAAATAGATACTATTATTATCCCCATTTTACAGATGATGAAACTGAACTAAACACAGGTTAAGTAACTTTCTCAGAGTTTCACAGCTAATATATAATAAAAAATGCTATCCACCTTCAAAAAAAGAACTGATAGAGTATAAATGCAGATCCAAATATACTGTTTTCACTTTCTGTGTTTTTTGGAATTTTTTTTTCTTTCAGGTCTGTGCCTTCTTTCACAACATGACTAATATAGTATGTTTTGTGTAATTGAACATGCATAATCTATATCAAATTGCTTACTCTTTCAGGAAAGGGGAAGGGAGGAAAGGGGAGAGAAAATTTGGAACTCATTTTTTTAAAATGAAGTTTAAAATTGTTTTTATATGTAATTGGGGAAAAGTCAGATGTGATACACCACAAGATAGGGGTATCTTCTTAAATCTCTTCTTTTAGGTTTTTCTTATTCTTTGTAATTTTGCAACATTTATTTTTGTGGGGGGGGTTAAATTTCTATTTTTGTAGTAATTATGTGTATCATTTTTTTTTTGTTTCTACTTAATTCACTCTACATCAGTTCTATAAGGTTTTCCATGGTTCTTGGTATTCGTCATACTCATCATTTCTTACAGCATAGTACCATTTCATTATATTCATAGACCAAAATTTGTTTAGCCATTCCCAACTGATTAGCAATTACTTTGTTTCCAGTTCTTTGCTATCACACAAAATGGTGCTATAAATATTTTGATGCATATGAGAATGGTTTTCTTATCAATGGCCTCCCTTGGCTTAGTAGTGAAATATCTGGGCCAAAGGATATTGACATTTTGGTCAATTTATTTTAAAATTTTCAAATTAATTTCCAAAATGGTTTTATTGGTTCACAACTTTACCAATAATTCATTAGTGTGCTTAATCTTTCCACAAGCCTTCCAACCCTGACTATTCCAATTTAGAAATATAAAGTTATGTCTAAGGATTGCTTAGACTTGACTTTTTCATATTAATAGTGAGTTGGAGCATTTTTTCAAATTGTTGCTAAGAGTGGGCATTTCTTCTTTCAAAGACTGTTCAAATTCTCTAACCAATGTTAGAGGAAATGTCATTTAGTGATACACACATATGCACATGCATACACATACACACATTTATATGCATATAAGGATGCATGTGTGTAAATATATATGTATGTATGTGTATATGTTAATCATTCATATATTTGGATTCTAAATCCTTAGAGAAATTTGAATCAAAGACTTTTCTCCCTGTTTAACTGATTCACTTCTTATCATAGGTGCATTAATTTTGTTTCTGCAAAAGCATTTCAGTTTCATGTAATCATATTTACTAACTTTATCTTTTGCAATTTCCCTCTTGTGTTTAAAAAGTACTGTTTGTTATATGTTTGGTTAAAAACATATGCCCTACCCATACTTGTGAAGTATCTATCTGGTCCTCACATAAGAATGATATTTAATATTAGAGTATACTATGTAATATGGAGTAATGTGCTGGTTTCAGCCTAATTTCTGGCAAACTTTTTTTCTTGTTTTCCCTGCATTCTTATCTAGCGAGTTCTTTCCTAAATATTTTATGTTTTTCTGATATATTGAAAACTAAATGAGTTCCATTTTTTTCTGATTCTGCTTTGTGAAATCAATTTCATTAATCATCTTCTATAATTTTTAGCCAATGCCTTATAATTTTTATGACTTCTGCTTTATAACAAAGGTTGAGATCTTGAATTATTGTTTCTCCTTTGCCTTTATTTCTTATGAGATTATTTAATTTCCTTTCTTTTTCTTCCCTGTCACTGAAGTAGTCAAGTAAAAAATTTCCTTTCCATTTTGTTGTAAGATTTAGATCATGACATTTTAGTCCTTTAGATTTATCTTTGTTAACTCTTTTCTCCTTATTTACTTTTAAAGAATCTCTTGATAATCTCTCTATTATTACATTGTTGTTGTCCTGTATTTTTTTATCTTTCTGTCATTTGGGCTGTTAAAAGACAATTTTTCAGGGATATTTTTAAGGAATTTTCCAAATGCCTCTTTAAAGTGAATTTTCATTTTTAAATTAAATTTTAGGCTCAGATGTGTAGGAAATTTCTTCTTGGATTGCATCTTGAGGTCCTTTGCTCTTTGAAACATAATCTAGCCATACCAATTAAATTATCAAAAAATTATTTTACTGATCTAGAAAAATAACAAAATTAATTTAAAGAACAAAAAACCAAGAATATCAAAGGAACTAATAAAAATGTAAGTGAAAGAGGTTCATTAGTACCATATCTTAAATCATACTATGATAGATGATGGTGGGCAGTGGAGTATGAGATACTCAGTGTAATCATTGAGGTTTAAGGATTAGACAACTCTGTTGTTAGTTTATTGAATTGTTGCTCTATTAGGCTTATAGGTGCCCTAGATAATGGAAACATCTGAAATTGCTTTGTCTCCTGTGAAAAATCTATTTTGGAAAGGCTTGAAATGTAACAAGGATCAGAGAAAATGATCTTGTTGGTCATATAATCCAAGCACACATTACATATTATTAAACCCAATGACATAACAGAGAAGATGAAGTTTTTTGCATAGCAAGTGTTTTAAGTGACAAAGTCAGCTTTAGCAACCATGTCTTCTAGTGTGCTTTCCATCAGGCTATTCTGAATTTTTGCACATACCCAGGGTCAATGAAATCCTAAAAAAAAAGAAGGAATAAATTACAAAAAGAAATCTCTGGACTGGCACTTTACTGCTGGTTTTAAGATCTGTCCTGACAGTAACTCTCAGCTTTTCATTGCTAATATCAAGTGTATACTGTGGGTATATTAAATGTGTAGAATTTGTCTCTACTATAATATATATTTAAACAATATTTGTGAAAAACTAGAAAGTTCTCTGTATCTGGCTAAGGCATGAATCCTATATTCACCCTTTGCAACAACCAAACTTTTACTTTTCAGTTAACAACTTTGCTTCATTTTCTTGGTCTTTTAATGGAAACTTTGGACTAGATCATCTCAAAAATGCTGCCTAGCTCTAAACTCCATGACTATGACTGATCTTCTTTGGGACCAGAATTGCCCCATGTAAGGCAGGAAAAAACCTCTAGAAGAACATTTTAAAGACTGTCTTTGAAGATTTTTGTTCAGCTCCCCTTGTGGGCCCTCTCACTGTGTCTGTCAGAACACAGAAGTACATAGCTGAGTCTTTCTCTTGGACATGGCGTTTCTTCAGATGGTAGGAGCTTTCAGCCTTGTTGATTTTAGCCTGAAAGCCATTGTTGCTTTCCTCTGAAGTGTGTCTCAGGAGGACTTGAGGACCTTGGTTGGGATACCACACATACCAGAAAAGCAAAGGGCTCCCAGAATAGGAATAAGTACAATTCAGCTCCACTGAGGACCCTTCAGAGACAAAGACTGAATCTTCAGGCTGAGTCACTGACTGTGCTTCTGTTGTTCCTATTTAAAAAAAAAATGAATATCACTACATTCAGAAGAAAATGTTTCTAAGAAGAATTGTTCTAAGAACAATGGATATGAATGGAATGAAATTTTACTCACCCAGTAGGAAGATCATCACAAAGATGAGAATAGACACAAGGATCATAGCTCTTATTTAGGATGAATCTGGAGTTCCTTTTTCCTTTGGGATAGGTGGGTCAGTGGGACTAAAAATCACTTCTGAGATTTGGAGGAGAAAGTCCTTCCAATGAGTTTCCAGGAGCAGGCTGTCCCTCAATGAGTCTGCTTACTTTCTAGCTGCTGAGCCCCTTAGGCTGACAGTCCTTCAAGAGTTCTCTCAGTCCTAAGTGCCTTGAGGAACTGTGGGCACCAGGGCTGAAAGTAACGGGGAGGCATGTTATTGTGCTTCATTTTCAAAAGAGCCTGATTTAAGCTTTGCAACATCACCCTCTGGAGGCCAAACATGGAGAACATGTGAGTGACCCAAAGCCTCCCTAACCCCCTGCCCAACTTGGATGTTTGCAAGTGAAAAGATCATGTCAAACACAGAAACATAGTCTGATTAATACAATGGTCCATGACAGTTCCAAAGGACTTGTGATGAAAAATACTATCTACCTCTAGAGAGGGAACTGATGAACTGAGTGTAGATTGAAAATTTTTTTTCATTTTATTTTTCTTGGTTTTTTTAATAGCTAATGTTGTAGTAATGTTTTGCATGACTTTATTTGTATAATGGATATCATATTTTCTTGACTCCTCAATGGGTGGGAGAAGGATGGAGAGAGGGAAAGAATTTGGAACTAAACATTAAAATTTTAATAACTTTTAAAAAGACAAATTTTCATAACACTTTAGGAGTCTTATGATGTTGCTATTTTTCCCCGTTAAAAGGGAAACAAATTTGAAAAAGCCCCAACAGTGTTATTTATGCTTAATATAAGAGAATGAAATTGGAGCCTCATCTGAAGGGCTTGTACACAGGCTACATATTTCCAAAGAGTAGTGTATACTCATTTATATAAAGGTAGGTTCTTGAGTCTTCTGGCTGTGCAGCTGTGATGTGCAAAGAGAGATCATTTACTCCTTTGTTGTAAAGGATTGCCACTCTTCTGTTGTGTTTTTTTGTATATGTTTGAACAAATGACTGTGAGCAAATCTGATCTTTTTTTCAGGATCCTGCTTTCACTGATAGAAGTAAGTCAAGATTTTGTAACTGAAATTCATCTTGATACTCTCTCCAGACAGTCAGGTAGAGAGGATTTTGTTGTCACTATTATTAGCTTTTCACCCCTGCTTAAGAAGAGAATGACAGATTCAAGAAAATGTCATAAACGCATCACACATTAAATTTCAATGGACCCAAGCAATTCAGATTGAGCCCTTGTTCTTCCTCTTCAGTCTTGGAAAGAATATCCTCTGGAGTTTTCTGTTCCCTCAAGTCTTTCTCCATTCTCCTACCTCAACTCAGAGCGCAGGTGAAGCCACAGGTCACTAATGAGATGTTCAAGAAATTCTCCATTCTTTCACCCCATCAAGGACACTGACAATAGAGACAGCAGTTGAAGGGTTTCTAACTTTAAAAGTATGTTATATATTCCTGGTATTGCTTAGTTCTTAGATGAACTATTGAGCTAATAGGAAACATAAGCACACCTAACCAGGTCTATCCAGAATTAACCATTAGATTTGAACTTGCAGATGCAATCAATATCCAGTCATATATCTGTCCAGATAGACAATTGCTAAGATAAGTGGGCCCAGTGCTCCTGGCTTAAAGTATACCCAGAGAAAAAACTCCCATAGTTTTTGCTCTCTTCTAAATACAAAAGGAAAAAAAAAAAGTTCCCTTGGAAGTATGTTATTAGAAACTATATGATCTTTTTGGTAGCATAGTTAGTATAATGAAAAAGATTGGGTTCTTTTCCTATCTTGTCATGGTATTTATTCAGTCACTTTGGGCTATATGTGAAGACTTTTATCTTGTTTTCAGTGTTTCTTCATTCATTAGTTCATTTTTTTTTCTTTTTCTTTTTTTTTAAATTAGTAGTTTATTGGATAGAGAGCCAGTCATAATGAGGGAGACTAAGCTGAATTCCAGCCTCTTGTAATGTTTGCTATGTGACTAAACAAATCACTTAACTCCTTAGTGATATAGACTTTTTAATATGAGGATGTTTCTTCACCAGACGTTATCCACCCTAATGAAATCATAGGTCCAGTAATTTTTTATTTGTTTGTTTTTTGCAAGGTAATTGCAGTTAAGTGACTTGCCTGGGGTCACACAGCTAGTAAGCGTTAAGTCTCTAAAATAACTCCTGATTTCAGGGACAATACTCTATCTAAAATGCCTTCTAGCTGCTCCTGGTCCTACAATTTTTTTTTTTAAGAAAAAAGCAGGGGCAGTTAGATGGTGCAGTGGATAGAGTGCAGGCCCTGAACTCAGGAGGACCTGAGTTCAAATTCAGCCTCTCAGACACTTAATACTGCCTAGCTATGTGACCCTGGGCTAGTCACTTAATCCCAACTGCTTCAGAAAAAAAAAACAAAAAAATAAATCATTCTTCTCCACTGTGAAGTATTCAGATCTTAGACTCAAACTCACTATTTCTATAAAGTGTTGAAGGTCAAAAATGCAGTTATATCTTTATATCTTTTTGAATAATTTTCCTCAAGGGGTATCCTTTGACTTCTGACTGGACATATAGCCCATATCAGAGATGTCATTGTCAGAAAGAAATCCCCCATGTATTCATGGTATCACTTTTTTGTGAAAGCAAAAAACAAGCAAATAAAAGCAAAAAAGTCTCAGAACAAAATAAGTGCCCATAGATTTGGGATTAGCTAAATAAATTTTGCTATGTGAACATAATAATGTTATTTTGCAATAAAAAGTAGAAAAAAATCTAAGAAATTTGTATAAACTTAGAAGACAAATAAGCTGATGCAGAGGGAAATAAATATAATCAGTATAAATATACATAATCATTACCATGTTTATGGAAATAGCACTAGAATGAAGTCAAATTAAGATTAATTGCACTAACCAATCCTGATTCCAAAATCAGATGATGAAATATGCTTCCATTCCTCCAAAGAGACATGAATGCTTTGGGAGGAGAAATAATAGCAAACTATTAATCATTGTCATTGTATTAGATCATTTTGTTTAACTGAAAGTTTTTGTTTGGTTTAGTTTGGTTTTATTTGTTGTTGTCTTTTGCTGTTATTGAAGGGGGAATAACAAGAGGGGGAGTATTATAAAGTGATTACAATACATTAAAGCAATGTGAACTAATAAAATATAAATGTAATGTAACCGAATGAATATATATACTAAAAAAATTATTCTCAAGCATTGATAAAGAAAATTCTTCTTCTCAGAGATATTGTTATTATGTAAATCATGGAAGGATAAAACAAAGAAAAAGAAATATAGAAGCATATTATTAATACATAAAGTTGCAAACACATTTTACATAAAATTGCAGCAAAAAAACTATAGCAATATATATTTTAAAATATTATTCATTATGACTTAGTTGTATTTATATTTAGGATGAAAAGATGACTCAACCTTAGGAAATAACCAAAATATCTAAACAGTTTAAATAGAGAAATCTCTAAATATTGTTATTATCTTAATAGATATGGGAAAATACTTTTATTATGGTAAAATGTTTATCAAAAAACCCAAATATGTATTATAAGCCATTGAAATACATTACAAGCTGGTTCAATAAATATTGGAATAAAGCAATGATACTGCCTTTCCCTATTATTGATTTAGCTCTAAAGATACTAGCAATAGCAGTAGTATGAGATAAAAATGTAAAAGCATAAAAGGAGATAAAAGAGGGGGGAACTAATCCTATTTTGTGAAGAAATATTGTTTATTTGAAAAATGCTGGAGGATCAACAAATAAACTAATGGAGACAATTAACAGCTTAGGAAAAGTTGAAGACTATAATATAAATCCACAAAGTCTCATAACATTTCTATATAATATCCCTTTGATTTTGCTAGTATTGTCATTTTTTCATATTATCAGAAAATAGCTGTGATCATAGAATATTCCTACATTTATTTGAATTATCCTTCATTTCTTTAAGGAAAGTTTTATTATGAGAGAAAAAGAGAGAAAAACATAGAGGGGCAAAGATGAGACTAGAAAGAGACAGAGACAGAGAGACATGAAAATGAAATATACATATAACTCAATTGCACATATCTTTTTTAAAAATAGCCATTCATTAGCTCACAAAAACATAACCAAGAAATACAGAAAAGTAGAAATAGTGAATATATTCATTATTGACCACAATGCAATGAAATTATGTATAATAAAAGGCTACTGAATGAAGGAATTAACTTAATCTGAAAAAAAATGGTAAGTTAAAGAACAAATCATAGATATAATAATCTCATCAAAGGCAATGTCAGCAATGAATTTAAATGCAGCTGAAACATTACTTAGAGTAAAATTTATACCTCTAAACATTTTCATCACCAAAAGAGAGAACAGATGAATAAATGACATGAAATGAAACAATAAACAAAAAGTTTTTAAATCAATTAAATATCAAAATAAAGTCTTAAAATAAAAAGATTAATAAAAAGTAAAAGCCAATTAAATAAATAAAACTAAGTTTTAAACTGATAACCTGGATAAAGCATTAAATAATTTAATTTTTTTAAATTGTACAATTAGATTTTCTATATCAATTATGAAAAAAAGAGAATCTACAATAAATGGAACAGAAAGGAAGGATATTTGAAACTATTTCATCTCATTCCTTCCAATTCATACCTTTGCCCTATACATATACCTACATAATAACTAAGCCAATCAACTATCCATGGTCCAATAGGGAAAAATGGACACATCAATGTGTTGGCTAGATTCTAAAGTAGTAAGCAAAGGAGTTCATAACCTTTTCCATTATTGCACTGAAAGGTGAATCCAACATTATTGTGTATCTTTTTATAGGTGAATAAGGAAATTAATTCAGTTCCCTCCTTAGTCTCAACAAAACCAGCCTTACCAAAGTGGGAAATACAGGTGACAATGAGATCGATTATTAAGATTCCATCTGAAATTTTTCAGGACATATTAGAAATCATTTTGAATGAGTTACAGAGACTGTGTTGGGATGCAATGTATATTTGATGTAGATTCAGCTCTCCATTTTGTAATGAAGCAATCTAAGAATGCACTTCCATAAACTGTGTGGAGAGAACTACTTATCCTTCCCTGATTATAGAGTAATCAGGGTGACCATTATTGAGCAACTCTCTGTGGGTTCTTGCTCATTAAAGGCTTTGAGAAAAATCTTTTAGCTATTATAGTTTTCATCATAAAATCATTGGGATGTAGACAAGACTCATGGTCTATTCTATAGAGATATTCTCCCTGTCTCTGCTCCTCCTCAACCTCATTCTCTCCATAAATATTTACTAAATTCCATATATTAAGACATTGTTCTAGTTATTGGGAGAATTTTTTTTTAGAAAAGGCAGAACCTTTTTTGCTATTTAGCCCTACTTTGCCATTTAAGAGAAGAGAAAGGACTTGGAAGGGAGAAAAAGAGGGAATAAACATTCATTAAGGAACTGCTATGTAACAGGGACTATGCTGTGTACTTTTCAAATATTATCTCATTTGATAATATAGCATAACATACCATGGTATGACTTTATAATTTTGTATGACACAGTATAACAAAATAATATGATAATGTATAATATAATTAATATAATATTTTATGTAATATTGTATATACAATACTATAAAATATATTTTATGTGACATGTATACAATATGATACACAATTCAATATAAATACAATCATAACAAAAGTAGAATAAAATTAGGGTTACAAAAAGCATGATATGATAGTACCATCTTCTCCATCATCACCAACAGCAGCAAGTGGCCAGCTGCCACCAATGTGAAGATAAGTGCAAAAACCCTGGGGTAGCAGTATCCAACCCCAGTGGAGACCACCAGTCCTGCTTTTACCCCAGCCCTCACAGCAGTTGTTCAAAGAGACACTTCCTTTCAACAGGCATGAGCCATCCCCATCAATTGCCACACATGGGCCAACCAACCTATGTGAAGCACTAAGGTGCCCTGAAGGAGAAACAGGAGGAAGCATACACCAGGCAGGTAAAACCATCTCTACTACCTAGACCATCATTTTCCCTCCCACTCTGATAAAATCAGACCAAGACTGAATACAAAAGCCTTTTAGAAAGATGGACTATTGTTGTCGTTGTTTCCAATTTCCAAAGGAAACCAGTGACATTTCAGGAAAATGTCTTGTCTTTCACATGAATTGGAATTAAATGAGGCAGAGTTGGCCAAAGTTGTCAGCTTTGATCTCTCTCTTCCAGAGTCATCAGAAGTCCAGTGGCAGGACAAAAGTCGAGGTGACTGGGGACAGACCGAGATACAGTCGATAACATTAGCCTCTCTGATTTTTGACCATTCTTCACTAAGCACTTCACAGAGTTTGTTCAATCACCTTCAGAGTCATTGGAACAAATTGTTCTCACCAGCATAAGTCTTCAGATGCTTGGGGGGAGACATCCTTCTAACTTACCAGTTAACCTTCAGCCTAGTTCTGTCTGTCTGCCAAGTGTTTGCAGTCTAGAATTGGATGATTCAATATCAGAACTTAAGTGATTTTTCTCAGTTTAAATGACACTAAAGCAGAGGCATTGCCATCTGCATTGATACAATCCTCTCTGGACTATGTGACCTTTCTATTTTCCTTGCAGCTGAAACCTTCCCTATGAATCATCTTCCCCATTAGAAAGTGAGCTCCTTGAAAGGAAAAATTGTGACTTATTGGTATCCCTGATCACAGTACGTGCATGTCGTAAAGTACTAAATAAATGTTTCATTCTATCATAAAACAAGGAAAATGCGCTTCTTGACAGGGAGATCAGGGAAGCCTTTAGTTTGTTTGTTTTTTCATTGTAAAAAGAATTTTATCTAATTTCATTATTATAAATGGATCATAATATAAAATATTAAATTCTTCATAAACAAGTGTACTGGCTTTCAACTGGGAAAGTCCTTTGACCTTGTTGAGCTTTAGTTCTTTTTTTATAAAAATGAGAGGACTAAACAAAAGATCCTCTAAAGTTTCCTGAAGAGTTCAAAAATGATCCATCTATGCTCCCACAATTTTTGACAAGTCACTTAACTCCTCTTAGCCTCAGTTTCCTCAATTGTAAAATGATGACCTCTAGCATGTCTTCCAGTTCTCAATCTATAATTGTAACCTCCTCTTTCCATATGGTCACTTTGAGCTACATAAGCATTTGGTTTGGAGCGGGGGTAGGGGGGGGGAGGAAGGGGTTATAAAGAAAGATAACATACTCAATTTTAATAGAGCCCAAAGTTGTGTTTTTTGTGGCTGAAAGTTTGTACAGAGCCTTTGGGCTCCTAGGAAGTACTGCCCACTTGACATACAAAAGTAGGACCTTGAGTATCCAGAAAGAGAGGCTGAGATGTGCAGGGAGAAGCATTTATTGTCTTTATTGGAATAAATGGAAATCTCAAGAGACAGAATTTCTGAGTAATTAATAAATAATTTATTAATTATGCTAGCTAATCAATATATTGATTATCATTGGTCTCATCATCCAAAGACAAAATAATGGAGATACCACATGCTTAAATACTCTTGCAAAATGGAGTGCCCCTGACAGGTGAAAATCAACTCTGATTGATGAACAATTAATGAGGAAGTAGATTTTCAAATGAGAAAGTAGACTGAAAACCTTCAGTTCCTCCTGCTGAGAACATGCCTTGGTCATGAGACTCAGCTTTCTCCAGCAATCTATGCAAAAGAATTCATCTCTACTCAGACCACTCTGTTTTTCTCCTTCATGAGCTAAGTTACCTTAAACTACAATGGAGGGTGCAAGGAGATGGGATTAATGATTTAGGGAAGAAATTCACCTAGGTTAGATTCTATTTACACACTAAATGAAAATAAAGTCTCCTAGTTGGGTGGGATCCTGCTCAAGATCCCAGAGCATGTACCCCAAGGATTCAGCCAATTTCATTTGTCAGCCATCCATCAGAAACTGACTGAATGACCTACAGGGCCTGGTCCTTGAGTGAGAAAACAGAAAGAAAAAACTTAATCCTAAATTAATAATTGGGTATTAATATAATAGAAAAATAATCACTTCCCTCATTATTGAGCCAGATTCTGAATCTTTCTTTTTGCTTTTCAAATACTCTCAAATATCTATCAATGAAATGGAGCCTTTCTAAGATTTGTGCCTATATCACAAACATCTTTTTTGAATGATCTTTTGTCCCTCCTAGAAACTCAAGGATATAGGACTTCTCCACCTCTGATTGGCTGATCATCTTTATGCAAAAAGACAATATCAAGTCATTTAGAATTTATATTCCATCCTCAGTCCCTCTGTCCCCCTCCCCGCCAAAAAGTCCAGCTAAGGTTGATTGAGCCCCCTGGCTTTCTCCCTGCCACTGTTCTCATCTCCATTATGCACAGCTTATAGGCCATGAAGCCTGTCATTAATAAGACTTCTAGGAGTTTCTCCATTCTTATATTCCACCAACAATTAATAAAAATATAGTACTGGGATCTAAGATGCTGCCTCAGTGCCTCCTTGCAAACTATGTCTTGTATCATTTTTTTGTGCTATTTTAGGAAAACAGTTTTTGTCTGTGTAGTCAATCAGTCTGCCACTTTATATGCTTCTCACTCCCTTTGATAAATCACACAATCAAGATTTTCAGCTGAAGTTTTTTCTGTGGATAGATGCTCTGCTCACCTCAGGCCAAACACAGAATTACCAAAAATGTTCAATGAGAATTAATTCCTCCCACTTGCCTTTCAAATAAACTTAAACTTTTAGGGATGAAAAGGAACTCTGGATGTCACCTAGCCAATGCAAAATTTGAAATCTAAGGTCTTAGGGTTTTAGCCAGATTCTTTTATTCACTGTCTTACTTTGGGCAAATAATTTCTATGATCTGAATTTCACTTTGTTTATCTGTAAAATAAGAGGATTGGACTAAGTGTCCCTAAGATCTACTCCAGCTACAAAATCCTACAGAAAGAATCTAAGAGATCATCAAGTACAGGACCCTCATTTCATTAATGAAGTAACTGATGCCCAGAATGATTACATAACTTGACCAATTTGGCATATTTGGCTAGTGGCACTGTGAAGAAGAGATCCTTTGTCTACTGACTCTCAGTTTGCCATTTTTTTTTCCTCCATAGTGTTTGATTTGTACATCAAATAATCAATAGAACGAAAAAGCTAATTCTAGATTTTTCACTTCCTATAGAACCCAGGACAAAATCTACCACTTTTAGAAATTCCTATTTGATCCTGCTCATCTTCTATCTCAGTACTCCCTTAGGGTTATTTATGTAACATATCTTATTTATATCATTTTGTGCTCATTGATATTTTGCAGTCTGATAGTTATTAATCAATTGAGTGGATACAAAGAAAGCCGGTTACTAATGTTACTAGGATTTCTATGAAATAGATTATGAGCCAGGGAGACTGTGAGAAATCCACTCCTTCCAAATCATACCTGGGTCCATCAAATTGGTTTGGGTATGTCTATCTGGTTCCATGGCATAAGCATTTCCTTGTGAACATTAGGTGATTATTTTGGTCCCTCATCCAGCTTGTATGCAATGTGACATTTATCACTTTTACAACATCTCTCAAAAATGTCCCCTTCTCTTATTTGATACTGCTACCACTGTTATACAGACCCTTATACCTGGATTACTGGGATTGCCTAAAGGTGGATCTGACAGATTCACTCCTCTCCAGTTTTTTTTCCACTCAGTTGCCAGTGATTTTTCTAAAGGAGATGTCTGATCATGTCACCCCTACCCAAAAAAACTCCTCTGGCCCTCTATTGTTTCCAGGATCAAATATAAAAGGCTCTCTTTGGCATTCAAAGTCCTTCAAAATCTAGCCCTCCCACACACATACACACAACCCTTTCCAGCCTACTTAGACCTTATTTCTGACATATACTCTTCTGGCCAATAATGTTTGATCTCTTGGATGTTCCTTGAATAAGATACTCCATTTCTTGACTCTGTGTAATTTCTCTGGTGTTCCCCATGCCTAAAACAGTCTTTCTCTGCTCCAAATAGTGACCTTTCTAGAATTCTTCTTCAACCCTTCCTATCCTAGTGCCTTCCTTCTGCTAATTATTTCCTATTTATCTTATTTGTAGTTTCTTTTGCAAACATCTGTTTGGGTCTAATCTTCTCCCTCAGATTATAAGCTCCTTGAGGGCAAGGACTATATTTTTCTTCTTTTTGTATACCTACCAGTTCACACAATGTCTGACACATGGTAAGTATTTAATAAATGCTTTCTTGATTGATGGATGGATCTCCTTCTCTCAATACCTAAGTATTCCTCTGATGTCAAGAATCAGCCTGCTGAAAAAAAGGTAAAAGGATCTCACCTAAATATTCACTATCGTCATATTTAGAATAGCATCAATTGCAAAATGGAGATAAAAGATGTCTTGTCATCTTGGAGAGAATTCAAATAATATGGAAACTGGATTCTAAAAGTCTCAGGAAGATATTGGAAAAAACCAGGTCCTTCTTCAGGCATACTTAAATGCTAAAACAAATTGTTCCTCTTAAGTTTTTGGAAGTTTTGTCCAACGATGAAATTCACAATTCATCCATGTCAGTCTGTCCTATTTTTTCTCCTATATATTCCCCACAGGAGTGGGTGAAGGAAAGGAAAGGGAAGGTCTACTCAACAGTCTCTTAGCCTTTTTTAATTTGCCTTAAGTTGGAAAGGTGCCTTCGGAGTCTACTTACTGTCTACCTTGTCCTGAGCCTTTGCCAGTTACCCAATCCATCTTTGCTTATATCTTTTCTTCTTTGAAGCTCTTGACTTGTTACAGTAGCCACCTGCTAGTGGCTGCTGGGGATCTAATTCTGTCCAACAGAATAGATCCCTTCATGTGAGAGCATGATAACGATACAGGGAGACTGAGAGGCAGTTGCATCCTCTGACCTCTCTCCTCTTCCCTCTTGCCTCCCATTTATTTCATTCCCAATTCACAAGCAACATCTGCCTCAATAAAAGTTGCTTTGCAACTCCTTTAGGTGCTTTATGATTCACAGCTGTGGGGGCTTTCAGAGAACCGACCTGTCTCTTAATGGTACAGTCCCCTTTAACTCTTTACAGGCTTTTGGGGTTTCACACTTAGGCATGGTCCTTAACATTCACTAGTTAAATGTACTCTGATCAAATCCAACATTATATTCATTTTTAATTCTTCAAGACCTGTGGCAATCCATGTCTTTCTTCCTTGCAATAAGACATAGAACACGGATAGCCATAAAAATTGTATCTGTGGTGTCATTTGTATGATTAACTCCCAGATGAGGAAATTTCCTCTACCAAGTCACTTGGCTCCTTTTTTGGAATATATAGTCCTAGAGACTTGATTAGAACACTGAGTAATAAAAGATATCAATGTGAAAGGTGGGATTTAAACTCAGCAGCACCAAATGCAGAGCTTGTAGTTTTTCTATTGTATTCTGACTCACAGGTCAACACGGTTTTCATCATACAATAATGTCTGTATCCATTGAAACATAGCTGCAAAAAATAATCTTTTTGTGTTATCTGTGACTGAATTATCTATGTCATTGCTCTCCTCCCTTACTATGGCTAATTTGGAATTTATTACATCTTTCAATGTCCAGGATATTGCCAGTTAATAACTCTTTCTTCCTATTAAAGAAAGTTTTCAGAGAAATTCTATTTAAAAAAATACTTTCCAGTTTTCCTGAATTGAATACAAGGAGTACAATGAGCTTGATTGTCTCCAGAAAATTCCTGAGCTCTTTTAATGAACCCAAGCTTCTCATAGAAATTTGGTATTATCATTTTAATATGACTATATGAGAATATGGTAGTTTTATTAGAATTGGATAACAATAAAATTATCATTTTTGTTTGTTTTTGGAGGCAATTAGGGTTGTGACTCCCACTATTATAGTTTTGCTGTCTATTTCTTCTTGTAGTTCTCTTAACTTCTCCTTTAGGAATTTAGATGCTACACCACTTGTTGCATATGTGTTTAGTATTGATATTGCTTCATTTTCTATGCTACTCTTTAGCAAGATATAGTTTCCTTCCTTATGTCTTTTAATTAGATCAATTTTTGCTTTTGCTTGATTTGAGACAGGATGTCTACCCCTGTGTTTGTTTGTTTGTTTGTTTTTTACTTCACCTGAAGCATAACAGATTCTACTCCAGCCTTTTACTTTTACTTTGTATGTATTGCTCTGCTTTAAATGTGTTTCTTGTAAACAACATATTGTTGGATTCTGGCTTTTAATCCAGTATGCTTTCTGCTTATGCTTTATGAGAGAGTTCACCCCATTCACATTTATGGTTAAAACGACTAAGTCTGTATTTTCTGCCATCTTATTAACCCCAAATTATACTTTTCTCTTTCTTTTTCCCTTTCACTCCTCCCCAATTTTTTACTTATGAGCATTACTTGCCTCAAGCAGTCCTCCCACTTTTGAAACCCTGCCCCTTCCTTATACTTTCCCCCCCACTATTTCTGTTTTCCCTTCTATTTAGCTTACCCCTTCCCTTTTCCCCTTTCCCCTCCCGCTTTTCCATAAGGTGAGAAAAGTTTCTTGGTAAAACCAAATATGTCTAATATTCTTTTTTAAGCCAAATCAGATGAAAGTAAAATTCACACAATGTTCATCACCTTCCCTTCTTTTCTTCAATAATAATAGGTTTTCTTTGACTCTTCCTGAGATGTAATTTCCCTCATTTTACCTCCACTTTCCCCTTTTTTCTGGTATGTTCCCCTTTCCACCTCTAGTTTCTTTTCCATATTATAACAGTAAAATCAGATTATACATGCACTCTCTATGTACACCATAACAGAAATATTGTTCTCAAGAGTTCTTTTCTTTTTACCTTTCTATGCTTACCTTGAGTTGTATATTTGGAGGTCAAATTTTTTGTTTAGCTCTGGTCTTTTCATCAGAAATAAATAGAATTCACCTGTTTCATTGAATTCCATATTCTTACATGAAAGAAAATTCTCAGTTTGGCAGGGTAATTTATTCTTGACTGCATTCCAAGTTCCTTTGCCTTTCAAAATATCAGATTCCAGGCCCTTTGATCTGTAAAGTGGAAGCTGCTAGGTCCTGTGTAATCCTTATTGTGGCTCCTCGATATTTGAATTGTTTCTTTCTGGCTGCTTATAATATTTTTATCATGGTCTGATAGTTCTGAAAGTTAACCGCAATATTCCTTGGAGTTTTAATTTTGGGGTCTCTTTCAAGAGGTGTTTGGTGAATTCTTTCAATGGTTATCTTACCTTCTGATTCTATGACATCCTGGCAGTTCTCTTTGATCATCTCCTGAAAAATAGTGTCTAGGCTCTTTTTTCATCATAATTTTCAGGGAGTCCAATAATCCTTAGATTGTCTCTTCTAGATATATTTTCCAGGTCAATTGTTTTCCCAATTAAATATTTTACATTTTTTTCTTTTTCTTTTTGGTTTTTCTTGAATGATTCTTGTTGTCCCCCTGAATCATTCATTTCCATTTGTTCAGTTTTGAATTTTAGTGAATTATTTTCTTCATTTTTTTTTACTTCTTTTTTGTATTTGTCCAATTGAATTTTTAAATGAGTTGTTTTATTCTATGGAATTTTTTTCTACTTCACAAATTCTCTTTTTTAAGGAGTTATTTCTTTTTTCCATTTCACAAATTCTCTTTTTCAAGGAGTTATTTTCTTTTTCTGTTTCACAAATTCTGTTTTTTCTGGGGGTTGTTTTCTTTTTCCATTTTATCAAATCTATCTTTTATTGAGTTATATGCCTTTTCCAAACTCTCTTGCAAAATTTTCATTCCCTTTTCCCATTTTTCTTCTAGCTCTCTTTTAAGATACTTTTAAATTTCTTCTAGGAAAGCCTTGTGTGGGCACCAATTTATATCACCCTTGGGACTTCATCTGGAGATGATCTGACTTTAGTTTCCTCAAGGTTTGAAATCTGTTCTTCTCTTTCACCGTAAAAACTGTCTGTTACCAGAGTTCTCTTTGCTTTTTTACTCATTTTTTAAAAAGTTAAAGTCTGCTTTTAAGGTGGGGAAGGTTATCCAAGCTTCCTCTACAAGCGGCTGTGCTGGGTCAGTGCTGACTCACTCTCAGTGCTGGGTGGACTTAGTCAGGTTCCTTGAGATTCTGGCGATTTGGGGTTCACTATTTACCTTTTGTGTTTGTGTTAGATGTTTTATAACTTCTCTGCTGATCTATTAGCTTGCAACCAGGGCAGAGTGGCCAACACTGCTGTAGATTCCTGTGGATTCCTCCCCATAGATTCTCCACCCCATGGAGTCTGCACCACCCTGAGGACTCTGTGGTGCCTTATGCTGATATCTGTGCTCAGCCTGCTTACACTTGGCCCACCTCCCTCTGTTCCAATTAAAACAGATCTTTTCTGGTGATCTTCAAAATTATCTTCCATTGGTAATTTGTTGCACTCCCAATATTTGTGGATTCTGCAAGTCCGGAGCTAATTCAGAGGCTGGATTTGCTAATTAGTCTGAGGGTTGTAGGAGATGGTCAGAAAGAAACATGAGTCCTCTCCAACATGTTGGCTTCCTCATTCTTTCTTATAGAACTATATTCCATTACATCTATATACCATAACATATTAAGCTATTCCTCAATTGATAGGGACCCACTCCATTTTCAATTCCTTACCACCATAAAAAGAGCTGTTACAAACATTTTTGCACATATGGGTTCTTTTCCTTCTTTTATGATTTCTTTTGGATGACACTGTTATATCACGGTTTTCTAGCCTCTTAGGCATAGAGCTCATGGTTCAATGTAGAAACAATATGAAACAAATATTTAAGGTAAACACTTTGAAAGGAAGGTAATCTCGGAGAGAAAGCAATGACAGCAGGACAGAGGTGAGGAAGCTGTGCATTGGAGGTGAGAAGACAGAAATGCCCTCCCTAAGCAGGCAAAGTTTAAAATAAATGTTAAATAAAGACAGGAAAACTAGGCAGCAGAAGTGATAAGAAAGAGTATTCCCAGAATGGGGTACAGTTAATGAAAGCAAATAGAGTCAGAAGATGAAAGTTCTATACCAAGAAAAGCAGACAGTCAATATTGCTCAACTGCAGAGATTATGGAGGGACTAAAGAGTAAGAAGACTAGAAAGGAATGAAGGGGAAAGGTTGTAAATAGATGAAAAGTCCAAAAGGATTTTATATTTAATCATGGAGAAGATAGAGAACCAGTACAGTTAATTGAGTAGGGAAGTGATGAGGTCGGTCAGATCTATATTTTCAGAAAGTATTTTGGCAGTGAGTGAAGGATGGACTGGAGTGGGGAAATATTTAAAACAGAAAAACCAAATAGGAAGATATTGAAATAGTCCAGGTGATTCAGTGAGCCTGTACCACAGTTTCTTCTGTGTGAATGGAGAAGTGATATTTAACAAGAAATATTCTAAAGGTAAAAAAGTTAATTTCTTACAGGAGATTACACATACAAGATGAATACAAGAGAGAAGTCAAGAATGGCACTGTTTTAAACATCGATGACATGGAAGATTGTAGTGCTCTAAAAAGTAATAGACAAATTGGAAAGAAAACAAAACTTTGAGAAAAGATAAAGAATTTTCATTTTTTAAAGAAGTCTAGAAAATACCCAATTCAAGGTGAACAAAAGGCAGTTGGAGAAGGAATAAAGATTAAGAGACAGACTGGGACTAAATGTAGAAATATGAGAATCATCTGTGTAAGAAGAATCCCTGGTAAGAAATTTCATCACCAAGGAAGAGAATACCTTTTTATTTTTTAAGAGACAACCCTGGAAGACCATCTGGAGAGTTGGAGAGAGCAGAATTTAGATGACATTTCAGTGATCTGAAAAGGATTGGTTACATAAATCAGAGCTGAAAAAGAAGAGGATCACATCAAGAAAATCGACAGAAAAGACAGTATATAGGAGAAAAATATGACTGGCAGAGCTGAAGAATGATTTAAAAAAAAGATGAGCCCAGGGTTAACTTTTAACCACAGAGATATCTTAATCAGACAAAAGACTATGTACATATGAATTTCAATCATTTCCTTTTGTTCATTTCTTTCATTTGTGGAATACTGACATTCTGAGCTAAAGTTAAGGAATAAAAGTCAATATAAGGCAATTTAAGAGAATAGGAATTATGAAGTCTTGGCCAATTCAGTATGCTCCTCACTTCAGACCGAAAACTCTTGGATGATTAAAACAAACAAACAACAAAATAACAACAACAAAAACCTAGATCAAAAATAGCTGTACATTCCCCAGTATGTCCCTCAAATCAGGAAATAATTCCAATTTCCACACAAACGTTTCCTAGAACAGAAAAGTCATTATTTTAACTTCAATGGGTTTATTTTCTAGGTCCTGTTTTCTCTGATATAGAGTACTATACACAAATACTATAAAAAACAGATACTCAACTGAGCAGAGAAAATTATGCAGCTTGATTAATGTAGCCTTGTTGATTGTCACTCTCCCACCACTATTTGAGGAGGTTTGCAAGTGAATCCTTGGGTATGGATATTTTAGAAGGTTATATGACCAAGATGTAGATCTTAGAGACCATTTAGTCTAACACCTTCATCTAATAAATGAATAAAATGAATCCCAGGAAAGTTAATGGATTTACTCAAAGTTTATACAGGTGAAATTTACACAGACATCAGAGGTAGGATTGAACTAAGATTACCTACACTTAGTGAGAGGTTTATTCTGTTTTGTTTTGTTTTGTTTTTCTTTTTGCTAAAAACTTCCCTAACAAAGCTTTGCAGGAATCTGGTAAAAAGTGGTAGACAGTAAGAGGTGAGATAGTAAGAGGTCATTAATAATATGATAATTCATCCTCCAAAATAAGAGAATAAACACCCTGGGTGTTTAGACAGCTCCCAAATCAATAGAAGTGGACATAGTTGAAAGAGATCAAAGACCAGGTTGGAATGAAGGCTCAACTCTCTAGAAAAATGGGGTTAATTTATATAATACAGCACAGAAGAACTTCAAGAGATTATAGGATCTTAGATTTGTTGTTGTTTGTCCTTTATCCTTACAGAGGACCAATGAAGAGACCAATTTTTAGATCTTGACTTGCCTGTAAAATAGATATAAGCAAGGCACAGCTTTACAAAGTCATCAGTTTCATTCTCTCCTCTAGAGTCTTGGAGGCCAGTGCAGGACAAGACTCAAGATGACTGGCAATGGACCGGGATGCATAAAATTGGCTGAAACTCGTCTGATCAAGGTTCAGATAGGCTAAGTAACTTATCCAGAATGACAAGAGAGTAATCATGAAGACAAATTTGGACCCGGATCCTTCATCACTAGAAATTGTGCTCTTTCTACTGGACCATACAGCCTCTCATCTGTAATTCATAAATCACAAGATGTTTCCTCATAACGAGTTGTAAGGACGATATTGCAAGTGCTCTTAATTAGGGACTAGCCAATAAAGGTCCATTCCAGAAAACAGTAAAAGTCATTCCTTTGAGGACCCAAAATGTAAGTGCCAATCAGAATTGGGTGTGAAGTCCTCTGAGACTTATTTATGTTCCTTCTGTATTTGCTAGAGATTGTAATAAAGGACTGACCAAGGAGGATTAGTCATTTCCCAGGACTGGCATCTCAGTGGTCAAGTCCATCTTTTATATCATTATTATTACTATTTAAATTGAGGAAACAAAGAGATAAAATTATTTGCCTAAAGTTACACAGTTAGTAAGTGACAAAGTCAGATTTAGAATGCTTGTCTTCCATTGTGCTTTCCATCACACTATCCTGAAATTTTCCATGTATCCAGAGTCAACAAAACTAAAAAGAAGATTGAACTATAGGGAGAGTAAGGTTCTGGACTGTCATTTGGTTTGAAGCTCTGGCCCAAAAGAATTCTCAGACTTTCCCTGATAATATCAAATGTATACAGAGAGAAATGTGGGAATTTTAAATGTTTGGGACTCATCTCTTCAGTCACAAGTGTTTGTGAGGAATTGATAGTTTGGTATATCTGTATTCTGAAGGAATACAATAACTGTATTGTTACTTTCCAGCTGTAAAATTTTTGCCAAGTTGTTCAACTATTCTCTGCCTCAGTATTCTCACTTATTAACTAAGAGCTTTGGACTAGTCTTCCAAGCCCCTTCTAATTCTAAATCCTATAATTCTATGACTTTTTATTGTTCCTTGGGAACAGTACTGCTGTGTCTGAGGGACTGTGAAAAGAAAACAAAAGAAAATAAACCATCCTTAGAGGAACATTTCAAAGACTGTCTCAGGAGGTTTGTGTTCAGCTTCTCTTGTGAGCACTCTCACTGTGTCACTCACAGCACAGAAGTACGTAGCCGAGTCTTCTTCTTGAACATGGAGTTTTCTCAAATGGTAGGAGCTTTCATCCTTGTTGAGTTTGGCCTGGAAACCTTTGTTACTTTCCTCTGAAGTGTGTCTCAGGAGGACTTGAAGCCCTTGCTTGGGATACTTGACATACCAGAAGAGATAAGGACTCGTAGAAACAGAATAGTTACATTTCAGCTTCACTGAGGACCCTTCTAAGACAGAAACCTGGTCTTCAGGCTGAGTCACTGATTGTGCTTCTGTTGTTTCTGCTAAAAAAATAAAAAGAAAATTACTATAAGCAGAAGAAAATATGCTTCTAAGAATATTCTAACTGCAACAAAATATGTGAGTAAAACGAAATATTACTCACTCAGTATGAAGATCACCACAAAGGGGAGAATGGGCACAAGAATCATGGCTCCTTAGAATGAATCTCCCTCCTTTGAGGTAGGTGGGTTGGTGGGATCAAAGATCACTTTTAGGAAAGAGAGAAGAAAGTTCTTGCTGTGAATTTCCAGGAGCAGGCTGTCCCTCGATGAGTCTGCTTGCTTTCTGGTTCCTGAGCCCCTTGGGCTGACACTGCTGCAAGAGTTCTTCAGTCTGAGGGCCTTGAGGAGTTGTGGGAACTAGGGCATGTAAGTGTTTCTGGGCTTCATTTTCAGAAGAGCCCGGCTCAACTTGTGCAACATCACCCTCTGGAGGCCAAACACAGAAACACAGAGAGCATGTGAGTGTCCCCAAAGCTCTCTTAATTCCTCCCCACTTGTGTATTTGCAAATGCAAAGGGCATGGTTCTGCTCTGGACTCCTCTGTAACGCAGTCTCAAAAAAGCCAGAATCTCACTGAAAAGTGCTCAGAACATCCCTGGGATGTTGGAAGAAAGTACTACAGTTTCTAGATGTTTTGCGTCTCATTCGTTCTCCATTCCCTAGTTATATTTGTTATGCTTTGCCACAGCTTGAGGGAGTTGAAACTATTCTATAAGCATCTGAGCCTCTTTTTGATAGCTGACAGAGTGCAATAAGGACAACTCTCTGATGTTTGCTTTTCCATCCAAATTCCAAACAAGTTATTCCTCTCCACTTCTTATTGATCTAATGTATAAAAAGGGCTCTCCTGCAATACAAGATATCTGGCACTTTGCTTCTCTGAGACATTCATCAATGACACTGAATAAATAAAGATTTCCTCATTTCTCCACATATTGCTTGGAGTCACTAAAGATGGGCTCTGTGTGGTATGGTGGAAAATATTTTGCATTTGAAGTTAATTAATCAGCAAACAGTTATTACGCACCTACTCTGTGCCAGACATTTTACTAATTGTTCTGGATACAAAAAAATGGGGGGGGGGAGCAAAAGACAGCTCCCAAGGAGCTCATGGTTTAATGGAGAGACAACATGAAAACAACTATGTATAAAGACAATATTAACAGGATAAAGTGGAAATAATTAACAAAGGAAAGGCACTAGATCTAAGAGAGATGTGGAAAACTTTTTATAGAAAGAGGGATTTTATCTGGAATTTGAAGGAAGTCAGAAAAGCTGGAACATGAGGGACTGCTAGTAAAAATATCCAGAATTAAAAGATAGAATGTCTTATTTGAGGAATATAAAGGTGACAAGTATCATTGGATCAGTAAATACATGAGGGAGGTGTAGGGAACAATTAATGCAGACCCATTCATAAACAATTCCCATAATCATCTGTAGCAGAATGTCAGGTTGTCCCAATTCTCATTATAAGAAAATAATATACTTCCTTTTGGGTTATAAACATGAAAGAAAGTATAAGTGAATCCAAATGAACAATGCAAATCTCATCCCTACTTGTGAAAGCACTTGGAATGCTTCATGCTGTGATTAGAACCATGGAATGCTATATCCATTTAACATAACATGGGCACAGGGTGAGAAGATGACTTCCTCAAAATCACCCAATAGCAAAACAATTTAGGTCTGACATACCCTTATCTTCAGGCCAGAGTTTTTTTCTTGTGCCAACATAGAAACTATTATGACCAAAGTCAATTGAGCTGGACTAGAAGTTATTAATAACAACAATTCACTTTAAAATAACCTTAAAATATCCAAAGTTCTTTCTTTACAATGATTCCATGAAGAATATCATTAAAAAAAATTAAAATTAAGAAAAGTGAAGTTGAGAAATCTATGAGAATTGTTCAAGGACTTATAACTAGAAGCATGGTAGCTGAGATTTAAATCTAGTTTTCTTAATTCCAACTCCCATGCTCTTTCCACATTACCAGGGCGGGAGAGGGCCAAGAGAACACCTAAGTCAAAATAATGGTTCACCTAGATCCTTCTCTCATTTCTTGATTCTGACTGATCTTAAGGGAGGGTTTTAAGGAGAGGGGAGTGGTTGAAACGGAGTCTACTCAAAAAAAATAGTAGTTTCCCTTCTAATTATAAATCCTATAATTCTATGACTTTTTATTCTTCCTTGGGAACAGTACTGCTGTGTTTGAGGGACTCAAGAACCTGTCATGGATGATCCACCAAAATATCTAAAATTATTGAAGTCTTAGCTTCTCATAACATAGGAATCTTATTATTTATTTTACTTTTTAGAGAGAAAAAGGAAAAATCCTTAACTCTATGGTCTGTACTTAAAATTGGGGAGTAAGGCTGGGAGCACACCTTTAAAATTTTTACCCAGACTGCATATACCAAGGAAGTACAAGAAGACACTGTTTATATAATAGCAGTTCTTGCTGATGTGCTCTCCCTCCTGGGAAAACATCAGAGATTTTGTTGCAAATATTTTTGGCTTCTCACCTTTGCTTGGAAAGAGGAAAACAGACTCAAAAAATGTCATAAACAAATCACTTCTTAGAACTTAATAGACCCAACCAACTAGATTGAGCTTGTAATCTTCCTCCCTAGCATTGGGAAGAATGTCCTTTAGAACCCCCTTTTCATTCAAGACACCCTACTCTCACCTACTATTTCACTTTCTCTCTTTACTCACAGCTGAGATAAAGCCATAGGTTCCCTATGACACACATAAGAGCTTCTCCATTCTTCCTCTCTTTCAATGGCACAGATATCATAGGCAATGGATACCTTGCCATCTTCTGGCCAGATACACAATTGCTTTTTTTAAAAAATTTGCTCCAAGCCTTTAGCTCATAATATTCCTTGAGGAGAATATAGTTCCATTGTGAGTCTCTTATCAGAAAAGCAGACAGCAAAGGTGAAAATCAAGGAGGCTTCTTTTTGCTCAGCAGAGAACTGGTTGAGAAACTTTATATAAATTATAGAATTCTCTTTTTTTCAAGGCTTAGTCATTTATTATTTCAGGCCTTCTTTTTAAAAGAAGTAAAGAATAGAAACGAAGTGCATTCTAACAAATAGAAAGCAAATCTCAGGAAGACCTCGGTAAAAGACCCACCTCTGACCCATACTGTCTCTGTGAACCTCATCAAGTCACTTCCCTACCATGAACCTCAGTTTTTTTTATCTATAACATGAGATATATGGATTACATGGCGTCTGAGCTCTGGACCTTTGATACTAAGTATGTTAGTTATATTCCACTTCTGTCCCTTCTTAGATATGTGACCAGTAACTCAACCATTTAGGCAAGTCTCTTAAAGTATGAGAATATCAGTTTCTCTTTTGTTAAATAGAGATAGTAATATGTGTACTATATACAAATGACACAAATTTCTTTAAAATCTGTAATTTCTTCTTTTTGCATATTCCAGTCATAATCCATTAATACCTTTCCAGTTTATATGAAATTGCTATGACTAAAAAAATCATGATATGGTGGCCATATTTCTGGTGGTCAATTTCTTCATATTTAATTTATTTAACTAGACTCAGGTCACAATGTATATGGCTTATTCCCCAGCCCATTGTTGAAACCATTTTGGTGGTACTTGTCAGAGTTTGCATTCCCCTCCATCAGTCAGCCAGTTAGTCAACAAACATTTTTAAATGCATACTATGTGCTTGACAGAGTGTTAAGTGGTGGGGATAGTAACTTAAGATATTAAACAATATCAATCCCTTTTTTATGATTATGTTCACATGAGTTTGTCTAAATGTAATTCACAGGAAGGTACTAAAAAACACCTATGGAATATTGCCTATCTCTCTCCCAAGCTCTTGCCAAACCCATCCTGAATAAAGACATGGAAGATCAGGAAAATAACACCCTCCATCAATGAGTTGAGTCTTATCCCAAATGCTTGGTCTTGATTCATAACTACAAAAAAAAAAAAAAAAAGGCAAAACCATAGGCCTACCCACTAAAAGCCCAATAAGAATATTGGGAAACAATACACAAACAAAAAAGAATACACCTGATATGTATAGATATGTAGATATTCATTAACTATATATATATATATATATATTATATAATATATAGTTAATGAAAGGTAATTTCAGAAGGAAAGTGATAACAGGTAGTGAGAGGTAAGAGAGGTATATTTTGAGTGGAAGTGGGTAGGAATGACATACTACACAAGGCACTTTGGACTGAGTTATCAAAAAATCTAGAGAATCCAGGCAATAGAGGTGAGGAGGAAAAACATTTCTAGCATAAGAGATAGTCAGTGAAAAATGTGGAGTCAGGCGATGGACTGTTGTGTGCCAAAAAAAAAAAAAAGAAGTCCAGTGTCACTGCATGATAGAGTATATGGGGGGATGTAAATAGTAAGGAGCCTGGAAAGATAGGAAAAGATAAGATTTTTTTAATGTCTTTAAAAGCCAAGATTTTATATTTAATCCTGGAGGTAATTGGGAACCATTGGAGTTTATTTAAAGTAGGAAAATCTATGGCAGTGAATAAAGAATAGATTAGAATTGAGAAACAGTTGGCATGAAGAAAGTTAATAGTTCAAGCAAATAGTGAAATATGCCTGAAGCAGCATCATTGCTGTGAAAATGACATGCAAGAAATATTTTAAAGGTTAAAAAGACTGTATCTTATAACAGATTGAATAAGTTGGATGAAAGCAAGAGAAAAGTCATGGACGTATTAAGCACAGATGAGTGGGAGTATTGGGATACCCTCAAGAGTAACAATAAGTGCTTCTCCAACAATAAGCTGGGTAGAGAAGACAGTTTGGTGAGGAAAGATTATGAGTTCTCTTACATTAGTTAAATTTGGATACAGAAAAAACAATTCAAGTTGAGCAAAAGATAGTTGGTAAAGAGGAGATCAGAAGAGATCTGAGCATTATCTACATAGGAATGATAATTAAACATGTTGTAAGTGATGACCTCACCAAGTGAGAGACTAGTAGAAAATGTGAAGGTCAAGGAAAGATCCTTTGGGAGCACTGGCAGTTAGTGAGCATGACTTATATGGCAATTCAATGAAGAAGACTGAGAATGTTCAGCTGAACAAGAGAAAAAGCAAAAGAGAGCAATGTCATGAAAACTGTAAGTTTTGTAAAAGTATCCAGAAGAAAAATGTAATCATTAACTTTATACCAAATAAGGTATCTTAATTGGGCTTTAAAGGAAGGATACCTACACATAAACTTCAAATATAGCTTTTAATTATGCAAATTTCTAACATTTGAGTAGTCTTTTTATTCTCATGTTTTCCTTCTCTAATTTTTCCATTTATGCTGTATATATCATATTTGTGCATATTCGATTGTTTGTCTTCTTGTCCATTTGTGAATTGTTACATGCAAAGACTATCTTTTGCCTCTTTTTGTATCACCAGAACTTAACACAGCCTGACACAAAATAGGCATTGAATAAATATTTTTCACTGTTCAGCATAGTCACAAGATTTAAAGTTAAATAATAGTAGCTCATTATAAAAATCAATTGAAGTGATTAGCAAAGTTGTACACATGTCCTATCAGATAATCTGGGTCAATTTAGTATACTCTCCACTTCCAATGAGGAATAAACAGCATTACCTGTTTGATAATGCAAAGAAAATGGATCAAACAGAATCAATTACTTCCCAATCTGATCTTAAAACCAGGAGGCAATAATTAAATTTCTAATACATGCTTTTCTTACAATTTACTAATTTGGTTTCAAGAGCTTTCTTTTCGAGATTCTACTGGGCTGGTGCAAACATAAATATGATACAATTTCTGCCCAAAGTAGTCAACTCAGCAAAGAAAATCATGCCAATTTTTTACTGTAATCTTACAATAAACTTTACTGTAACTAGAAAAAACATTGGCCACTCTCCCAAAGTGTAGAAGGTTGTCAGGTGGGCTCTTTAAAATATCATAGCACCTAGAACTAGAAAGAACTTTTGGGTCCTATCTAGTCCAATATCCTCATCTTACAGATGAATTGGATGAGTTTAATTGTGGTTAAGTAATTTGCTCAAGGTTTTATAGATAATAAGCATAAAAACACACCTGCATTTTTGATTTCCTTCACAAGCTAATTGTACAATATTTCAGAGTCTGATTCTTTTTGTACAGCAAAATAATGTTTTGGTCATGTATACTTATTGTGTATCTAATTTATATTTTAATATATTTAACATCTACTGGTCATCCTGCCATCTAGGGGAGGGGGTGGGGGGGTAAAGAGGTGAAAAATTGGAACAAGAGGTTTGGCAATTGTTAATGCTGTAAAGTTACCCATGCATATATCCTGTAAATAAAAGGCTATTAAATAAAAAAAAAAAGATAATAAGCATAAAAAGTAGGACTGAACCAAGACCTCTACCTCCAGTGAGAGTTGCTTTTTTGCTTTTCTTTCTTTCTTTCTTTCTTTCTTTCTTTCTTTCTTTCTTTCTTTCTTTCTTTCTTTCTTTCTTTCTTTCTTCACTGTATTATAGTGCCTCGTCCATAAGACTTTTCTTATTCCTGGAAAAAAGTTTTAGACAATAAAAGATCCTAGTTAACATGACAATTCATGCTCCAAAAATCAAGAAATATGTGGATGCCTAACCAGCTCTCCCAAAATAGAAATAAAAAGAACACCAAGATTAGGGTTAATGTTTCAGTTACTCTAAATAAAATGGGATTTGTATAGGTACAACTCAGAAGAAAATGTCCTAGAGGATTATAGAATTGTAGATTTAAAATTGAAAAGGGGCTTTCCTTTACATGGAAGGCCATATAGCTAATTCCCCTATTTTGCAAATGAGGAAATTGAAGGCCAGGGCTTGGCCAAGATGACATTCGCAGTAATGAAAGATTTGAACCCAAATCTTCTGTCACTAAAATCAGTGTTCTATCATTCTTTTAAAAAATTATTTGTTTTAATCAAAAGTTCCTAATCCTCCCAAACCACTCCTCCCCAGCTAAGAATACCAGAAAAACAAAACCTATTACAAAGATAGCCAGTCAAAAAAAACTTTCCACATTGACCTAATATATACATATGTATATGTTTTCATATATATATATATATATATATATATGTATGCATGTTTGTAAGCACTCATACATTATGTATATGTTTGTATATAAATTTTCTGTATATAAATTATACATTATAATTTTATACATTTATAAAATTTTGTTCATATATATGTAATTTGTTTTAGTCTGTAGCTTGAATCCTTCACCTTTCTATCAGGAAGTGATTAACATGTTTCTTCATTACTCTTCTGGAATTATGGTTGGTCATTATTCTGATAAAGAGTTCAAAACTATAGTATAATCACATTGATTATATTATAATGTTATTCCTTCTCCAATTTATAAGTATTCCTTCAGGATTCCTATTATTTGTCATCTCAGAGCTATAAATATTTTTGTCTATCCTTAAATTTTATTTTGCTTGGAACAACTTTCTGAATCTACCTGTCCTAAAATTCTCCTCCCCTTTCTCATCTCACCCCCTTATTGAGTGAAATAGATTTCTATACAATTTTTGTATATGTACTTTGTGTGTGTATTCTTCCTTTTTTTAACAATTCAGATGAGGATGATATTCAAGGGTCAGCCACTCCCTTCCACTACTTCCTCCTTATTTGCATAAATGTCTGCTTGTAAACCCTGATTATATGAGGTAATTTCCCCTAATTTTTCTTTACCTTCTCCATCTCTCTCCAGTGTATTCCTCTTCTCTTCTTTTGCCATTCCTTTCTTAAGATCATAAAGATTTAACAGGACATTTGGGTTTTATCTAATTAGACTCCTTTTATCATAATGATGTTCCAAAGGAACTCATGTATTATTTTCCTTTATTTGAATATAAACAGTTTATCCTTATTTAATTCTTTATCACTGATTTATATTTATCTTTTTATGTTTTTCTTCAGTCCTGTATTTAAGTTTCAAAGTTTGTCTGCAGCTCTGATCTATTTTTTGTCAGGAATTCTTAAAAGTCCTCGATTTTATATTTTTAAATACACAATACTTTATGAATCATATTAGGAGAAAAAATCAGAACAAAAAAAGGAAAAGCCACGAGAGATTAAAAAAAAAGAAGAAAAAAAGAAAGAAAGAAAAAAGAAGTGAACATAGCATGCCTTGATTTACATTCAGTTTTCTTAGGTCTTTTTCTGGATGCAAATGGCATTTTCTGTTCAAAGCCTATTGAGATTGCTTTGGATCTCTGAACCACTGAGAAGAGCCAAGCCTATATAGTTGCTTGCTGTTATTGCATACAATATATTCCTAGTTCTTCTTGTTTCACTCAACATTAATTCATGTAAATATTTCCTGGCCTTTCTAAAGTTAGCTTGTTCATTATTTTTTGTAGAACAATATTCCATTATCTTCATATACCACAACTGTTTAGCCATTCCCCAATGATAGGCATCTACTCATTTTGCAATTCTTTGCTACCACAAAAAGACCTGCTACCATCATTTTTGCACATGTGGTCCTTTCCCCTCCTTTATAATTTCCTTGGCATACAGACCCAGTAATGGTACTGCTGGGTCAGAGGGATGTATATCTTGATGGCCCTTTGAGTATAGTTCCCTTTATAGCTCCCTTTATCCCTATGCTCTCTAATCTTTTTAATAGAAAGGGATAATGTATTTTGTCAAAAGCTTTTTCTGCATCTATTTAGCTTATCGTATGATTTCTATTGTTTTGTTATTGATATGGTCAGTTATGGAAATAGTTTTCCTAATAGTGAACTAGCCCTGCATTCATTCCTGGTATAAATCCCACTTGATTATAGTGTATTATCCTGCTGATAAGTTGCTGGAATCTCTTTGCTAATATTTTATTTAAAATGTTTGCATCATTATTCATTAGGGAGATTGGTCTGCAATTTTTTTCTTTTCTTCTTCCTTATCTTCTATCATTCCTCCCCCTTCTCTTAGTAGTGTTTTTAATCCCCTCCACCCATTATCTTATCTTCTATCAACCCTTCATGTTTTTCTTACCTTTTCTCCTAGTATTTCTGTCCTCTCTTCTAACCTGCCCTTTATTTTCTTTCCTCTTTCTCCTCTTATTTCTATACCCAACTTAATGATTAAGTTATTCCCTCTTAGAACCAAAACTGATGAGATCAAGCTTCAGATAACGCTCATCCTCCTCCCTTCTTTTCCTCAATTGTAATAGATTTTGTCACTTCTTCATGTGAATTAATTGTCCCATTATATCTCTCCTTTCCTCTTTTTCAAGTACTGACCTTTTCCATTTCTTAATGTCTTTTTCTTTGATGTCATCACATCAGAGTCCATTCACTACCACATCCTCAGTTCATGTAATGCCCCCCTCTGTCTGCCCTAGTGAGAAATACAATTCTCAAGAATTACAGATACCATTTTGCCATGTAGGGATGTAAAGAGTTTAATCTTTAAATAAATATATATTCCCCCTGTTTACCTTTCTATGCTTCTCTTGAGTCCTATATTTGTAGATTAAATTTTCTGTTTAGTTCTGTTTTTTTTTTAATAGAAATGATTAAAAGATTCTTACTTCATTGAATCTTCATTGTCTCCACAGAAAGATGATACTGAGTCTTGCTGGGCAGTTAATTCTTAATTGTAACGCCAGGTCCTTTACCTTCCAGAATATGGCATTCCAGCCCTTCTGATCTTTTATTGTAGAAATTGCCAAATCCTGGGTAATCCTAACTGCTACTTCTTGATATTTGAATAGTTTTTATCTAGCAGCTTGCAGTATTTTTCCTTGAGGTTGTAGTTCTGGATTTTTGCAGTAATGTTTCTTGGGGTTTTCTTTGCGATATCTCTTTCTGAAGATGATCAATGGGTTCTTTCAGATTTCCTCTGTTTCTAGAATATGGGGCAGTTTTCCTTAATGATCTCTAGAAGAATGCTTTGAATAATGCAATCCAGCTCTTGTTTTGGTCATGGCCTTCAGATAGGCCAATAATTTGTAAATCGTCTCTTCTGGATCTATTTTTCAGGTCTGCTGTTTTTCCAATGAGGCATTTTACATTTTCTTCCATTTTTTCATTTTTTTTGGTTTGTTTAATGATTCTTGCTGTCTCACAGAGTCATTAACTTCCATTTGCCCTGTTCTACTTTTTAATGTGTAATTTTATTCAGTTAATTTTTGTATTTCTTTTTCCACTTGGCTAATTATACTTTTTTTTAAAAGAGGTATTTTCTTCAGAAAAAAAATTTTCCTTCCTTTTCTAATTTGTTGATTCTCTCCTGTATATTTCTCATTTCCTTTCTCATTTTTTCTTGTACCTCTCTTATTTGTCTTTTAAAGTCTTTTATGAGTACTTCCAAGAAGTCTTTTTAGGTTTGAGATCAACTCATATTACTCTTTGAGATTTCTTCTGTGCTCATCTGTCCTCATCATTTGGTTTGTCCTATCACCATAGAAGCTTTATATGGTCAAGATTATTTTCTGTTTCTTGCTCACTTTCTTTCCTTTTTCTTTGGTATTTCCTCTTTTTTAACTTTTTGTGGTTGAGCTCTGCCTCTGGGATCAGAGGTCACTGTCCCAAGCTTCACGTGCAGCTCTAAACCTTAACTTTGAGCCCAAGGCTCTTTATGTTTGCGGGGGGGCGGGGGGGGGTAGCTTTATGTGCTCTTTTCAGGAAACAACCTGGTTCCCAGAGTTTGCCTTTTGAGCTGGGCCTGGAGGCTGCTACTCCTCTACTGAGCCAGAACTGAGAATCTTAGTTAGTGATTTGCTATGATTAACACCCTGTTACCAGCTTTCCCAGAGTTTGTCTGATTTGGGCTGAATACTCTTTTCACTCCAGTGAGAATGCCTTTCTTGAAGTTTTTCCAATCTATCTTGAGCCGGAGAGTAGTTTCATTTCATCAGACTATGTTCAGAGATTTGGTTTCATGTGATTTTCAAGGGAAACATTGGAGAGCTTAGCATCTTCCTGGCTTTACTCCACTCTCTTGGCTCCACCCTTGGAAATCAGTCCTCTATTGTATTAAAAATCTGCATGTATTGTATTGTATTAAAAATCTTGTATTAAATCTTGTATTAAAAATCTGTATTAAAAATCTGCATGTATATACCAGGTCAACAAAAAGAGATAAACCAGAAGAAAAGGAAACTTCTGTTTCATTATTTTACTGCTAGTTATTAGTTGTGATTCAAGAGAGGAATGCTTAGATTTTCCCTGCAAATCTCAAATGTTTACAGAGAGAAATATAGATATTTTAAATGGTTGTCATCTCTACAAAAAAAAAAGTTTAGCCAAACAAGTTTTTATTTAAAATTTTTTTTGACATTTTTCTGTATCTGGTCAAACTTTGAATATTATATATTATACTTACCATAAAACCTTGATCACCTCATTTGACTACTCTGGGCCTCAGTTTTCTCATCTGTTAAATAGGTTCATTTATCTAGACTAGGGATCCACAAACTATGAACCACTGACCAGATCCAATTCACCACCTGTTTTTGTATGGCCCACTAGAAATGATTTTTACATTTAATCAAAAGAAGAATGATATTTCAAAACACATGAAAACTATAAGCAATTCAAATTATTCAGGGTCAATTCAAAATTCAAGGTCTATAAATAAAGTTTTATTGGGACACTCATTTGTTTATATCTTGCCTATAGCTACTTTAGTGATACAATGGAAGACTTGAGTAGTTGTGTCCAAGATGAATGTGGTGCTTTCATTCCTTCTCACTTCTGTCAGAGCACTGCAAATCACAGTGACTTGGTTATAACTGAGCAGCATTTTTAGTGGCAAGTACATAGCTATTACATAATATTTTTCATTACAATTGCATACTCATTATGTCAAAGAATGAAATGAATAGGATATAAAAAGAATTTTTTTTGCTTGTTTGTTTTTCAGTTCATAGCAAAGATTAAAATTTTTCTAAATAAGAACTGCCCTCATCCACTATTATCAAACATTGAATGGCTCTATAAATTAGCTCTTGCTATAGACGATCATGTTTAATTTAGCCTAAAATTATAAAGCAAAACAGTGTTGATACATGAAACTTACACTAGAATTAACTCCATTTAATGACAATTAATACTGTTTGAACCTCAAGTAATGTCAATCTTCTTTGTAAAGTTTCCATATTTTCACAAGTTAAATAAGAAACAAGATCTCCATTTTCAAATGATGTATTTTCCAAGCTTAAACCATAGCTAACAGCAGTGATTTTCAGACCTCAGTACAAATGCAAAAGAAATCTCCATATTTCAAAATCCATTCAGCTGGGCAATTTAGGAACTTCCACCTAATCTTCAACTGGAAGAGATTATTCTACAATGTAATGACATTCTAAAGGCAAATATCTAGAGAACAATCTAATAGAATTCTATAATTTTTTCTAAGCAATGAATATACTCCAGTAAAATCATATGCTCATGGATTTATATATAATAGTTTTTGTCATTACCTTTCTATGTTAAGAGATATTTTCAAAGAAGAAATACATTCTCACTATAGAACTGCATTAACAGATGAGTATATAGAATTTATTTTGATGAAAGGGACCACTGACTTTGAACCTTAATTAAGCAAATTGTTACACCTCAAAAAGAGAACTCTAATTTTTTCATTGGACCTGAATTACCAAAAAACACTTAGTAGTAGCAATATATTTTAAATATTTTCAATGAAATTTAGGGAAATTTTCTTTCTCTCTTGATATGTAAGTACCTACATAAAATCCTCTATTTTGTCTCTTAGCCTGAAAAGCATAAAATATTTACTATCTGACCATTTACAGAGAGAAAAAAACCCCACTGACCTAATGGCCTATATAATCTCTAAAGTCCCTTTTAGTTCTAAATCTTAAGATACTATAAATCTTTATTCCTCTTTAGGAATAACACTGCCCCATTTAGGGGACTCTGAAAAAGAAAGAACAAAACCCTTAGAGGAACATTTCAAAGAAAACATTTCTGCAGGTTTGTGTTCAGCTCCCTTTGTGAGTCTTCTCATTGTGTCACTCAGAGCACAGAAATACACAGCTGAATCTTCCTCTTGTACATGGAGCTTCTTCAGATGATAGGAAGTTTCCTCCTTGTTGAGTTTGGCCTGAAAACCTTTGTTGCTTTCCCCTGAAATGTGTCTCAGAAGGATTTGAAGCTCCTGGTTGGGATACTTGACATACCAGAATAGAAAAACGCTCCCAGAAGAGGAATAAGTGCATTTCAGTTCTACTGGAGACCCTTCAGAGACAGAGACCTGGTTTTCAGGCTGAGTCACTGACTGTGCTTCTGTTGTTCCTATTAAAAAGAAAAAGAAAATCACTACAAAGAGAAGGAAATGTAGTTCAAAGGAGTTTCTAAATAGAAAAATGAAAATGAGTAGAATAAAATGTTACTCACCAGCTATGAGTAGTGTCGCAAGAGCTAAAATGGACACAAAGGGCATAGCTCAGTGGGATGAAGCCGGGGTTTTTTCCTTGCTGAGGGGTAGGTGGGTGAATGGGACCAAAGAGACTGGTCACTTCAAGAAGAAAAAAGTTCTGTGAATTTCCAGGAGCAGGCTTTCCCTCAATGAGTCTACTTCTTTTTGGCTGCTGAGCCCATCCGGCTGAGACTGTTTCAAGAGTTCTTTCAGTCTGAGTCTGGCCAAGGCTGAAAGTGAAGGGAGGGCATGCTTACATGTGCTTCATTCTCACAAGATCCTGACTCAGTTTGTGCAGCATCCCCCTCTGGAGGCCAATCACAGAAGCATGGAGAAATGTGAGGGCCCCAAAGCCTCCCTAAACCCCCTGCCCAACTTGTGTTGTTTGCAAATGGAAAAGTCATGGTTCTGCTCTGTGTTATGGATCTCAGGTAAGCTAGAATGCTCATTCAAAGGTACTGAGAACATTCTTGGGGGTAGTGTAAGAAATATAGCTATTTTCTTGAATAATTTCCTGTATCTTTTCCAACCCATTAAAAGTCAATTTTTGTAAAGTTCAGAGAGTTGAAACCACTAAATGGACATCTGATTCTTTTTTGGTGCTGTCAGAGTTCAGTAAACACAAGTCTCTAAGTCAGTGGTTCTCAAAGTATGGTCTAGAGAATGCTGGAGATCTCTGAAACCCTTTTAGAGGGTCTACAAATTCAAAAATAGTTTTTATTTCCAATATGGTAAATGTCTATAAATATAACCCAGATAAACAAAAACTCTTTGGAGAGATCCTCAATAATTTTTAATAGGATAAAGATAACTAAAAACAAAAGTTTGAGAACCACTGCTCTAAGTTGTTATTGTTTGTCCTTCATTTTTTGAAGAACAACATGACATCAGAGAAGGGATGCCATGACATAAAAGTGAATTGGATTTAAGTGAGGAGGCTGGGAAAAGTCACCTGCCTCACTTTCCCCTCCAGAGCCATCTGATCCAGCGGCCAGATATAGGCTTCTCCCTCCCTACAACCAGCTCAGTTCACAGTACCAATCTTTGGGTGAACTGGATTTTCATCCTCTCTGGATACAGTTGAAAAGAGAAAGGATGTGTCCCATTCTAACTGTTTTAACCACTCAACCTATTCTGGCTGTCAATCAAAAGAGATGGTTCCCACATACCTGTTATAGAAAAGCAGAATATCTTCTCCTTGAAAACTGTGCCTGGCCCCTTCTGTGTTGGTTCCTCCATGCCAAATGATGTGCACAGATGAAAAGCCAGTGGAAATAAGTATTATGATTGGCTAGCCTTGGGAGGGAGAGATGAGACCCATTTTACCTTTCTCCCTCTCTGTTGGCTGATATTCCGTCCCACAAGGCCACTTGGAGACATATGTACGTTTGGGAGTTTCTTGGAACTATCTTCAGACAGGTTAAGGATAACCTATAGGATTCCAACTCATCAGTGAATAAGAGGATGTCTACTCCAAATATATGAAGACTTTCCCTGCTAGAATGGATGGATGAGAACAATTTATTCCAATCACCATTAAGGGGATAGAAGCAAGCACTGGAATGCTTAGAGTTTGGTCATGTAGCCATCTTTGTATGTATTTTATTATTAGAAAAATAATAAATAAAAAAGTTCCCTACACAGATGACATCACCGATCTGGAACAAGATCAATTAATGAACAAAAACAATGATACATTATTTGTTTCTGTAAAAATAAAATGGCTTTCTCAGAAATATCCTATGAAACTGACATGCAGAAAGGTTAAGGGATACTTTTGGGAACCATCTCAATCTGCATTTGAATGAAATTTATTTCATTCGAGTGCAGAATATGATTGCTTGATTCAAAGTTTTGCCTGAAATCAGTCCTACTGAAAAAGAAGTTGTTTTGTCTTTTTAAGTGGGCAGAATTGTTCAGAATTGGGGTGTGTGTGTGTGTGTGTGTGTGCTCTTTCTGCAGATATTTATTGAGTGCCCACTAGATAGATTTTCTAGGTGCCAATGAGGACCCGTTCCTGGAAGCGTGTATTTACAGAAGTACAACTTAGCTGCTGTCATCCAAAAGTTTATAATCTAACTGATGACAGCCTGTGTAAGTATTGTAGTTGTTCAGTCATGTCTGTCTCTTTGTGACCTCATTTAGGATTTTCTTGGCAAAGACAGTGGAGTGCTTTGCCATTTCCTTCTCCAGATCAATTTAAAAATCAAGAAACTGAGACAAACTGGGCTAAGTGCCTCGGCTAGGGTCAGGTAAGTGTCTGAGGCTGAATTTGAACTCAGATCTTTCTGACCCCAGGGCCAATATCCTATCCTGTACTACCTAGCTGAGCAATGTATGGCCTTGTATGCATGTATACGAATAGCCATGTAATATCTACCAACCAACAACAGACAGCACTATATCAAAACTGCCTTTCCCTCTCTGATCTTAGAGCAGCTGGTTCATTCATGTAACAATTCTGGATTCCCAGTATGGTGTTAGGCCCTGAGGAATACAAAAACAAAATTGAAACAATCTATGCCCCCAAGGAACCATTTTGGAATTATGTTGGAAGAAATAAACCATAATAAACGTACAATATATATACTGAGTAATTTCTGGAGAAACGTCACTGCAAGTACAAAGAGCAGAATATGCTTCTTGAATAAAGTAACATTTAATCTGAGCTTTGAAGAAAGCTGAGGATAATATGACATGACGGCAGAGGTGAAGAGAGAATGTATTTAGGCATGGGAATAGCTTGTATTAAAAGGCAATGCAAAAGGAGATTTAATGCTTTGTTCAAGGAACAACAAGAAGGTCAAATTAGAAAACAAAATGTGTAAAGAAAAGCAATTTGCAAAACATATGGGAAAATAGGCCATTTTCAATGGTGAAGGCTTGGCAAATGCCTCTTTGTGCTATCCCTTTAACTGGTTGTTCCTAAGGTTCTGACTCTATATCTAGGGATGTGTCAGTGGGGATGTGTCCATTAAAAGCAAGTCCCTCAGCTCAAAATCCCATTATACTCATTATTTCCTTCCATCCTATCCTTTGTTGAACTGGATTGAATTGATCAAAATCATTATTTTTGAATTATTATTCATGGTCAAATAAAACATACAAGATTAAAATCAAATTAACTCTACATGTTTCTTCAGACCAGTACACTTCTTTCAAAGCAAAGAGGAAAAATATCTAAAAATGCAATTTTCAATGGCCTCCAAACTGGGAGTTGAACAAAGTTATTCATCAAAAATACTAGTGATCACTCAGATTTTAGTGATAAATACAGACTTCAGAGATGAATTTAAGAACCCTGGGGAATATTATCAGTTATCATTGTCTCAGCTTCTTCAGGTTTTACACCAAATATATTCACATTATTTTATACCTCTGGCCCTTTAGTTTTAGAAGAAAAATTGTTTACTTTCTATACTGAGATGTAGAATCTCCTCCAGGGAGAGGTTCTCTAATGCTGGATTATATAAAGGGGATAAGTGGCTTGACCTAATTATTTGATCTTCATTATACTATTGGATAAAAAGTAGATATTTTATTTTTGTTGTAGTTTTTGTTTTGTTTTTTCTTTTGGAATTATATAAAGCTTTTTATTTTCAAAACGTATGCACGGATAATTTGACAACATTGACCTTTGCATAGCCTTGCGTTTCAGATTTTCTCCTCCTTCCCCCCTGCGCAGTCCCCTGCCACAGACTAACAGGCAGTCCAGTAAATATTAAACATGTTAAAATATATGTTAAATCCAATATGTATAAATATTTATACAATTTTCTTGCTGCACAAGAAAAATAAGATCAAAAAAAGAAAGTATATGAGTAAGAAAACAAAATACAAGCGAACAACAAAAAAAGGAGTGAAAACGCTATGTTGTGATCCACACTCAGTCCCCACAGCCCTCTCTCTGGGTGTAGATGGCTCTCTTCATCACAAAGTCATTGGAACTGGCATCAATCATCTCACTGGTGGAAAAAGTCATGTTCATCAGAATTGATCGTTGTATAGTCTTGTTGTTGCCATGTATAATGCTGTCCTGGTTCTGCTCATTTCACTTAGCATCAGTTCATGTAAGTCTCTCCAGGCCTCTCTAAAATCATCCTGCTGGTCGTTTCTTATAGGACAATAGTATTCCATAACATTCATATACTCTAACTTATTCAGTCATTCTCCAATTGATGGGCATCCACTCAGTTTCCAGTTTCTTGCTACTACTGAAAGGGCTGCTACAAACATTTTTGCACATGTGTGTCCCTTTCCCTCCTTTAAGATCTCTTTGGGATATAGAACCAATAGAAACACTGCTGGGTCAAAGGGTATGCACAGTTTGATAACTTTTTGAGCATAGTTCCAAATTGCTCTCCAGAATGGCTGGATCTATTCACAACTCCACCAATAACGTATTAGTGTTCCAGTTTTCCCACATCCCCTCCAACATTTGTCCTTGTCTTTTTCTGTCATCTTAGCCAATCTGAGAGGTGTATAGTGATATCTCAGAATTGTATTAATAGAAGCAGCAGACAGAAAAAAAAATTCAAATACCAAGGAACCACAATAAGGATCACCTAGGACCTAGCAGCTTCCACCTTAAAGGATCAAAGGGCCTGGAATCTGATATTCTGACAGGCAAAGGAACTTAGAATGCAGCCACAAATAAACTATCCTCCTAAACTGAGCATTTTCTTTCAGGGAAGGAGATGGACATTCAATTAAACAGGTGAATTCCACTTATTCTGATTAAAAAGCTGAACAAAAAATTTGATTTCCAAAGATAGAACTCAAGAGAAGCATAAATGGTAATGAGAAAAGGATTCTTGAGAACTGTATCTCTATTATGGGTATATAGAGATAGTGCATATATAATTTGATTTTACTGTTATAAAAAATAGAAACTAGAGGTGGAAAGGGGATTGTACCAGAAAAAGGGAAAGTAGAGGTAAAATGAGGGAAATTACAAGAAATATCATAGTCAATAAATGGAATAGGTTAGTCTCACAGGGCAAAATAGCCAATAACTATAGCAATCTAGTGTTTGACAAACACATTGACCCCAGCTTTTGGGATAATAAATCACTATTTGACAAAAACTGCTGGGAAAATTGGAAACTAATATGGCAGAAACTAGACATTTACCCCCATCAAACACCATATACCAAGATAAGGTCAAAATGGGTTCATGGTATAGATATAAAGAATGATATTATAAATAAATTAAAAGAACATAGATAGGTTATCTCTCATCTGTGGAGGATGAAGGAACTTGTGGCCAAAGCAAAACTGAAGATTATTATTGATCACAAAATAGATAATTTTGATTATATTGAGTTAAAAAGTTTTTGTACAAACAAAACTAATGCAGACAAGTGCCCAGATGAGAGAAAATACAGGACAGCCAAAATAATGTAAATTTAAGAGCGTTTATTGCTAGCTAGTAACTGAACCCCACCAGAACAGGAAAGTCAGTATCAAGCAATTTCAGAGACACATATTCATAGAAAGAAACATAAAAGTTCCCTAATACATTTGTCATACTAAAGGAATTTCATCCTAGACAGAAGGCAAAGATTATCACCCTGAGGGTACCATTTCTAGACAGGCAATAAGACAATATTTCTTTATGTTTATCAAGTTGTTAAGGTCTTAGGTTTTTTAGGGCAGCACATCTGGGAGTGTAAAAATACCATCTACATTAGGATATGAAGAGCGTAACAAACTTCTAACTACAGAGTTTCAAGATTATGTTTCTCACAGTCCAGAGGGGTTTTCTTCAAGAAAAGATTAGAAAGGAAGCCATAAATTGGAAAAACATTTTTATATTCAAAGATTCTGATAAAGTCTTCATTTCTAAAATATATAGAGAATTGATTCAAATTTATAAGAATTTCATCCATTCTCTAATTGATAAATGGTCAAAGGATATGAATAGATAATTTTTAGATGAAGAAATTGAAACTATTTCTAGTCCTATGAAAAATGATCTAAATCACTATTGATCAGAGAAATGTAAAGTTAATTGTGCAGAAAGTAAAAAACAAAGTAAAATTATCAAAGGACAAAAGACATTTTGGAGCTAAAGATGTAAAGAGAACTTAAAGAATCAAGAAAAGAGGAAGGGTTTAATTTATGGCCTAAAACTCTTGATTTAATATAGCTGAATAAATATCTTTTTTGGGAGATATAAAACAGTGGGAAGATATGTGAAATAAAGAGAGGGAAGGTAAGAGAAAGAAGGAAAGCAAGAATCATTCAAAAATTTTGATAGAGATTAAAAAGAGAAAACTAGAGTAATGAAGCATATTAGATAAAAATGAATCATAAACAAATACAATAACCCAGTAGTCAGGAAAATGATAATAAATTATTTAATTAAGAACTTCCCTTTGTGATAAAAGACCAATTGAAAAACTATACATCTGTTTGGCAGAAATTGAATTTAGACTAGCATCTTACATAGTATTGGAACCTTTAACTCAAAATGGATATATAACCTGAATATCAAATGTCACATTGTTAAAAAAATAAAATAAAATAAAATAAAATAAAAAGATGGGATAACTTGGCTTGGGAGAGAAATCTCAACTATCCAAAGGACAAAAATGATCACAAAAAAATAAAATGGATACTTTTGAATACATAAAATTTGAAAACTTTTTCATGAACAAAATCAATATAAAGAGAACAGGAAAGGAAGCTGTTATTTAGCAAAAGCAAAAATTTTGCATCAAATATCTCTAAAAAGGATCTGCTTACAAGATCTATAAGGAACTAATATGTTATGACTAAAAGGTCTTTCCCTAATGTAAAAGTGGCCAAAGAATAATTTGTTTTTTTCCCCTAAAGCAATTGGGGTAAGCCCAGGGTCACACAACTAGGAAGTGCTAAGTATTTGAGGTCAAATTTGAACTCAGGTCCTCCTGACTTCAGAGCTGATGCTCTATCCACTGCGTCACCTAGCTGCCCCCAAAGAACAATTCTTGAGAAAATTGTAAAGTATTAAGAACCCATGTGAAAGAGTGCTCCAAATCATTAGTAAAATAATATTGCAAATGAAAATATTTATTTACTAATTATTTACTGATGCACAGAAATTGGGAAAAGATGGTAAAACATGGGAGTGAAGGCAACATTGTATTTCTCTTTCTCTCTCTCTCTCTCTCTCTCTCTCTCTCTCTCTCTCTCTCTCTCTCCCTCTCTCTCTCTCTCTTTCTCTCTCTCTCTCTCTGCTAAGGTAATTGGAGATGTGAATTGGCCAGGATCACACAGCTAGGAAATCTTAAGTCCTCAGGTCCTCCTGACTTCAGGGCTGGTGCTCTATCCACTGCACTACCTAGCTGCCCCTCCTTTTCTCTTTTTCATAAATAATAGACTGTGGCTGTGGAAGACTGAATGAATATGTTCTCACATTCAGTGGTTTTGAATCTTATTTTTCCTTACCTAATTTTATTCCCTTTTTTCTTTGTCATAAAGACTAGCTTACAGTAGAGGGAATGGGAAAGGGACATTTTTGAAATTACATTGTCTCCAAATATTTAAAGAATAAAGATAATATAAAAATGAGATATATTAATAAAAAATGTAAATATAAACTCCTTGAATATAGGAGTCACTCATTAGGGAAATAACTAGAAAAGTTTTATCTATATTTTGGGGATTTTTACTGTCACTTTTTTTTATTTCCCTGATGCTTATCACGTTAGGAATGATTCTCATTCCTTTTAGGGAACAACCAGAAAATCTGAGAACCTTTTTCAATTTTTTGGAAGGAGAATGAAACATGAGTAACAGTAAAAATAGAATGTTTTAAGTAATTGTGTCTCTCTGTCCAAGAACAAGCTGAACAGGACTTCCCCAGCCAAATCCACTTCCCATTCCCAGTATCTCCATAGAACTGGACGTGGTTTTAAAAAAAAATGGCATATGGTTTTGATTTGTTAAAACACCCAGTATCTGTATATTTAATTTCTCCTCTTGGCCCCTTCACTAACTCATAGAGCCCAAAAATACTTGTATCAGAGTCATTGCCTTAGATAGAGTTCCTTTGACAGAAGGAGGTTTTGTCCTTGTAAAATTCAACTTAGAAAATTTTTCTGTCTTTAATCAAGCTTTTCCTTTTTGCATATTTTTCCATTGTGAGGGGAGAAAAGGGAGTAGGGGAGAATTAAAACTATAACTTGAGGCCTTGCTTCAGATGTTGAATTTAACAAAATGTAGATTCTGCTCTTTGGGGGCTGCTTCAGAGACAATAGGCCAGTCTTCAGGTTGAGCTACTAATTATAGTATTTCTTTTCTTATAAAATTAAGGTTGATTACTGGATCTGTATCTCAAGGAAATAACAAAGGAGAGGAAAAGACCCACATGTGCAAAAATGTTCGTAGAAGTTCTTTTTGTGGTAACAAAAAATTGCAGAATGAGTAATTGGAGAATCAATTGGAGAATGACTGAACAAATTGTGGTACATTAAGGCAATGGAACATTACTGTTTAATAAAAAATGATGAACAAGCTGATTATAGAAAGACCTGTAAAGATTTACATGAACTGATGCTGAGCAAAACAAGCAGAACCAGGAATACATTGTACACAATAACAGAAAGAATGTCATGATCAACTTTGGAAGGCTTGGTTCTTCTTGGCAGTTCAGTTACCTAAAGCAATTTTTATATACTTTGGACAGAAAATGCCATCTGCATCCAGCAAAAGATCTAAGGAGACTGAATATAAATCAACACATGCTATGTTTGCTTCTTTTTTCTGTTTTTTTTTCCCTTTCTCCCATGGTTTTTCCCTTTTGTTTTAATTTTCAATATGATTCAGAAAACAATGTGTATTAAAAATAAATAAGCTTACTGCAATAAAAAGTTAAATTAAATTAAATTAAGGCCATGGTAGAGAAAATTGGTACAGACTTGTATGCTAAAGACAAAAGGTTTGTCTTTTCCTCAGGGTCATTAGAGCAATGGGAATACAATGGAAAGTTTTTCCCTCACCTCAAATTTCTAAGATGAACACAGAGAGCAAGGCTGAACAATAGGGTAGCTGGGAGCCCTTTCATCAGAACTAAAGAAGGGGCTCTCTTTAGCTGGAGAGTAATCCTTAGAGAAGATGTAGTTACTCTATGCCTTTACAATCACTTTGTTTCTCCCAGTATCTGGAGAGAGCTTGCAGGCAGTGCCACAGTGAATTCAAGAAACAATTCTAGCACAGAATAATGCTAATTATGAATAGAAGAGACATATTCCATTTATGCAATACATAGTGCAATGGGAAAAAAAATTAGATTTTAAGACAAAGACCTCAATTCAAATCTCTGTTCTGTTATTTACTACCTATGTGACCTTAAGTAATTCACTTATTGTGGTTTCTCTAGATCATAATTTATTCATCTGTAAAAGATGTTCTAGATGGCTTTTTAATGTCCTTTCAGGCTTTTAATTAATGATCCTAAAAAATGCATTTTACCATAAACTAGACTGCTCAACTTCTAGGTCTCAATTAACAAGGAGTTTTATCGTGGATTTCACTCAGAAACAGAATTTGATATTCCTTTGCCCTAAATTAAAACCAAATAGGATTTTCCTCTGAGAACCTTTCTCTTTGACATTCAGTTTTTCAATCTGGAAAGGAGAGTGTGAGGATTAGATGATGTCTCTTGTTCCTTATAGCTTAAAATTCTGCTATTCCTGTAGATTGTAATCTCTTTGAAAGAAGGAACTATTTCATTTGTGTCTTCATATGTTCTTGGAGAGGCAAAATGGTATGGTGAAATAAAGATAGAAAATCATACAAGAAGCCAAGATGATGTGGGATCAAGCCCTGCCTGTGTTATATTCTGATTTTATGGCCCTGGGAAAATCACTTTCTCACTGCTCTAAGAGAGTGGTTCTAAAAATATGATCTGGAGCTACTGAAGGTCTTTCAGGAAGTCTGAAAGGTCCAAACTATTTTCAAAATAATACAAAGTTGTATAACCCACTCAAAGAAAAACCATTGGAAATGGGGGGGGGGTCCTCAGAGTAAGTTAATTTAGTCCAGTATATAGTGTTACTGAGAGTGATACTAGGGGATGCTTTTGGAAAAAGGAAGGAGATAGATACCTAACACATATTAACTTTTAAAGGATCTACTCAACTCTACTTCTCTCATAACTTATCATGGATCATCTATGATGTATCTAATATCTTCTTAAGATATTAAAAAATAAAAATTCTGGTAACATTTTGTGCTTTGGTTTCTCTTGAAGAGTAAACAACAAAGCAAAATTCTCAGTGCCCATAGCCAATGACAAGGAATGTGGCTGAAGCTCCATGCACAGATGGCCAGTGCCTGGGGAGTATTTGTTGAAAAGAGGAAGATGGCTGAGTCTTCAAGCTGGGAGGGTATGTGCAGGGAGAAATGTTTAGAGCCTTTATTGAGATGGATTGTAAATCTTCCATTTTAATTTTTGTCCACAGTTGAAAACAATTGTAATTAGGATCTTTCCCAAGATACTGTTGGTATCATATGAAATAAATGAAACTAATCTCTGTGCAAATGCAATTCACAGTGGTATTCTCATCTATGTGGATCACAGACAAAAAAACTCTGCTGCACCTTCTTTTGCTGGCCACTCATGCCTGTTCAAAAAGAAATGCCAGACAAACGACATTGGACACCAGTTTCACCAGAATTTGCTCATTTTTAAAAATCTCTTCATAGTCACCAAAGGAAAGCCCAGAAGATCCAGATTTCAACCATGTCCTAATTCTTTAACCTTTAAAGATATTTAACCAAGAATATCTTCTTGGTTACCATAGCCCCCAGACACCCCCAACTCAGAGCCTATTTGACTCTTCACAATCATAAATGAAACTCTCCACAGCCTCTTCATTGTTTTTCCCCTCAAGTTTGCTAATATTGTGAGCAGAGATTCCCACCTCCTTTATCCAATACTATGTTCTGTTATTTCCTTTTCTGATTGAAAAAAACAACATTTGAGACTCTCAGTCTAATAGTTAACAAGTACCAAACTTCCTATTAACAAATTCAAGAGTGAATTTTTCTGTTTAGGTCTAAAAGGGAAAAGATAAAGATTAAAGATTTTAAAAAAATAAAGATTTTCACCTTTTGAGCAGATACAAAATTGGAGAGAACATATTGTATATTTTTGACTCATCTATTCTCAGAAGTGAAATTGTCATGACTTTTTTCCCCCTACAGTAGCATTGAGACAGCCTAGAGCTTTGGGTAAAATGCTAGATCTGTATATGAATCTGACACATCAGCTCCTATCCTGACTTTACTTCTTTATGTCCTCAGCTACTTTCCAGGTAGTGAGTATGTATACACTTGTACATACATGTATATAGTTATATACTTATACACACAGTTTATAGCATTATATATATTATATATATAGCATTAATATATATTTCTATATAAAATATGTAGTATTAATAGGTTTAAATCTAAATATAAACATTCACAGATACATATAATAACACATATATTTTGCATATCCATAATGCTCTTAAGTGCTCCCACTATATAGTATATATGTGTATATGTGATATAAAAATATGTAACATTAGTAGATTCCAGTCCAAAGTTATACATATATATTTATGCATATTATAGATCACATATTCACAATACAAATTACATACATATTCCTACTATATAGTGGTATACATGTGTATGCATATGTAATATGTAATGTGATATATAAATATGTAGTAGGTTCAAATACAAACACACATTCCTATGTACACATATATACTCTGTCTGCTAGTACATGGAGGAGACTAGAAATGCACTAGCAAGGGATTATATAACAATGCCCTTGAAATGGGTAAGAGGTTCAAACTATGATTCGCAAGATGAATTAACAAACTATACGGAGCCAACCAAGTCCCCAGTGAGAGCTCCTGGGAAACAGAGGGAGGCAGAATACACATATATTTTAAAGCCCTCAGTGTGAACCTGGAAGAATGAACCTAAAATAACCACTGGTAGAATGCCATCATGTGCTCCCTGGCAGGATGGCTGCCTGCCTTCCAGGTGCAGGGTTTGTGCACAGTCTGCAGGTGCCTGGGGATCACTGTGCTTCCACGCCGCAGAAGTAGGTGCCCGAGTCTCCAGGCTGGGAGGCCGTGATGTACAAGATGCTGAGTCGCTCATTCCGGTTGACTGTGCATTTTAATCTTCCTCTCACTTTCTCCCCAGAAGCAATGGAAAACAAGGAGGTGAAGCCTTCCCCAAATTCCTGTTTGAACCATTGGAGCCCTTGGAAAGCACTGTCTGAGTAACTACAGTTGAAAGCAGTGCTCTTTCCCTCCTGGAGCTTCAAGGACTGAGGACTCTGCTGCACTGTCTGTTTACCGCTCACCCCTGTGCAAAATACAAGGCCAGGAATGAGTTACACTGTTCCTTTTATTTCTGTGACACATCAGGTAAATCCCATGTGAAACAGATTTTATCTCCCCCCTCAGCCTTGTTTCCTGAGACCCCCATTTCCATTTGTCGTTTCCTGAGACTCCCCATCTCCTCCAACTCACAGCTCTGTTGAAGACATAGGATCATGAACAAAACTCCCACTAGTTTTCCCATTCTTTCTTCTGCTAAGGTTAATGAACATTCAGTTCCAGGGTCAAGAGACACTACAATAAAGGAAAGCTTTCTGAATTCTAAATGTTTCTAGCTCTCCTTTTCTTCCAGGAAATACAAGTTATTGCAGCAAAACAGCCAATCAAAGATGGGAGCCTATCCCCTTATGCATTTCATGAAGTCCCATTCACAGATACCCAGGGCATTCAACTGAAGGCATTTCTGGCTATAGCAATACTGCCCTCCTTGGGCTAAATATTTAACTGCTACAGCTACAAGAAAATATTCGATCAGGATGGGTTTTCCAAATAACTTTGGGGACAAAGAGGTTCTTTCATTACTCTTCTTTCATTCAAAAAACATTTATTAAAGTATTATACCAGGCAGCAAGATAAAAAGATGAAAAATGACATTGTCTCTTCTCTTACCTTGCTCTTTAAGGTTAGCAAAGGACTTTTCCTATGTTATCTCATTTATGCCTCAGAGCAATGTTAGGAAGTAAGTAATAAAGATATTATTAAGAGAAACAACTTGTTCCTGCTCACACAGCTAGAAAGTATCAGAGGCTAGAAATGAACCTAAATCTTCTTGAAGTCTACCTATTGCACTTTGCTATTTCCTACCTTGCTTTGGTAGGCTGGCCATTTGTTTTTATTTGTTTGTTTTATAGGTTGGTTATTTGTTTTTACTTATTTATTTATTTTTGTTTTGTTTTGTAGATTGGTTATTTGGTTTTATTTATTTGTTAGTTTGTTTATTTTGTAGGCTGCTTTTTATCTATTTGTTTGTTTTGTAGGTTGGTTATTTGGATGACAAACAAGCTTAGATAATGTAAAGTATAATTAGAGCAGCCATGAGAAATAAGTCTTAGGCTATGGTCAATTTGAGGAAGGAACAATCACTTTTATCTATATAAGGGAGAGAAGTTTAAAAAGAAGATTTTATGGAGAATTTGTGTCCTGAAAAAAGGAATTTCCAACTCAGAAGAAAAAATAAAAGAGGGATTCCCAAAAGATGATAAAGTTCTCTACATGTTCCATTTTGCTGTTAATATTATACCAATCACATCAAAAACTTCAGAGCTTGCTGAGATCAATAATCACTCGAAAGAGTTTGACCTAATTATCCACAAAGAAAAATTAAGTAAAGGAAGAATAACAATTTTGCGGACTCTGACATGGAGTTGTCTGGATTGCCCATAAAGATGGTCCATCTATGCACTGTATCCAGAATCAAACAAGAATAGGAGAGCAGGACATGTTGGTATTTGGGAAATTAGATAGTACTCTTAATTATCTTGAGCTTCCTAAAACAAAGTTCCATCTTTGTTTTATTTTTCCAGTCATGTTATATGATTACAAAGAATAGGATATCCAAAACTTCAAAGAATTAAGTTGTAGGTCAGCCAGAGACCATGAAGAGTCAGGAGGTGAACGTGCATCATATTACCAATGAGAATCATTTAAGAGAAGCTGCAGAAAGGCATAAAGGACATCGAGAAATGGGTGACTAAAAGAATTAAAAGAGGTAAATCAATCATGTAAGAAGGTAGTCTATGAACTTTTTGCCATGTGCCCTGAATATATCTATATTTCCTTAGAGATATATTGTATATTTGACCATACTCCCAACCAAGCCTTGGATGTTTTGCCTGCTTTGGAGTTTGCAAGAGGAGGTAAGACTCCTAACTGGTAAAGAAAATGATCCATTGCATCCTTTCACTCCAGATCTCCCCTTCTTCATTAATCTCTCCAGCACAACATGTTGCCTTTGAATATATCATGGTAATACTCCTTATTGGGTTTTTTTGAGCCTACATTTGAGCCTTCATTTACAATTTCTCTAACTGTCTCTCTCTTACACTTACCCTCAAGAATTTCATTATTTAAGTTACAAACTCCTCTAGCAAACTTCCTTCTTAATTCTTCAATCCTCTTAACCCTAACAACCTCCTTCTTTTTCACTTCATTATAACCATCAAAACATGGTCCCATCTTAGAACTTGTTGTATTGTATAACTGAGTCACCTCCAAGATCCAGAGCTATGAAACTCTTCAGATACATTTGTACCCTAATGATTCTCTTAATCCATTAGACATATTCTCCCTTTGCTTATCTCCAATCTAAGTCTTCATCTCATGAACTGACATTTTAATGTTATAGTATAGCTGCTACCATAGAATCCCCTTTTACCCAGAATTTCCACTATCTCTAAGATATGTCTTATATTTACCCCAAACTGAAGCCAAACCAAATGGAGTTCTACAAATCTGCTATAGGACTGCTGAAAGAAAAAAATCATGAAATTCATCTATTTTACTTACTTCAAATTAATGATAAATGATCTTACTTGAACTCTCATTGAAACACAAACACACACACACACACACACACACACCTCAATGCTTTTTTTTTTACCTTCCTAGAATCCTCTACTCATTTCCCATATTGATTCTTTTAAAACTGTTCAGCTCACCTCATACCAAAAATAGCAAATAATTTAGACTCCTGTTTTCTGAGAATCCTGTCTGTTGACATAAACTTACTAAATCCTTCTCCTTCATTTCCCAGATCTCAAAATCGTTATTTTTTTTCCTTCTCTCTATTTTTCTCTGGCAAAGAATTCTCTGTTTCCTTTTACCTAATCTCTCTCTATAAACTTTTGATACAATACCTTTCATCTCTTCCAGAACTTTGTTCTGTTCTCTCAGTCATTCTTTCTGTATCTCTGTCTCTTTCTCTGTCTTTTTAACTATCTCTCTCTCTGTCTTTCTCTCACCTCTCTCTCAGCTCTGTTTTTTTCTCTTTCTGTTGCTCTGGCTCTGTTTATTTACCTCTCTCTGTTTCTGTCTGTCTTTCCGTCATTCTCATATTCAATCTCGACCTTATCACTATCTCCTTCCATTTAACTACAGCTAGGTTCAGCCTTCCCTAAAAATAAAAAAGGACTTCCGTATACACATTGTACCCTATCCTCCTTTCCTTTTCTTTTTCACTGTCTAAATTCTTGATTTTACTTAGTATTCATGGGGTAAGAAATACAAACAGATCTTCAAGGAGTTAATTAACAGCTTCACAGATGCACCAAAAGTGGTTTTGTATATCTAAGTAAATCTTTAATTTACACATAAACACTAGTCTAATTATTGTAACTTGGAATCATTTTACAATAAGAAAATGATAGCCACCCAAAAACATTTGCACTAGAAAACACACTGAGAGTGAAATTCATTATCACAAATTAAAGTTCTTGACTATAAAGTGAACTGATAATGTTAAGTTAAAAGAGTACAATTCCTGGTATGGACAAAAACAATTTACTGAATCTTTAATAATTTAGACTAGGAAGAGAATTCATAGCTAAATATGAGATAGAGGTAATCATAGAAGATAAAATGTATAATTCAGTTATTATGTTTTAAAAAGCCTTTGTAAACGCAAAACAAATGCAGCTAGTATTAGAAGGAAGTCATTAATTAGGGGAAAAGATCTTTGTGGCACTTTTTTCTGATAAATATCTAATATCCAAGACAGATAAGAAACTGAAACAAATATAGTTGAAAAATAGCCATTCCCCAACAGAGAGATGGTCAAATGATATGAACAGTCCTCAAATGGAGAAGTGAGAGCTATCAACAACAATCTAAGAACCTTCCAAACTTTAATAAGAAAAATAAAAATCAAACCAGTCAATCAAACCTTATATTCAACAAAACTGGCAAAGAAATCAAAAGACAGGGATAATCAATGTTGGATGGATTGTGGAAAGATGGGTACATTAATTCATTGTTCATGGAGTTATGAATTGGTACACTATTATGGAAAGTGATTTAGAATTATGTAAAGAGAGTGGCTAGAATTTCTATATCCTTTGATCCAGAGACTCCTATGCCTGAGACATATCCAAGGATATCAGTGACAAAAAGAAAGACCCCCCTCTATGCCAAAATATTTCTTGCAGCATTTTAATATAAAAAAACTAAAAACAAAGCTGATGCCTATTGATAAGGAAATGGCTAAAGAAATTGTTGCATATGAACATGATAGAATATTACTATGTTGTAAGAGATAATGCATACAGAGAAGCATGGAAAGATTTATATAAACTGATATAAACTGAAGCAGTGTCTACTTCAAAATGCAGAGTGTCTACAACAATATAAATGGAAACAATGATGATAAAACAATATTAATCAAAATAATCAAAACTGAATGTCATGAAATTATGATGGCTAAGCAAGATCTAAAAAAAAATTGCAAGAAAATGACTTTCCACCATTTCTTTGCAAATAGGGAGACTATTAGTATAGAATGCTACAAATAACATAATTTTTAATATGTTGATTAACTTTGCTGATTTAATATATATTATACATCGACACACCTCCACACACCCACACACACATATACACACACACATATATATTCCCTTATTATAGGGAAAGACAGAATTAGGAAGAGGAAAAAATACATTAAAAATTGCAGGTAATGTAAAAATAAAGATGTTTAAAACTATTTTTAAAATAAATTTACTTTATTCTTCACTTTTTTCTATTCTGACGTATAAATTCTCTCCTTCCTGCCTACCCTTTTCCCCACCCATTGAGAAGACAAGAAATAAGATAGCAATTATACATATGAAAATATGCCAAAAAAAAACATATTAGCCATGGTGGGGGGAAGAAAAATAAAAGGAGGGGAAAATTATACTTCAATTTGCATTCAGACTCTATCAGTTCTCTTTCTGAAGGTGGATAGCATTTTTTCATCATAAGTTCTTTAGAACTGTTTTGAATCATGTATTAATTAGAATAGCTAAATCATTTACAATTGATATTCCTTGTAATATTATTGTTACTGTGTACAATATTCTCCTAGTTCAGTTCAGTTCACTTTCATCAGTTTGTATAAGTCTTCTTAAATTTTTTCTGAAATCAATCTGCTTGTCATTTCCTATATCACAATGGTATTCCATTAAGATAATATATATATATATATATATTTATATATATATATATACAACATTTTCAGACTTTACCCAAGTGATGGGCATAATCTCAATTTCTAATTCCTTGACACTACACAAAAAAAAGAGCTGCTATAAATATTTTTCTACATAGGTGCTTTTCCTTTTTTATTTGTTCTCTTTAGGATATAGCCCTAGTAATTATATTTCTTGGTCAAAAAAATTGGAATATTTTAGAGTGTTTTTCATATGACTTTGATTTATTCTTCTGAAAACTGCCTATTCATATCCTTTGACCATTTATAATAATACAATTAATTTTAAAAAAAAATTTAAATTTAATACTTCCAATAAGTTTTAGGAAATGCAAGATTTTAAAACACAATCATGGTGCCCTCATGCTTCATATATTATGAATATTATGAATAATCATCATAAATTTAATTTACTTGAATCTTATTCTCCACCTCAGGTCAGCAAATATGGCTAGAATTCTATCCACAGATGCCTGGGAAGCACTGTCTAATCCAAAAGTAGGTTTCTATGCTAGAAGTTAGTAATGTACAGAGATGGATGACATTTCTTTCTAATGATCTTAATTTTCCTTTCTGTTCTTCCAGTGCAATCATGACAAAGAGGGGGACAAAGCCTTCACAGAGATTCTTTCCGTAGAGCATGAGTTCTTCACATCAAATTATCAATTGCATTCTGATATGGTGCCTTCTTCTTCCTGGAGCCTCAGTATTCAAGGATTCTGTTTCATTGCATCCTCCCCTTGGCCAACAAGAGAACAGTTGACATAGGTGATACTCATTAAGACATCACAGTAAATGCCTTCCAAACCTATGATCTTATGTCCAGGAGTAGTTGCATAGAATCTGTTAACTCCTTCCATGAATTTGCTAATTTCCTTCTGTGACCATCCTCAATTCACAGAAAGCCTGAATCCATAGGCTCCCCGGGGAAGCTTTTTCCATGATTCTCTTGCCAGCTTCTGAGTATATACTCTTATCAAATCTTGAGATGTTTATATTTTTGTATCCAATCTGTTCTGGCAAAGATACTCAAAACCATCAGCTGCAAATCTCTATCTCCTAGTTCTGCACATAGAAGCTTGGCTCCCTGTGGCTCAGCCCACCCTAGGGTAGTGTCTCCCTCAGAAATGGCAGAAATATCATCTTTCACTTTTTCTTTGAATTTCTTTGAATATTTCTCTGAGGAGACATGAAAAAGAGAAAGACTCTTTTCTCTGGCTATATCCCTGCCTTCAAAGATTTCATATTCTATAGGGGATACAGAATGTACACAAAGAAATTATGCACAAATACATACAAAGAAATTTTGAAGTGGCAGAAATACTAAGGGGAGAGGGAGGGAGAATAACTCACATTTTAACTGTGCTTAAAGCAAGAGATATTAAGATGTAACTATAACAGTGCCATCTCTATTCTCTTTCAATGAATTAAACATTACTGAACTCCACCCAACCCCACCTACAATCCTTTCAAGTTTCCTGTGCATTTTTCCCCAATAATAACATCCAAGAGTATAGGATAAATTCTTTACCAAATCAAAATATAAGTATGTTATACAGAGTGAATAATGTAATCTCTTTAATATTTACTTAGTATAATAATAGCTCTCTTCTCATTTCTTTATTTTCATTTTTATTCTTTAAAAAATACTACTTTTTATATTTGAATTTACTTATTATGTATAATTCAGGATTGTAGAAATAGCAGAAACTGAATGGTTTAGAAAGTTGGCTATATACTGCAAAACCATCTACCATTGGTAGAAGATGAATTTGCTGGTGGACAAAGAAATGACCTTTAGACCTAGGCAGCTAACCTGTCATTCAACCTTTTCAACTGTTTTTTTCATTACAGGCCTTTAAAGCAGAGTGAAAATGAATACTTTTGGGACATTTTGAAGTTGATTAATCAAGTAGAATTTTGAATAGGTTGGGGTTTCTGAAAGGCTTAATTCCAATTCCCCATGGCAACAAAAAGCCAGATAAAGGAATTTTTTTTCGGTTGGGTTCTATAACATATAGCTAGAGTCCTATCCACAAGTGCCTGGGAAGCCCAACTCTCATTTGCCACATTTTTGATTGCCTTCTGGATATCTTTGGGCCTTCAGTTGCTCACAGTTTCAAATGTTTGTCTCTCTAAGGTTCTTGGGCCTCTTTCAGGGGTGTGCGGGAACCAGTGTGAGGATTTATACCAAGGAATCAGCAAACTACAAATCAGGGCTTGATTTATTGTTTTGTTGATTTCTGGACTTGTAAAAAGTGATGGAGACAATGTTAATAATGCAAATTAGACAAATGTGTGTCTTAGAACATTTTTTTTCAGAGATCCAGTTGTTAAATATTTAACAGCATATGCCATAGGCAGAGTAATACAAGCTGTCCTTGATTATATTACTATTAAAAACAGAGTCTCTATTCTCTGTATCTAGACAATCAGAAACCAGAAATCAGATGGGCCTTGTATATATTCATGGCTTTTTAGTGATTATGAAAGATATTCAGGAGTTGGAAGCCCGGTCCCCATTCATTCATACATAGAAAAGTTAAATGCTCTTAGAATGTGAAAAGTGGGAAAGGCTCAGGTTAGCTTAACAAACTATGTCCATGTTCTGGCAAATAATTCAGGTCAGTTTAATAATACTCACCTCCTACAAGGCTCTGTACTTAAAAGTCAGGGTTACAAAGATAAAGTAAAATAACTCCTGCCTTCAAAGACCTCACATTCTATGGCGGATACATAATGTCCACAAAGAAATTATACATAGATATACACAAAATAATTCTAAGATGACAGGAACACTAACCAAAGGGAAAATAACTCATATTTTAACAGTGCTGAGAGCAAGAGAGACTAAGATGTGAGACCCAGCTCCTCCTCCCAAAGAGATTACTCTGTGTGCATTTTTTCATTCATTTATTTATTTATTCAATTATTTATTTGATTATTTATATATTTATTTTGAACAGAGAAGAAAAAAGCTACACTGTCTTTACTTATGATCCTTCTATTGATTCCACCATCCCTATATGATGTGGCTCCTCTGGTTAAATTTGTGACATTCTACCCTCATGAGAAAACAGCCCTAAGATACACGAACAAGAGATCAGAGAAGTTCAGCATAGAGCAGAGACAGAATGTTAGACTTGGAATCAGGAAGATTGGAATTCAAATTCACCCTCAGACACTCACTAGCTTTTTTACTCTAAGTAAATCACTTGCCCTCTCTTTGCTTCTTTTTTTTTCCACCAAAAAATGAAGATAATAATAGCACCTATCTCCCAGGGGTATTGTAGCAATAAAAATCAAATATTTGTAAAGCCTAGATGTGCTACATAAATGTTAGTTACTTTTTTTTTTTGCCATTCTATTGAAATTGATCATCTTGCTTTTTAACTTGTGGGAAAGGCCCTAGTTAGCCATCTTATTTCTCTCTGCATGAGAAAGCTTGACCTCACAAAAAAGAAAGACAAAAAATTCTTTCTATTAAGGAGTAACTTTGTAATTTGTGTGTATAAAGGAGAGTGGACTATTGAGGAAACAACACATGCATGAAAAGGTAATACAAAATAATTTTGGGGAAAAGCATTAACAATTTGGGGGAAGAGCGGGGAGAGATAAAGTTGGGTCTCAAGGCCAAGGTGAAGAGGATATGAATTCCAGGTATGAAGGATAACTTTTGCAAGGGCCTGGAGACAAGAGATAAAATCCCTTTTACAGAAAAAAACAAGTGGATAGGTTTGGCTAGAACATCACAAATGTGATAGAAAGTGATATGTAATTAGACTAGAAAGATAACCTGAAGCCCAGTCTATATACTATTACTAAACATTCCAGAACTTGCATTCATTCAAGTATGGAAAAATAAAAATAGAAAATTAATAGTGACAGAAACATGGTCTAAGTCCTTCATATAAGACTAATGACTTCTGAAGGTATTGGAATTGAAAGTTGTCCACCATTAGACTTCTCTTGTCCTTATGGACTAACAACCATATTCCTCTTTTTGATCACTTTTGAATGGGAAACACCAATTTTCCTAAACATTTGGTCATTGATGCAAATAGTCTCTTTCTGATTGCCTTTCAATAATATTAATATACCCAAATCTAACCTTCATATGTTGTTGGCATGATTCTACTATGAAAACCTAGGATGCAGATGGTGAAAGTATATAAGGAAACATCATAACCTGTTTCCCAGTATGCACCCATCATTGCATAGGCTTGTCTGTCTTATTGTTCTGTATAACACGAAAACCAGGACCAGATATCTTGAAATGGCTCAAGACTGAATCAAGGAAATATCATTTCTATCTTCTTGAAGTATCAGAGAGAGCATTTGGTTGGTGACCTTGTTCCTATATCTTGATCTTACAAGCCACTGTTTTGGCAATTACAGGTACCAGAATATGCTCTTGCCTATCAGGAAAATTGTAGTTATATGGGATGATAATAGCTACGTATCTGCCACTGGCCACTTTTTGATTGAACTAAAGGATCCAAATGTGACAGAAGATACCTGCAATAAAAAACAATCTTAAATTTGAGCCAGTTGCAACTATTATTGCCTCTTATCTCTTCTCTGACCCAGTGCTGATTCATAGCTCCATGGAAAGAAAACCAATGAACCAATAATTTGCATTATATAGTATTTAAAAAATTTTAAAGCATTTTCAAAAGGGAATTCTGGGAAGATGGCAGAGTAGGTGAGTAAATTTCAAGCTCCCCCAATTTCCTACACAAACAGAACTAATTTGTGCTTCAGAGAAAACATAGACTGGTGAAATACCAAGAAGACTTGAGGTAGAACAGGATTCCTTCTGGGACAATCTAAGAATATCCAAAAAAAGACTCTAGGCTGGGATGAACCAGATTGAAGTATAAACACCTACAGGCTATCTCCCCAAAAACACCAAGTTGGGCACTATCTGGGTTTGGTCTACAATTAAAATTGTATAAGACTTATCAGTAGTCACAATAAAAGACCACAGGTCCTAGAGTGATATATACTGGCAATCAAAAGAATTGGGCCAGTGACAAAAAAATATCATATCTAGCAAAATTATCTGTAATATTTAATGAGAAAAAGTGAACATTCAATGAATTTGTAAATTCTCAGGTCTATCAGCCAAACCCAATCAATAGAAATTTTAACATATAAGAGTCAATATTCAAGATCAGTTTCAAGGAACTTAAGATGAACAAATTGTTTATGTTTTTTACTGGAAATGTGTGCTACATATTTAAGATTGACATCAGCAATAGGGAGCTCAAAAGAAAGATTAAGGCAGAGTTTAGGTAAAAATATTAATTATGTAATGTGAAAAGAGGTGCAGAGGAAGAATAGATAGAGGCATTAGAAGGGTAGAAGGCCTCATAGTTGTAAAAACCTACTCACATCAGGAATGGGTTAAATAGATAATACTACATATATACCATGAAGGGTATAAGACTCCAAAATCTATAAAGAAATAAGGAGGGAAGGATGGGGAGAGGGAGGAGCAAAGAGTGGGGCAAGAAGACAAGGAAGGGATCCATGGATAGGGGGAAGTTAAATAATACCAAGGCAAGTTAAGGAGAAAAATTCAAGCAAAGAGTTAGCAGTGATAGGAAAGATATGTGTGTATGCATGTCTGTTTGGTGACAGGGATGTATGTGTGTGTGTGTGTGTGTGTGTCAATATCAATATATGTATATAGAAATATATCTTTGTTTAACTATAGCTTGCTTGAGGAGGTAGGGGAGTGAAATGGATAGAAAAAGAATAAAGTAAAAAAGTACACAGCAAAGAACAAAAGAACAACCTATGAAGAAGTAAAGAAAAGATGGACATTCATGAATATAATTTCTTCTACTATTATATATCCTTTCATGAACTGGTAATTTATTGTTATGCATTTTGAATCCTCCTTGATGTTCTGCTGGGCACATGACAATGTTCTATTATGTTTGTTTGGTTTATTTTTTCTTTTCTGTTTTTCTTTTTTTTAAATTCTTTTTTAAATAAAAAAGAAATTCTATACTCTAACCTTCGCTGTTTGAATAACAACAACAACAACAAAAACTTATTTCTTAATGGGTAGATAGATGCTCATCAATTGGAGGATGGCTGAATAAAGAATATATGAAAGTAACGGAACATTATTGTTCCATAAAAAGTGATGAACAGGGTGATTTTAGAAAAGCCTGGAAAGATTTACATGAACTGATGCTGAGTGAAGCAAATAGAACCATGAAAACATTGTCCATAATAACAAGAAGATTGTGTCATGATCAACTAGATAGATTTGGTTCTTCTCAGCAAATCAGTGATACAAGGCAATCCAAATAAATTTTAGATGGAAAACACTATCCACATCCAGAAAGAGACCTATGGAGACTGAATCTGGATCAACACACATTATGCTGACCTTTTTTTCTTCTTTGTTTTCTTTTTGCATATGTTTGTATCCTCAGGGCTTAGCACAGTGCCTAGCTCTTAGTCACCACTTAATAAATTATCTGTTATCTATCCTCTTCTAGCTAGCTAGCTATGAATGGTGTATTTGTGAATGAAGCATCTGTTCTGCCCCCAGAGCCATTATCCCTTTGGAGAAGGGCCAGCCATTCCCACTAACTACCAACCAATGGCCATTTACAAGCCAGGCAAATCAGCTGAAATGAAGAAACAAAAAAAGACAGACAGGCTTATATCAAGCAATCTAACACTAATTTTGACAGCCACTTCTCATGTCTGTTTGTCTATCCAAAGGTTTGCTGGAGGCACTTCAAACTGGCTCATCAGAGTTAATTGTTAAATTTTCACTGTGAACATGTATACCTAGGAAACTGCCAAATGCTACAAATTGGGGCTTAATATATTGTTTTACTGATTATCTAGACATAAGAAAGTGACAAAGAAAATGTTATTACTGTTAATGATAATGTTAATAATAAACTGAAAAGGGTGCTCATACCCCACCCTGAGGTCTGATTATTAAACATTTACCAACACAGCTCTCTCTATCCCTTTCTGTTCCTCCCTCTATTTCTCTTTCTCTGTCTCTCTGTCTCTCTCTCTCTCTCTCTCTCTCTCTCTCTCTCTCTCTCTCTCTCTCTTTCTCTCTCTCTCTCTCTCTTTCCCCCCTTTTTCACTGTTTTTAGCATGGTCTCAGGGAATCCAGGGTGATATTTCTGTGATTCAGACAGAAGCATTGCTCGTTTAGATTGCATAGCAGAACAGAAGATATGTGACTAAATTCTGTGAAATAGTCATGATACCAAAGTTCCCTCTTATTCCACTGAACCCTTTTTTCATTTCTTGTTATTGAGACTTCAAACACCACCTTGCTTCCATCTGCTGAAGATTATCAGGGCAATTTCTATGCTAAGGATTTCTGTCCTGGGAAGAACTGCCAGGAACAAGGGTGGTGACATTTCCAGAAACTATTTTCCTTAGAATAATCCTCTCCCCTCATTCTCCAGTGAGAGTACTCAACTCCAGAGTATCAGAAATGAGGGTATGTCTATGTTCCTAGGAATTTCCCCAGGATGTGATTGGGTCTTGGAGAATGAAGCTTCCCCTCTTAGGACTACTTCATGTCCTCTCTTAAGCCTGGAGGTTTATGTTCAGCTCTCCCTACATTGTCTGTCACAGTGTCATTCATGGTGCAATAGTATATAGCAGTGTCCTTCATTTGGATCAAATTAATTTTCAGTGGGAAAGAATTTTCTTCTTTAACCTTTTTATTCCAAAAATCATTTCTGGTTTTTTCTTCATCTTCTTTTGATTGTCTTAGGAGGAGCTGAAGAGCTTTGTTGGGGTATTGAACATACCAAAAAAGAAAGGGTAAGCCAGTTGTTCTAAATGTGCAGTTCAAATTCACTGATTTCCCTTCAGAGATGATAACAGGACCTTCTGTTTGGATTACTGAATTTCCATTGGCTCCTCCTGGAAAAACAAAAGCTTTTGCTGTTGTTGCAATGGCCTTGAAAAAAATATTCCCTATGGAAATTAAAGGTTAAATAAAAATTTGATATAGTAAGGGGGGAAGGAAGTGGTTCAAAAGACAAGTAAAAATATACTTACCAATTCTTAAGAAGGTTAAAATCACTAAGTGTAGCCAAAAATCCATGGTTAGTGTCTACTCTCCAAACCCTTGAATCTTGACTGTTTGCTATAAAGAAATGTTGTTATTTTCCCCAAGAGCCTCAATTTCTACCTAGAATTTGGAATGAAATGTATCTATGATGAAAAACAATGCCCTCATGTGGCAAATGACTTAATAGTAGAATGCATTTCTCAATCCCTTCCAATCTCTGGTCACCGACACATTCTCAAAGATTATGATGAGCATAAGAATATCAAAAAGACAGTTACTATTCCTAATATTTTTGGTCTCCAGAACACTTACCTTTGAGGAGAACCAGCATAATTGAAAGAATTCCTAATAACTCATTCTAGGTCATGTCTGTGTCTACAGTGACTTTTCCTTTAAATCAAATACATTGTAATGTCAAAAAGCCAAGCTCTAGGTCTTAGATTTTCAGAATTGTTTTTGTTTTTTCAAGAAGTTCCTCTAGAGTTTTAGTCTTTCTTATTTTATAAATGGGTAACTTGAGTTTCAGGAAGCTTATGTGATTTTTCCCAAGGTCATAAAGGTAGTCAGAATGAGACAACTCAAATCTTTTGACTCTAAATCTGGTATTCTTTCTACTACATCAAAACAATGTAAGAGAAGAGAAAAGACAGTGTAAAAATATTTCAAAGAGAAAGGGGTTTCACTGAAGCTTTTTTGGCATCTAAAGTAGTTGTATCAAGATATGAGAATAATTTCTTGTCCTCCAGAGATTTCTGAGACTATTTGCCAAACGGATGTGCTTATGAATGAACCCTGAGGTCAGTGTCCACACCAATGTCCAGGGAAACTGCTTCTTTGAAGGAGAAACCAGGCATCTCCATCAACTTCCAGCCACATCAGGCAAACCAGATTAGCAAAGGAACAAGGTTTCCTAAAGGAGAATCAGGAGGCTATAGATGCCAAACAACTCAAATCATTACCATCTGCTTGACTATCACCTATCCTCAGATTATGATGGGACCATCTAAAGAGCCCAGGAAAAGTAGTAACCTCCACACCACATCCCTTTCTTCTAGTTCAACATTCCAAAAATCATCATCCCAGAGAAATAACCTTTGTGAACATGCAATCTGACAATTATTTAGGGAATTATATAGCTTCTTTCTCCTCAAAAGCCACCGATTGAGACTGGGAAAGAAAAGCTTAGCACAAAAATTCTTGACACTGTTCAGCATTAGAAATAGAAATAGATACCAAAACATTTATAGAAACATTTATAGTAATATTATGATAGTAAATAATTGAGAAACAAGGCAAAGAGATATATTAAAAGTTAAAAACTAACTAAACAAATTGTGATACACAAATATAATGAAACATTATAGCATCTTAAGAAGCAATGAAAATGATGAATGGTGGGGCATGGATAGATTTCTATGAATTGATGTAAAGTGAAGCCAGGAAGACGGCATACACAGTGAGGACAATAAGGAAAACAGGAAGAACAACTGCAAGAAAATAGCCAAGAATAACAACCTACATCACCAAAAAGAGATATGAGAACACTAGAATAAAGATGGGGGATTGGGAGAAAATTGTTCCCACAGCTTTAATATTGTGTGAATCTTATTTTTCATTCTTTCATTAGGTGTGCACAGCTTTTGTCCACAAAGAGACACCTGGGCCCTGAGAGATTAAGTGACTTGCTGGGGATCACACAACCAGCGTGTGTGTGTGTGTGTGTGTGTGTGTGTGTGTGTGAGAATCAGGACTTGGATCAAGGTCTTCCTGAAAATAGAATTAATTCATTTTCCATTAAACTATACTACCTTTCATTACTAATAATTGTTATGGGAGTCACCTGCTAGTGGCTGCTGGGGATCTAATTCTGACCAGCAGAATAGATCCCTTCATGTGAGAGGATAACTTCAAGGAGACTGAGAGGCAGTTGTATTCTCTAACCTTTCTCTCCTTCCCTCTTGCCTCTGATTTATTTTATTCCCAGTCCACAAGGAACATCTGTGTCAGTAAAGGCTGATGTGCAATTCTTTCAAATGTTATGATTCACAAATGTGGGGGCTTTTGGAGAATCGATCTGCCCCTTCACACTTAGGTGTGGTCCTTAACAAATAATATTCATAGTAATTACCAACATTATTATTGTGTGAGGGGGGTATTCAATATACTGTGTAAGTGAATCAATAGAGCATATGGAAAGTGATGGAACAAATGAGAAGAGTCATTTTGGGTAAATCTGCATGTTCTAAATCCTAAACTCAGAAAAATATAGTCATATAGTCATAGCCAATGAACATTTGTTAAAACTCCTCTCTGAGCTGTGCTGAGGATTCAAAATGAGGTAAAAGACAATCCCTGATCTCAAGAAACTCATCTGCTGCAGGGAAGACAATCTAAAAGGAAGCTGAAAAGTGATGGGGAAGAGTACCTCAGAATAGGGGCATGATGAAGTCCTGCCACCTGGGTAAGAAGTGAGGTGATTGCCCTGGGTGCCTTCTTTAAGAATATGGGAGGAGTTCTCTGATGTACTCTCCTCATCTTCTCTAGAGAAAGAGGAAGGAGACTCAGAGAGAGAATAAGACTTCTGGAGAGGTTTAAGATTCAGAATTAATGTCAGCTTGCAGAATGATGACTTTCTGGAGATTGTGAAGTCCAGGAGAGCAACCAGGTGGAAAAATATGAAAACACAGCAATTCTACCCACAAAAGAGTAAAATATCCCCAGAGCACCCTTTGGCAGTGAGTGCTTCATGAAACACCTAGTAATACATTTGTTTGTTGGTAAAATAATACAATTTGTTTGACCATAAATAGTTTTTATTATAGAATAGAAACACAAAACTTGGGTCAACAGTGCTCACTGACAGCTATGTAACGGCACCATTATTTGATAGAAAATGAAGTATTTATATATAGATTCACAGAAAGCACTTTGTCTCCCTCTTCCCTTCAAAATCATTGAAATCAATCTTGACCTTGTTTAACAGTGATGCTGTGGTATCAGACTACCTGGGTCATATAATGGGCAGGCTTTGAGAGTCCCAGCAACAAATAATGTGCCCAGAAAATATGAAGCAGATTATCCTGTGTCAGATTATTTTATGTAGGATTCTGAATGGTTATCCCCATTCTAATGTTGCAGGCTGGAACACTCTGTTTACTTGCTCCACATCCTTCAGTGAGTAGTTGGTAAAATTTGAATTGGAATCCAGTCCTTTCCAGCCTCAGTCTTGTACTCTGTTCCATAATGATCACCAAGATTGGATTTGGAATATATTTTCATAGGAACAAAGGACTGTCTTTAAATCAACCCAATCACTGAATTTAATAGAACCTGCTTATATTATTTTCCTATCAAGCAAAACCATGTTATTCAGGTCTTCAACCTCATTATGGGAGTCACTTCACCACTGACAGAAAGAGCAACTAGAAAGGCTTGTCCAGGAAGTGCTGTTTCTGTTATGTAGAAATATTGGACTGAGTTTTTGATGAACCAGGCCTTGTTATTCTTTTTTAAGCCAACTGGGAAATTAATTTCCATTGCCACTTGATCTCTCACCCCGTAACTAACATTATCAGGAAGATAAAGTCTTCATTGGTTTCCATTGGTACCATTCTAATTGGACAAAATGACAGAGAAATTTCAGTTCAAAGTGAATCACTGTCCTTCCAGTATGCTTCAGGACTGAAAACTACTCTAGACACTGGGACATAAACTGTTCAGAAAGTCACAGAAGACACAAGAGATTGTCATCAGATTCTTATTTGACTGGCTGTGATGAACACTCTCTATGTTATTCAATCTCTATCTCTCTCCCTCAAACAAGCATTTGTTAAGCCCTAATTATGATTCAAGTATTGGGGATACTCTGGATATGCTTTAGCTTCTTCAGTAGTCCATATGGACATTATGTGGACTATTAGGGCCCAGTTTGTGGTAGAGAATCCAAGCTTGTATTGGTCTGATAAATCACAATCACGTACACGACAACTTAATTCTAATATAGTGGCTTCGTTTTGGTTCTCTCTGAGAACGAAGGACAACAACCAACCAACCAGTTTCTTCAATGACCTTTTTATGGCATGGCTCCAGCAAATTTGAGTAACACCCTGGCTGAGTAAAAGATGAGGAGCAAATAAGATAACTGACCTATAACTTGGTTATAGACCTTATCAAGAGAAGCCCTATGTAAAAGATAAGAAGTAATTGTTTTAAAAAAGGAACTGATCTTTGGTTTCATTGCCTTTTTCTTCTTAACCTTCCCAAAGAGTTTAACTTAGCAAAGTTGTCCCACACATTAGCCTCCTTTGACAGATCGATTCTTTTGTGAAGTCAAATTAATCCATCTGTTCCTCAATTCTTACCCTAAACCTAGACTTTAATAACTGAATGTGTGCTGCCTCAAATAAACTGAGACCCGGGAAAAACCTTAGCACAAAAAGACTAAGGTTTCTCACTGCATCCTGGGCCATGTCCAGTTGTCTTTATATCTAGGCACTGAACCCAGATGGCTCCAGAAAAGAAAGTGAGGCTGATGACCTTGCACAGCCCTCCCTTACTTAAATTCAATTTACTTGCTTATCATGGTATCACCTCCCTGATGTCATAGTCCCCTTTAGCAACAAAGAACAAACAACAATCCTTGTGAGATATCATTTAGATTATTGTGTTTAGTTTAAGACATCACAATTTAAGAAGGTATTGATAACCTGGAAAATGCCAAGAAGAGGATAAACATGATGGTGAAGGGCCATATGAAATAAGTGCTGATTGTTAGGTTAGAGAAGACAGGGGAAAGGATGTCAAGAGAGAACAAGAGGGAGAGTGAAAGCAAGAGTAAAAGAAGAACAAAAACAACAAGAACAAGAAGAAAGAGAGAGAGAATAAGAGGAAGAGTGAAAGCAAGAGAAGAAGAAGGAGGAAGAGGAAGAGAGGAGGGGGAAAAGGAAGAGGAAGAAGAGGAGGAGGAGAAGGAGAAAGAAGAAGAGAAAGAGAAGAAGAAGGAGGAAGAAGAATGATGCAGTTAATGGCAGTGCAGAGAATTGTGGGAATCTCCTCTGATCGAAGCAGGTCCAATGTGAAAGAATTCACAAATCTGAAAAGTTTGAATGGCAAAAGGGGAGTTTATTGGCACTGAGAAGTCAGCTTTGCTAGGAAGGTAAACTTCTGAGTGGCAAAGTCCTGTTAGGGAAATAAAGGTTAGCACTGAGAAAAGAATGTCTTCACAGCAGTCAAGAGTCCTGATAGGCAGCTCTGCCAAAAGGAGAGGTCCCTTGGCAAAAGCATATTTCTACATCAGACTTCTGCAAAGATATGAATTTAAAATTGTCTTTTATAAGAAATCTGAGACTGGGGTTTCTACTGAATGAGATTCCTTCAATGTTGTCTCTGCCCCCAGGCCTAGATTTCCAATTGAATGAGACCATTTAAGTTATATTAGGTCCAGACCTCCAGCTGAATGAGACCACTTAAGTTCGAGCTAAGTAGGGAGTGGTCCTGGACTATTCTTAATGAAACCACTTAACTGCCCTGAAAGGTGGGTCTCTGTCAGAGGAGAGTTTCAGAGCTCACCCCAAAAGTCAAGGAGGACAGTTTCAGGATTCACCCCCATCAGGAGGAGAAGGAAGAGGAAGAGGCAGAAGAGAAGAAGGAGGAGGAGGAGGAAGAGGAGAAGGAAGAAAAGAAAGAGGAGAAGGAGGAAGAGGGAGGAGGAAGAGGAGAAAAAGAAGAGATGGAAGGAGGGAAGGAGAGATGATAGGCAGAGACTTGAAAACAAACAGAAAAACACAAAGACAGAAAGACAAGAGATAGGGAACGAGAGGAAAGACAGAACTGGAGACAAACAGAAACAGAGAAAGAGAGAGATAAAGATGGAGAGAAGAGAATGACAGCATTCAAAAGGGATGGTAGGAGATTTTTTTCTTTGTTGTGACCTCGGAGGACAAAACCCTAGGCAGAAGTTGCAAACCAGTAAACTGAGACTTCTTTATGGATTGGATTAGATTGTCTCCAGGTCCTTTGACAACTCAAATTCTGTAATGACAAAAAGTGCAACTGAGCAGACTTTAACCTTCAGATAACTTAGAGATAAAAGTGTTCATTTGAATGACAAAAAAGCTTTCTTTTGTCACAGAAGTAACACTGATCCTGAATTTAAGTAATGTTATCCTTTAACTCCTCTAAACCTCAGTTTCATCTCTAAATTAAGAATAATACTTTTACTCCCAACCACATTGACTCAACTGGGGACAAGGGGAATGGAGGGAAGGGGAGAACTTTAAAAATCTTAAGTAGAGGTACTAGATAGGGAAATTTCATCCCCAGAAGCAGATCAACATCTTCCCTACAGCTTTTAAGTATTAAAGAATTGCCTAGAGCAGAGCTATCAAACAGGAGACACTCTTGAGCTGTTTTGTGGCCTTCAACACTCCCAAGGATTCCAGATAAAATGTAATTGGAAAATGTTTAAAAAAATAAATAAAAATACAACAGAATATTTTTGTTCTTGTTCAGTCAATGCAATTGTATCTGATCCTATTTGGAATTTTCTTGGCAAAGACACTGGACTATTTGTCATTTCCTCCTTTAGTTCATTTTACAGATGAGAAAACTGAGGCAAATAGGATTAAGTGACTTGTCTAGGGTAACACATCTAGAAAGTGTCTGAGACTAGATTTGAGACCAGGTACTCCTGGCTCCAGGCTTAATGTTGTATCTAGTTGGACTAGAATAACAGAACACAGATATCATTAATATGCAGCTTTCTAAGTTAATATACCAACCAAATGTATTTTTGTGGCTCCATTTCTATTTGAGTTTGACATCACTGGCCTAAACCACTAAAAGGTTGAAAGATTCAGCTCATACAGCTAGTATGTTTTAGAGGGAGGATCTCAAACTAGGTCATCCTGGTTCCAAGCTAACTCTATCCACCATGCCACATTACCTCTCAAATACAAAAGTAAACTATGATAATGCAAGTTTGAGTTTTGTTGATAAAGCAACACATATATTGGTTTACATGCAGTGGTTCTCAAAGTATGGTCTAGAGAATCCTGGGGATCTCTGAAACCTTTTTAGAGGGTCTACAAATTCAAAAATAGTTTTTATTTCCAATATGGTAAATGTCTATAAATATAATCCATATAAACAAAAACACCTTGGAGAGATCCTCAATAATTTTTAATAGGATAAAGATATTGAAAACAAAAGTTTGAGAACCACTGGTTTACATGAGTTACATGGTTAACATGAATTAAGAGGCACAATGTTGAAGTGGAGAATAGTTTAATGGTAAATGCACTGGCTCTGGAGTCAGGAGACATGGACCTTTGATGTTTGCTACATATCTGGCCTTGGCAAGTCACTGTCCCTTGCAAGACTCCAGTTTCTTTATCAATGAAATGAGGTAGGTTGAATTAGATGGCCTCTGGGGTCCTTCCCTGCTCCAGAGGTCTGATCCTAATATTGTAGGTTATACAGTAATGGCTCATAACATATGAGCTTGTCACTGAGGAAATCACATCTGAGAGACAGTGAATGAATGGGTTTCTGCCAAGCACCTGAAGCAATGGGCCATCATATCCCCATACCCCATATAGAAAGGGAGAGAAATGCGAAATCTTAGTGAATCTTCTAGAATATTGGTTTGCTCATTTTTAGAGATCAGCTCTAGGCAGGAATCCCTCTCAGAGTTATTAACTATAGGTATACCCTATTTTATTGTATTTTGCTTTACTGAGCTTTACACTATTGTACTTCACAGATATTATGGGTTTTTTTTTTTATAAATTGGAAGTTTGTGGCAACCCCACATCATGCAGTTTTTATTTTTCTTTTTCAACAACATATGCTTGCATCATATTTCTGTCACATATTGGTAATTCTAGCAATATTTCAAAATTTTTCATTATTATAATGTCTGTTATGGTGATCTGTGATCTTTGATTTACTGTTGTAGTTGTTCTATAGACACTAAACTGTACTCATGTAAGATGATAAACTTAATAGAGAAATGTTGTATGTATTCTGCAACAACCATCTCTCTCCCTCTCCTCAGACTTCTCCATTCCCTGAGACACAACAATACTGAAATTAAATCAAATAATAATCCCACAATGGCCTCAAAGTGCTCAAGTAAAAGGGAGAGTCAACTGATGCGGCAAACTTCATTGTTGTTTTATTTTAGGGAACAGCCATTGCTCCCCACCCCTGCCAAACTTTTCGGCTACCATCACCCTGATCAGTCAGCAGGGCACCAATATCAAGGCATGAATCTCCACCTATAGAAAGATTACTGTTCACTGACAGTTCAGATTATAGCTAGCATTTTTAGCAATAAAGTATCTTTTGATTAAGGGGGATACATTGAGAGAAATTGAATTGCTTCCATTTGAATTGTCTTAGGAAAATTCTGAAGATCACCTGGAGGGAAAAGATAGCAGATAGTGAGGTCCTTCCTCAAACTAAGTGCCAAGTGTTTAAACTCTAAAACACAGCTCCATTAGACTGGCCATATTGTTCAATGCCAAATGTATGACTGCCAAAAAGACTATTTTATTAGAGACTCAGACAGGGTAAGTGCTCAGAAGGTGGTCACTCTCAAGGTCTCTCTGAAGGACTTTACAATTGATTGTATGACATGGCGGACACTGGCACAGGACTGCCCAGCACGGCGTGCCCTCATCAGAGAAGGGGCTGTGCTCTCTGAGCAAAGCAGAACTTAATTAGTTCAGAAGAAATGCAAGAAGCGCAGTGAGAGAAGCCCCAAGTGTACCTAGGGACTCTGTGTCCGACTTGTGGCAGAGTATCCCAAGCTCACATTGCTCTCATCAGCCAGTTGGACACATTATAGCCCAACTCTGATGTGGTGATGTCATTTTGGTCCTCTTTGAGAATGAAGAACAGTCAATCAAATACTGTACATTTAATAGTGTGTATGACATAAAGTAAATATATGTTTTATATGTACCGGGAAACCAAAAAATTCATGTGTTTTTTTTTTATTCTTATTTTAGTATTGTGGTCTGAGACCAAACCTGCAATATCTTCCAAGAATTCCTGTACCTGTAGTCTTGCCTACTTAACCACAGACGGGCCAACCCTTCTAGTGGCCAAGCTCATCCTTAGAGAGAGAGGAAACACATTCATATATTCATTCATCAAACATCTTGAGCAACTACCACATAACCAAGTTCTGTGCTAAGGAGTGAGGGAAGTTTCTAGAAGGAATAAACATGTTTAGTACCCAAGCCTTCTCCTTCACACATGAGTTTTTAGAAAGCTATGCTAAGTTGGAATCATTGATTCATTCAACATTCATTCAAAACCATAGGTCATTAGATTTAATCAATATGATGTGTTTTTTTTTAACTAACCAAAGGGCATGTTAGTTCAAAGCTAATTGTTAAAATGTTATGATTTTTCAATTAATATTCATTTATTTTCTCACTCTTCTAGTCACCTTTACCAAAAAGAAGAAAAAAAAGGAGAAAGCAAATTCCCTCACTGGCCAAATTAAAAAATGCATATCTCATTCTGTATTTTGATACCATCTCTCCTCTGACAAGGAGTGGGTCTCTGGAACCATTGCTTGATTGGTCATTGTACTGATTAACATTCTAAAGTTTTTCAAAAGTGTTTTTCTTTATAATGGCATTGTTATTCTATACATTTTCTGCTTTTGCTCACTCACTTTGCTTTAGTTCATAGAGATCTTCTCAATATCCTCTGCAACTGTTCATTTAATTATTTCTCATGGTGCAATAATATTTCATTACATTCATATGTCAAAATCTCTTTAACCATTCCCAATTAGGTGGAGACCCTTTAGTTCCCAATTTTTGCTACTAAAAAAGTTATTATGAATATTTTTGTACTATTTAATGTTTTTCTTCTGTCTTTGATCTCTTTGGGGCATTGGCCTAATAGCAGCATCATTGGGTCAAAAGTATGCAAAATTTAATGACTTTGGGAAATAATTCCAAGTTGCTTTCTAGGACTCGTTCACAAAGCTAAATATGGCCAATAAAATAGCATAACAAAGTTAGTGACAAGAATGATTCTCCACCATCCACAGAAGAGGACACTCTCCCAGAGATTAACATACCACAAATGGGTCTCAACGGAGAAGGGGACCTACACGGGGAACATACGTGAGCAAGAAGCACATATAGAGGGGCACATCTGTAAAGAACCCATATGACTAATAAACATTCTTAGAATACATATAGAGGACCCCTCATGACCAATATACTTGAATGGGAAACTCCTCTCTCCTGTGCTGGCGCTGATGATATCATGCTGCTTGCTCTCTAGAGGAGTCTCTGCTGTTATTCTGTTACCATCTGCCCTCATCACCATCACCTCCACAACCTCCCCCCACACGCCCCCACACACAGACTCTTTGTTCAGCTGCTACTATACAGCTTCTAGGACCCCAGCTCTGAAAAGCCCATAGCCTCTAGCTATTTCAGGTCTTTTGAGATATAGATCAGAGCCAGTGAGCTAACTTGAAAAGCTCTCATTTAAGTCTGTCTTTGGACATCTTTTTCTCTTACTGATTGATGCTTAGATTCTCTTCATCTAAATTCTTATCCAAATTATCATTCCCAGAAACCTTTTAACTCCTAAATCTGGAGCCTGGTTCTCTTTAAGTCATCCTTAGGATTCCCCTTAGCAAAACCATAAAGGCCTTGGGTGGAGGTATAGTAAAAAGAATTCATTTCCATTCTACATTGCCCCTGGTTACCTCAAAAAATCATCCTGGGAGCAAGATGGAAGAGTATCACATATGTTTGGTGGAGCTGGGGCACTTTGCTTTACACCCCATCAGCAAACAAAATTGCAGTCCTCCCTATATGTGTAACATTATGTTCAAAATGACACTAGCTATTATAGAAAAGCAAAGCACAGCAGTTCCACAGGTGTATATCAGTAACAGTGCAAGTCAGTATAAGTTCAAAGTACAAGTCCATCCAACCGGCCAGCTGAATTCTTTAGTTGATCCCCATCCATAGCTGTTGAAGAGCCTCTTTTCCACCCTTATTCATGGGCAACAGGTTATTTTGGCCAAAATAGGAGTTTCTAATCTCATGAGCAATTCCTTGGAATGCTAAGGCTTTATCATGCAAGGCTGCAACTTGAGATAAGGAGACAGAATCATAAAATTGGAATGAATATATATGATCATGGATTCCATTGTCCTTCTGAGATCTTATCTTATAATTCAAAACCTAGTGGGTTTTCCTATTTCTTCTCCACTTTTCTGTTCATTTCTTCACAAAGTACAATGAGTTATTCTGGAGCCTGTATTGTGTGCAGGCTTCCAAAGGACAATAAAGCATACAGGATTCTAGATTCAAATTTGAAAGACATCTTTGAGGTTATCACATCCAACCTCCCTTTTTTACAGAGGAGGATTATAAGGCTCAGGGAAAGTGACTTGCTTGGAGTCACAAAACTAAGATCTGAGTCAAAATTCAATTCCAGGTCTTCTGGACCCCGAGAATAGTGTTCCTATCACTATGCCACAGTAAGTCAGATTTATTGAGCACTTCAACATTTAAAAAGCACTTTCTCCACAACAATTGACTATAAGGATTATTAAGCTTATTTTATGCAAGAGGAAACTGAGGCTCAGAAAATTTACATGATTCATCAGCATTGAGATCACAAGGTTGATTGGTTTTTGTCCTTCATTCTTAAAGAGGTCTAAAATAGCCTCATTACATTAGAGTCAAAGTATATTGTGTTCAACTGTGGCTGATAAGACCAATACAAGCTCAGAATGCTCTGCCACAAATCAGACAAAAATAGTCTACAAGAATATTCCAAGATTAAGATGAACAGTCAGAGATTATGAATACCACTTAATTACCTGTATCATCCTCTAATATTAACACAATGAAGATGAACAGGACAAGCACAGGGATGCAACAGAAAGCACCTAAAATCTGCCTTGAATTGACTGAGTCCTGTGGCTCTAGTCCCAACAGGTGAACTAATAAGACTAGCTTTAGATCTCTTGTTACATAGACTGTTAATTCAAGATGGAGAGACCACAAAAAGTAAGTAAAATCTCTGAGCTATAAAAAGCATCTGAGCAGAGGAACAGACTGAGAAGACATTTCAACCAAGCTGTAGTTTAGCTTCCACTAATAAGACCCTGCTTTTTAGATCTGAAAAGCTCCAGGGTCATAAATGTAGTCCATAATTAGATCTACCAAAGAAAGTTTGGATGTTGCATTCCATTTCCAAGTTTTGTCATTTCTAACTCTCATAGAGGTTCCTTTCTCTCCCCTCATATAGTCACAATTGTAGTTCAAGACTAGAGATCTAATCATGTGATTCCCATGTTCAGGGACCTTCAGTGGCTCCCTGTTACTTCCAGGATAAAAGTAAACCCTTCTGATAGGCATTTAAAGTTCTTCATAATATTTTTTTTCTTTTTGCCTACTTATATTTTATTCATCTTTTATCTCCCATCTCCATGTTTTTTCATTTGCTATTCCAATTTTTGAAATGCTATCTCTCCTCACTTCCACCTTAGTTTACTTAAAGATTCCATACATATCCTACTTCCTACAGATCCTTTTCAATCCCCCAGATCCTGTCTTCTCTTTCCATCCATGACATATAAAATGTATACACATATATATGTGTGTGTGTGTGTATATAAATTTATATATACATATCTATCATGTATATACTTAGTAATTTACATCTTGTCTCCTCCATTAGAATGTGAGTTCCTTGGAGGCAAAGACCGAGCTTATTAAATACTTACAAACTGACTGATTGAAATGCTATCCTGAAGCTTATCTAAGAGAGATAGAGACAGATGAAGATGGAAACTGAGAAAAATAGAGAGAAAAGGAGAGGGGGAAACAGAGGAAGAGAGAAGAAGAAAGAGAAAGAGAGGAAAAGGGAAGGAGGGAGAGAGGAATGGATGCAAGGAGAGAGAGACAGAAGACACAGAAAGAGAGAGAGAAAGAGTGAGTAAATAGACCAGTGTGGTTCAATCAATGGTTTAGCTCAGAGTGTTTTTATTAGGAATAGCTTGGATATAGGGGCTATAGTAAGGAGAATGAATAATTCAAAACTTTTAAAATTCTAGCTGCCTTTCAATCCCAGAGAATTTAATTTAAAAGCTGCCTATCTCAACAGTCCTCTTTTAAGGGGAGAATCACTGTAGCAAATGCCTCTGCCCTGATGTCAACGGCCCATTGGCAAGCTTTGTATACAGGCTTCAGGTGCCTGGAGAAGCGCTGTGTGTCAACAGCACAGAAGTAGGTGGCAGAGTCTTCAGGTCGAGTGTCATTGATGTGCAGGGAGCTGAAAGCTTCCTTCTTATCTAATGAGGCTTTTAATCTTCCTTTCCACTTCTCCTCCCCAGATGAAAAAAGCATAAACAGGGCTCTGGGGTCTTTCCCAGGATACTGTCTGTACCACTGTAAGTTTCTGAGATCACCCACTGTATAACTACAGTTCAGAGCGACACTTTCTCCTGCCAGGACCCTTAAGGACAGGACATTCTGCTTCACAGCATCCTGGTTGCTGGCCCCTGCTAAAAAAGACAATGTCAGACACAAGCAATTGTTGTCACATCACATCATTACATTAACCACCAATAATACCCGCAGGGACCAGGCTGAGCCTTCACCCCATCCACTTACAATCCAAATGAAAACACAGTATCATGAAGGAAATTCCAAAATATTTGTCCATGCTTCCTACAATTCTTGGGTGTCTTGATTAAGACTAAGATTTCTCAAGTATCACTGATCTCCACCTCCTCTTCTAGTCTTTCTTCTTTGGCTCCAGAAAACAAAGAGAAAATTTTCTCCTGAAACAGCCTATTAGAAACCAGCACCAGTTCTAATTTTCCTCCCTCTGAATAGATTTTTTAAAGGTTATTGCTGCCATCTTGTGGCCAGATAGATAATATCCAGCAACATTTACCGAAGTATGTTTTACATCCTGCTTAAAGAGCTTATTCAAGGTGGGTTCTCCCACAACACAAGGCTCCAAATCTAAAGTCCCTCCAAGTGTGAATCTCTGATAATGGTTTGGGTGCTGGGTCAGTCAGAAGGCATTACTGGATCAGATAAGAATCCAACAGATTCTAGTTTAAGAAGTTATAAGAAAACTGAAAAAGGGACAAGTTCTTTCTAAAATGTTTTCTTACCAGATCAGATTAATTTTCATGTCTTCTCTCTGTTGATATTTCCTATATATCCTGCATATAATATATAATACTATTATGTGTTTGCATATTGTCTCCTCCATTACATTATCAACTCATTGAAAGCAGAAACTGCCTCTTTTTTAATCCCCAAGGTTTAGCAAAGTGCATGACACATAGTAGTTGCTTAAAAAATGGTTTGTTTATTGATTGATTGAACTAATGCTCAAAAATAAATGAAAAGGAAGTCAGGAAGTAAAAGTTAAAAGTTGAGTAAGATCATAGATTTAGACCTGGAAGAGACCATAGATGTCACTGAATTCAATGGCTTCATTTTGCAGATAAAGTCAGAATTTAAGTGAGTTGATCAGGATCACAGAAGGAATAAAACATCTGAGACAGGATTCAAATTCATGTCCTTCCAACACCAAGTCTAACACTCTAACCAACTAAGTACTTTGATTAGAGTACACTTGAAATCAGGGTTAAAAAAAATAGTAAATGAGCAGAAGAATGTAACAGGGTAAATAGACAAAAAAATAGTAAAAATGAGACTCCAAAATAAGAGGCTTGCATTACATGAATTTTTAAACCTTTTCAGGTATAAATATCTATTACTGCTCAGAGAAGATAAATCTGGACTTGCTGGGGCAGGGAAAATAACAATTTATATTTGATACAAAATGGATAATGGATAGATAAGAATGATTCACACATATAACCAGGATCACAAAAGCCCTTACTAGCAGTAGAAGAAAAAGACATTTTATAGTAGGTTGTAAATCCTTGTTTAGATATACAAAGGCACTCACATGCAGGCCAGTTGGGAAATGTACTGCTTTACATGTGATTTTGAAACTTTATGAAGAGCTGAGACTTAGTTAATGTATCAGCCTCAATTGATTTCCACTGATTCTTGTAGTAAAGGGGGGGAAACAGGAAAAAAAATTAGGGATTAGGAAATTTTAAAGACAAATCTAAAAGATATAAAAGGCAGGTTCATTTTTTTCCAAAGTGGCTAATGTGTGTTGGAATTTCAGAAAAGGGAAGAAAATATAGGGAGATAGTTTGGTGTGGCAATAATGAAAATAGTGTTTAAAAAAACTGACTTTGGAATCAAAAGAGCTGAATCCTAGCTCTTACTCTTATTAGCTACATAACCTTAAATCACTTCTCCTCAGATTTGACTCAGGGTCTCCAGATTCTTCTCCTATAAAATAAAGGGGTTGGGTTAGTTCAAGGGTTCTTAACTTTTTATATCATGAACTGCTTTTTTCCCATCTGATGATCTCTTCTTAGAATTATGTCTTTAAATGCATAAAATAAAATATTTGGGATTAAAAAGGAAGCCAATTATATTGAAATACAATTATAAAACTTTATTAAAATTTCTGCAGTTCATGTCAAAGAATCTTTCCAGTTCTAACGTTCTGTGATCATTTTTAGAAGGTAAATGATATTGAAAGCAAAGTTCAATTCAGGTTATTGAATCATAACTTAAAATACTTTTCTCATGGTTTCTCACTATTATGTTGGGATACCAATAAATTGTGCTAGCTATTCATTTTATATACCATTACATGACCATCCCATCTTTCCTTTCTTTTGTGTGCATGGGAAGAGGTGATATATGTCCCTCTTGGTCCCTGGTTCCCTCTCCTACCCCAAATTGCCCTTCTGGGCACCAAGAGACCCACAGCAGCAAGTGCTATGGTAAGTGCTACCTCCCTCACCTTTCTGCCAATTCCCTCTTTCCCTACAGAGACCACTGGGTGGTTTAATAGATAGCTAAACCCAGCATCAGAAAGACCTGAATTAAAAGATAACCTCAGATCCTTATTTGCTGTGTGACACTAAGTCACTTAATTTCTTTCTGCCTGTTTCTTTAACTGTAAAGAGGAGATAATAATGACATCTAACTCCCAGAGTTGCTATGAAGATTAAATGAGATATTTGTAAAGCACCTAACATATAGTTGTCACCAAACAAATGCTTATTTCCTTCCCTTTTTCCCCTCTTGGCTAAACTCTGACTCCCTCAAACCCACCTTTGCTAAGAAACATTCAGCTCTATTCTAATCAGACCCTTAGATGCACTCTTCCTTTCTCAGTGGTAGTCCAGAACACTTCACTTAGTAGGTTATGTTAGTTAAGTAAATATTTATAGCATTAATAACTTTTAATTGTATTTATAAGTCTAAATATTTGGTTTACTCCTCTCCATGAGGTTACACTTTCCATGATTAGCCAGAATAATCAAATAAATGATATTACACATGCTCTGGGTAATGGACTTAAAATACAGGTGTAATAGAGGATTGGCCAATAAACTGAGTCTCTATAAACTGTTTGCTCTATTTATGCAATCCCTAAGTATGCTTGAAAAGTATTTCTTCCAAACTGCTTGACTTGAAAAGATGCTTTTTATTGGGTGTTAAGCCAGAACCGGATGTACATTCAAAAGTCACTAAATAGCCAAAAAGAGGCTTTCCCCCTTTTTCTGTATGGCAGATGCTTGAGCAATGAGGTTGTTGTCTTGGGCCTCTAGGTTGAGGAGACACTTCAGGCCCTGTTCTACCTAGAGCTGTCATGAAATGAAGGGCATATGGCCTTGCTTTGCTTCTATTCCAGACAGTTCTTTCCTGTTTAAGGTGAGGGCAAATTGGAGTTAACTATGATTTTTATGATTTTCAAAATTACAAAATGGAGAGTCATCAAAGGATATGAACTCCAGTCAGCCTACAGCAAGACCCCAAGCAAAGATTTTCAAGAATCTGATCACTGAGGATTTAAGGATTGATCTTGAGAATCTAATGGTATCTGAAATAGAGACTCACCCAATAACTAAGCATTAGTAATTTGGTAGAGCATATGTTCAGAGGATGTGTTAAATTTGGAGATTGAGGTGGTATAATGAAGAGTGTGTCTCAGATACTTGGGGGGAAATGTTCTTATTATACCTTCAAAGTAAATTTCCCTTTTTAAAACTAATTGATGTTAATTGGTTAAATGGAACATTAGGTGCCTTAATTACAGGTAGCTAATCATGAAAGAAAATGCACTAGAATGGGGGCACAAGCTGATAACACTGAAGAAAAATATTCCTAACCCCTCAAGGATATTCCTAGGACTCTAAGAGGAATCTGTAGCTGCCCTCCCTCTCAAAAAGTCAGTCCAGAGCCCCTCTACATGAAAATGATGAGCAAGAGCTTAGTTTTCTCCAAAGGACTTGTCAATATAACCAGGAAAGTTTTATATTGAAAATTGAGAGTACAGTACTACGTGCCAGGGCCTAAGGTAAGAACCAATGCCACTGTTGTACCCTAAGAGCTGGTGTGTATACCCTTTGTTTTTAGTTTGTACTAGGAAACCTAGAACTGAGTATTACACTTCCACTCTCCCCCCTTTAAGTATCTAACACTGCTAAGTTGTAGAACACTCCACTTGGAGATAGCAAGACCTGAATCTCAATCTAGCCTCAGATACTCACTAGCTGCATAACTTTAGGAAGGTCACTTCAACTATCTGGGCTTCAATTTTCTCAGCAGTAACATAATAGAATTAGATTTGATGACCTCTAAATAAATTTATGTTTCTATAAAATATTACTTTAGCTCTGTCCTAACAGCTATTGTTTTGTTTTGTTTTTTTAATAAGAGTGGAACATTTTACCTATTATTCTTGATTGCCATCTGGCTCCCTTGTATTTCTTCTACTGACATATACACCTTTAACTCTCAGATCGTCAAAGTGATTACCTTTAGAGAAATGACTTCTATATTCAGGATTTATTCCTTTCTGCAATGATTAAAACCATATAGTGCATATGGTCAATGTAGCATACAAATTTCTTTTCTATCCCTTTCTGCCTCTCTCTCTCTTTCATGATGTTTGCATCTTTCTCTGTTTCTTTGTCTCTTATTTCCAACTGTCTTTCTGAGCTCATCTCTTTCTCTCTCTAGCAGATATTTCTGTCTGTCTCTTTGTCCTTTCTCTTTCAGACACACACAAATACAAACACACACACACACACACACACACACACACACACACACATACACACAAATAATGACAGGAAAGGGAGAAGAGGAGAAAAATGTCCTGACAAAACCATAAATCTAGTTATGACAAATCCATATTAGGTATGAGTGAAAAAATAGCAGTAGAGAAGGTGCCAAATATTTCACAGAAGGCAATAACTAAAAGTGGATTGAGAACAAAACTTATTCGTATATCTCTAAACCAAAACAGAGAACAGAGGTTTAGAAAGGTGAACTTGAGATTTTATTGTAAGAAGGCAAATATAGTTTTATAGGTCTCACAAAGATGTGGTGGGATGAGACTCATGACTGGAAACAGAAATTGAAGAATGAACCTAATTCAAGAAAAATTCATCTGAGAGAAAGGCCAGAATTATACTGTTTGCCAAAAAAAAAATGAATACAAAATCATAAGGCAGATGAACCAAGTGCTGTAAAGATTTCTGAGAAGATTAAAGGCAAGAGCAACAGTAGTAATTTCTTAATAGGAGTATGCTATGGACTACCTGATCAAATGAATGACATAAATAATGGGTTTCTGACAAAGAACACAAAAGTCATCTGATGACTAAATACAGGCATGACAGATTGCACCTACCTGTATATCCACTGGAAATCTTATTCTTCGTAAGCAGATCATGTGATAAATTCTCTAAGTTGAATAATTTTCAAGTTTAAATTGTTGACAATTACATCAAATGAAATTGATTTTATTTCCTAGAAAGTAGAGGAAATAACAGGAAATGTTACTCTGGACCTATTCCTGACAAAGAAGAAAGAATTGCTTTAAGTCCGACTTAAACCTCTTTTATGATACTTCCAATGATCCCCCTCTTTCCTTTTTCAATTTGTTCCTCATATAGCATTCTGTTTACATCTCATTTATGTACTTACTGTGTGTAGCATTATAATTATTTGATTTTATTCTATGTTCCCTTATTAGATAGACCTAAATAGACTGCTCTTATTAGGTTTTCATTTGATCCATAGGACCTTCAGAACAGGAAATGTCAAGCAAACATAGGAACTGAAGCCTTGTGAAAGTGAAAAAAAAATTATTGTCATATTTAATCATTTAATGACATTTAATAAGTTAAAAACTCACTCACATTTACATGCCCCTAAGGCTTGCAAAAGTTTCCCTATAAATCTATGAATAGGCAGTGCAAGTAACATTATTATTATTTTATAGTTGAAGAAATTGAGGCTTTGAAATGTAAACATGATCATATGAACACATCACTGTCAAGTGTCCAAAGCAGGATTTAAATCTAGTAAAATTTCTGCAATTAGCATTATCTGCCACATAATATCCACAAAATGAATACTTATTGACTGGTCTATTGAGAAAATGTAGAGAATGGGAGAGGTTCTAGAAGACTTTAAAAAGGGACAGGTTTTTTCTTAATTTTCAATAGGACAAATAAAAGAGATTCTGCAAACTAGAGACACCTGAGACTGTCTTTATGATTCTCTATAAGACAAAAGATCTATGAGAAAACCAAGGAGGGGGAAAAATCTATGTATTAATTTTAGATAGTAAAGGTCTCATTTCCAAGACATACAACTAATTGATTCAAATCTATAAAAAGAAGAGTCATTCCCTAACTGATAAGTAGACAAAGAAGTTTTTTTTTCCTACATAAGAAATTCAACCTATCAAAAGTCATATAAAAATGCTCCAAGTGATTAGTAATTAGAGAAATACAAATTAAAGTAACTCTGAAATTTTATTTCATATGTATCAGATTGGCAAAGCTGACCAAAAAAATGACAAATATTGGAGAGGCAGTTGGAAAATAGGAACATTAATACACAATTGGTAAAGTTGTAGATAGCAGCCATTCTGTAAAGCAATTTGGAATTAGGCCCCCAAATTTTTAAATTTAAATATTCTTTGACCCAGTGATAACACTAGTAGCTTTGAATCCCAAAGAGAAGGAAAGAGAATAAGTATAACTCCCAATATGTAAGTATTTAATTTTGTAAACTGTAGAAATATCATTTTTAATTTATAAATTGTGTAGACATATCACTTTAAATTGGCACATATATAGGTTTTACAAGTTTACATATAATATATTATATATCTTACATGAATACAGTCCTCAACAGTGATGCTGTTGACATCCATCATATTAGCTTAATACCAATGTCAAATGCTGCAACAGTGAAGAAAATTGAAAAAAAAATTGTCAACTTAGCAATTATATTATACCACTGGTAACTTTGAAAATAGCCATTTCAATTGAGTGAGAAGTCAATATAAGATGCTATGAATGTGGGAGATGGGAAGACCAGGTCTTCCATACCAGGTGTGTATGTATATATATAAATTTGTTTATCATATATGTATATATGCATACATATATGTGATAAACATGATGTGCATATACATATGTGTATGATCTACATGATATATATATATCTTATTGTGTATACATATATAGATATATATTCTTTCCTCTTTGAGATGTCCACACATGGAAGGCCAGCCAAGGGAAGAAATAAGTATGGAAATGTCAAAGGGGGACAGAAAGGTGGTATTAGAGACAAACCCCAGAATAGCGAGGGGAGAGAGAGGTTGGGAATGAATGAAAATCATCCTGTAAAAAATGCTCTAAATCACTACTGATTAGAGAAATGCAAATTAAAACAACTCTGAGGTACTACTATCAGATTGGCTAAGATGACAGGAAAAGAAAATGATGAATTTTGGAGGGGATATGGGAAAATCGGAACACTAATGCCTTGTTAATAGAGTTGTGACATTATCCAACCATTCTGAAGAGCAATTTAAAATTATGCTCAAAGGGTTATAAAACCGTGCATCATAAAAGAGGGGAAAGGACCCATAAATGAAAAAATGTAACAGCTTTTTTTTTTGTGGTGGCAAGGAATTGGAAATTGATTAGATGCCCATCATTTGGGCATTACTGAATAAGTAATGGTATATGAGTGTAATGGGATATTATTCTTTTAGAAGAAATGAGGGTCAGACTGATTTCAGAAAAGCCTAGAAAGACTTATTAGAACTGATGCTGAGTGCAGTGAGCAGAACTAGGACAACATTGTACACAGTAACAGCAAGATTATGTAATGATCAGCTATGATAGACTTAGCTCTTCTCACCAATACAGTGATTCAAAACAATTCTAATAGATTTAGGATAAAAAAAATGCCATCTGCACTCAGAGAGAGAACTACAGAGACTGAATGAAGATCAAAGCATAGTATTTTCACTTTTTTTATTTGTTTGCTTTTTATTTCTTGACTTCTTTCTGACTTCAAATTCAGTGCTCTTTCTCCTGTACCATGCTGCCTGTCCTACCCCTCTGAGTTGAAGTCATGGCTCCTTTGGTGTTCTGTTAGTACATTGGAATCATTGGTATAAGGAAAGCAAGAAATACAAAGTAGACAGTTTATGTGCTCCATTAGCACTCAACCAATGTCCAGAGATCTAAAAGAAAATCAAGAAGTTGGTTGAAATGCCTCTGGAAAGATCATGAATGAGACTCTCATAGAAAGCAAATACCTACATTAATGAGATCACAAATTCTTCGAAGTATTCATATGATTGATGATAAATGAATGATTTGAGAATGAGTACTCTTAAAGAATGTAGCTTCCACACTTGCTTTTTGAATCCACTTATGGTAAGGCATATTTTAGAGTAAAATAACCTTCCCACCAACTCCATCCTGCTATGGTACTGCAGGCTCAATTCCTTTCTGCCTACTTTTGCAGATCTCCTCATGAGACTTATGCAGCAAGTGACAGTGGCATGGTGTGCACTAATCTTTCTGTTTTGTTCTCTCTTATGCTGAGAACACAGAAATCCATCACTGAGTCTTGCAGCTGGGAGGCCAAACTGGTAAAAGTGATGAATCTGTTTATTTTCTGAAAGTTCACCAAATATCGATCCTTGCTTGCATTCTGTTGGTTATAAGAATCCTGACGAATAAGGATAATCATCGCTCTGCTGGAAAGCTGTTTGTACTGGGGAAGAATATAATTACTTTCACTGGTGTCATATTTGTAGCTCAGGGTCACAGCCTCCTCTTCTTCTCCTGTCATTGCTGATTGCAGCTAAATAACTTTTTTTTCCTGTACTATCCCCTACAGGAAAAATAAGACATATAAGAATTGGTCATCTGACAGTCACGAATAGCATTGTAGAAACACTGCAATTTAGGATTAGGGAAATCTGGTGAAAGAATCATAATTTTATTCCTTCCCATTGACTGTCATCTATTCTTGACAAATACTAACCAAGAATGCTCCCTCCTTCTCTTCTCTCTCCTTCTAAGTCCCCACACCTTAAAATATACCTCAGCCCCCATGACCATGGTGGATATTACCCATGAAGACAGATACCACAAATTCCCACAGCAGACAGGGGAGAAACATGTTGGCCAAAATGGCTCTGTCCTGAAGCTCAAACCTTAATCTTACTCTCTGTATCTGATAATCATAAAGTCTCTGGGACTTTCCGATCATATACATTCATAAAAAGAAATGGAGTTTCCGGTTGAAACAAATTTATATTACTCACACCATACTCCTATATAGTCTGAAAAAATCTAACCCATCCCAATGCTCCATTTAGTCATATTGGCTTGCTTTGGAAACTGAATTCTATGTTTAAATCTGTCAGCAAACATGAATACACTTTAATATTGAAGAGAAATAGAGATTAATAAATCAACTATTAGATTTGTTCAACCAATTAACCTAAGATAGGAATTGAGAAGAGGCAATAAAAAACAATGCATTATGAATATTTTTCCCTTTTAAGATCCAATTCATTCATCTCATGCTTACATTCTTGTCTACTCAGAATTTAATGTGACTAATAATTGTTAATAATTTCATTTATAAGTGCTTTAAAGTATGCAATGCATTTTATAAATATTATCTCATTTAATCCACATAATAACCTTGGGAGATAGATACTATTATTTTCCCCATTTTACAGATGAAAAAAATAAGAATGGATAAGACTAAGCCACTACTCTATATCACACAGCTGATAAGTGTCTGTGACTAAATTTGTGGCCAAATCTTCCTCATTCCAAGACCAACACTTGTTCTACTATGCTATTCTTCGATTTTCATAATGAAAGATAAATTTATTCCACTTGACCATACAGATTCCCATTGGAATGGAACATGTTTTATATTTAATAAGGTTGCACTTCTATCTAACGATAGGAAACAAATTTTCACGACTCTCAGGATCTTCTGAATTGCCCATATTCTTAATGAAAACTAGCAGGAAAACCACAAAATGTAGAAACTTGATGTCCCACTTTATTTGATGAGTACCTATAGAAATTTTCCCTTGAAACATAAGGACAAAATAGCAAATATCTCACCAGTCAGAGGTTATCCCTATAAGCAACAGGTGTTGGGATAAAACTCATTGTCTCTACAGCAGCTATCTAGATTTTCTATATCAAGGTGCTGTGCAGGAGAGGGAGACTATGACAACTAGTTAGTTTGAGATCAGAAGTTAGTCTTCCATTCGCTTTTTCTTTCTTAGGTAAATACAGAGGCATAATGAAGGCAGCTCAAACTGGCTTGATTATAAGGACTGATTATAAAATTTTCAGTGTGAGCATTTATACCTCAGAAATGGGCAAATGCTATAAATCAAGGCTTGATTAATTGCTTTGTGGTTATCTGTACTTAATAAAGCAATGGTGAAAATGACAGCAATGCATGATGCAGAAAAGTGCATCATGGGTAATTTTTATTTTGAGAATTAGTTGTTAAATATTTAACAGCACACCATTATATAAATATATGAATATAAGTAAAAAAAAGAAAGTCTTTTTCCAGGGACTTTTCAGGTCCTAAAGGCCAAATTTATACTGGTAAGAATGAGAACAAAAATCAGTAATTAATTACAGGGTGATAATGGCAGGGATCGTATTAAATCACTTGTATAAGTAATATTAGAGAATCTCAATGTGGGGCTGAAATAATGGATCAAGCAAAAAGGCTTAGCAATCTCTGTGTTCAGGATATTTTTAAGATCTAAATAAAATACAAACATAGTGCTGAGGTGATAGCAAGAAAACAGAACTAAGGAAAAATGGAACTGGAAATAAGCAGCGTTTTCTATAAATTTACCATTTTCTGATTAGATAATTCCATGAATTTTTAGAAAGGAGACTCCCATCAAGTCATGAGCCTGTATTCATAGACCTTTCCCAATCTGAACAGTTTCAAGAAAAGGAAGGGAAAATTACAGAGGATGAATGATGTTGATCTCAAGACCTGAGAATAAAATTATTAAAATGTTGACTAAGGTTCCTACCCCTCAATGATATAAAGTTGGCAGGCATTGAACAAACAGGTCAGTCTTTCTGTTCAGTGATTTACCATAATGTAAATTTCTTTCTGTGCTCTACTTAATTATAATTCTAATTTAACTCAATTCCTTCAGTTTTCAGAAAGACCACAAGATATTTCCTATGACTATTTCCCCTGGGACACAGAGAAGGAATAACCACAGGGTGAGTTGAGGCTTATATTCATGTCATGCGGTTCCTGTTTCTCTTAGATTCTCCCATACCCCATTTCTCACTTTCAGTAACTACAATTCTCTAGGGACTCCAAAGGACTCCCAGGATCCATCTAGGGTTTTCTTGTTCCCTGGAGAAGTCACAAAACAAGGTTCATCTGAGGAGAAAGTGATGCTCTATCTCCCAAGGATCCCTCTTGTAACCCACAGGTTCATTTCTCCTTATAGTCCCCATCTTTGCTATAAAGTACCCTGCTGTGTCCCCTTTTTGGACAGATGTCTTCTTCAGGTGAAAGTAAGTTTCCTCCTTAATGTGATTGGCCTGAAACCCAATGCTGCCATCTTTCTGTTTCCTGCTGTGCTTCTCAAAAGCAGCTTCAGAGATCCATTGAGGATACTATACATACTAGAAAAGAAAAACAGAGTAACTGGCATTGTAAGTACAATTCAAAGTCAGTGGTATCCCTTCAGCAAGCATGAGATGACTTTCTGTCTGGGTCATTGAATATCGTCCTTCCTAAAAAAAAGAAAAAAACAGCTATTTTGAGATTGGTTACACGTAAAATAATCTCCAATGAACTAGTAGGGTAAAAATACTGAAGGTCTGACAAAAGGAAACTGTTAAAGCTTTGAGTGAAATGACTATTCACTGAATATTAAATAGATCACAAGCACTTAGCCTGCAATAAAGTTCATGGTCAATTGAGTAGAAAGGAGAATGGTGAGTTTTTCTCCAGAAGAGACACAGAAAATTCTTTTGTTTCAGTCTCAGGTTCTTGGTCAACTCTGCTGAGGACTTGAAGGATTCTTTCTTCTCTATGGTTTATCACAGTTTTGAATGAAGAGAGAGTGTGTCAGTTGTTTGTCTTTTTTTCTCAAAGAAAACTAAATATTTAGAATAGAATGAATTTGTGCTAATGATCTAACAAATCATGATATATCTGTGCAAACTATTGGTCTCTTGTGGATAAGATAGTGACTGAGGAAAAGAGATTCAACTGAGCAGACAAGTATCAAAAATCAACAAGCATTTATTAAACTATATTTAATAAATAAGCGCTGTGATAAGTGCTGAGTATCCAAATATGAAGGTCGTCTCTATAAAAAGATATGCTACAATTTTCAAAATCATACAAATTTACTTCAAGTGTGGTTTCTGCTCTCAATTAGTTTATGCTTCAGGTAAAAAGCATGTCCTGCTTTCTTTGAGCTTTTTTTACCTTACAGGCCCTTTTCTCAACTCAATTCTAAAAGCTGGAAGGGAGTAGGAAAGGGAGGGAAAGTAGGATATGGGGCAGCAATAGATTAGAGTTTGGGATTTTTTAGAGAAGAAATTCAAAGTAAAAAAACTGGAAAGACAAGATTTGTATCCTTTATATTTTGACCCAAGACCCACTTAGGGTGCCATGTACTTAATAATCCCTTTAAACTACATATGTATTCTTCTAGTAACAACAGTAGTAACAACAATGTAATCATTGTGATAGATATATCCAAAGCTTTTACCTACACCGTCTGTAATTTAGTCAACTATATTGCAAGTATGAATAATAACAGACATTTAAAGGGGGGTTAGTAGGGGTAGTAATCCTTGATCTTAAATAAAGTCAAAGTTAAAAAAGATTCAATCAAAAGAGAGAAATCTACATTATTTGTCAGCCATATTAAAATTCTTTTAGACTATTCTAAACTATAGACTATAGACCTAAGAAGGATGATGTTAACCACCTTCAGAGAAACAAAGGACAAACAAGCATAGTACAACTTATTCAGATGTATATGGAGGTGTATGTGTATAATTATAGGTATTTGTGTATATGTATGTGTATGTATGTATATATGCATATTTTTGTATATGTGCATGTATGTAATGTGTGTATGTGTGGGTATATATATACATAATTAGAGGTCCTGGATAATTAGGTAAAGTTGGCAGAGAAAGACAGAAGTATTGATAGAATCACCACCTGAGGCAGGCAGTGAGAGGCATTGATAGGATCAATTTAGCCCCATGGTTTCACCCTCTGTAGAGATCTTGGGCAGTCCCACCATGTTATGTCCTGTCAAAAATCAAGTTTTGTCAAACCTTTGAGGCTAAATTTCCTCTATAAATCTGTCCATAGCTCCCATCATCTTTGTTGAACCCTTTTTGGGTCAGTCTGCCACAGTACTCTGCCTCATAGTATCTTTCTCCTCACGCCCCCACCCCACATGGTGTTTCCCTTCTCATCCCCTACCATATCTCTCTTCTTTTCTCCTTCCTATAGCTAACTAACTCTTTTAAGATCCCAAACTCCTCTGTAGATTGAGCCTGTCAGCTAAGGGCATACTTCAACCTCATGGGATGTTTCCTTTCTCCAGCTTAATTGTGAGTTCCACTAAGGAACTTGTCTTTTCCATCATTAATTGTTAAAAACCCCTTTTCTTGCTGATTATTGCTCTCCCAATTCTATTTCATATTTATCACTCCTGGTGTTTACTGTATCCCTTCATTTTGCCTGTAACCTCTTCTCCTAAATAAACCTACCTTTTGTCAAAGAAAATGGTCATTGTGAATTCCTCACATGACCTAACCCCAACATTCGATGCCTACAATCTCATCATCTGGTGCTAAACCCCAAACACATTTGGAATTAGAAATTGCTCTCTTAAATCACATTCTTTGGTGCCAAAAATGCCTCCTCCTAAAATAGATCATACACATAAATATATCTATACTTAACTATAGCCAATTTGGAGAAGGGGGAAAAGGAGTGGTGGGTGCAAGGCAGTGTTCAAGAGGAAATCAGAAAAAAAGAAGAAAGTTAAAAGTACATAGCAGAAAACAAAAGAAAATCTGAAGTATATAAAAGACATAGAAAACAGTTCTGAATATAATGTATAGTTTTTAATATATATGCTTTCTTGAAATGGGAATTTATTGTTACATATTTTGAATCCTCTCCTGTTCTGCTGTGAACATGACAATATTTTTCTTTTGTTTTTCTTTTCTCTTTCATTTTTTCTATTTTGTATTTAAGTTTTAAATGAATACTTTTTTAAAAGTCATATTAATGATCAAATGATTAAATTAAATTAAAGTGTTATACAACATTTTAAAGTTGGCAAAGAATATTATCTTGTTTGTTCTTCTTAGTATTCTATTGGTAAGTAAACTGGGTTTTAGTGACTTAAACATGCTCATTCACCAAATGTCAGTGAGATTTGGAGACAAGTTTTCCTGACTCTTGGTCCAGCACTCTTACCATTGTGATAACTGTTCTCAGGAATATATCTGAGGTTGCTTATACTGGCTCTCAAGAGCTGTGGTTAAATTTTCAATGTCAGTAATTACACCTCAGAAATCAGCAAATACTATAAATCAGGACTAACGCACTATTTTGTTGATTATCTGGATTTTTTAAATGATGAGGAAAATGTTAAGCAATATAGATTAAACTTAAGAATGAATACTTTTCTTTCTTTGTTACAGAAATACAGTTGTTAAACATTAGCAGGCACTTACTATTCTTAAAGTATGGCTATGAGTCTCCTAGTCATTTTCTTTTGCTCTTTGAACACCTCACTATTGAGAATATAAGAATCTTCGTCAAAACACTACTGATTTCTTACACTCAAGCTGTTACTACAGCACATTAGTACTGACTAATCTTGTTGGATTTGAGAGTAAAGGTTTCTGCTCCCATCTGTGATGCTCAAATTCTCTTAAGCAAATGAATGCCAAATAATAGCTGCTTGTATTCAGGTTAATATTCTCCAGAAATTATCTTTGTTTCCCATGGTCACCTCAAGGATCCCCCAAATAAGACAAATAGAGTTCATGTCTCTTCCCCTTTAGACTTATGGGAGAATTTCTTTTTCCTGCCTTCTAGAAACCCTCCAACTCACAAGACCAGCTTAAAGTTTTCAACTGCTAATGAGGTTTCCAAAAATTTCTCCATTTTGCTGCTTATTCAGGTAGAATAACATTCCATTTGAAACCTAAGTCATGGGTTCAGTCACTAGATACAGTTTCTCTGTCTCTTGGGGTTATAGGGACATTTTGAAAGATACACATCCATGTTTTAGCTGATATTTTTTGTATGTGCCTCAGATTTAATAATAATAATAATATCTAACATTTATATAATGCTTATATTATGCCAGGCACTGTACTACCTGATAAATAATATTTTGATTCTCACAACAATCCTGGGGGAATACGTGCTATTATTATAACTGCACTTTACAGTTGAGTAAACTGAAGTTAAGGGACTTGATCAGGACCTAGGAGCTATTAAGTATCTGAGGCAGAATTTGAACTCATGCCTTTCTGATCCCAAGTCCAGCATTCTACCCACTGTGCCATCTGGCTGGCTCAGAGTTTTGGCCTGTTTAAAATATCCTCTCATCTGTCCGTTCACTAAACTAGCTTTCCAAAGATTGGAGACATCATCTGGTTTAGTGGAATGAATACTTAATTTGGAGTAAAAGGATTAGGTTCAAATTCTGGTTTAGCTGTTTACCTCTGTAAGCCTGAACAAGTCACTTTACTTCCCTGAGCCAGTTTTTTCCTCTGTAAAAGGGCAGAGTTGGACTTGATCAGTTTTAAGTTTGAGCTTTAGATCAATGATTCCATCTCATGATTGGGTTCCAAGTTAAACCAGATTGACTGTAAATAGTAGATAAGCTCTGTTTCTCCATTCCCATTTACTCAGATTCTGACCTCATCCTCTTCCATTTCTGTGAAAGGATAGAAGAAAATGGCCATCTTATGATCAAAACCACAATTACTTGTGTCATGTTCCTTACACTAAGATATTTTCCTTTTTTAAATTCATAGACTATTAATGAAATAAAAAACATATTTTCAATTCAAATTGAGCATTGTAGCAATAATTATCAAAATAAGTAATTTATCATTGTGTTCTCTAGTCCCTTTTTCATATGAATAAAATTATTTATATTAGAAAAAACAATAGCAATATGTTTAGGAACAATAGGTTCTTGAAATGTATTTTGGCTAAGTCATAATTTAATATATATTCAATATAATTCAAGCACTAGCCGTGTGACATTGGGCAAGTTGCATTTAGGTTCTCGCCTCAGCTTCATCATTTGAAAAATGACAGTAATAATAATTCTAATACTTAATCCACAAGTCTGTTATAAGGATAAAATGATGTGTGTGTTGGTTGTGCTACAAACCTTAAAGTAACCTCTTAATAGCAGATGTTATTGAGACTATTGTTGTTGTCATTATTGTTATTGTTTTTGTTATTATTGTTCTTGTCATTGTTATTACTTTTGTTGTTGTTGTTTTGTGTGAAAATCTGATTAGGAATGAGCTCTCCATTCCTTTTTTTCACAAGGTTTAATTTTTCATATCACTCCATCCTGAGAATAAATTACCTCTCCTGACAGGTCATACAAATGCATTAAGATAAAGCAAATTGGGACTCTCTAACCTTCCCCTAGTGCCAGGTTATAATTCACTTTGCAATAAACAGATTTCATAGGATATAAAACTTACTTTTTGTCATCAAGGCCTTCTCTTCTCAGTTCTGCTGGACTAATTTACACTGTTTAGGCCAATAATCTACTCAGCTAAGTAATGTAAGGCACAAGCCATAGGCTCCATAAACTTCAGAGCAAGAAGGATTCCAGAGATTATCTAATTTAGACCCATAATTTTACATTAAAAAGTATTGACCAAAATGATTGTCCAAAAGGTCACATGTGACAAGCAGTAGAATCCTACCATACTGTTGCGTGTTGTTTCTATATGTTCATTGTACTCTCATAATCCTTGTGGGATATCACCCATTGATAGGTCATTTCTCTCCATTTTCCATTCTCAAGTCTCTGTTCATCTCCACCCTGCCACAAAAGTATCCTCAACCTGGAAATTTATACCATGGTGACCTTTCTGACACTGGGAATATTCTCTGTCCTTGCAGCCCATTTCTCTGAATGGCCAATTCCTCAAGAAATTTCCTCTTAATTAAATGTCCAGTCCTGTCAGAGCTTCATTCTCCAATCTCCACTCCTTAACCTCCAGCATTCCTACCATGCCCTACCAAGATATTTTTCCATCCCAAGTTTTTCCCCTTTTCAGCTTTCTTTTCTGTTTTCTTTTCCTTCTTTAGAAAGTAAGCATTTTGAGAGCAGGGACTACTTTCTTACTCCTTCTATTTGTATTACCAAGGCTGAGTATATTGCTAGGCACATGGTGTTTAATAAATGTTTGTTGACTTGCTTTGTTGACACTAGAGTTTCTAAACATTAAGGCATTGCAGGCTAAAAAGAAATGAGAAAAAGGAAGCAATCTATAAATCAAAATATACTAATAAATTTGATTGTATTTACACAAAATAATACCATTATACTACTAAATAATCAACAACTACTTATCAAGCACCTAATATGCATCAGACACTATATAAGTGCTGGGGATATAAGTCCAAAGAAGGATGTAATTTCTTTAATGAAGGAAAGAAAGAGACACAGATAGACATAAACAGAAACAGACAAACAAAAGAGGAAGAAAAGGAGAAGGAGAAGGAAGGGAGGAGGAGGGAAAGGAAGAGGAAAAAAGGAGGAAGAAGAAGAAAAATTAGGGGTTAAAATATATATGTGTATGTATGTATTATGTATTTTTATACACACATTTATATTTATCAGAATTTTTGATAGAGCAGAGAACTAGTGCAACTATTTTGGAGAACAATTGGAAATTATACAAATAAAGAGACTAAAACATCATTTTGATCCATAAACTCCATTGCTAGGAAATAGAGAGAAAGTGACTGACAAAAAGAAAAGCTCCACATACATCAAAATATGTCAAGCAATACTTCTTGTACTAACAAAGAATTGTAAACAAAGTAGATTCCCATCAATAAGAGAACAGCTAAATAAATTGTTGTACATAACTTTAATGAGATATTATTACCATGCTGTAAGAAATTAGCATGATTCATATAGGAAGGCATGGAAAGGCATATAAACTGCAGCAAAGCAAAATAAGCAGAGACACGAAAGCAATATACACAGTAGCTACAATGTAAATTAAAAGAACAACAATCACAAAACAATAAAAAAAATTGTGAAATTACAAAGAATAAGCTTTGTCCCAAAGAAGAGATATGAAAGAACACCTCCCTTTGTTCCTTTGTAGAAGTGAGGGGATGGATAAGGGTCCAAGAATGTAGAGCATTGTATATAATCTTGAATTTTTTTATGAATTGATCAGTTTTGGTAAATTGTTTCTCTTCTTTCCCATTTTTAAAGTTTATTTTTTCTATAGCATGACTGGGATGAGAGAGAAAAAGTGGTACAGGAGATATTTAGCCAACATAAAAATAAAATATATCTATAAAAATGTATTTTAAAATTGATACGGAATAAATATAAAGTAAACCTATATAAATATGTGCAAAATAGGTAAATACAAAGTAATTTGGAAAGGAGGACTTTAGTATTTGAGTGAATTGGGAAAAGTTTTAGGTAGGAGGGACTTTAGGAGGCAAGGGTAAGGAGGGAATGAATTCCAAGCATGTGGGATGGAAAATGAAACAAAGTGAAGACTAGAGGTGGAGTGTTGTGTATGAGCAGCAGAAAGTTTGGCTAGATGAAAGAGAGAGGGGATAATGTCTAGTAAGGCTAGAAAGATAGTTGGATGGGGGAACAAGTTGTATATAACTTCTATGTGTGTGTGTGTGTGTGTGTGTGTGTGTGTGTGTGTGTGTAAAGTAAACAGGAGTTTACAATTTGTCCTTGAGGCAACAAGATGACACTGGTACAAGGAAGTCATATGAAATCAGGAAGTTGAAGCAGACCAATTAGCAGGAGTATAAAGTTAAATGACAAACCTTGCTCTCAAAGGCCTTACAATCTAATGGAGGAGACTATATTTTAATATCTACATACAAATAAGATACAATGGATAAGTTAGAAATAATCACTAGAGAAAAGCCATGAGTACTGTGAGAAATAACTCCATTGGACTTGGGAAGGGAGAAGTTATAAATCTTTAACTTCACAACTTTAGCCCTAGATGTCCTATAAGATAGGAACACTGGAATCAATTCAGATTCTCTTTTTTTATACCTAAAATGGAAGTCTCTCTCTTGAAGTCCCATAAACGAAGGGCCTGAAGTCACAACCTGTCAGGGGTTCATAATCCCCCCATGTTGAGTCTAAATCTCTTCCTTTGATTATATCATTTTTTCTCCCTTGGTATTCACCTTCTTTGGAAGTAGTTCAGTCCTTGCCCTGATTACCTATTGGCTGAGGTCTAGTCTAATTTCCCCACTTGAGTCTAAGTCTCCTCCTCTAATCACAGCATTATATCTGTCCCCACATATACATGTGTAAAATGTGTAAATACTTTTAATTCTTATTCTAAATGTCCACCCAAATTACATTATCCTTTTATTTTTCTAAGTCTGAATCTTCCACCCTGATTGCATTTTCCCCTTTCTTTTATTTTTATTTCTTTGTTTCACATCCTGGCCTGCCATTTCTTAGGTTTCAATTTTCTAATTTGTTTCACTTCTCTGTAATTCAATTTTCATTACTCTGTAGAAACTAAACTCTCATTCAATTCTCACAACACTAAGGGGAATCTGGAAAAGCTTCTTGCAAAAAATAAAACTTTAGCTGAGACTTGAAGGAAGCTAGGGAGACTAAGAGGTGAGGATGAAGAGGGAGTTGTAGGTCTGGGGAATAGTCAGAAATAACAGTCGGAATCCAAAAATGAAGTGTCAGTTTCAAGAAGTAAGATTACAGAATATATGATGAGAAGAGAGAGATAAAAAGTCTGAAAACACAGAAAGGAACTAGGTTATAAAGAGCTTTATAAAGAAAAAAAAAAAAGAAAATCATATTCTATCCAGTAGAAAGCCACTGGAATTTATTGAATACAGGGAAACAAGTGACATGTTTATATCTGAATGTTAAGATCAATTTGGCAGTAGTATAGAGAGGAGTGGGGAGATACTTGAAGCAAGGAGACCAAAAAACAGGTTATTGCAGTAGTTCAGATAGAAAGTGATGAGAGCTTGTACCATAGTGATAGATATCAATAGAGAGGAGGCATATGCAAAAAATTTTATGAAGATAGAAATTGCAGGACTTCACAACTGATTGGATATGGGTTAGAGAGGGTGAAAGACAGTGAGAAGTTGAGGGTGATACCTTGTTTGTGAGCCTGGGTAACTGGGAAGACAGTGACAGTCTTGACAGTATTAGGTAAGCTAGGAAGAGGTGATTTGGGGAGAAAAAATAACTAGTTGAGTTTTTGACATGTTGAATTTAAGATGTTTATAGGGCATCCAGTTCAAAATGTTTGAAATTGCAAGTTGAAAATGCAAGACTAGAGGTTAGATAAGAGGTTAGGACTAGATAAATAGATCTAAAAATCATCTACACATAAAAAATGGTTGAAACTATGAATGCTAATGATATAAAGTGAAAAGTAAAGTGAAAAATGTAAAAGTAGAGAAGAGGACCTATGAAAGAGGCTTGGTTAGCATGGAGAAGATCTAGCAAAAGAGACAGAAGGAAAGATCAATAAGGAGGGAGAAGTGTGAATGACCAAGGCAGGAAACTCAGTCCAATAGCCTGAAATTCTGTTGGTTTGAACTTGTGGAGCCTTCCATAAAATTTATAGTACCTGAAAATAGCAGTAGTCTACTGGCATTCTAACCAGGGACAAACTGAAAATTGTGTTCCCCAGACCCACACTAGTGCTGAAAGCTGGTAAAGCTCAGAACAGGATCTCAGGCATCAGATTTTACCCTAGCTCAAACTGTTTAGGGAACTCTAGAAATCTGCACATAACTTCCCTGAGCTTCCCTGAAATATTTGAAGAATGCAGTACTCAATACATGCAGAAAGCAGCCATAATATCCCAGATAATATAAATCAGTACCAAACAAGACTCTGACATTCCCTCCAAAGATCCAGTTTAAGAAATACATCTAGAAAAATATGTAAGCACAAAGGCAAAAGCAATATTAATCACAATATCATAGATGTTCATATATTAAAGCAAGCATATAATAATAATAATAATAATAATATACATCACTATCTATATATAAACCTAGTTTGCATTCACCTATAAAAGCATTTAGATTTTGTGAAAAAGGCTGAGCACTTGTTTATAAGAACTGCAGGTGAGTATATGAGCAAGGAAAACTCATGTGCTCCAAGTAACTCACAATTCTATACTGCAGACTTTTATGTATTTAGTCTATTCAGAAACATCTAAATTCTGGGTGCTTGTCCACTAGTCCTCTCTGCTCTCCTACTGGACAAATCCTCCCTTTGCTATATTCAAACACAGCATTTATTTATAAGCTCTTTCAACTTACAACCACCCTTAAAGGAACATTTAAAAGTGTTATTTCTCAATGTGAATAGTGTTCCTATTAAGCCAGAGAAACTGCAAAGCTTATAAGGCTTGTTATCTCTAAGCTATATAAATCAGACCAACATGTTATTTCCTCACCTGGATAGGGCACTATCCACTCAGCACAGAGATGACAGCAAATGGTTGGTTCTCTAGGCAAAGGAAACCAAACTAGTCAGCTATTATTTAAAAAGAGCAGTTAGCCTGATAATATAATAGTAGCAATAACCTGTAAGGAAGATGCTATTATTATTTCCATTTTATTGTTGAGGAAATTGAGGCAGGTAGAGGTCAAGTACCTTATAAAGGATCACACAAGCTAGTCAGAGTAGGAGGTTGAATTTGAACTCAGGCTTTCCTGACTTCAAGTCCAGCACTCTACTCACAGTGTCACCCATTGCAGAACAAAAGCTCTATCCTACCCATCCAGGGTTGCTAAGTGAGCTCCAAAGTAATTTATATGGCCTTGAATCTATACAGTTCAAAAGGAATTGATTCACTCTGCTCCAAATAGCAAGCAGAACTAGAGAAATCCCCACTTAGGAAGTAAAGAAAGAAGAGAGTGAAGGCAGGAAGAAGACGGAGGGAGGGAGGGAGGGAAGAAGGAAGGAAGGAAGGAAGGAAGGAAGGAAGGAAGGAAGGAAGGAAGGAAGGAAGGAAGGAAGGAAGGAAGGAAGGAAGGAAGGAAGGAAAATCCAACAATATACTCTTCTAAGATATAGAGGAATTACAACTTTCAGACCTTCCTGATTCTCTAAAGTGGCTGGTGTATTCACTTATCCTTTGCTGCTTTTACTGGGTTCCTGGCTATTAAGTCTCTAGATATTTTTGCATATTTATCTTTCTGAACCAAAGCCAAGGCAACAATCTCAGTATTGAGCAGAGAGAAATAAAGTCTTAACTGACTCTGAAGGCATTTGGAAATAATAAACAATAATAATTGCATCTACTATGTACCAGACACATATGGTAGGCACCTTGTAAATATTAACTCATTTGATTCCCACAACAATCACAGAAGGTAGACGCTAATATTATCCCCATTTTACTAAGGAGGAAACTGAGGCAAAGAGAGGTTAAATGACTTGGCTAAGATGACACAGCTACTGTTTGAGGCTGGAATTGAATTCAGGTCTTCCTGATTCCAATCCTAGTTTCCAATCTTAGATGCCTTCTAAGTACATAGCCATTTGTATAAGAAAACAAAATATTTGTCTACAGAGTTTCAGCAAGGACTTGATGCAGTTAGTTACTCAATAATCATTCATTATATGTCTATTATATACCAGGCACTATGCTAAATGTTGGGAATTCAAAGAACATCATAAAACAGTTCTAGCTCTCAACGAGGAGCTCACAATCTAATATAATATATATATGTATATACATATACATATATATGTATATATGTATATATGTACATATATACATATATATGTATATGTATATACATATATATATGCATAAACATAGGATAAACTAGAGCTAAACAATTAAAGGGCAGTAATATCATTAAAAGAGTTCAAGAAAGGCTTCTAGTGGATGATGCAATTTTAGTTATGTCTTGAAAGAAGTAAAGCAAACCAGAAGGCAGAGACAAGATGGCAGTATATTGCAAGCATAGGGAATATTCAGTAAAAATGCCTGAAGTCTGGAGAAGGAATGACCAGTTTGAAGAACAGCCAGAAAACCAGTAGCATTGGATCAATTTGGGAAAAAAAAGTGTCAAAACTCACTACTGAGGCAGGAAAGTTAAGAAACAAGAAATAAATAACTTGAAGGTCCAGTTCAAGTTCAAGGGCATGTTCTGAAGAAGACATCCTGTCTTACCTCCCCACATACACATGCACATGCAACATCTGCCTATGACAAATATAATCCTTATGTTCATAATATACTTTGTACATGAAATCCAAGAAGGCAATTCACTAGAGATGACTATAAACTTCACTTCAAGGCTATTAAACAATTTTTTAAACAACATAGCCCCATTGCTCCTTTTTATAAAAAAGGCCACTTTATGTCATCAACATTCAGGTTAATCAGTATAATTGCAAAAACACTGTGTTTGGAATCAAAAGACATGAGTCAAAATTCTTCCTCTGCCACTTAATAATTGTGCAACTTTGGACAAGTCACAAACTCTCTTACCATCATTTTCCTTAGGAAGAGTTGGTTAGAGCAATGGTTCCTAACCTCTGATCTTTAGAACCCTTTGAGGCTATGGAATTATTTTTTCCCCATATAGGGTTCATTTTTTTCATTATTATTTTATTTTCCAAAAACATGTAAAGATATTTTTCAACATTCATATTCATTCATTTATTGATTCATTCATTTCTTTTTGGCAAGGCAATTGGATCACTTGCCCATGATTACACAGCTGGTAAGCATTAAGTGTCTGAGGCTGGATTTGATTTCAGGTCCTCCTGACTCCAAAGCTGGTGTTCTATCCATTGCATCATCAAGCTGCCCCCAACATTCATTTTTGTAAGATTTTTGAGTTCAAATATTATTTCCCTCTCTCCCTTACTTCCCTCTTTTTCAGGACAGAAAACAATCCAACATGGGCTATACATGTACAATCATTTTAAACATATCTCCACATTAATCATGTTGTGAAAGAAAAATCTGAACCAAAAAAAAAAACAGCACAAGAAAGAAAAAGCAAGCAAACAAACAAAAAAGGTAATAACAGTATGTTTTGATATGCATTCAGTCTCCATAGTTCTCCCTCTGGATGAGCATGGCATTTTCTATCCCAAGTCTATTGAAATTGTCTTAGCACCTTCTCTGTTCCCTACATGAGCCAATTTCATTTCTCTCTAAGCAGCACATGTGGCGGGGGCGGGAGGGGGTGAGGATGGGGGAAAGCAGGATCACATTAGTGCTGGACTTAATTTAAATGATCAATTGATTTTAGCACTATTGCAAGTTAGAACTCCAAAGCACAAGTGATCAAACATCCTCAACTCTTCCACAGCCAACACTAAAGGTGTGAGAAACCACATCCAGCCTTATTATGTATTTTCTCAATTAACAAGTACAAAAAAAATTATTTCTTGGACTAAATAAATAATACACACATATTAACATATAGCTATATCTGTCCCTATAAATAATAGCTAGCATTTATATGACACTTTAAAGTCTACAAAACACTTTACTTATAATACCTCATTTGTTTCTCACTACTATCCTGTTACATAGGTGATTTTATTATCCCCATTTCACAAATGAAGAAACTGTGGATGAGAAAGTCTAGATGACTTGCCCAAAATAACCCAGCTAGTAAATGTTCAAAATTTGAACTTGTATTTCCCTGACTCCCAAGTCTTACCCTCTATATTGTACTACACCACAATTCCCTATGATAACATTACAACAACTACCCTGTGGAGGTCTTCAAATATTTTGACCTACAAAAGGGTCTTTATGCTCAAAAATGTTTGAAGCCATTGTACCTAATGATGCTCAAGGTCCCTTCAAACCTTCAATCCTATGATCCAATTATCCTATTAACAGCTTCTGTCCACAGGAAGCAAAGGTACTTTCTCTCTTTCCACTACCTTAGAGGCAATTTCCTGAAAAAGAAATAATTTGCTATGGTAGTTAACTACTATGAGTTCAAGAAGCAGTTATTAAATGTCTGTTAATAAGCTTGGTACTATGTGAGATTCTGTGCATACAAAAACAATAACAAGCCTGTCCTCAATGATACAATATTTTATATAAACTTACAATGGCTTTCTTTAAAAAGCATATAATTCTACTCCACCTCATTATGAGCCAGTCAGCATTGTGGCCCTAATCTGGTCCCTTCCTAAAAGTAATCATTCTCCCTTGGGGAAATTCTAGAGATATCTTTTCATGCTTCCCTTGAGCTACATTTAGACAAAACCAGATGGACATAGTCATAACTTGCATGGGCAATATATATCTTACAATGGAAAGCATTGCATAGTTTCCCATATTTTATCCAACATTGTCTTCTTTTTATTTCTGAGATCAATTTATTGTTCACCTACAGTGCCCAACAAAAATGTTAAATTCTCTATAGAGAGGTATATGTACATAGATATATACCATATTACAATATGTACAATATACATAACTATTATATATACATATATGAATATATTATGTACTGAAGGAAGTGATAGGCCATTCTGATTTTTTTTTCACAAACAACAGTGATTTGTATGATTTTAAGTATTTTCAGAGAAGCAAGTTAGTAGGCAGAGTTCTGATGTACATTTTCAGGATCAAGAACAAATAGGATGTAGAGTATACTAGAGCATGGAAGGAAGCAGGGATTATGATGAATATGTGCTTTCTATGAATATAAAGGTTGAATACATAGAAGGTTTAAAGGCTATGTCACCATGTTAATTACTTTTTATGTCTTACCATTATATGCTCTTCATAATATTAGGGGAACAATATCCATAAGTATAAGTTTCAGGTTAGTTTGTTAGACTCCCATGGACCAAATATACATATACAGAGTAAGTGAGGAGAAACACTGTAATGTATGATTTTGTCTAAAAACATATTTGAGACATGGCATAACTGAGTTTGTTTTAGATTTCAGGGTCTCTAAGAAGTAGTGAAAGACAACCAAATACATATAGATTATCTTGTGTCACTGGAAAGAATATGGATCATAATATCCATTGCACAGATAATGGAGGTACAATATGGCTTGTCACTTGCTCATAGTTAAACTAGAGTAATACCCTTGTCTCTTCATCCCAGATACAGGAACTTTTCATTAGAATTATAGCCAAATATTAGTTATGCCATGGATACATTAAGATGGTCTCCATAATAACCTGACTGAGGGAAGATCATTATAATAGAAAGAGATGTCAAAATAAACTAAATTAGTTACCTCCTTCTTTTTAAATTTCCAACCATGCCATAAAAGGTCAAAGAGCAAATATGCTACCAAACACAAAAATTAGTTGGCTATCCCAAATATTGACTTATTCATGCATAAGTGAAGAAGAGTGTAATTAGAAATACTCTTTTCCTACTGTTTCCTTCACACGTACACACACACACATATATTTTCCCCTGCTTGGACTTTGTTAAGTTCCTCAGAGTTTAGCTACTTAAAGAGCTTCACCCCTTTCCCTAAAAGGGCTATCTAATTTGTTTGATTGGTCAATCTTAAGTTTTTCTTCTTGGATTCAATCAGAAAGGTATTCATACTTTATAAAAGAATCACCTTAACTTCTCCTTGTCTATTATCTACTCTTTCCTTTCTGCAACCACAGAAGGCCCATAGCAAGAAGAGTCAATCACTCAATCCCTTACACATTCAACAAACATTTTAAAATCTTATCTTCAAAACATTATTCTAGGTGCAAAAGAAAACCTTAATAAATCTTGATCCCCTCCCTCAAGGTACTATCCAATAAGAAAGAAGTTTACAAATAACCACAATAAAAATAATAATGTCCTGAGAGACAAATAAAGTATAATAAAAGTTCTAAGGAAGAAGAAATCCTGAGGAGATTGTGGAATTTAGTGGTGGGGGTGAGGATTAGGGAAGGCTTCTTGAGGGAGTTGGTATTTGAGTTGATTTCTGAGATTATGAATAGGATTTCCACTAAATGCTTTTAAGAACTGGTTAAGAATCCTTTAAAATGTCTTCATGAACACTATGATTCTCATATTATCCTATTAGGAGAATTGCACATTTGCTTTCATTTGCAGATTGAGAAAATGTGATCAAAGATGCTAAGTCCCCTGGTAGGAGGTGTGACTAGAGACCCCACTGCAGGATTTGTGACAGACTGCAGGTGTCTAGAAGGCACTGTGCACTCGCTGCACAGAAGTGAGTGCCTGAGTCTTCTGGTCGGGAGTTAGAGATGTTCAAGGAGAAGTTTCTAGCCCCTTTGTTGAGGTGAATTGTGAATCTTCCATTTTGTGTTGAAACTACATTTGAAAACATTTGTATTAACAACTGAGGACCTTTCCCATGAAACTGATGATACCAGAAAAAATAGTTTAAAGCACTATCTGTATAAACGCAGCTCACAGTGACACTCCCTCCTTCTTGGACCACGAAAGTTGGAGGACTTTGCTCTACTTTACTTTGGCTGGTAACCCCTGGGAGAAAAAGACAAAGTTAAGCTATTACTCTTCAGAATTCATATATTCTTTCTCTAGTATTCAAGAAAAAATTTAAATAAGGCATACTGAGCTCCCACTCCCAAATCTTAGCTTTGTAAAAATTGTTCCCTGGGTCTTTTAAATATCATAGGATCACAGATTTATAAGTATAAAAGAATTTTAGAGGCAAATTAGTCTAACAATTTTACTTTAATTTTTTGTTATGGATTTGATAATCAACAAAACCATAAATATTTCAATACACAAAGAACAAAAATGAATACTATTTATGAATCCATGAATTTGGATTAATGTACAATTTTTAAAGATGTATATTGAATTATTTAGTAAGGCAGTAACAAACTGCCCTGTTTGTGTTCCATTAAGCATTTTTTTCAATTCTCTCATTTTTAAGATGAGGTAACGGAGGTTCCCAAAAGTTAAGTGACTTGCCAGGATCTAATAGGAAATCAAAGCTATATCCCTCCCTTACTCCAGATCCAACACTCTTTCCTTATTCACAGCACCATAATCAACACACCACCGCCCCCACTTACAACTTAACTGAAGCCACAGGATCAATAATGAAAATCCTAAGAACTTCTCCATTCTTTTTCGCCACAAAGATTTAGAAGGGAACCCTGTAGGCTTAGATGCTGAATGGGTTCCTCAAACATAACCACTGGTTCCTATCCCATTTTTTTTTGGTGCTTCAGAAAACATACTTCCAGCCTGGCCAATCAGAGTGCTTTCTGTTCCTTAGCACAGCTCGCCCTGTCAGTAGTACTGCCTTTCACAAGTACACAGCCAAGGTGATCTGCTCCAGTTTCTGGGACAATGGAAGCATTGCCCTCTTCAGGCCAAACGTAGAGTTGCTGAAGGTATGTTCTACAAAAGCCTAGAATGAGCTCTCCAATGCTTTTCTCAATTCTGGGTATTTTCATGGGCTCTTCTCTGGGCCTGAAATGCTTTCCTTCCTCATCAGCTTCTCCCAGCTTTCCTGGTTGCCTTCCAATTAAGCCCTTAACCTTCCACAGCAAGCTTTCTCCAGTCCCCTTAATTCTAGTGCTTTCTTTCTGTTGCATATTTCTAATTTCTTTTGTAGAGAGTGTGTGTGTGTGTGTGTGTGTGTGTGTGTGTGTGTGTGTGTGATCTTCCACATCAGACTGTGAAATCTTTGAAGGTAAGGAAAGGGCTTTCGCCTGTCTTTGTATCCACAGTACTTGGCAGAGTGCCTGCCACATAGAAGGCACTTAATAAATGTCTGTTGACTATTTGCCTGCTATTCCATTAAGAATGATATAATTGGAAGGAACCTTAGATATTTCCCTTCCTTTTACAGATAAAGTACTTGAGTATAAAATACTGTTTAAGGACTTGAGTACAGAAAAGGATCAGTAATTTAGGATCATGGAGTCAACAACAATTTATTAAGCTCAGAAAGGTGAGGGGAGAGAAAAAAAAATGCCACAAAGGGACATACTGGAGAAGTCCAGAGAGATAGGAACAGAGCCAGGAAAGGAGATGGCCTAGGCATTACTTCAAATAGAAGAACTGGGAGGAACTCACCAGTTAGAGGAGGGAGCCTCTTAGACAAGAGGATCTTCCGGGGAGAGAAGACTAAAGGGATTTAAGAATGTTCCAGGGTGAGCAAGCATTGGATCAGGATTAAACATTTTAGAACCAAAAGAGGAGTGAAATAGTTATGTTACGTAGAGGGCCAAGAGGTAAGAATCCATTCCA